>NC_080599.1:30725991-31372102 GCF_027887145.1 Ammospiza caudacuta | reverse complement strand
ACAGTGATTTAAGTTATTTTGCTCTGGTCTCATCTGCCATTGCTGCACAAATTTTACTTGTTTATTCTGGTTTAAGTGTGAATGACAAAGGATTAGTTTGTTGTTCCTTTTTCAACCCTCAGGTTCTGTGTGCTAGGCAATAGATAAGTTAGGCCTGTCTACCATATCTAGGAATAAATATGCAAGAATTCTTTTTTAAAGACCATTTATGACCCAGCAGTAGATGGAGAGGCAGTTTTTAGATTTATCTTTTTTTATTGGGTAACGTTCCAAGTTGTGACATGATCAAGAGTTGACAATGTCTGGTTCTGAAAATGTTCTGGTTTTGAGATGAACAGAAGCAGTCAGAAAATCCCAGTTACAAGAAATTAGAGCTCTGTCTGAATTACCAAATCCAAATGCAATTTTAGAGTTGTTTTCAATGAGACAAAGAATTTTAGCTGCTGTTGGTATAAACTATAACAGCAAGTAATAAATATGTCTTTATAGTTTTATTATTGTATATTATACAATAGTCACTGAAATGCATGTGGTTTGTCAACTGGTTCACAATTCATATCAGGATTTTCTATGTGTTATTCTGCAGTATACTGGATCTCATACACTGCTTAAGTGGTGGGAAAAAAGTGCAGCCAAGCATAGGATTTGTAACTAAGCCAAGACAAAGTGCAATAATTTAGAAATTATAAAGGTAGAAGCAATTAATACATGATGAATTAAAAATAAACTTGAAGCGAAATCATTTTTAATGAGATGGCTTCAAGCCTGCCTGGTATTTGTGAACACTTCTTTTGCAGGTGGTTTTTTGAAGTACTGGGATATCCCAAATCTTCAAAGGCCAACATCCTCAATGGTGTGCTGATGACAGTTGTGTTCTTCGTGGTGCGGATTGCCGTCATGCCTGTGTATTACAGCCACGTCATTTCTTCATTTGGAACAGAAGGCTTCCGGAGGTTAGGATTTGCAGCCCAGAGCGCCTGGATTATCTCAAGCGTTGTCTTGGATATTATGAATGTGATGTGGATGGTCAAAATTGCAAAAGGATGCTACAAGGTCATTTGTCTTATTGGACAGGAGGAAGCGAAAACTCATAGAAATGGAAAATCTGCCTAGAAATCATACATAAATTAAATTTCTGCTATGAAAATAATTTGGGAAACAGTGCACATTTCTGCCATGGAATGCTCCTATTATGGAAAAAAGGTATTACCTCTGTACTGACCTTACTCTTTCCCTAGCCACACTGCCTGCACACCCAGGGCCACGCTTTGCGGATCCTGTCCAGTGAGGAATAAAAGCAAAAGCTCACACAGATGAGCTCCACATGCCTGTTGTAAGCAGTTGCAAGCATCAGAAATTAGAAAGGAGCAGACTGGTTACTGCTTATTGTCCACCAGTGTGTTCAAAGTGTTTCTCTCAGGTTTCTCTGATTAAAATGTTTTATAAATCCAGTGAATACTGACATATCTGTTTTTTTAGAAAATGAAAAATTCCCCAAACTCCTGATATGGTGCAATTTTCCAGGCACGTTTCTATGTTTTCTTCTAGGAGTAACAATCAAGATTTCATTCTTGACAACTTTTTAATTTTTGCAAGAAAAGCTAAAAATTTGGCTTTGATTCTATGAAGTCTTTTACTGCTTTTTGTTCTGCCTTATATGAATGCAAACCATTTTGGGAAATTTTGAAATAATTTTATCTAAAATGCTGTATTATAAGACCACATGATATCTTAAGAGCTGTTAAAATTCTCCCATTGATGGGACGGATTTCCATGTGCTGTCCTAGGTTACATGCAATTGTACATCTTCTAAATTCCTCATGGAACATTTTTTGTAAGTTAATATTGTAGATGATGTGTGGAAATGGCATAGTTCTTACTGAAGTGCTCTTTCCTTTGCTGCTACTACCTTTGAGAAGTGCTGCAAGTCTTCTCAGAGTATTTTTAACCATTGGCTATTTGGATTCAAAGTTAACTGCAAAGATATAAAAATCTTGTGTATATGTGATGTGTAACTTTAAGTAATACATTTTTTTTGTATCACAAAAATGACCTGTTTGATATGAATCGTTGAGGGTTTTTGTCACATTTTTGATGCTAATCAAGTCAGAAATCCAAGATCTGACTAAGAACACTATTGAATTAACTGTGCCAAACTCCTCTAAAACTGTGTGGTAATTCTGTAGAAGGAACAGTTGACCTCTGTAGACACAATTTTTTTTGTTTTGTTTTAAACCACACATTTGTCAATAGATACTCATTTACTCTGTCTATGAACTTGAAGACTTGGAGGTCATCACAGAGGATTCTCACCATCTAGGAATAGTCCTAAATCTCATTCGTGATTCAATTTGAGGAAATTCTGAGTTATGTTTTATTTAAAATTATTTTGAGAGCTGTATTTATGTGTAAATTTGTTTTGTTTTACTTCTTTAATCTGGAATTGTGACTGATTAACTTCTGGTTTTTTTTTCCTTGGTGTAGGAGTGGTAAAAGTGTCCATTTACACTGTGACTTCAGTGCACATCCCAATTATTGTAGCAATCTGTTTAAGCAATTTACTTTTAAACAGAAAAGTAGCATATTGACTCTGTGTAGGGTGATTAGTCCTGTTCCCTCTGACAAAGCTGGGTGACATGAGCTCTCCCCTCGGTAGTCAGAGGTGTGAGTGCCCCATGCTGTCCTCCGTGGTGAGGGACTAGGCATTCCCCTCATCCAGAAATTGCATGTAAGACCCAGGAGAGCTGCATAGGCTGAAATGCCTCCCAACCAAGGCAACTGCAATGAGTTTAGTTCCCCAGCTGAAATGCTGTCAGGGAGTATTGTTTGGACTTGTGTAAAACGCACTTTTGAAAGCCTAGTTCCATTGCTCAGCTCGGCAGGCTTTTTTCTGAAAGTTTCCCAATCCTGCCTCGTTGAGGGAGATAGCAAGGATTGTCAGTACTTGTGGGTTTGGATCCCATGGTTATTAACACTTCACAGCCTACAGACAAAAGATTGGGAGAGTTAACAATTCACCTCTTGAGCTGTATGATCTGAGTGAGTGCATTGCCTCTTTTGGGTACCAGTAAATCCACAGAGTCCATCCTGCTCAAAGCAACAGACTCTCTTATATGCTCATCTGCAGAATCTGGTATCTTTTAAAATGTGATTTCAGTATACCTGATGCAAAATAATATTTTCTTTACTTTTTACATCACTAGATCCCTGTGATTAATAGTTTTGTAAAAGCTTGTTCCTTTGTAAAATTGAGTAAATTCAAGCGTTTTGGAGAAGTATGCTTGAAAATAGAAGTCTGCTTTTCTTTTTAGGGAAGTAGGATTAAAAATTTGATAAGATGATTTGGAGAAACTCTTAGGTTGATAATTCATGAAAAGTTTCTGAAATTTATAATTTCTTACATTGATTTTAATATTTCAGTATTTTAAATATTTTGTTGTCAGTAGAGGCCATTCATTAAAATGCCCTACTTCTTCCACTTCTAGATAGACTTGTGTTTGTTAGGGGGGAAAAAAAAGTAAGTCAAGCTATAATAAAATTGATGTTAAAACTAGATTTAGAAACAAAAACCAATCCAAAACTCTTCATACTACACTTTGGCCAACAATCCAGGATTGAAGGGCAGTGAGATAATTCTTTTAGAACAGCTAGTATTTTGCATTGCTGCACAAAATTAGTGTACTTAAAAACCTCTTTTGCAATGCATTAGCTCTAAATTTTATATATTTTTTAAAAGTTATTACAGTTCTGTCCTGATGCATCAGAAGAAAATTTTCTTATTTAAAAAACTATTAACAGCTGTGGTTTCAGCAAAGACTTCAGTAAACAGGCAGCAATGTTGTGATGTACTGAATACAGTAGTATATAGGGCACTTTTAACCTGCCATTAAAAGCTTATAATACAGCAAATTAGATAGCTGTGGCACCCATTTTTTAATTGCACTTTATTAATTTTAAAAATGTGGTGAAATATTGATAAAATTTAATGTTGTAAGCTTGTGTCTTTGCTTTTTTTATGCAGAAAAGTAAATGCATGGTAATTAGCATCGTAACAAATGCTTTTGAATGTAATATCTTATTAGTAGTGGCTTAAAACTTTATTTTTTAACAGATGCATTGTAAAAGCAGACTCTTGGCATGTCACCAGGTGTCTTTTCTATGGGCATATCAAATGGAAGGAGTGATCTTGTAAAAAATAGCTTGGTTTGCTTTTCTTTTCCATTCTTCAATACCAGGTGACAGTAGCTTGCTGATCATGGGACAGACTATTGGTACCAGTTAGACTGTATGTAGAAATGCAAGTTTCTCTTTTATATGGCTTTAATTTTTCATCAAAAGATGAGTAAATACCACTTTCAGAACTCTGCAGGAGAGTGGTAGGTTAGGTGTTCTGTAACTGATTGTGGAATCAGTACTTGCAGAGAGGAAGTATACTTCAAATACTCATTTTCTCAGAGTATTTCAGTGGATTTCAGTGGAGGCTCACACAACAGGGATGCTGTATGGGTTATCTGTGTGAATTCTTCAGTGGTAAGAATTACATCTCTGAAGCCTACTTTACCTCTATAAATACATGCTATCTTGAGGGAACTCCATAATTTAATAACTTAATTACTTAAAACATATAATTCATTGAAAAATGAAATACGTGCACAGGAAAATAAGGGGAGCTGGCTTCATATATAAATTCTTAACAATTCCAAATTATGTACTAAAGTTTATTAAAAGTTTAAATAGTCACAGTGTTTGGAAGAGAATGACTTCCATCTTTGCTTCAAACATTGTGGGAGAAGATTACTCATATTGCAGAACTAACAACCTAAGGGTAAAAGCCTACACAAGTGAGCAAGTGTATTCAGGCAGCATTAAAGAGGAGAGGAGAAGACTTTGAGTACACACCTAGAGATCCAGATGTCTTCCTACTGCTGTGCTTGGGACAACAGCAGACAGATACATAGCAAAAAGGTTTAGGTGTTTGTGTCTCTGTTCACGATGGAAAAATGAAATTTTATTCTGTAGAACTTTCAAGCTGTACAAAATGGAATCAACCAGTTGTTGATTATTGTATGAAGAGGACTTTTTCTCATGGCTTTGTGTGTGTTTAAGCATATGTATGTTCAGGCTTTATGTAAAAGACAATTTAATAGAGAAGTCTGAAAAATTGTTTTGTGATGCTTCTGCTGAGCCAGTCAGGAAAATAAAGGGCTGCTTGACAATGACTCCATCTTAGGGTCTGCTGTGCTGTTGGCTGCTGCTGAAAGCCATCAATGAAGCAAATAGAAGGGGACTAGAATTTTCAGATGAAAAAGTGCAAGTATGGAAGACTGAAAACTATTGCAAGCCCCTTGCCTATTTTAATACCCTACTGTACAACAGCATTATCTGGCTACAAGGAACTCCACGAGGGAAGGTTCCTGGTCAGATTTCTCTGTCTGTGGAATACAGGCAGAAAAAGAATGGAACTTCATTGCTGATACCCTGATTGATGGCAGCCAGATGGAAATAGTGATAATATTTGTGAACTTTTAACCTTCATCCAAACCTGGATAAAATCTGTATTAGGTGAAATTCTTAGGATTTTCTGAAAGCAACTTGAAAGTTGTTTCTATGGCAGAGAAGTTGAAATATGTGCTGCCTGGGTTGTTTACAGATCTGGGATAAAGCGTCAAGTCATACTTTTAGATGGTAACACTTGGTAAGGTTTCTTATCCATTAAAAATTCCTACTAGCTACCTCCTTTCAAGTCTTGTTCTATTTATAATAACCAAGCACTTTATAGCTCAGTAAAGAATGGAAGGTAGCTATGAAGAATAAATCATATTGTTTGGTATAAGAAATATTTTGGCAAAATTTCTTCTGAGAACAGTTTCATTGTGTGATGTCCTGCATCTGTTTAATACTTAGTAAATACATTTTTAACCTAGTTGTGAGTAAAAGAAGTGTCTGTAAGGGAGTGGAGTATGAAGAGATCAGCATGGCTTGGTATCAACCACATAATGATTCAGTGTGCTATTTATAACTTCCTACTTACTGAAATTGAAAACACAAAAGCAAATAAAATATTCTGTATTGTATCTTTATTTTTAATCTATGTGTGGGATGTCAAACATTATACTTGTCTTATGGACAGGACATGCTTTTATGAGCCTATAAATATTTAAGTATATGAGAATCTGCACCCAAATGGAACATGTTGCATGTAAATTGTCTTCTAAGTTTTTAAATTTTGGTATTTTTAAAAATTTGCTAGGTTTGAAAGCAACATTTAAATATGAATACTAAGCTGTAATACAGAATACAAAATTTTGAATGCAATGTGGTTTTGTTTATAGTAATCCTATTCCAGTTTCACAAGAAACACCAAATCATAAGGGGAAGGGAGGAAAAGGGCTAATCATGAGCTCGGCTATATAATTTGCACACTTAATATGCACACATCCAAATGTCCTAGATTTGTTTCTAGCATGCATTTACCAAACAGTGTTTTCTTCAATATTGACAGATACCTATTTATGTAGAATAAGCACAGCTAATCTGTTATAAAATCAAATTAGAAAGCCTGTTTGGAACAAATGAGTTACAAGTTAGGCATAAGTAATGGAGCCTGTAATTCGAAAATGTTTATATTATCTATCTAAGAAGAAACTTGATGAGTTTAGCTGACTTATATGCAGATTCAGGATGAAAACTGTAGATTCTGCTAGACTGATTTCTGGTAAATCTTGACAATCTGGTTTGCAGTAAATTCTAATACTGTCACAAAATTACAGGATCACGTTATTAAATTCAGCTAGTAATGTGACCTGATTGGACTAGCAATCCTTATCATGGCACAAGAACTTAAACATGCAATATAACAATTCTGAAGATTGGTGATAAAAGTAATCCGTCATAGCAAAGTGAATTATTAAGTATTATGGGTTTAAATTTACTTTCTATTACAGGACAGAATCTGAATTATTTGTTAGCATTTCTGTGATATTGTAAAGCATTTCTATATTTTGTTTGAACAGTTTAGGAGCTTGCATAAAATTATATTGGCTGATTTTTTTCCCCTTTGATATATGCAATAATGTCAATAAGCAATAAATTGCATGTTGTATGCAAGGTATTGGTACATCATAATAAAGGAAAGAACACAGCTCCTTATTTTGTGAATCTTTCTTTCTTAATATGGTAAGAGCTTATGTACCTATAATGAGTACTTCATGAAAGAACAGTTTGGGGGGTTAAATTCTGAAACAACTGGCTTTAATGGTATCTTGAGATTTCATGCTGTATCTGATTTATTTTAAAGAAGGTGAAGATGGGTGTATGAGGTCTGAGCCCCACTGTTGCTCAGGTGGCTGGAATTTTGAATGCTGAAATTCTATGTAGGACATCACAGGGGGCAGGAATGTAACTTAAACTACAAATTTGTGTATTGGGGAATTGTATATTATGTAAATTTATGTAGTGGGGAAGAACTTTTGGATTGGATAGTATAATTCTATTGCATTGTCTTGCAATACCACATGTGCCAGGGCATAGACTAGACAGTTTTCTGAAGGCTCTGGGGATAAAGAGCTGCTGTTGTCAGCATGTTATAAATATGATGCACTACACAGTCCCTTACTGAATACTAAAATGGCAATTAAGTTCCTCAGTATGGCAATTCCTAGGTTCTATATGTGCATGGAAGCATGAATTATGTGGTAAAGCCCACAGGTTTCTTTGAGCATCCCTAGAGATTGCTGCTGTTTTATATCTTAACCACTGGCTTCCAAGCACAGGTTTCTTTGGGTTTTCTTGTGTTATGCAGTGGTTAAATTGCTTGAAGAAAACACAAAGCAGTACAGTGTTTTTACTTTTTTTCCTTTCATTTTTTGAAGGGTATTTAGTTGCATTTGTAGATTATATACTTAAGGTACTAATTTTACACTGCTAGTGTAGTAAACTACTCATTAACTAATGGCTCTGTTAGAAAGTGAGTGGGAGTTTCTGGGAACAGATGTTCTTTGGGGTCAGATGCTATATAGGTCAGATTTCCAACTGCTTGACGAAGGAAAATGGGGCTTGGTAGGAGGCCTTTGTATTGGCACCAGGCAGCTTTTAACACTGAATAGTGGGAAGGAAGGACTGGGCATGGCTGGGAACAAGGGATGCCTTTCAGTGAGCCATTCTTAAACTGATGCATTCAACAAATCTTGCTTAAAGTGTGAGAAACATTATCTCTCCCTAAGATGTAGGATATAGGAAGTATTTTTTATATCCACTTCTTTGTCATATTTGAATGTACAGGTGCTTTTCATTTTTTTCCTAAATTTTTTTATTACTCTTTGAATTCTTGCTGAAAACTTTGGTTTCTCTCCTCATATTGGTGTGATAATTTTGCACTAAGATTAAAACAAAAAATCAATCTTTGCAATGGATATTTGTCACATTTTAGAAGTTGGGGTACTGTGGTGTCTTTTTTTGATCTACTTTTCTGGAGTTCACAGTGCAATATACCTATGGGCAGACTGCTTCATTGAGACTGGGACCTTGGTGTTCTTTGTGAAGAAGCCTTTACATTGAGTAAAAAATATTTTGCTACTTGGCTTATCTTACAATAGTGAAAACTATTATCTATACAATGAGTAATAGTGCAGCTGTTGCTTGTGGTGGAGAGTGATGGTGGAAGCAGGGAGATGGCATACTGACATCTATGGCATTATGTATTTGGAGAGGAAGGAGTAGGAGCAATTTTCCATTTGAGAACATCAGAGAGACAAAATCTGTTTTACCATAGAGTCCTTCTGCCACTGACTTGAAATACTTAGAAACAGAGATTTCAGTTGCTCTCTGGGAGGATCTTATTAAACAGTGTCGTTAAGTGAAAACAGGATGGGTGACTTGTGGCTGTTCAACCTGGAGAAGAGAAGGCTCTGTGGACACTCCAGAGCCCCTTCCAGTATGTAAAGGGGCTATAGGAGAGCTGGAGAGAGACCTTTTACAGAGGCATGTGGTGATGGGATAAAGGGGAATGGATTTAAACTGAAAGAGGGCAGGTTTAGATTGGATGTTAAGAGAAATTCTTCCCTGTGAGAGTGGTGAGACACTGGAACAGGTTGCCCAGTAAAGCTGTGGATGCCCCTGTTGAAGGCCAGGTTGGATGAGGCTTTGAGCTACCTGGTGTAAGTGTCAGGAAAATTAATCCACAAACACCTAAGGTTTATGTCCAAAAAGGAGACAGAGGAGTCCTGTAACTTTGTTCAAATAAAAGGAGAGGTCATGGGGCATTCCCATGGGGTCTCAAAAGTTTTAGGGCACACAGCCTTCTTTTTACCCTAATTTCCCGGCCGCATTCTTCCTCTCTCCCCATTGGCTGAGGTGCTTCAGAGGTACAGACTCCCTGAAACACCTAATAGCCCCCCACCCTCTTTTTCTTTTTCCTTGTGTCTCCATTATTTTTCTCTAAATCCAGAGATTTAGCACAGTCTTGAGTGAGTAGCAGACTGTGTCAATTAGTGGAATTCCTATGGAATTTGTGGTTTCCCCCATTGCTTTTCACCTCTGCATCTGACCATATCTGCCATCAAGCCCACAGCTTGTTTGTTAAGACACCTCCTTCTCATTCCTTTCATGGGGAAGGTGTCCCTGCCTATGGCACAGGGGTTGGAATGAGAGGATCTTTAAGGTCCCTTCCAACCCAAACTGTTCTGTGGTTCTGTATGTGTAGCAAGGGAAGACACAAAATGATTGTTCAGTGCTGCTTACACAGCTGTTACTGTGAGTGTAGTCTCAGATGGATACTGCAGTAAAGCCAAATATGCCTGAACTGGGAAATTATGGAGGCAATCAGAACGTTTTCTAGGGCATATAGTAGAGATTCAGTTCCTGACATAATAGTAAATTTCTATCTTAAGGTTCTCAATATGCTGTGCTAATAATTCCTGCGTGCAGAGGGGGTAGAAAATAATTTCCTCTTAAGTAATCAAGACTATAAAAGGGCAAAAATGACTGAAAGGATGAATCTTTGGTATTGTTTTATACTTGTATTTTTATTTCATTTTCACACTGAATGGCAATGTCCTTGTTCATAAGAAAGATCCTGCTTTGAAAGATGGCATGTGAAAGTTTGGATTTTCTTCATCCTAAGCTACTGTAATAACTACGTCACTTGAAGATTAAATTAGTTTACCCTTTAATTCTATTTTTAAATGTTACAATTAAATAGACTATTTGGGAAAAAACTGTAGTTCTTACATCAGTTCTAATTGTTGTACATTTATAATGAATGTTTCTTGGCTCCCCACCTGCTTTTTGCACCTGACAGCTTCTTTAGAGAACACGAGGTGGGATGAACATTGAAATAGTCCTGTGGGGTTTGTACCTGCTCTTACAGTGGTTACTGCATAGCCAGGTCTTAGCACTTGTTGGTCAAAAAGGGCTGTGATGAAGTTAATATTCTGTGCTTTGATGCACACTGAGCTCCATCTTCTGTGTGTTATGCACAGTACTTCACACGTGCAGGTAAAATGCATCTTCTGGCTTGGAAATAAGGCAGTTTGCTTAGGAAACCTTAAAAGAGCTATGATACTTTTCTTGGCTAGTTGATGTTTAAAAATAATCTTAAATAACTTTACTATCTCCGCAAGTTAAATACTAAAGAGGATACACCTTCACGGTATCGGTGCTACTAGTACGTTGAGGGTTCCTTCTATACTTAAGCAATTATTCGCGGTTGTAAGGGGCAATGATTTCACACACAAGCCCTCAGCACGAGGTGCGAGCACAGCTGCCCGGGGCTTCCCGCGAGCCTCTCTTGGCACAGTTCGCTCTCGCTGGCAAGCTCGGACCCGGCTCTCGTCCCCGGGCTGCCAGGCCTGGGCAGCCGTGCGCTGGGCGAGGGCTCAACCCCGGGGCCGCGGGGGACTCAGCCCTGTGCCCGGCGGCGGGAGGGGACCCAGGTCCGTGCCCGGCCGCAGGAGGAGACCTGGCTCCAGCCTGGCCCCGCTCCCGCAGCCCTGACGGCGGGCGGGGAGCCGGGCCGGGACCTGGGCGGGGAGCCGGCCCCGTGCCCGCCCCTCGCCGCCGGGCGCAGGCGTACAGCGGGGCCGCGTTCTCGCGAGGGCTCGGGGCCGCCGCGGGGGCGCGGGCCGGGCCAGGCCGGGCGAGGTGAGGAGAGGAGGATGAGGAGGATGAGGGTGCGGGTGCGAAGGATGTGCGGGGCGCGGCGGGGAGCGGCAGCGCCGGCCTCGGCGGCGCTGGGAGGCGGCGCTGGGGCGGCCGGGCCGCGCGGAGGGGCGGGCCTGCCCTGACCTTGCGGCTCGGTCACGGCGGGGGCCGGGCCGGGGCGGGAGCCGCTGTCCTTCAGGGCATGCGGGCACAGCTCCGACGGGACCGTGAGGAGCCTGGGCAGCAGCTCGGGGCAGCCCCGCTAGGGCCTTGGGTTTTGTTTGGGCTGGAAGCTTGTTACTTAAATCGATTTTTCAGTTAATTTTTTAATTTGTGGTGCAGTACTGCACCTGCACTTGGCGTTCACCTCAATAAATAGCCGGTGTAGTTTTGTGTTACGAATGTTTGCTTTCTTTTTGTTTAGAAATTTGATCTTGAAAGGCCCGGTGTGCAGAGGCCATGGGTTTGTCCGCGTCCTCCCCGGCTGCCACAGAGCAGCCACCGAATGCATCCAGGCAATACCAGACGGCGTCTCCACCTTCAGAATGTCCCATGAACCAAGAAAAAATGAGCGGTAATCATTCTTGAAACCTAAATGAGCTAAACTCTATGTGGAAACAAGACTGAAAAGTCTTGGTGGGGGGGAGGGAGAAATTCTTCGGATAAATTTGAGGTTTTTGTTCAAATAAGTAATTCTCAAATAAATTTTACTTAGGAGGAGTCACTTGTTCACCCGAACACTGTGCCGGCTGCTTTGTTTGTAGAGACAGGAGGTGCTTACTGTAGAAGCTGTGGGTCGCTTCCAGTTGTCCGGTTTCCTAAGGGCCCTGCAGATCTGTTCCATGGTGTGGCACAGCCACAGAGGGTCAGGGAGCCCCACAGAGATGGTGATGGGTTGATTGGTTGTCATTAAAAACTGTGCATCTGGAAAAGGGCTGCACAAGGGTGGAGTGAGATGGACGCCTGGAGAAGGATGTCAGCTCTTCTGTTGACTCAGTAAATGCACTGGGTCCCTTAGGAAGTCTTAAGTACAAACAGTTCAGTATTGGGACCAGGATGGGGGGTGGGAAATGAGCATTCAGAGACTACACAGGCAACTCAGGGTTGTCATGATTTTTGGGGCCTGACATGCAGGAAAGAGAGCAGTCAAAACTGTTAAAAAGCTCAGGAAAAATAATGAAATACCCATTTGCATTTACACGAGCTTTCAATGAACTTTTCCATTTCATGTATTGGAGTTTTCATCTTGTAACAAAACGTATACTGCTGTTGTGTTTAAGGCTGTCCAATGCACATGAAGAGTGCTGATCATAGAACTGAGAGCACAGATGATGTTCCTGCACATCAAGAAAGAGCTTATGAGTTTGTAGCATGTCCTGTGAAGTCTGGTACAGCTCAAATGAAAGATGACATAGATCCCAGCAATATGGTAACTTTTGCTTACTTCATATGTTTTCTTTAGTCTTCTTTCTTCTGAAGTATTATACCCAAAAATGTAAATAGTGTTACTATGAAGCTGGAAAGTCTGGGAAATAACATTATTGTTTTATTTTTAAGACTGCATTTTCTCTTTTTTGTGCAATTTTTTATTTAAAAACAAGTCACTTCTTATTTAGCACTGTATTAAAACTTACATCTCTGGTGGTTTTCCTGTTTTTAAAGATATCTTTTGCTCTCTATTTACTAGTTGCATAAATGTTTTTTATGATACATTGTTGGATTTTAGTTTCTGTGTAACAGCAGTATGGTTAAGTTCTGATTAGCATCTCTGAGATTTCCTCTGATTTACAAAAAGCATTGCTCTTTTGAAAATTGAAGTTTAGGCAGAAAGCTTTCCTGTAGTCTCCTGATGACAAACTTGTGCAAAGAGTTCTGCTGAAAAAAAAAAAAAAAAGGTGGAATTGAGTAAAGGCTGAACTTCTTGATCTTTGTAGGAGTTGATTGATAATGCTTTGATTTTTCTCAAACACTGTAACTTACCAAAATGTTAATAATGTAGTTTGGTTTTGGTTCTCCTTGTTCGCTAGATGCCTCCTCCCAATCAGCAGCCATCTCCAGGTCAACCATTTCCATTGTCAACTGTTAGAGAGGAATCTTCCATTCCTAGAGCACATTCTGACAAGAAATGGGTCTATCCTTCAGAGCAAATGTTCTGGAATGCTATGCTAAGAAAAGGGTAAATACACTGTGAACTATCAGATATGTCTGTGAGCCTAGAATTCATGAACTAGTATCATTAGTTATTGGTCTTGGGGGTTTTTTTTGGGGTTGTATTTTTTTTTTTTTGAGAGTTTGTGGCTTTTAACCAGAAAATAATAAAATAGCTCTTTTAAAAATAACTTTTCTTATAAACATCTTTATATTTTAAAGGGTGAGTTGGTCTCAAAAAGCCGTGTGTCTTCTAGTGATTAGGAGGATGGTAAAAAATGTCAAGCAACTGCTAGTGGCTCAAAGTCCCTGTACAGGGGTAGACAAAGTTTGTATGATGGCAGTCATGCCAGCTGCACGATTGCCAGTTGGTTTCATGCTAATGCTGTGAAATGACAGTAAAAGTTCTATGTGAGAACTTCTAACTTTGCACAGTGGCTAAAACTGAGGAAATTTGCAAGTAAATATTTTTAGTATTTACAAAGATTTAGTGTACGCAAGACTAAAAATCCTCCTGTGCTGATGTTTCTGTGTTCTTTTGTAATGATTTGTCATTCTCTAACAGGTGAAGTTTACAGGTAGTTTACTTTTGGAGCAATAGTAATTCTTTTTCCTACATGTCAATGTGGTTCGTAACTCAATATGACATAAGCAGCCTGGATGGAACATACAGGTTTGGCTCCTGTAAACACTGAAATGTCTTAAGGTTATGCTAGTTGAATAGGAAGCACACATACAGTCAAAATGCAGTGTCAAGAGAGATGGAAAGTATTCCTAAGTGTTTGCAAAATGTATTGAATACAGGACTTCTGTGCATTAGGAATGCAAGTGGGATTTTTCCTAAGCATTGTTTATTAATACTGTGGATGTGGTGATGTTTGCACACCCTGATAACTTTCTGATCCAGTTAATTTAGCTACATAGAATTTGTAGATCTCTGTGATGATAAGTTGGATAGCCACACTTGTGCACAGAAAATGAAGTGGTTCTCAAGATGCTTAAGCAGATGAGCCAGAAGTTTGCATACTTGTCTTGTGTCTTGCATACAGCTGTAAATCTTCATTCAAAAGTTTATCAGATAAAGCTAGGAAGGTATGCTGTATGTTTATAAACAATATGCTATGCTGTAATGTTTATAAACAATTTTCAACTTCTTATTTTTTAGGTGGAGGTGGAAAGATGATGACATAACAAGTGAAGACATGACCAACATTATTAAGATTCATAATCAAAATAATGAGCAAGCCTGGAAGGAGATTTTGAAGTGGGAAGCTCTACATGCTACGTACGTACCTGTGAAATGTTGCATATGGAATATTTGTTATGACAAAGATATGAGTTGTAAACTTGGATTAGCATGACTGGTGACAAGACTGTCACTTTTTAGACCAGCATAGTCCCTGTTCCTACAAGACACAGACTAGTTAAGCATTTGGTATTGTAAATTTTTCTCTGAAATTCCATGATCATTTTTACACAGTAGTTTGGATTATGGTTTTCTATTCTTTAATCTGTTAAATCTGTGGATTAGATTTGCAGAGAACTGCTTTGTTGACAAATTAGAACAATGGTTTGGAGCAGATCAGGGGTACTGATATACCAGCAGTAAATGCTGACAGAAACTGGGTGACTTTTCAAAGCTTTAGAAAAAGGAAAAAATGTTGGGTTATATCACTTGTAATTAATTTTTTACTGTTGCTTTTTTCTACTCAGTTTCTGTGTTGCTAAAACAAATTGCCACAGTGGTTTAATCACTGAAAATAAGACTGTGTTAACAGGTGAAAACTCTTTTCTTTTTGAATTGTGTGCACAGGGAATGTCCATGTGGGCCCTCACTGATGCGGTTTGGAGGCAAAGCAAAGGAGTACTCGCCAAGAGCCAGAATACGTTCATGGATGGGGTACGTAGGACTTTTCAGAAAAAAGATCTCCAGTCTCCCATAGTCTTTTTTTGACTATTTTTGACATTTTTTGAATGTTTCTCGGCTCCCCATCTGCTTTTTGCACTTGACAGCCTCTTTAGAGTCTGTGTGGTGGGATGAACATTGAAGTGGTCCTGTGGGGTTTGTAGCTACTTGTTACAATGGTTACTGCATTGCCAGGTCTTAGCAGTTGTTGGTCAAAAAGGGAGGCTGGAGAAATGTGTCTGAAAACATGTTGTGGAATTAATTTAAAGATGTTTCAGAACTGGTATTGCAAGTTAGAATTGCCAGGAGATAGATGTACTAGTGGGATCTTACGGACAAACAAATCGTGAATGGGCCTCCCTCTCCCAGGTTCATAATCCCCAATAATGTCTCCATGGGGTGTTCCCCATCCCCTGCAGGTACGAGCTGCCCTTTGACAGGCACGACTGGATCGTTGACCGCTGTGGCAAGGAGGTGCGCTACGTCATCGACTACTACGACGGCGGGGCGGTGGATGAGAACTACCAGTTCACCATCCTGGACGTGCGCCCCGCGCTGGACTCGCTCTCGGCCGTCTGGGACAGAGTCAAGGTGGCCTGGTGGCGCTGGACTTCATAACTGCTCCTGTGGTGTGTACTCCAAAATAACCACTTTGCTCCTAGACAGTGGACTGTCAATATCAGGACTTGAGACAGAGGTTTGCTGCAGCTGTCATTGCTTTCATCATCACCACTCTTCTTTGGGGGTGGGAAGGGAGGACAGGGAAATCTCTCCCTAAGTACACCAATGCTTTGTGGTGTTTCAAATGGAATAATAAAGTTACAGTGGCAAAAACATGTATCTTAATTTTCTTAAGAACTGGGAAGCCTTTCTTCGTCTCAGATTTTGCGGAAGCTTGCCTTCTTTTCATTTCATGACTTCAGTGCTGCTCCAAATACATTGAAATTCTGATTCTGACTGGAGCTTTGAGTATTACTTGATTATTGAAAACAGGAAATTTCTGCCATTATTTCACATATTTAAAGTATTTGGATACCTCCATGATGAATAAATGGTAAAAGATCTGAACTCTTTCAAATTACATGTTTTGTTTACATAATAAAACCATGTATTTGTTTTCACATAGACATTTTAACTATTCAAATACATTCTCAGAAAACTTCAGTTAATCAGTTAAAGGAGGTGTAGTGTGGTATGAGTATTTTAAAGGTATGTTATGTAGAAAAGGAGAACACTCATGCCTTAATCTGCAATTTTTCTTTGAACCGAAGAACACAGCTAGAAGCAGGAAATGAGTGTCACTTTTAAAACAGCATTTCTAAAAGGACAAAATTGATATTTAACGGCTATTTATTTGAATATTTAAAAGTTGGTTTTCTGACGTAAGAAAATACATTATTACAGTATTTTCATATCCGTAATGTGTGTCATGTAATGAATTCAGGACTGAGCTAAGCCTTATTTAAAGCACCTCCTGCAGTGCATCTGCATTTGGCATCCTGGCTGCATTAATGATATTTATTACAGCATAGTTTTTTATATAATAAGGAATTGCACAAGGGGGTGTGGCTACACAATCAAAGACATGAGTATAGTGAGGTATATTACAGGTGTGTACATAACTGGGCTAAAAGGGTATCAAAATTGCCAGGGGAGGAGGTTGATTGGAGTGTTTTCTAAGGGTGATGCATGGCATAAAGATTTGATTATTGTCTGTGCTTAGTAAGGGAAACTAACTTTTTAAAGTCTTCCACTGTAATAGCTTTAAGTTTGCACGACTCAGTAAATTTCAGGTGCTGTGCAAAACACTTGGAAATGGAAAGGAGTAAGAGAATAGCACGTTGTACCTTTTCAAATGAGGGAAGCTGCCTTCTTGAAACTCCCAACCTTAATGTGAAAGTAGCTGTACATTTCATTTTCTGAAAGTGGCCTGTGTTTAACTGACTGGAACTTTCCCTTTCCCTTTCCCTTTCCCTTTCCCTTTCCCTTTCCCTTTCCCTTTCCCTTTCCCTTTCCCTTTCCCTTTCCCTTTCCCTTTCCTTTTCCCTTTCCCTTCCTTTTTTCTTTTGATAGGAAGCCCCTCTTAATGTTTCAGGAAAGTCATTTCCCATTTAGGGAAAAATCAGTCAGGGAAATTTTCCTACTTTGGAATTCCAATGATCACAACTAGTTCCCACCTCATAGACAACTGTTGTGCATGGTAGGAATAAATATTATCCAGAATCCTAAGAGGTAAAACATGCTCTTACCCGTACGCACTTTGTTCATTCCTTTTTCAGCTTTTCAGTGATTCATATATATATGTATATATATATATATATAAATTATAAACAAGGAAGATAAAATTTCCATCTAAATAGGCAATATATGGATAAGATAAATGAAAAGAGAGTTTGTATGAAGCAAATGAAGGAACTGACTCATGAAGGAACTGCTCTGTTCTAACAGTAAAGATTGAGGAGTACTCTTTTTGGGGTGGTGGGTTGTTTTCCTGTGGGATTATTTTGGTAGTTGTTGGTTTATGTATTTGGCAACTTGCTACACTGAGGATTCTGTATTTCTCATAACTAAATATGGAAAGGCTAAACCACTGTAGGGAGTACTTCAGAAGCTTCAAAAGCACGAGTTTGCTTTGTTGATTTTGGCAGTGTGATGTTGAGAGCGTGGAAATTGTAATCGCTGCTCAATCTGGGGAAACTGTCACAAGCCACTTCATGTGTTTACTATCTCCTGTTACCTTTATCTACAACAGATTCAAAATTGTTCTTTTCTGTGCTACTGTTAATGCAATGTACTTCTTTGTCATCAAACTAAAAGGAGAATCAAATAAATAGACTTTTCTTAACTTTGGTATTTGGTGGTCATGCTTTTAGCTGTAAGAATTATTAAAATGAGCTTTTACATGTGTCATGAGATTCTAGTCTGTTACAACTAAACTCTTACTATAGAGTATATATTTGATATTGTTACTATCTGTTATTGTATATTACTACAACTTAACTATTGTCACATCTTTGAATATATTCTTACTCATTTTTCAGGTGAATACAAAACAAAAACCCAAGGACCAAATTCAAGTGTTTACTAACCGAAACAGCAGTTCTCAGAATAAGAGCATATGACAAAAAATACATTCATCCTGAGCCTGGCTAACTTGAGAGGAATGCAAGGAAATGTAAAAAAAAATCCTAAAAGACTAAATGAAAATAATTAATTTCTACAAGCAGTAAGACTTAAGGAAGTAAATGGAGCTTTCTTCTTTAGGCTTGGGTTTTCTTGATGCATGATGCATGGATGTTAGAATTAAAATTATAATTCCAATGTAAATTTGAAAAATGGTGATTTAAATTGGGCTTTTTTTAATCCTTAGGAAGGGTGTTTTAACTAAGAAACTATTGTTCAGGCTATATTAAAAGAAATGTGTGTATATATGCATAAATAAATACATTTATGTTCTTTCTTTGTAAGTATAGGAAGGTCTGGAGAGCTCATGGAGCCCAAGAAAGTGAAGAAGTATCCTGATCAAGTCCTTTCAGGGAATTCTGCAGTGACATCAGGTTCCCAATCCTGGTCAGGCTGAAACAAAATTTTGGAACCTGTCTCAAACTAAGGTTAACCTCATGCACATTACAAAGGGAAAATGCAGACACTCACTAAAGAAAAGCTGCTTCTATAATTAGTTCTGTATTTAGATATCTGAAGTTCACCTGTGTTCTGCTTTGCTGTATCAAAGCCCTGCTTGACCTACTGTGTTTCACTCTTGCAGATGAAACAAGTTAGGGGTGCCCTCCTGGCCTGCCCTGTGCTTAAGGATGTCACAGTGCCCAGAAACTGCACTCTCTGGGACTGGTGGAAAAGGACTCCAGCATAACATTCCCAGCTGTAATCACATGCAGTCAGGAGTGGTTCTGACCTTGATTTCCTGGAGCAGGAAGCCATTCTGCATTCAGGTATGGGTTTTGGCCGCTTGCACTGGTGTCACTCCAGGCTGCAATGGCCGCCCTGCACAGGGTGCCTGGCACTGCTGCCACTCTACAGGGGCACCAGACTGCCTGCTCTGCCTCCAGCACCCTCCCTGCTCAGTCACAAGGGACCAGCTCTCTGCTCTCCTGCAGTTTGTCCTGTCAGTATCTGGCCAACAAGAGTGCTCTGTAACTGGGGAGTAATTCAGAGGCTGATCTTTCTGGGGTGCTTGGAGTTCCTGACTCTGAGTCATCCTGCATTTTGCCCTTGGAAGCAGTTTGGAAGGGGGAGCTGTAGCTCTTCTGTCTCTCATTTATTTTTTTTTCCTCTGTCCCCTAGAAACACTTTTGCTCCTTCCTTTCATACTATGCTCACGGTCCTAGCTTCAATCCCTCTAAGAATTTTTCAGCTAAGGCTTAAAATTTCTGCCCTGCTTTGCTGTAAATGAGAGACTCTATTGCTGTAAGATAGTTGTGTCCATTCTTGATTATTGCTACTTTCTACTGCCAAAGCAAAGTGTTCTGGATTACCACTTCTGAATTATGAGGTGAAAGAGGCGTGCTAGTTTAGTGTGAAATTTTGTCTAGTGTTTACATAATTTATTTACCACCAGGACTTTAATGTGCTCTGTAAATTTGAAGTCTCAAATGTGCTGATGAATACAGTTCTGCTTTCAAAAGGTGTGAGAGTGACAAAGGATGTCAGTGCTCTGAAAATGGTCATAAATAGTCTGTCATCTTACACACTCCCATTGTGTTTGTTCCACTCTTGTATCCAAGTGTGGGGGAAGAGGAGCTAATGTGCCAGTTGCAGGAGATGGAGGCAGATATATTGTGTTAGCTCAGCAGCCAAAAATGAACTGCCAGACTAAGAAGCATTTCCTAATATTTGGACTTCTACTAAAGTTTGTTTTTTATAGACGGTAGAAATGCCTCTTTCAGAGCCATCACTTTTTAAAGGCATCTGTTCCCAGCACTTACTAAATGATAGGGCACGCTAATTCTCTGTCTCCTTTGCTTACTCCATGTAGTGAGGTTCCACAAGCCAATGTACTTGATGTGGCAGATGAATGATTTAAGAAAAGATGCTAGATGTGCTTATTTCTTCAGTATCATACCCTTCCCTACCCACAAGTATTTTTACATATGTTATTTTAAAAAATGCACAGGATTGCTAGATTTTTACAAATTTTTAGTAGGCAACTTCATGCATTTTTACTCCCACTGAAAGAAAATGTATTCTGTTTATCATTCTACCTTTGTACAAGGTAAATTGCATGCAAAGATCTTTATGCAGTGAATCAAGTAAGTATTGATTCTCTCATCAGTGGAATCTATGGTCATATTAGACATGTCAAGTCATAAAAAGCAACAATTTTAGTTTGCATTAGATGGCTAATCACTTTTATGTGCTTCTCCTTCGAGAAAAAATGGCTTGTCAAACTCTTAAGGGAAGAATCTTACATTCTTCTATGAATGTGACAGTTACATCTCTTTGGTCTTACTACTTGTACATCACATTGCATAGAAGCTTCTGGGCAGAGTCCTGCACTCCAGGCCTTATCATGAGGCCTTGGCCACGTGTGAAATGACACATTATTTCCAGGGAGCCACAGATTCTGATGGCAGCTCCCCCAGTATGGGTCTGCTTATCTGCAGTGTGGGTACAGACTTCTGACTGGAGTCGAAATGAATCCAATTTTCAAAGGATTATGTAAATTTATTGGAAGTATTAGGATAATTATTAGGCTTCATTAAGAAAATTTAAAAGATTAGATTCTTTTTTTTTGCTGACATTCAGTTTGGACCGTGGCCTGTCTCATAAAATAGAAACCATCACATTTGTTTTCTACATATGAGGAAAAAAAAAGACTGTCACGTTTTTGTTTTCCCATGTTATGCCAATTTTGTGGTAACTACAGAAAGTTTTAGCTATTTTGCTAACATGCTGCTGTTCTTGCCTCCAGCTTCTGAAGACTATGACCCCATAAACCTCCTGTCTGCAGAGATAGCTAATGCTTTAATTGATCATTAGTACACTTTCAAAATGAGTTTCCATCTGCCAAAAGATTAAGTGTCTCAGGGAATTGACTGAGAGCAGTTTCATGCATGGAGGATAAATGCAAGTGCCTTTAAAAAGCACTGCTAGATCACAAATCCTTGAAAAACTTGCTTCTAAAATACTTACAAGGAAAAGTAATAGGAAAGGTTTTTCTCTGCTTTGTTTTGCTCTCAAATTAAGTATTTTTTTATATATCAATGAGAATTTGTTGCCTCATTTTCAAGAACTGAAAAGCGAAACCTCATGAAAATGCTGAATTTAACCTTACAGCAAACCATGCAATTTTTGGCAGCTTTAATTTGCAATGTAAATTTTTTGTTAAATGGGTTCATTTAAACTGTAAATAAAAACACAGGAAAAAAAAAAAGACAATGTTCCAGTAGCTGTACTTAAGAATACTAGGAGAAAAATACTTCCATGTTTTATCATGTGTTTTCACAATTAGTGGGTTTGCTTCTCTATCTGTTTTCTTCAAGCTTTTGCCTTAGTTTATTTGAAAAGATTTTTACAAGTTTCCTGTTGGTTTCTCTCTGCCATTTTTGTACAAGGCACTTTTACCATTGCAATAGCACTTACAGTTGTTATTAGAGAAATGGTAGCTTCTTTCTCAGGTCTCTGAAAAAGTGGTGCTATTTAACTCAGGCAAGGACAGCTCTGGCTGTGTCATTCTGGCTGCATTAGAGCTGGCAGCACTGTTGTATCAGAAAATGTGGGCACTGCAGCAGTGCCAAAGGCAGAGGTGTTGCACTGTTCAGCTGCCACCTTCACTGTGGTTATGGGTTCCTCATCAGTGTTGGTCTTGTGAACCCCAAATGGGCAACTGCAGTGACCCCCTGCACCTCGTAGTGTCCTTCGTGCCTTCTGGAGGATGTGCTTGTAGCACTGCCTGCACTTAGGATCGAGGAGGTGGCAAAGGGGCTGGCATGGAATTGATGGTAAAAGGTACAGATGGATATTCCAAAGTTACTTTTTTCCAAATGTCTGTCTGCTCCTGTGGGAGGATGGATTGTAGAAGAATAAGAGTTAGTGCTGAAGGCAATCTCACCCCTGAGGAGCTGCAGCTGTGCTAATTATGGTATTAGGAACAGGCCTGCCCTTAATAGGCCACAGGTGTATCCAGTGAGTGTTATAAAAGGGTGGGCTGGCAAGTTGAGAGGGAGTTGGAGTTAGTTGGCTGTGCTGTGGAGGAAGGAGTCAGCTGGCTGTGAGGAGCTGCCTGTGAGCTATCATAAAAGAAGGTGTGAAAGTTTTATGGTATGACAATGACATACTCCTTCTCTGATTTGTCACTCAGGTTAGGGAAAAACTGGTCTAAATGCACTATTTGATATATATTCACTAGAGGTTGTTGAAACAATACCTGGCTGAGGCTGTAATTATACTGAATGGGAGGTAAAGGATACTGTTTTTGCAAATAACCCTGGGGAGATTAATCTAACCTATGTATGAAAGGTTGCATTCTGTTTGCCTTGTCAGGCAAAGTGGAGATACTGGTGGCACAATTGTTTTGTGACAGGATGTTGGAGCTGGCTTAATGTAGGCTGACTAAGAAGCGAAGCTTTTCTTTTTTAACTTTATTTGCTGTGTGTTCATGGGGAAGTATTCATTTAGAGAATGTGGCTAAAATTCTATCAAACACTTCAATGCTTGAAGAAATAAAGAGAGGAAATAAGATCTTGACTTTCAATTGTAATAATGCAATATGAAGGCCAGATTGTAACTGTAGATGTTCATTTCAAATTTAAATATTTAGCATTTTCAGTTGTCTGTGAATACACAAAAATTTATTACATTAAAATGGAATTTAGAACTTTGACATGAAGCCGATATTTTCATAGAGTGAAAAATATCAAGCTGACATTATACTGTCTCATTTGATGACTTCCAAATGTCAGAGTGCAGAAACTTATTCATAGGGACCTCTATGTCTTGCGATAGTGTCAATTCAAAAGACATTTACATCGACTTTTTTATTTAAACATGTAAAATGGAATATGCAAAGTGGCAGAGAAGAAGGGGGAAAGACCAGGGCAAGGAAGTTCTTAATAATAGAATGGAGGCACTTCTAAGGCTAATTTCCACCACAGCCTCATTTCTGACAGTGGCCTGGCTGTGCTGCTCCCTCCCAGCATCTTCCTCCTCCCCTGCTCAGCCACCACTTAGTTCTTGTAATTTCAACACAAGTTAGGGGGTTAGAAATCCTGAAAAGTAACTCCTCAGCCCTTGCTTTTAAAAGTGATTTTGTAATAATAGGAGATACTGGATGATTTTGCCTGGGAGTTAATTGATGCCTATATAATTAAGATCAAAGTTACAAGGTGCTTATATAGCTTGAGTTATAAGATCTCAGTATAACTTGATGTATCTATATAACCTGATATCAATATAACCTAAATAATCACTTTTTATATATCTATATAACCTGAATCATAGTTTATTTTATACCTATATAACTTGAATAATAATTTTCATACCTACATAACCTGATATAAATAACTTTTTATGTATTGTAATGGTTAGTATATGGTTAACTAGTTGCTTAATGCTGAATAAACAAAAAAGAAGAAACAGCTTGCCAGGTGGATAGCTTTAGAGATAGGTAAGTATAGTACGAATGAGAAATTGACAAGGGCAAAGCCAATTAGCCACAAAACAAAGAATTTGGGCCAGTCAAGACCAGACAGACCAAGGAACACCATAACTGTGCATGGTCTGATGACAAAGTTGAAAAGTTCAGATGTGAAGAAGACCTTGGAAGCCTTCATCAAAGAGCTCTGGCAAACTGGGGAGGCACAAGTGCAGTGCAAAAGAATGGTCTAACAACCACCATATCACACAATGTAAATTAGTTCTGGAGCCTGTGTGATGATGTTGTAGTGACACGGTGATACCAAGCAGTACTTAATGCGTAAATATCCCACAGCACAGACACGGGTGGGTGAGTTAGGGGGAGGCAGCCCCCTCACCCCCAGTGCTGCAATAAGCAAACACCTGCTATATAGACACTGGTCTATGGGGATTTATTTCCAGCCTGTCTTTCGGCCATCGTAATGGTGCTGTTGGAAATGCACAACCTCGGTGTGAGGGCTGGTAACGGGTTTGAAGCCACAGTAGTTGATTATAAGAAAAATTATTTTGTATTCTAGTAACTTTGCAGGGCTGTGTGTGGCTGCGATCCGTGTACAGCCCAAGGCCGAGCCGGCTCTTCCTCATGTGGGTCAGATCGTCGCACAGCGTTCCGCTGTGAGACAGGGCCGGGCGGACGCAAAGAGTGACAAGGGGCACACGGGGCGGGCCGCACGCAGCGGCCATTTTGTTCCCCTCGCTGCGGCGCGCTCCGGGCCGGCGGCGCCCCCTGGCGGCCATGGTGCAGACCCCGCAGCCGGCGGGGGGCGCGGCGGCGCGCGCCGGCGGCCATGTCGGAGCTGGCTCGGGAGGAGCTGTCGGCGCTCGCCGCCATCTACTGCGAGCCGGGCGCCTGCGAGGTGCTGGCGGCCTCAGGTGATGCGGCCGCGCTCTCTGCCCACAGCCCGGGCTCGCCCGACCAGACCCCGGGAGGAAGCACGGCGGGGCTCAGCACGGGCGCAGTCGCTCGCTGCTGTCGCTTGTCGCGTGTCCCTGCCCCGCCGGTGTCTGTGCTGGCGGCCGCGCTTGGAGCGCGGAGCCCAGCGGGCCCTGCTCGGTCACAGTCAGGGACCTGCTCGGTGCCCTGCGGCCCAGTGCTGGGAGCGGGCTGGCTGCTCTCTAGGAAGACGAGCAAGTGAATCTTGTACGCGTTAGCAAGCCCAGCTGTTGTCTGGTAATAGCGAGTAGGGTACAGCTGTTGCAGTGTCTAAGAAGCATTGGGTTATCTCTGTATTTTTCTGGAGTAAGCTGACTACCTGGGCACTGTGACGTGCCAGATATTACTGCTGCTTCAGCAGGATGTTAGGGCTGTAGGTTTTACAGGGTACTGAGGCTGATATTCGTGTCTGCCGTGGGTGGAATGATCAGGTTTGTAGTACTTGCTGCCTCTAGCTGCTGGATCCTGTAGACAAGGAGTGCAGTAGATGCCTTCATGGTTTGTGCATCAGCCATGGTGGCCACTGATCAGAACATAGTATTAAGAGATGGCTTTTTTTAGTCTGTGCTGTACCGTGCTGTGAAGATGCCCCTTCAACAAGGGAGAATAAATCTCAGTAGTTACAGTGTACGATAGCAGCTCTGTCAGGCTGAATTGTCAGGTAGGATATGCAAGTGTTGGTGTCTAGATCCAGGCCATTAGTAAATTTTGCTTGGTGCCTACCACAGATGTGACAACTCTTAGATACTTGTTGGAGAGAGATACACGTGCACATATAAGGCCAGAATATGCCTATGCTGTGTACCACAGGTCCCCAGTGTGTGGGAGCTCTTGCAGGGTCTGCCCAGCTCCCCCACACAGCGATGGACAGGGAGCAGCTTCCTGCAGTGCAGTCATGGGGAATGCTGCTGGAGATGGATGCAGTGGTCAGATTTTGTCTGCACATGCATGTATTCAGCCCTAAAGAACTGAGATGGATAAGGAGAGTTTTTTTACTGTGAGGGTGACTGAGTGCTGGAGGCTGCAAGGAGAGCTTGTGGAGTCTCCCTCACTGGAGATATTCCGAATGTCTGCACATTGTCCTGGGCAGTTGTCCTGTTGTAGTGACTGGGCTTGAGGGGAGAGGTTGGATGAAGGCATTAGTGTCTGTAGGGAGCACAATTGACCACAGTAATCTAAAACTACCAATTTTCTATCTAGATACACGACACACCTCCTGCTCCAGTGCAGGCATGTAATTCTGCCATTTAATTCTTTTAAATTGGTATTTAGGCTTGTATTTTTGAAATGTGATTGATGAAATGTTTCAACTGAGCTTTTTTTTAAGTGAAAATTCCAAGAATGTTATTTTGGGCATAGTTTGAAAAAGCAGTATCCAGGCTTATCAGATGTTAATTTAAAAAAAAGTGAGTATATCCGAGCATTGCATATACACATCTGTTCCTCCAAATCTGTTGGAAAATGTAGGCACATTCTTCTCTGTGCTTCATATATGGAAAAATGATTTGGTGTTTATAAGTTACTAGAATCTAAAAGGTTTAAAATCCTTCCTGGACATAAAGTGAGGTGCCACAAGTGCACAATGGGAGTAGACTATTTTATTTATATTGTTATGTGATGTTGGAGGGCCTCTAACCAGGCCCTGTGTTCATGATATGGTAGGATCAGGTATATTTGATTGGTTTACATCGTTCTGCTGGAATTGGAAAGATTATTTTACAACAATGGTTATTTGTATTTTTCTTACTCTTGGAATTTACTTGTTGGAGCTGTAGAATCTCTAGTCAGTTTACAATTGACTTGCACTCCAGTCATTAGATTACATTTGCTTTAGCTCTTCAAACCATGTAAGTTGTCATTGACCAGTGGTGCACAGACATAACTTCCAGGAAGACTGTTATGTTATGCAATCTCTAAGACATTAAGAGTAATTTGTGTGTAGATCCATGGGATCAAAAAGGAGGCCATTGGGGATTCGTGGTTTTGAGAAATGTGAGAGAATGCTTTTACACGTCTCTTAGTATGGTAAAAACTTTGGCTTTTTGGAATTTAAAAATGAAGTATTCAGAATGTAAAATGTGTTTTTATCAAAACCAATGTGTGGATGAATTTAAATAAACTAATTACACTGTATCTTTTTTACCTTACATATCTATTTGCGAAGATTAGTGTTACAGATAGAAATCCATAATTTAATTGTTAATCTGTTCTCTTTTGGTCTGTTCACCAAGCTTGCTATAAAAATATGTGTAGATATTCTAAGCTTGTACGTTAGTAGGTGCCATTTTCTGAATTTAAAAATAGACTGCATGTGTTGCATAAAATGCCTTTGGGCAGGAGAGGAGGGGGATATCTGTCTGGTTGACATGGAACATAAGAAAAAATCTGAAGTATGCTAGAGCTAAATATACTGATAAGCATGCAGCTATGGGGGGAAATGAGTTAAAATGTATTGAGTTTGGTCTGATTAGCACATTAAATGCCAGCAGAACAGTCATACCCAAGCTTTTATTTCAGAAATAACCATCATGTTGCTGTGAAGACAACTCGGCCCTTGTAGCATGTGCAAACAAAGGAAATATTTCTTTGGAGCCAGGTTGCGTGGGGCGCCGCTGCTTTGCTCTTTGTTCTGCCACTGTCTGCAGCACTGGTGCAGAAAATGGATGCTGCAAGGTTTAGTTAAACTTAGATGCTGTAGCCCTGCACAGGTCTTGAACTGATTCTGCTTTCTAAAAAAGTAAAGTCTGAAGCAGATGTAAATGAGCACGGCTGGGCTTTTCCTGATGGCTCAGGGTGATACACCTTGGGATGCGAGGCTGTTCTGCCTCCTTCAGATTAGCTCATCATAAGGAGAGGTGTGGGATTTTTGCAGGTTTAAGAATAGGATCACTGCAGCAGGAGGCCCTTGTCGGAGGGGCAGGGTTGGCCTGTCTATCCCTCTGTTCCTTCTGAGTTGGTGAGGTCTGTTGTGACAAGCTAGGGGAAAAATCCTAGGAGGATTATCAGAAAGGTAACATGTATTTCTGTCACTGTAATTAAGCTGGTGATAGAGCAGTATTTTTCAATTTATATAGGCTGTGCATTTAAAATCTGGTGGCAACATAGTTGAAAACAAAGTGATGCTCAGGCAGGATTCAATAGTGCTGGCCCCATTCAGGCAGGTGCCAGGTGGGGCTGCCCTGAGTGGGGGCAGCTGAGGGGCATGGGGCAGCAGCACTGTCTGGTGCAGTGGCTGTGTGTGCAGACAGCTCCGTGCTGGGGCCTCCAGGACACGCAGGGCGGGTTTGCTGCCTGTGCCTGTGATTGTGTGTGCTGAGCCTAGTGTAATGGCAGAGGAGCCACTGCTGCTGGCACCCAGGAAGAAACACTTGTTAGGGCATGAGAAAACAGAAATTAGGAGTGGGATGGCTTGAGGTCCTCCTCAGTAACTGCTGGCCATGTGCAAGGGTCTTCTTCCAAGGCTGGTGTTTTTCTGAGGAATGCATTTGTCTTAAAAGTAGTCTGAAACCTTTGATAGGGACTTGGAGGATAGAAGATAAAGAGTCATTTCCTGTTGTCTGGAAATGACTCTTTTGACATGTGGTGCCTGTAAATATGGGCACGGTTGGGTGTGATTCCATTGAATTCACTGGAATTGCATCTACTGCTTTCACCACTGGATTTGACTTGGAGACTTCTTCATAGTACTGCTAGAATTTGATTATTGGGTTTGGAGGTATGCGGATTTTATTTTGTGACTTCTCTGACCTTGAGAGTTTTTTGTATGACCCAGGAAGAAGGTTTGAAAACAAGCCCTTGGATAAGCTTTCTAAAGTACTTCTGTCTGTCCAAGTCACTTTTAGATTCTTTCACTTTTTAGTAGATTTCAGATATAAAATCATACATTTCATGTGAGAGGCACTGTGAGAGGTTGGTTAGTGGCATCAGTAATACTAATCAAACATAATTCATCTGACTGTCATGTAAAGGAAGGTAAGGTAGGGTAGAGGGGGAAGAGTGCAAGTCACTTCAAAAGACCTGCTCTGAAGCTCAGCTCTCCTCTAATCTGCCTTTCAAATCTGGCTTCTTCTGCCCTCATAGAGTGAAACAACCTGACATTTTAGCAATTTTTGAAAGAAAAGGAGTGAAGTGTTTAGAATGCATCAAAGGGGTGAAGCAGAGAACATCTGAAGAAGATCATCTTTTGTCTGATTGATACCCTCTTACTTCATGGCAGAGGAGTGAAAGAAAGGTCTTTGTCCGTACTTTGTCAAGTTTTGTATTGTTTTTCTGTGAGACTTCTAGTTAAGGTTTTATTTCATTAAATGAAATACTGTATATAACTTTAATATTAAGCATCTTTGCATCTTTGATTGTGTGATTTATCAGGATGATGTGATCTTCAGCCTTTCCTGCTGCATACTGAGTGTATCCTTTCCACTCTGAAAATAATTCTATTCTTAAGTAGCCCTACAACAGATTTGAGCAGCTATGAAGATAATAAACATACATTCATAGGAGTACATGCATAATTAGATATGTATTATCTAGGGTCAGGTGTCCAACAGAGATGGTTTCCTTATGTCAGTCCAACTGTTGTAGAGGAGTTGGCAGAAAAGATTTAAGTGTATTTTCTCTGCAAGTTGTGGGGGACAAAGAATCCGGCTTGTTTCTTTCCAAGTCTCTGCTTAGTGTGGAAATGCTTTTGAATGATTGTCTTAAAAAATAGCTGGTGCAAGTCTGTTTGCCTTGCATTAGTATTGATATTGGAAGCCTTACAGATTTCTGTAGGAGTAAACTTAGGGCAGTGCTGAGTCCATCCAGAAAAGTCTCTATTTTCAGTTGCCCTTGCTTTTGCTGTTGAGCTGTGGAAGCTGAGTTATGTGTTTGAGAGAGACAGTTCTTTATTACTGGCTTGTCTAGACTTTGAAAGAGCCAAAAGGTGTGAATGCTTTTTAGAATGTGTTAATAACTTTTCTTCTACTATGTTATAGAAGTGTTTCATTTCAGGATTGCCTGCAGGTATAGCTTGAGCCATTGGCTGCAAGCCCCCACCCTGCAGAAAAAAAAAATCACCCCCTCTTATTTTATAGGAAATGTGAATTATTTGAGTTGAATTGTTAAAGAAAATAACATGATTTAGTGATATATATGTATTTCAACTTCAAGCAAACTATTAATGTTGGGATTTTTTTCTATTTTCCAGAGACGCATGGAATCTCATTTAGAATTCAAATCGCTGTGAAAGAAGTGCTGGATACAGATGTACTTTTAAAGCTGTTTTTTCATTTACCAGTCAATTACCCATCAACTGTACCAGATATTTCTGTTACCTCAGACCAGCTTACAAGGGCCCAGTGTGTGGATGTGAGAGAGAAATTACTTGAAGAAGCCAAGCAGCATCTTTCTGAGCCCATGGTACACAACCTGATTCTTTGGGTACAGCAGCATCTTCAAGATGTCATTAAGCAATCAGCAACAGTTTGCAATGAAAAAACTACTTTGTCAAAGGGAACAGAAGATGGTATCTGGATGCTCCTTTTGCATTTAGATCACATGAGAGCAAAGGCAAAATATGTGAAAACTGTGGAAAAATGGGCTTCAGATCTAAGGCTGACTGGAAGACTGATGTTCATGGGCAAGATAATATTGATTCTTCTTCAGGGTGACAGGAACAGCATTAAGGTGCAGGAACAATGAATGCTGACTAGTTGTATTGATTTACCACTGAAACCTCTGTGTCTGAATATTTTGTGTGTGTTTTTCTAAGATTAACAATTTTGGAAGCAAATTGATCATTATGAGAGTAGGAAGACCCAGCGACTTTATTCTGTATTTAGGAAAAAGGTGTTCTGTTCTGTCTACAGTGATACCTGTAGACCTGTGGCCTGTATTGCTTTGCTTGCCATTAGAACTATACCCTATATACCCCATATCCCTTTGTTACCTGACCTTAATATGCCTAGATTCAGTTTCCTATATTTCCCTAATGCCCCAGAAAGTGGAAAAGTTTTTGGTGAGGAATTAGTAACAGACAAATTTCTAACTCATTATTAACTGTCTCTTTCCTTAAAACCACATGGTATTCCTAGTGCATGCCTGGGCTTTGGAATTCTTGTCTGTACATACAAACTCCCGCTGCTTTAGATGAGCTTTTGTGGTGATGTTGGAGGAGAATGTTTTGGCTTTTCTAACTCCTGTTCTCTTAATCAGTTAGGCCTGCTTAACTTAAAGCTGATGAATAGAAGCAGTTGTGCACTTTTTGGCATGGGCACTTTCAAAGTTTGATTGCAGTGTTTTAAAAAAGAATACATTTTGAGTGAGCTTTTGCATTTGACTAAACTTTGGAAATACTAGGTGACATTTAATATTTTGGGATTTCTTTTTGTCATTTAGGAGTACTTGATTCTTCAGAAAACTTCTAAGGTGGATGTGAACTCAAGTGGAAAGAAATGCAAAGAGAAAATGATGAGAGTACTGTGTGAGACAGAACTACAGTCCCAGCATAAAAGGTATAATTTAGTACTGTTGTGGGTAGAAAAGTAACAGAATTGATAATAACATTCTGACAAATCCAGGCATATTCATGAGTTTCCCTTTTACAATGTAGGTTTCAGATGTTTGAAGTCAAAGAATATTCAGCACTGGAGGAGCTACAAAAGGAATTTGAAACTGCAGGACTTACAACTCTTTTCTCTGAGTTTGTGCCTCCTCTCTTAAAGTAAAATTAGAAGAAACCACTGGACCTCTGACCAAAGCAGTAGACTGCAGATGCAGATGGAAGATAGAAGGACTAATGTGGCAAAACAATCTTGAAGCTTTTCTGCAAGAAATACCAGTAGTAGTCAATCTTTTGCAAGAAAAAGGCAATTAATACCTTAAGAACTGATTGTTTTTTGACATGAATGTCAAAAAATTGTGATGTTGATTGTAATAATTGCATGGCAAGCATGAGAGACTGGGAAGAAATAATGCTAAAAAATAGTCTTCTAGTCAGACTCTGTTTTATAGTCCCTGTTTGCAGTGCTCTGTTTCCTCTCTCATGGTAGAATGTGTCAATAATGGCTTGTTAGAACACGTGATTAATTTTGCTTTGGAAGACTGTATGAAGATATTTCCATAAAAACATAGCAAACACACATTTAAATATGTGAGGACAGCATATACTTAATGTCCCTTAGGAGTTCATATGCTAATTTTTCATTCTCCCTTTAATTGATTACAAACACTAGATGGTTGATTTGAAGAAAAAGCTCATGTCACTTGAGGCCTGAAAAAAACTTAGAAGCGTCTTTTTGAATATTAGTTTTCATTCTAAAATTTATAAAAACACCCACATAGAGGATTTAAATTGATGAAAAGCTGAGGTAGAGCCAATTGTAATATTTTCTTTGGTAGTTTACAGATGTCTTTTTGCACTTTATCTGGTTTTACTGTCTGTGCAGCTTCAGGTATCTTGATTGAATTAAACTGTTGGAGCAGTATATATGCAGACTTTAGTCTTCCATCTTTCAAGGCTTCTGCCAAGTTGTTTTTGTTTGTTTATTTGGGTTTTTTTTGATTGGTCACTGGCCTTGGCCAACCTGTAAATTTTTTTTATCAGTAGTTTGTGCTTTATATCTGTATAATGTTACAAATTATATGCATAATTTTATGAATTGTGCAAGTTCTGTTTACCTAGGGAGGATTGGATACTTATTTATTACAATTATTAATGTGTATCCTTTGGTTTCTATTTTACCTGAAACCATTCTCTACAAGACTAGATAAATTATCCAGTAATAAAAATTTTGCAATCATGATTTTCTTAGTAGCTGGCACTGCCATTTGCCATTTCAATTGGCTTTAGCATGTAGCTAAACATGTGCTTTACTGCTCTCTAAAATTCATTCTCAGAAGCCAAATGTCTCATGTATTCTGTAATTAAACAGATTTGATCAATTCAGTATAAACTAATTTATTTCCATTGTTCTGGGGGAAGACCAGAACTATTTGTTTAGTTCCGAAAGTGTGGTTTGGCAAATCATTATGTAAGATCTGATTTCCTGTTTCATGCTCAGCCCATGAGATCATACCTCTTCCTTTATATATTCTAGAGAAGTAACTAAAGCAGACTAGGAAGGTTTTTATATTTTACTCCTTGAGATATCAGATGCATAAAGGGTTCTGTATTGTTTGTGAGTCTCTGAAGTTTTTCAGGAGTTTGGTGATTTTTCTCATATAGAGTGTCTCAAATATGTATGTTGCATGTTATTTTATGCACTGATGCAAATTTACTGAGATAGTAGCAGAGTTCTTCTTAGTGAGTATTTCATGTTTACCACATACAGTACTTCAGGCTCAGAAGAAGAGAGACTGGGTTGAACAGGTTTTACAAATCTGTTCTATGTTATTTTGAAATTGCTTCCTGAGGGACAGGAAATCTAATTTTCTATCATTTTAAGTGCATGTGAAGATGAATCCTCACTTTTACAAGGAAGAATAAAACACAGAAGTATCATTAAAATAACATGTATTTTAAATTACAGTTTCCAGAATCAAGTTGTTCTCAGGTGTTGAAAAATTATATGTCAGTGCAGTATAAAGTTTTGAAAAGCTGCAGGGAGTCTCTCCTTCTACTGTGACACATCTGACAAATATCAAACTCAAGACCTATGCCTGTACAGCATAAGGAAACATAATCAGTATCTCTGTGCAAAACTAAATTGTTAAGATTTTGCATTGTGAATCTGCTGATTTTTGGAATCAGGTTGAATGGCATTACCTGCTTGTGTGATCTCAAAATGCATGTGACTTCAAAATAATTGAGCCATAAGTTGGGGTGATCATCTTTCTTGCAAGATTAGATGCAGACTTACTAAAGTTTTCCTCTCTTCTAGAAAAGCCATTTGTGGTGTCAGTGGCTGCCAGTTGCACTTGAATATAAACACATGTATTTTTTGAGTTTTACTGCCTGATGCCTTCCTGGTCAACTGTTTGGCCAGAGCTGGCATTGGAACAGCCAATTAAAAAGAAAAAGTTAATAATTGGGTAAGTTGCAGCTCTCTCCTGATGTGCGCTCATCTTCCTGCCAAATGAAGCTGTAAGAAGCTGGATGATTTCTGTGTTTTAGGAGATGGAAAATGTAGTTTTTACAATGGATTTTTACCGTAGTTAAATTTGTTACTCGCTAGCTCACACTGGACAAATCCACAAGTTCACTGTAGGAAAGGACTACAGTTTATAGGTTGGTTTGATGTGCCTCAGGAAAATTACAAATCTGATCAGCTTGATACAGTTCAGACAGCAGAGAACATGAGAACTGATGTCAGTCTGATTCTGTTAAAGCAAATGCTCTTGCCTACCTATCAATCAGTCACTTATTTTGAAGGGTAGGAGGATATCTTCTGTTCAGACAAGTAAACAATATTTTTAAAGGCTGTTCTTCTGGAAGGATGTTGCAGCTGTCTGTTAACTGATGGTTTGTTTGCATTCATTGTAAAAAGAGATGAGCTAGCCTGTGAACCTCTGGGGCACAAAAATCATCAGAATGGGTCCTGTGGTGCATGTTTTGCCTTCCAAGGGAGTTGAGGCAGACACAGAAGAACAAAATACACAGATACAGAAGAATAAGAAGCAAAGAAAAAAATGCATCACTGTGTAAAAAGTTAGTGAAGAGGATGTAACTATTGGAATCTGTCAATTCATTTGCAAGGAAGAAGAAATCCACAAATTAAAGGTGGTTTAACAAATGAGAAGCTAGCATTCTTGTGGGTGTGATGTTATAAACAGTTCTTCAAACAGCATGGTCAGTAAGGCCTTGTTTCCTGTGGCCTTGCTAGTTTCTAAGCTATAGCACACATGAAGCCTTCACTGCAGGAGATACATTCCTGATGGTGTTCTCCAGGTGGGTTTCCCTGTGCCTGGTATTGATTGTGCATAAATTGATTATTTCTTGCATAAATCTTTAATGGATGAAAAGCATTTTTTCACCTGTTACCTTCTTCATCAAAGTTGTAGGTACTTGGTTTCTTTCAGGTTGTTAACCTTTCGTTTTAATTGAAATTACTTAAATTCAGAAGTTCTAGGAAAACTTTGTAGTAATAATATGCTTGCTTCTGTATGGACAGCACAGATGTATAATCATAGTTTCCTTTAAAAATCAGGCTAAAATGAAAGATGTTGCAATAGGAATGACAACTTGAAGAATCAAGTTTTTTAGGATAAAACAGGTTTTTTGGTCTTTTTGAATACCTTGGCTTATTAAGTATGAAGAAAACAAAAAATAGGTTGAGGAAACAAGAACAATCCTGAGGGGGGAGATAAATGGAGGACATCAGTATTGGGAATTCACCTGGTTTTCATGCTTAGTCTCAGTAATTCTTCCCTCCACCACCCCTAAATTTGTTATTTGATATTACAGGGAGGACAGGACACTGTAAGAACTCATACATGAAAATCCTTGACACAATCAATTAAAAATAAATGAAAGTAGATTTGATTGTTTTGTGGATCAGGCTGATTTTTGTGGTTTTGTAGTTACATCTCATTTTCCTATAATAAGAGCATTTGTCTCTTGCTTCTGGTGTGAACGACCCACAAAACCCACTGAGATGAGTATAAATTATATGCAGAGGTAATGTAATGAGCCTTAAGAAACTTCATAGTGGAAAAAATATTTTGTTTACGTTGTTTCTTTTAAAAATAGTTTAATAAACCCTACATATGGATGATTTAAAGCCTCTAGTGTCCCTTGATTTGTTTAGCTTTATCTGTGAAAACACAAACATAACCATGCTATAGTACGTTTGAAATAAGATGATGAAATGTTGCATTCACTATATTTCTGCCAGAGTTTGGGACTGAAATTGCTTATATTATGAAATAGTGCAACTGCTGGAATCAACTTTAATATATCTTATAGTAGTAGTAAGCATTATCTTCCTGTCTTTTTGTGTATAACACATGCAACACTGGCAGCACTCTGCTATGGTATTATATTTTGTGTGTATACTTAATTTTTCGTTATCTTATGCAAGAGTTATGATTGTTTATATTCTTAATTGTAGACATAAATGGAACTTGGAATATAAATATGCTGATAGATTTTGCAGCTGTTTTTCTCTATGCTCATGTATTGGCTTTTATATTAGTTTGTGTTGTCTAACTTCAAAGTATTAATCTGCAGTGAAGAGAACTCGTTAGGGTAACATAAAAATTTGCTTAAAATACATTAAATTAAGGAATTCTTTGGACTCTAAAGGTGAGTCCCTTAATGTCTTGAATTAATTATGCACTCAGATGCTTTAATTTTATGCTAATAAGGTAGCAACTGCTGCACTTTTTGAATTTTCTTTGTTTCTTAATGTAATACCAGTAATCAGTTTGTATCCTGTGTTACAACATAGCTGATCATGGAATTGAGGTAATATTTTATTAGTATTTCCCACTGTAAATATCTCTGATTCTTTACACGTATACATTATTATCTATTGTAACTTGAATGCAAAGCATTGTTTTAGGATGAGACTTGTTACAAAAGAGCTCTGCATGAGAACATTAACTCTACTTTGTGCTGCTTTTCCTATTGTCAACTTTTACATTCCTATGTATCAGCTATGGGAGGCTGTCCAAGGATCAGTTTTCTGGAGCTGAGCTTAACAGGCCAACCCAGTGTGTCAGGCTAGATCTCAGTGCCAGCTGGGTGGAGGCAGGCTGCTCTCCAGGCCTTTGTGGGACCACTTTTGATAACATCTAACTGCCACTGAAGGGATTAGCTGGATATTTCTTGAACTTTGTGTAGAGAATCGATGGATGAATTCCACCAATGCAGAAGGTGAGTGGTTGGCTGCTGCTTGATCTGAGCTTTACATGGGGAAAGCTCTCTGATACTCCTTTTATGTTAGTGCCACAGAGGGTAATAAGCTAAGTTTACACATGTGTTAATCCCAGGGAACACTGCACAGCAAAATCAGTGCCACGATTTTAAGACTGAAGGTGGTAAACTCAATGTACTTTGACCATTTTTTAGTTGTACTTAGAAAAAAGACCAATGGAAAATGATTTTGTTGGTCTCTGATCAGTCACTCCTCTGTAGTGGTATAGAGACAGGGTGTATTTTTATGGGAGATGGTGCTATGACTACCTTTCAGCCAAGATACAATAAAAAGCAGTTCTTTTTTGAAGTAAAATAACTGAGTTGCTTGTGAGAACACTGTCCATGTGAGATGCTGAACAGAAGCTGAGCTGTGCCAGAGGCTGATTTTTATTTGGTGGAAGTGGAGGTGTTAGAAAGGAACAGGCAGCAATAAAAACACTGGTGATATGGCTCTCAGAGAAGCCAAAAGGAAGGGTTTTTGCATTGGTTTCTCTCTGGAAAGAAGTTCTGAAGCGTAAGCAAAGACATTTCTACTGTATCCAAGCTTCAAGTAGAAATGTCTGAAATAAATATGCAGCTTCATTGTCATTTTCTCTTTTTAGCAGAACCAGCATGTAGAACTGAGAACAAGTAGTGGAAGTTTTCACGAGTATAGAAATGACAAACCTCACTCAAGAGCTGTAGGCTGTCCATGCAGGAATTAGCACAGTTCTTAGAAATTGTCCTCAAATGACTCAGAAATGACAGAGACTCTGTAGAGACAACAAACTCCAAAAGTCTCATGGTTTGAAAACCAGGCTGTTGTGTCTCTGAGCAGTTGGGAGGATTGATGGAAGAGGTGCCCAGCAGCTCCTAGGAGCAGATTTTCTACAAAAATTGAGCGTTCTGGAAAGCAAGGGCTAAGGGGCTAACAAATCACTTTTGGGGAAAAAAGGTTCTGCTTAGATGTGGAATCAGAGAATACAGGTAAGTGTTTAATTTTTACAAGACTTTTTCTGTATTGATAGTATAGACACATGGAGATTTTAGATGGTCCTTGCTCAAATAGTGTCTAATGTCTTGGGAACCTGATGTATTTCAGTTCTACATCAATTAAGATTTTTGGGTGATATTGGTAGTCAGTGGCATGAAAAGATTTAAGTACTGCAGACCTATTCTGGATCAAGGATTTGCTCTGGAATTAGGAAACAGCTTTTAACTATTAATTAGACAAGGCACATCTAATATGAGCAAAAACAGAAGGGGAAGAAAACTTTCCACTGGAATAACTACAAGAAATCCAGAAAGTCATGTTTCTGAGGTGTGGCAAAGGAAAACTTCAGGTTACCCTTGCCCTGACAAGGAGCCAAATGCTGTAAGCTCATCTAGGTGTGAGGGTGTCAGTCAGAATTTCTGGGCTGTACAGTCAGTGCTGGGCACAGTATTTGTGTCTTCTCTGCCAGCATTGCACCAGATTTCTTTATTGTTTTCTGTCCCTTTAATTTTTTAATTTATTTGAAGGCAGCTGCAGAAAGGGAGCTTGCTATGAATTCTGTTCTTACAATACTAAAAGATGCTACAGGTTTCATTCAGACTAATTTTGAAGAAGCAGGGGAATGCTTTTTAAAACAAATAAGGGAACAGAGAAAATCTCAGGAGAAGCTGTTATTTTACATATTGGAGCTGTGAAAAAAAAAAAAAAAAAAGATGTATCACAAGAAGAAGAATCATAAAGCAGAGTGGGAATAAATATGTCCCCCCACTGGTCCAGAGCTGCCATCTCTTTGAGCTCTGGCAGAAGCTGATGTAAGTGCTTAGCAGAGGAGAACAGGTATTTCTACTCAGTAGTGCCTGATGCTGGCACTAAAGAGCTTTTTGTGCTGGAAGACTGGGGACAGCTAAAGGAAAAGCTTGGAAGCACAGGTAGCATGCGGACAAGTTTTAGGGTCTCAGCTTTTGAACAGTCATGAAAGCTGGGCTACTCACTGTGCAACACGTAAATACCCACAGGAGCTCTGGTACTGACTCTTATTTAAGAGATCAAGTCTATTAGAAAAGGTAACAAAACTGAATTTGTGTAGTCATTCCCAAAGAGAGGTGGTGATTGTAGGGGCTGAAGCTGTTCAGTACTGGAGAGCACTGGTTTTGGAAAAATGGATAGTTTTCAGCAGTGGGGCAGTGAAAAGCTTAACTGTGTTTTTTTTTTTTTTTTTTTTTTTACATGGTTCTTAGCTGTGAAAAAGGAAAAAAACCCATTGATTCTTGCTTATGTAATTATGGATTTTTTTTTTCTAGAAATTCATTGCTAAGTTGAAACAAATGAGTTGTGGATAATTGTTTATCAGCAAAAGTTTTATGTAAATTTTTCGGCGTTCTCCTTTTCTCTTTGCTGGGCTGATTTATTACCGGAGATAGTTAGCTCAGGGAATGCCATTTTTGCTCTGTTTCTCGGCTGTTTAGGCTGTTTAGGTTTTCTGCTGTTTTAGGTGTGCTGGAATTCTCAAGGATGTCCTTGGAGAGCCGACGCTTCAAAGGACGAGGAGAGACTTCTGATCTTGTCTCGGTCTTGGTGTTTATTAATTGTTTATCTAAAAGATTTTCTTTCAGCCCGACAGAGGTCTGCACAGCAAGTCAGCCATGGGCACACTCCCCAAACCCCTGGGCGGTCACTTATCTTTATACCCGAAGTTACGTGTACAATATTTATCATTTTTCTCCAATACTTTCTACTCTTATTAACCTGTGCACTTCTAGTAACAACCAATCCCCAAGTGCCACCACCACCACAGAAGATGGAGGCCAAGAAGAAGAAGAAGAAGGACAGGACACGCCCCAATTCCTCCATCTTACTTCTTTAGACCCCCCTGTACCAAAATCCTAAACCCTGTGTTTTACACTTTAACTAACTTATCCCTTCACCATTCACCCAGTGGAATCCTCCCAGTCCTCATACAGGTCTCATCTCCTGTGTAGGATCAAAATCCTGCCACCAGACACTTCTGGCAACATTCCAGGATTCCCGAGCCCCCCAAGGGTGGTCTCGGCCTCTCTGCACCTCCATCCTGAGGTGCTGAGATCCCACAGTTTTACTGCTTTAGCTAGAATGTGAGAGAGTTCTAAGAGAAATTTTAACTGTTAGGTTTCTTATGGATCTGAAGTAGGAATGAGTTACAGCTTCTTAAAAAGTCTTATTAACAGCAAATCATTAAATAACTGACACAAGCATTAGAAAAATTTCAACTGCTATGGAATAAACTACAGGAAAAAGTTGTGAGTATAACTGTTGTTATTCAGTATTTTTCAGAGACCCTTGATATTAGCAGCAAGGGGGGTCAGAATTTTCTGAATAGTAATAATTTCATTTTGTTTTCCTTAGCCAGCAAAGAGTTTCCATTTATGCCAGCTTTCTGACATCAGAAAGAAAAGGGATATAATTCTGGAATACCATGAAGGGGTAACAAATTTTAACAAATCTGTAGGTCTCATTCATAAATTTCAAAACCAAACACCATCAAACCCCAGAACAGGGAAAAGATTACTTTCATGATAAAATATAGCTTGTGGCAATCTGAAATGATAGCTTTTGGGTTGTGTACATGTATTTGAGAGATTGTCTGCACAGGTGTCTTTTGGTTTGGTGTTGTTCTTTTTTTCCTGTTAAAGCCAGAAGGGATGCTGGAATGTGCTGAAACACTTGAGCCAGAACTGGTATGTGAACAAATAACCTGCAGTAAACCTCAGGTTACTGCTCAAGGTCAGACATGATGTGAGCTGTTCCAAAGGTGTGCTGAGGAATACATTCAGTGCAGGGAGCTCTGGGTGAGCCCCAGCTGCAGGGAAAGGGCCTGAACTGCTGCCCTTGGCCCAGCTGGAGACTGGACAGGAGCCCAGGGTCCCCAGACATTCCCACCCTTGGGTTGTGAGGGGTAAAAGCCCTGGTGTTCCTTTGTTTGGGGTCCCTGCTCAGAGGCACCAGCTCCAGCTGTTAGCGTGTTATTTAGTTATTGCACAATGATCAAAGTATCTTCAGGAGCAGGGATCTGAGGCTGTGCCATGGCACAGCTGGGGTTGAGCTGGTAGGGAAGTGTGGTGTGACTGAGAGTGGGATGTGCAGCTGGGAAGGGGCCTCAGCTCCAGCTCCAGTGGTGTGAGACGCATGGCCAGAGTGGCTCCTGCATGGCTGCACAGGAACAGGGAAGCTTCCTTAACAGGGGCTAGTTACCCTTGGATACAGAGGAAGATGGATTGAAGTTCTTCAGAGAACAGGAAGCCTTGGCAATTCTGGAGGATAATTACACAATATGGTAAAAATCAGAAATGTGCAGTGGTTAATGTTACTCTTTGCTCCATTTGGCTTCACAACCCCTTGTGTAGTGAATGCAGACAGAATGGTAATTAAAGGGCTACTGATTACTAGTTCTAATTGAATTATTAATTTTAAATAAAGATGTAGTGATTGGCTTATGGTGGCTGCATCCTAAGGTTTTTAGTGATGAAGTGTCATTTCCCTGGAAAGCTGTAGCTGGCATGGTAAAGCCACTGCTTCCCACGGAGGGTGCTTGTGGTCAGGACAGGCTGGGTGTTACTTCAGTGTCTCCATTTGCCAATAATCACCTAGAGAAGAGAACAGAGGTTTGCTTGTTCCAGGAGCAGGCACATGCTGCGAGCAGTGTTCTCTCAGGCTTTCTCTCCTGCAGTTTGTGTTGGTGCAGCTGCTGGCTGAAGGGGCACCAGATGGGCAGAATTTCGCTCTGGCTGGCCCCAGAACTGAGGAAGGGGCTCTGGCAGCTGGGGCTGGAAGAAATGGGAAAGCCATGTCTGCTCTGTCCAGGCAAAGGGAGCAGAGGCTGTTCCCAGCCCTGGCTGTTCCTGGCCACCTTGTGACAGGCACAAGGGTCAGGCGGCTATCAGGGCTGGATTTAGGCAGCATGAGGACTGGTACTGACAGTGCCTGTGGGGACACCTGACTGTCACCCCACATACATTATGTGCCACATTGTCCCATCAACTGTCCAATTTACAGGGGTGCTTTTGTGTATATGGGCATTTCTAGCCCTGACACAAGGGACTGCCTTGCTGTCATGAGGATGGGAACATTCCAGAGCTTTGTGCTACAAATCACCATCCTTTTGTCTTTTTACCATGAAATGTCTTTCCATTTCTACGCAGTAAGAAAATAACCAAATGGTGAAAGTCAACTAGACAGCAAAATACTGACAACATGGGATGTAACTGTCAATCTGTCACTTATAGAAATGGAACAATAATTGTTGTTCCTCTTCAGAAATTTAGTTTGTGGAGTCTCTATAAAGGCGTATTATTTAGTGCAGTGCAAGGAAAATTCCTTTTTCCTATCTGAAACCAATTTAATGTTAACTGATGAAACCATTAGAAGATATTGAGCCAAGTATGAATCCCTTTGGTGGAATACATGATGTGGAGGAGGGGCTTATCTCACAAAATGCCTGCCTCCATTTTGGAGGTAATGGGTTTTTTATTTTTTCGCTTTCTTAATAATAGAGGAAGAGAGAGGGATAGATCTGCTAGAATATTCTCCTTATCTTTGCAGCCTATGGTCTCATGGAGAGGAATAGCTGAGAGTTGAAAGGGGAAAAATCCTGACTATTGTGCTTTCCCTGAGATAAGAAATATTTTAGAATCCCTTGTCTCTTGCATGAAGCCTGGTAAAAGGGTTCCATATTAACATATGGAAGAATTTTTTGGGAAAAACAGATCTTAGCCTCAGGAGTCTGCTTTTGACTCTTGGCTTGTCTGGGTGTTTTATATGTCTTTGAAAATGAATGTTAAAAGGGGGACTATGAGCCACACAAGCTGAGATTGCTGCATTGACCTCAAGAGGTAAAAGCACATTTGAAAAGGTCTGTTTTAAATGTTTAAGGAATTAATAATTGCTGAAAAGTGCAGATACTTGAAGAACAAGTATCTTATATGCCGTGTACAGACAGATCTGGCACTCATGGGAGGCATTTGTGACAACAGTCTTCCAGTGGGTGACATTTATGTACATGATAAAGAGACAAGACCTCTTTATGTAAAATTTACAATGAGCTTTCTAATGTCATCAGTTTTTTTAGGCTTACAAAATTGTCTCTCTTATAAAATTAACTCCTCATGTTCGGCCATCGGCCTTTGGGAGGTGTGGAGAACAGTCCCACGGGTGTGTGTGGCAGGGGGTGCACTGGGTGCCAGTGGGGCTGGGGACACTCAGAGACACAGGACAGGATGCTGCTGGCCATGGGCATATGGCCATCAAAATGGCTCTGGGCAACAGCTGCTGCTGTTAGACTGAGTGCAGTCAGCCTGGAGGAGACTGAGGTGAGACCTCTCTGCAGTTACAGCTTCACCACGAGGGGAAGACAAAGGGCAGACATTGATCTCTTCCCTGTGGTGACAGTGACAGGACCCAAACCTCTGTCAGGGAAGATTTAGGTTGGATATCAGGAAAAGGTTCTTCACCCAGAGGGTAGTCAGATGCTGGAATCAGGGAAGTGGTCACAGCACCAGCCTGGCAGAATTCAGAAGTGTTTGGACACCACTATCAGGCACATGGTGGGACTTGTGAGGATGGTGCTGTGCAGGGACAGGAGTTGGACTCAGTCCTGTGGGTCCCTTCCAACATAGGATATGCTGTGGTTCTATGAAAGTGCATCATTATCCCCATTTTTTCCTGAAACTCTATTTGAGAGTTGGGAAGACACATAAGGGCCAGCAAAGAATTAAAAATAGAGAAGAAATAGTCTGTACCAAATACTAAATGAAGAAGGAAGAAAAAGACATTGGATTAGAAACTGATGCCAAAACCAGTGTGAGGGAAGAGAGCCGAGAGTGCCAGACACAGTGTGTAAGAGCAGAAAGTGTGAGTGGAGACCACAGACTGCAGCAAGGTGTGTGTCTGTGTCTCCCTGCAGCCTCGTCTGGGGAGTGTCACTCATGTCACTTGGTCTCCCAACCTCTGTAAACTCCAAGTGTAGGCACTGACTGCTTGGTTCCCTTGTTTGGAGCAGGTGGCTTCTACATGATGGAGATCAAGAGAAATCTGTGTGTACTGACTTTAATTAAACTGGGAATTGCCTCTTGTGGTGAGAAGCCTGGTGAGAGGTTTGTGGCATTGTTCACCCAGAATGCTTTCTCATTTTCAATGTATGAATTGATAATCACTTTCAGTAGAAAGCCATAAGCATTATGTCTCTTGAAAGCAACAAGATTCTTTCATCTCTCAAGCCCTTTTAAAAAATGAAATCCAGTAATAGCTAGAGCTGTCCAATCTGAATTAATTGTCTCAAGCAGAACTCTGTATGCTAGAATTTTTTTGTTGGGTGATAGATGGACAAGGCTTTGAATTCAGCCATCACTTGACATTCGTACCTTCAAAAGTAAGTATTTTGTTTTAGGGTATTGTAGGTGACACCTTTGTGGGTGTTTGAAGGATATGCTCTCTCTGTAGGATACATGTTTTTGTCCAGCCTTTCTGCGGGGAAAAGGCAATATGTACAGGGAGGCTATGTTTTGCTGAGCAATGCTCTGGAAGGACAATTTCAGCTTGAGAAATCCAAGGAGGTGAATGGGTGCTCTGGGGAAGTGGTGGGGGCTCTGACCACATGCTTTGGCTGGCTGTGATCTCTCTTTACTCGTTTTATCCTGTTTAATATGTCAGTAGCATGTACAGGAGAAGGTTTATGGTGCGGAAGTGAGCTCCTCCTGCTCTCACAAAACTCTGCCTTCTTGCTGAGCCTGCTGTGTCTCTGGTTTAAAGCAGAATAAGCTGCATTTTCCTAAGAAGTTCACTAAACCATTCAGATGCTGTCTTAGATCTGGCAGCCTGCAGTGCATCAGAGTATTTTGATAAGCATCATGTCTCCTTGGAAACTACTACTTAGCAGTAACTTGACGCTACATTTGGAGTGTTATGATTAATTTAAGCCTTGCTTCTGCAAAGACACATGGTATGGGCCTCCTCCTACAGAAGTGCAGAGTCTTGTTGAGCTTATCAGAACAGCTCGCGTGTTCCAAAGTGTCCCTGTGGGGTTTAGGAGTTCTTCTCTGCATCTCTTCAGGCTCTGCTTTAAGCTCGTTGGTTATAAATCTCACTTGTTATTCTAAGGTACATTTTTAGGAGTCTGTTGTCTAATTTGATATTTTAAAAACATTTCTAAAAAGTCTACATACACAGTTATGAATAAATATAAAGCTCCTTCTGAGGCCATTAAATAGTATTTTAATTAGGCTGGCGAAATTGCTTTTGGCTTGTCTTTAAAGTCTTTATTATCTTATTTCTATTAACAAAATGGTAATCAAGATTAAATTCTAAAATGTAACCAAAGTAGGTCATATTTTTATTAACTGGAGATAGATAATGAATGTGCCCTATATAAAGATTTGGATTAAATCTTCTGAGATGCTGAGGATAGTGTTTTAATTAAGGTAATCCTTATTGCATCTAGCCAACACTATTGCTGCTTAGGAATTTAAGATCTCAGTCATGCATATTAGTACATTACCTCAACGAATCTAATAGAGATTTAATACTTGTATTTGAAGTAACAATCTGTTATAAATTAAAAGCATTTGAATAATAAATTTAAATCATATTATTCTTTTCAGAGTTTTATATAATTAAGGAATGCATTCAACACATTCATAAACGCTTTGTAATTTCTGTAGTGCTAAGAAAGTGTGCTTTGTTGTTGCTAGTTGTTGTTTTCACCCGATTGTAATATAGAGAAGTCCAGCTATTGCAGCAGTGTTTTATATATGTGCTGTGTCTCCCTAATCCCCCAGGCATTTGAGATACTTGGCATAAAGGGTGGGACTATGTACTATCCCACAGAATTCTCGAGTGAGGTTTGCAAAATAATGCTTTAAAATTAGAATAAGAATATAAATAATTCATTAATATAGAATAAAAATAAAAGAATGCTTTAAAATGCTTTAAAAATTGACAGAAGGGTTACTGATTTGCGCTGTAAGTTTCAGTGTTTGAAGATTTGGCCTGTGGTACTGGCAAAAGGGCTGTACTTGATGCAGTATGTTGTATTCTCCCAGTATAGATGTGTATGCAAAGGCAGTACTCGTCTGATTTCAGTGAGAATTAGCTTAGAAGTCTAGGCAATTTTTATGTATTAAATAACATAACTGGAGGCTTTTACACTACATACATTCTGAACATCTTTTTTCCATGAAACATTACTGTTCCTGTGATTTCTCGGTTGCATTTCTGACCTGTGCTCTGTATTAATCCGTGGCAGGAACAGCTCAAAGGGAAGCAGGCAGACACTTTCTCACACAGCTCTGTGCTCTCCGTGTGCATTGTGATGCCAGGGTCAGCTGGAGTTTGAGTAAGAGCTTTTAGAATACCCTGCTCTGAGTTAGGAGAAATGCCAATGTTTGAACTCAGCTTAGCCTGAGAAATACTGGTTGGAGTGTACTGAGGTGCTGTCTGCCTCAGCACTTGCTCCCAGTGAGCAGTGATGGATGCTTGTAGAACAAGGATAAGGAATGGGCAGTATCTGCAGAGAGGCTCCCTCCTGGTCCGTGTTGCTTTGGTCCTTTTACTTGCACTGGCTTCTCCCGAGGAGACCATCCATCACTTAAAATAGGTGATGTACAGGGACTTTCTGGCCGTGTTGCTCCCAGAGCCCCTGGGAGCTCTGGGAAGGGAAGAATGTGACAGCAAATCTGCCATCTTCTTCCATTAAAACCTCCCCAATGCTGATGTTACTACCATTGTGCCAGATCTTTCTGTTTCACTGGGATGCACAGAAGAGTCAAAGCACATCCAAAACTGCTTTGTCAAGTTCCTATAGGGGTAGGGGTTTCCTTACCTCTTTTAATTCTGCTTTTCCTCATGGGAGAAAATCATACTGATATTCAAACTTTAATTTTTGTTTGCATAAATGTAACCCTGCTGCTCCTTTGGGAAGCATGCTGCACAATTCTCATCTCGTGGGTATTTATGGCCATCAGAAACAGTATCTTTCTTGCTCACAAATGAAAAACAAATCAATGGGAAGATCATAAAAATTATCTTTATTAGCTTCCTCCCTGCATAACTCCAAAACCATAAAACAATGTTCTATAAATCAACATTGTTCTATAAATTAATGTAAAAGAATGTTCCTGTTAGGAGTTTCCTGTTATATGCAGTCAAGTAATATTAAATAATTTATTTATGTCAAAGTCACTGAACATTACATATTCTTGCTCTCTGTAGATGACAACTACTAGAGTAGTCACAGATGAATAGCTCTCTATTTTGGGATGGATAATTTTGCTATCCTTGATCTGATGTTCTGTTTTGTGGTCTAGTGAGGAATATAAAGATAAGCTGAGACTACTTAGTACAACCAGACAAGCTTGTTTAGGTTCTTCACTAACTGTTAATGTTCACTATTTGTTACAGATTTGTCATTTAAATTGGTAATTGATATATGAACTTTACACTAATTTACACTGTTTGGTTTTGGCATCATTAGTTAGAAAATTACAACCTTTCCTCCTATGTTTGTTATACTGTGTATTCTGGTTGCAGTGATTCTGCCTCTCTCCTCTATTTTAGCATTCCCTGGATTGATGCTGAAAATTACATGTTATTTTTTCCTCCTTCATAAAGCAGTGTCACAGAAGTAGAAAGACCTCAGCTATTGAGATCAAAGGTTGCTCAGCTTTGCTGGATAGCATGGCATAAAGTTCGGCCGTGATGAATGGTGCCAGGACTTGAAATAAGAGTAGCAAGTCTAAGAGCATGAGTCACTGTACTAGGTCTTCATGCCTGCAGAAAATTTGTGTGAACTGCTGGTTGAAAGCATTGAAAATTTTCCATTAGTAATGAATTACAGTAGTAATTTCATTAATTTCTTCACCTTAGTCTGGGTATATTGGTGTAAGTTGCTTAAGCAAGCATCAGAGGAGCCATTGCTGTTAACCTTTACTCCTTTGCTGTGTAACCAGGACCAGTTAAGAAGTAAATTAACGTAGCATCCCTTTAAAAAAAATTACTTTAGATAAGCAGTGGACATAATTTTTGCCTGTTTTTAATTTAATAGCAGGTTTATGGTTTTATGCAAAACCATTCACATTACAGCTGACCCTCTGGGAACTGGGCTTTTTCGTCTGTGTAATTTGGTGTCTTTAATAATCTGCTGTCTGTTAAATCCAGCACAGGCTTGATTAATGAATTGTGATGAACCAATGCATTAATTTACAGGTTTGGTCTAATACCCTAAAAGGCTACATCAGTGCTTCCGGTTATTAATGTTAATAAACTTGTGAAAGAAAGCAATGTGAGGAGGGGTGAGGGAAGGTAGTATGTAGCAAGTTTTGTCTTTATTCAAGCATTTATTTCTGCAGCTATTTTTCTTACAAGAGAACTGCAAAAGCCCTGGACAACAGACAACATCAAATGGAGAACAGCTTAGTAGTATTTAAAAAGACTGTAGAATATCTGAAGCTGTGTTCCATAGTAAAATCTTTTTTTCTGTCCTGAAAGTCCATATTCAACATAGGCTTTCATGCTGTTTTTCTAAATACTGTGTAATAGTTTTGAAACCCATTGCTGTTAAATCTGTGGCTGAAACACAATCTTGAATATGACTGTCTCTGAAAAGTCACTCCAGAAGCCTGGCTAGTAATAGGTAGATGTGCATATAAGGAGGCATATGCATGAGAATGGTGGGTATTTGACATTTAAGGCATTTGCTATGATGAGCAACTCATTTCTAAGATGATATTGAAGCTTTTAAGACTATCCTTTTGAAGATTTAAATAAATCTGCAAGCTAAATTGCAAAATTTTTTTCCATTTCATTTTTTAAAAAAATCCTTCATGTGCCTATTGCATGTAATGATTCCAAAGAGTAGAGTATATTCTGTTCAGTCTCAAAAGAGCTGGCACATTGAGAAAAGAGAATAGTAATTGAATTTATTTATTTTTTATTGGGAAAGTAGGGTTTGGGAATGGGATAGTAATATGGTGTGAAGATTTTAGGAAGGTGTAAAAAAAGTATGAAATTTTGTCTTTGATGCTGAGCCGTTAGATCTTGAAAACATCTTAAAACAGCATAGGAGTTCAAAGAAGGAGCTATGTGTCCTCTCTCCTTGGATATTAGCTCACAGTACTGGAACTTAGACTTCTTCAAATTACAATTCAAGCCTTTCCTTGTTCTGATAAATATAATCTAAGAATTATTATTTTAGACATTGATGTATCCATCTTTCTGTCTATTAAAATATAGCATGACGTTTAAAGCCCATTTTAGCAATCATGCCTCGGGCATTGTCTTTCTAGTGGGGCACAGGAATTTTCACTTGTCCTTGAGATAAATGACACTGGTATTGAATTGGCATCTCTTAAGTCTTGCTTCAGCATCCATGGCACCAAAGTATTGCTGGAAACATTGGAATGAGACAGAGAACACTGTTTAGATTGAACAAAATAAATTCCCCCTGTTTCTGTTGCTTCTTCCACTTCCTTACTGGTAGGGAGAGAATAATTTCTGCTACATCTTGGCTATTTTAATAGGATTCAGAATGCATGATCACATTAGATACTGTACCTGAGGCAATCTGTGTTTAGACTGGTGATAATTACATGCAAAAGTCATTCAACAATGAGGCAATTAATGCTGATGAACTTTAATAAAGTCAGCTGTCAGCAATAGATATTGCTGGCAAGTTTCCTAATCCTATATTTATAATACTTTGAAATTCCCTTCTGTTCTATTCTATAATGCATTTCTGTTTAATGTGTTAAAAAAGCACCAGAAAACATTGCCAACAACATATTTATATATGGCACAAATATGAACAAAGAGGTCAGAAGTCAGCCTGCTTACCAGATTTACTGCAGTGATTGGTATTTACCAAAGGAGATGATAGACAGAACAAGGCAAATCCTCTAACTCTCTCAGCAGAGGAAAAGGAAAGCATTAGATAAGGAACACAGGGCTTACATTTCCCCTCATTGTTGATTAACAAGCATTAAATTATGCTTAATGTCAAATGTAGGCAGGTCATTGTTATGTGGTGTCAGTGTAAATTAGAAGATCAAGCCAGTTAGTGTCTGGGATTTGAAAAATTCTGGAATCTTCGTCATTTGCTGGAGAGACATACTTCTGTGAATTTCTTATTTATCCGAATTGGTTATATGATCAGATGAATTTTGTAATTGGAAAATTTCATTTTAAAACCATTATTCTTTGGAACAGAAAGCAGAAAGTGACTCCCAAGCTTTTTTGCCTTTCCAGCACAGGCAACTATGAAGTTGCAAGGAGTAGCCAAGGGAGGAATGGGCGTCCTCCTCATTAAACTTTATTGAGCATTACAAGGGCAATGCAAACCCCTGCGTGCCTTTTCCTGGGGATGGGTTGTTCCTTTGGTGGGTTGCAGTTCGGGAACCACTCCTCTGATATGAGGAAGATGTAAAATATGGAAAAACCTGCCACAGGCTACAGATGAGAGAGCTAACACAAGGGTATGGAGCCTTCTGTGAAATGATATAAAAAGTCTAAATATGGGAGTTGTTTTAAAATGGCAGAAATATAATTTGTCTCTTTCCTAGTCCAGTCAAATTCAGATAAATCATGTGGCACTGCAGAGCTGTTATGTGTTAGGTTTAGGACATGAACTTGCTCTGGGTCTCCTGGAAGAGCTGTTCTAACAGGAACACTGCAAACTGCCAGTTTGGGGAAGGACTGCTCTTGTCAGAAGCTTTCTCCCCCCTTTTTAGGAATGCAATGGGAAACAGCAGAGAGGTGTTCTTCCTTGTATGTTTTCCTGTTACTATAAAGGCATTCTCTCTAAGGCCACAGATGGCCAGAGGGACTATCCCTGTAGGTGTGTGTGTTCTCCTCCTTTTCCCTGTTGGCTGGGATGAGAGCCCTTGCCTGGATGCCCTATTGGTCTAAGCCAACGTGACTCTTCTCACTCACTTCCTTTATCTGCCTGGAGCAAAAGCAGTGTTGGCAGTCCCACAGGGCACTGAGCAGCTGTTAAATACAGGTTCAGTAGCTGAAGCTACATAGTCTTTTCTATTTTAGCTGTTGTACTATGTTAATCAGTAAAAAACATACACAGCTGAGGAAAATCTGTTTATGGTGGCTGAAAGTGTGTTGTGACTGTTAAGGTTACAGATGATGGTTCATGTGTGTAAGCCTTTGGTTTCAGTTAGAAAATTCTCTGGTATTTGAGATGAGGTTAAGTTTCTAGGGTGAGGCTGGAGATGAATCACAGCTGGATTTTGGCTTTAACATCTACAATCTCTTTTCGCAGCTGACAGAAAGATCACATTGTACTAGATAAGCCGTACAAAATTCCTGCTGTTTTAACCTGAAATCGTATGATAGAAAGGTTGAGGGTTGGAAATGGAAAATGTAATGGAAATGTTTGTCATGAAATGTTGGAGGCAAGGTGCAGCAAAGCCCCAGCAGGAGACAGGTGAGAGTCAGGACAGTCCCACCTGGGTCTCTCTGACCATGGAAAATGTCTGTTTTGGCCTGTCTGGCTCTGGCTGCTTGTGTCCCACAGGAGTGAAAGTAGAAGGGAGAGAGGAAACTCAGACAGGGACTCTGGGCACAGTGAGGGGATGGGGGCCTTGGCCTAGGGAGGTGGAAAGGCACAGGCAATGGGGACAGAGGAGAGGCAAGTGATGAAGAAAGAAGGTAATGATTTAAAATAAATGGGGTTGGGGGTTCAAATATTTTCCAGCTTGCACTGAAGCAGGTGACAGCAGCATGGAGTGGCTTTTACTTGCTAGTTAGATCTGTAAAGTATTGAAACATCTGTTACACTGTGTAATGACTCCTTGAATTGCTCAGGCACTTATGGCATAAGGCAATGCTGCATAAACAAGCTTGTCTGTAAAGTCAAGTGTAGGACATTCCTGTGGTTTTCCTGCTTCTCCACTCTTTGATAGGAGTAATGGTCTTTTCCAGTGGTTGGATTGCTTATTCTGCCTATGGAGGAGGTTTGGACAGAGACATTTCTTTTTGTGCTATGTCAGTACAAGACAAAGCACTTTTAAATAGGAGGAGGCTGGCAAGCACCCAGGTTAGGATGCTGAGACCTGGATGGGTGGAAAGCAGTGAGGATATAAAGCCAGGGTAGGTCTCAGGAGGTTATGGGTGATGGGTCTTGCTCTGCATGTCACAAGTGTGGTACCAGGGTCTGTCCTGTCTGATATCCCTGTCAGTGACCTGGGGAGGTGATGCAGTGCACTCTCAGCAAGTGTGCAGGTGTCAGCAGCTGCGGGAGAGATACCTGTCAACATACTGGAGGCCTGGGCAGATCTACAGGGAGAATTAGCCAGGCTGGAGAAGGGAGCTGCCAGGGATCTCATGAAATTCAATGGCAACGAATGTGAAGTTGTGTCCTGGGGAAAGAGAAACCCCTGGGGTTCCCCTGGGATGGGCTGTGTGGGGACAGCTCTGTGGAAAAGTGCAGCAGAAATGAAGGCTGATAGCATCCTGGGCTCTTAGCAGGAACAAAGCCAGGAAGCTGAGGAAAGTGATTATTTCCTTCTCTGGACTTGCTAGATCTTGTCTAAATATCCATGAAGTTTGTGCCTCCAATACAGTAATGACATCCTGAACGTGGATTTCAGTGAAGGGCCAGCAGCTTGCTCTGGGGCTGGAGCCCTGGCAGGGAGGTGAGGGAAGGGGACTTGCTCAGCCAGGGGAGGGCATGGAGGATGGATTTGGTCACCTTCCAGCAGCCTGCTGAGGCACTGTCCCCATTGTGGGGTAGCTCCAGCAGTGCAGCAGCAGGGAGCCTGTGCAGCCTCCACTCCTGGAGGTTTTCAGGAGCCTGATAAAGCCCAGAGTCACCTGGTCTGGTCTCCTGGCTGCCCTGTCCTGAGCACAGGCTGGATAGGATGGACTCCCATGCTCCCTTCCAAGCAGCATTGTCGGACAATTCAGACAACTGAATATAAAAAGGAGGAGGAAAAGAAGAGTTTATCAAAATACATTGCTCAAAAATTCAGTGGTAGATACCCTAATGTTGTGACTCTTAGACACTTAGGTGTCTGTGGACTCCCTAGTTCAGAATCTGTTTGCCCAGTGCAGTCTGTTTAGATTAAATTTAACCATTTGCATTTGTTCTGGTTGGATAATTACTTGAAAATAATGCTGTGGGCTAATTTACCTGCTTTTATGTGCTTGAATGACCCTGGAGATATTTGTAACTTCAGATGGGGCTCTTAAAGGTTTTTTTTCCTTTTTTTTTTTTCCCTTTTTGAGATTTTTTTGTGAAATTTTTTTTAAGAGATTGATTTTGCCCACTTATTTTTGAAAAAACTGTGTTCTGTGATGGGGTGTGTTTTAAGTACCATGCAGGCACAGTGAAAGAGACAACTTTCATGAATAGTCTGAAAAATGCAAGGCCTCACTTTTTAATTTTTTTTGGAAGGAAGCAAACAAAGCTGGAAAACTGGATGTAAAATTCAGCTGCAGGTGCTGCCTGAGCAAAAGCAATTCCTTTTCTAGGTGCAAGAATGAGTCATGCATTGTGCTAGAGTTTGTGATTTAGGCAGATGTGCTTCATCTCTCCCTTCCAGCAGTACTGTGTGGCAGTTCTTGCCCTCAGTTTCCACAGCTCAGTGGCAGCACATGAGCTGCTGGCGCTGTCCTAACCCACGGATGGGTCTGTGCCTGCACAGCTCTGCCTGTAAAAAAAAAAAAAAAAAAAGGCAGGACAAGAAATGGTGTGCAGTGGTTTGGTTTGTCCTCATGAAGAGGTCATTGTGAGATGTTGGTCCAGGGTTTGATGGTGCATGGCCTGAGCTCCTGTGCAGGCACCCAGCACTGAGCAGTGGCTCCTGTGTGACCCTCAGTGTGTCCAGAGTGCTGTGTCAGTGGATTACAAGGATGTAGAAGAGATTGTGTAGGGAGCCTATGGGCAGGAGCCTGATACCCCATGCTTGGGGTTTAACGTGAACCCCTCGAGCCTTTGCACAGAAGAGCTGCAGAGCCCCGTCCCCAGGGCTCTCGGGGGCCTTCGGATGTCATGTAAGTAGCAATTATTAATCGCTAGGGCTGAGATTATTCACACTGTTTGCTTTCCTCACATTCATTCCTCCCTTTCTTGTTCAAATAAAGTGACATTTAGTAGAAACTTAGAGTGGAGCTTTTTATCTCCCTTTCAGTGATTTATTTGATTTCATTGATCTTTTTAACTCATAACCAAACTGATTTTTGTATCCAGAAACTGTCTGATCTTCCCCCTTTTATTTTCCTGTGTACTGAAGGAGCAGTTCAGTCTTGCAGAGCTCAACAGCCGTTGTTAGAACCAAGTTTGGGCCGGGGCTGTTGAGCAGTCTGGGCTTTCTGCGTGTCCTGGTGTGGGACAGGAGTGCGGAGCCGTGGGGGACATGGGGGCTCCTCGTTGAACAAGGGCTCGTTGCCTAAAATCACGGTCCATATGCGACGCCTAATATCATACATGGCCTTTTAAACCCAGCGAGGACCGCGATCGGAGGAAGTTTTGGAGAGGAAATCTTTGCAGAATTGCCAGCTTGTCTGCTAAATCACCTGTCTGAAGATAACGGCATTTTAACGAGACGAATGGACATTTCTGAACCTTCCCCACTGGTTTTCCCTCGCTGGGTGCCAGGAGGAGCCGGACGGTGAGGAAGCACACGGCGCAGGGACCGGTACGTGTCCCGGGGAGCAGGGCCGCTGCGGGCGGCGTCGCGGCCGGGGCTGCCCCTGCGGCGGACGGAGCGGCGGCAGCGCCTCCCCGGCTCCGCCAGGGGCTGCTCGAGCACCGCGGCGGCCGGACCGGGCCCCGCTCCGCTCCGAGAGCTCCGAGAGCCTCGCTCCGCACCGAGCGCCCCCCGCTCCGCTCCGAGAGCCCCCCTCCGCCCCGAGGGCTCTCCCGGCTCCGCATCCCAGGCCCTCCGGCCCGCTCCCCTCGCCTCACCTCACTCCCTGAGGCGCGCGGGGTTTCCCCTGCCGCCGCCGCCTCCCGTTACATGCAGGCTTTTGCGGCTCGGTGAATTAATTAATTCACCGAGCCGCACGGGATATTTTTCTTTTCTTAAAATTTAAAAAAAAATATTATTATTTTAATTTTTTTGTAAATTCTTCCCCCCCAAGGCATGAGCGCGGTGATTTAAACTCTAGGTCCCGGCCCGCCGGTGCGCTGGGAAGGGCCGGGTGCCGCCGAGCCCCGGCGCTAATCAGAGAGGAGCGTGTTCGCAGGGGATAACTCACGCGTCTCCCTTCCGTGAGGCGCTATCAGCGCGATTTTCATCTTGGCTGTGTGCCAAACACAGTGTCGCGCTGCCTGCTTATTCCTCTTCCCGGGCTCTGGAGTTATTGGCTTCTTTCTGCTTGGTTTCTGTAAAATAATGATTTGGAAATGTATTGTTTTAACATTGGAATTAATCTAAAATGCCCTAAAAACGTTTCTAGCAATGCTACCGTTCGAAAGGTTGATCTGGGATGGAGACCACTCCATTAGGTGTTCCTTCAATGCAGAAATACGTAAGGTAATATGGCATTGAGTAATGCATTTTTTGTTTTCCCAAGGCTAATATCTCACTTGTAATAGTTAACGGGTTTACACCAGAGGTACAATAGATTGCAATAAGCAAAGGCAAGGCTTTACAGATTTCATTGCAATTTATGGAGAAAATCTGGTGTCAAGCAAAAAGTGCATTTTGTGTTTTCTGAAAGCGAAGTCACGGTAATTAAAATGCTTTGATAAAATGTTTCACCTTCATAATTGGTGTCCTTGGTCTGTTGCTTCTCAAGTGTTGGGTTTTTTGTTTGTTTGGTTTTTGGTTTAATTTTGTTTTGTTTTCATCTCCCAAATTTTTACAACAGCTGCAGTAGAAGGACCACAGTCTCAGAGTTTTGGGAGAAAAGGAGTTTGTTCGTCCTGGTTTTGTTTTACTTTTGAGTTGGTTTCAGGAGTTTGTCAGTAATCATGCTGAAAGCATGTTTGTAACTAATAGTGCTCTGTTGTCAAAAACCTTAGCAAACCTTTAAGTGAGTCTAATTAAAGCAGTCTTTGATAATGGAAATAATAAAAGATTGCTTTAATTTACACTGTAATGAAAGGATTGTGCCATTAAATGCTACAGGAAATAGTAGAACTGCTTTTCCAGACTAGGCAGAAATTGCATGCTGTGCTTTTATGATCTCAGTCAAGTCCCAGTGATTGTCTTTCCGGCCATCAGCCAGAACTTCAGAAATGAGGTAGTTCCTCCCTCTTCTGAGAGAGAGGCATGTGTAGTCCAGTTATCCTGTCTGGTGTTTCCAGTGTGTGTTTCTTCTCTAGACCTTGCACATCTGCCCCCAAAGCCTGTCATTTTAATGGAGCCTGGCAGGCTTTGTGCTATCTGAACACGAAGCTTTGGGCTGGAAACATTGTAAGATTTTTTGGTTGGTTGGTTGATTTTTTTTTTTTCCTCCTTGACATTTCTTTTCCATTATATTGTTTCTTTATGTTGTCCTTTAAGCCAGGATAGTTCTGGAGACAAGAAATGACAACTTATTTTTTGGACCATGGTTCTAGATACCAGTTGGATTGCCCTTCTCCAGTGAACAGGTTGCCAGCCTGAGAGCAGTGGTGGGGTGCTACAGACATGTCAGCAGGACCCGTGGCTTTACACTGCAGGGTCATCACCAGACAGCCTCATGTCTCTTCTCCACTTTTCTGCTGCAGGTTCTGCTTTCTTTTGTATTGCGTACTGAATTTTATATTTATTTTCATGGGACCCTGGATGAAGCCTGAACTTCTGTGTTTTTGAGAGGAGAATCCAAAAAAGAAAAGTAAGCAACTTACCGCAGGTTATTTCTAAGGTAAATTAGAACATTGAAGTTAAGTTCTATTTCATTTTCTGACGTTTCAGTGTTGTAGTGAATGAGCAAATGAGGTTGCCAAAATGTGACTAATTCACACATTGTACTAGTCTTTACATGATAAGCTATTGGAAGGACTAAAACCATATATCTTTAAATATTGAGAAACAAGCATAAGAGGAGACTCAGGAACCTCAGAGCAGAATATAAAATGATGCTGCTGCAGCTGGATCTCATGCTGATTCTGTGTATTGTAGAGAAAACACCATCATAACAATAACAAAAAGAAGATAAGAAACTGAACTGTGAATTCCAGGTTCATTTTTCAGTTCTACCTAACTCTTTGTAACTTTACAATGAAAGATTCAGAAATTGGAGCCAATTACCATAATATGTGGTGGTTTGGTGGGAGCATGTTCTACATCAGACAGTTAAAAGGTTTTATTGCTATTAGGAGCTTGTTAATGCCCTTGATAATGTCTTTAGTTGCTTTGTAATGTCTCTTGTTGAAGTATAGAATTCTTTTATCTTCTTATTACATTATGCAGAAACTTGAATTGAAACGATATTTGCAGGAACATTTAAAGTAGTGCATCAATCAGTTTCAAAGAAGGGAAAATGTTCTCAGAATAGGTTATAAAAGGGTAACTGTCAGTTTTATTTTGGATGAACAAAGAAACCAACGTAAAAAGCACTTTATTGTAAAAGCACACTGTGCAATTCAATAAATATTCCATATAAATATAAAGGAAAAGAAAGTTCATAATTATCTGATGGCTTGAATATAATTTAAGTTATACTTCCAGAATACAGCAAGCAGTGAAGCTCCTTCTTCTTTCTTGTGTATTCTAACCCCAGCTCAAGTCCTCAGTAGGAGATAGTTTAAATCGACTTGTTAATGATTTGAATGGCTAAAATATGGTTATAATTTAACTTTATCTTGCAGGGATGTAAACCCCCTCACAAAACACCCCCGTGCACAAGAAAAACAGCAGTAGGACCTTCTGTCACTCTCCTTGCCTTTTGTTTGTTTCGTTGGTTTTCTTCCTCAAATGTGATTTCTTGTTGTTTTCCCTCTGGCATTTTTTACCTGCTTTAACACAAAGTTATTTGAGTATTTATACATTTGGATTCCAACCCTTCTATATGATTTGGTTAGAAAACACTTGCAGGGGGTGTTATCATCCAGGAAAACAGTTGCAAATACTCTGCTCCCTGAACCAGTAGTAGCTTGCTAGACCACACAAAATATGGCATGTTGCAAATCTCATCTTGTAGCCTGTAAACCAGAAGCAGCACTCTCCCCTTCCCCCCTTCTTTATCTTCTAAAAAAAGAAAGAAAAAAAATAAAAAAGAAAATACCAAAGACTGCACATAGAGAATTGTAAATGCTCTGCTCACATGGCAAATGTTTCCCAGAGAAATTTGAGTCTTGCCCTTTGGATCCATTGTCTTTTCAGAATCCAATGTTCACCCTGTGACTTCAATAGAATAGAGTATTTCTAGTTTAAGAAATGTATGTTTATTTCTGAAGAGTTTATTAAGGCAGAGAAGTAATTGACTGTGAATGCACAGATTTTGGTTTATTTATTTCAGTCTATTTTGGTAACTAAATTCTATGGGCAAGGCATTTCTAACCTTTTTTGTTGGTCATTCTGAAAGGGTATGCAGCATGTACCTGCATTATTCAACTGTTTATTTTTAACTTCTGAAACTTTGAAGAGAAAATTTATTTTTATTAAATAATCATACCACAATAAACTCGCCTTGTTCATGCCCCGTTCTCAATTCTAAGCTTCAACCTAGGTATGTTTTTTAACTTGCAGGTGGTTTTAAAATTGTGGGCTATTAAAAAAAACTCCTGTGGGTTTTAGGAACTTACAATAGTGATTTCATTGAAGTCTGCTATAATTGATCAATCAATGTACAATATTCACAATGTATTTAAGATGAGATTTTACTTGCATGGCACATTTTTCTACATTGGACTTCCCTCCTTTAACTGCTGCCCTTTGTTTCCGTGGCTGTGCAGCAGCTCCAAAGGCTGGGGTGCCAGGTGGCCTTTGTCCCTCCATCCCCCTGCCCTTCTCTCTCTGGCCAACACCTGCCTTTTGTGGCACAGGTGTCATTACAGTGCCCCAAAAAGAGTTTATTTCACAACACTTCACACAACCTCTGAAGGAGCACCCCCACAAGTTAGCAGGCTCTTGATAAAACAGTAATTTCCAGTGAGCAAGCTGCTGAGCTGCATGCATCCGTGAGCTTTGCCTGGGAAAAGAGGATTCCCATGGCAACTCCCCACGCTGTGCCTGTGGCATCCTGCACAGGTGAGGCTGGGGCTCGCTGTGAGCCCAGCCCTGCTGGGCCCTGCACCTGGCTCTGTGCCTGCTGCATCCAGCCCTGCCTGGCTCCACACTGCTCTCCCAATGGGCAGGCTCCTTCCTTAACACTTGGCAACATCAGCTCTGGGCTAGAAACCCCAAACACCCAAGGTAAACAAACATCACACTCTAAAAAATATTGCACAGAAATCACAATCGAGCCCAGGATCATCCTGGGATCTTACAGAAGGCATTGGTAAGACATCAGATAATCAGCTCTTTCTTTATTTGGGAAGGCATGTTTACTTGCCTTAAATTTATTTGGCTTTTAAATTCAGTTATTAATAAAGGAGCTTTTGCTGACCTGAGGTGAGAGCAGGAGAAGAGCAGTGCTTGCTCCAGGAGCACACATCAGAAACCTGACTTGAGCAAGACACTAAAACCAGGCAGTCAGAGCAGTTTGCACTTCATCTGTTCCCAAATGTGGGTTACTGTGCCAAGTGTGATGAAGGTGGCTCTCATTTTGCAGGAGTTCCTAGTGACTAGACCTGATGCCATTTCAGAGCAGGACTTTGGTTGGGGAGGTGGCCAAGCTCTGCTTTCACCTAAAGGTGCAAAAGAGGTAAAACACAGGGCATCCTTGGGGAAATGGGGGTTAAGGCTTTCTAATCCAGTATGGGTTAAACATGAGAGACCTGTGGCATATAAGGAATTACACAAACATATGTAAAATTGTTGCTAGTTGAGCTGAAAAGCCTCTTGTAACATGTAATACTTTAAATATCTGTGAAGATAGGAGAAGGAATCTGGCTTTCCTAGATAGAAGCATTTTTGGAGGAGAAGTAGATGTTATGAATAGATGTGACAAAGGCAATGACAAGACAGACTTTTGCATGAAGCACAGAAAGCTGATCTATAGGAGGAAATGTAGTGGCTTGGGTGACAAGAGTGTGAACCACAAAGAACTTTAGAACTGATGGGTGTTTTACTATTGTATGACAAATAACCAAAAAGAAGGGACAAGCAGCAGCACCCACAACACCCAGCCAAGAACAAGAGATGTGAGAGACTCTTCCTTAGTTTACCCCTTTCTAAATCAAAATGGAGGGGAGGCTGTAGAAGGGAAAAACCCTTCTGAAGGAGTAGCCTTGAATGGTTTCTTCTGGCTGCTAATAATGCTTCTAAAGGTGTGACCTGATGTACAGAATGAAACCTCTGGCCCAGGTAGTGAGCATCACATCACTGTGACAGAACAGGGCTCAGTTCAGATTGCAGCAGAGGAAAAGTGATGTCTTGGCAGAAGAATTGAGTGGGAAGTGACAGTTCTTGCTGTAAAAAAGCAGAGAGTGTCTAAGAGTTAAAATAGATTCTTCTCTGAAATGCCCATGTAGCTTCAATAGCTCCACAGGAGTTTTAGGATTACAAATGACAGCAAAATTTGTGCCATTCTGCATAATTGTATTCTCTACAAAGAAAGTTTCCTACATCTCCTAGTAAAGATGGTACTTTCATTAGAAGGAAAATAATTTCAAAATTACATCTCTTTGTGCCAAGGATTAAAAAGATCTAACAAGGAGTTCTTAAAAAAAAAGGCATTTACATTGACTCCTTTGGTTTTACAGGTAGAATAATGACATGAAATAAAAGGAAATTTTAATTGGTGAAGGGAAGGGGAAACATCCTAGTTCCTGACTCGTCACTATGTTCACCCTCTCTTGTAGCTCCCACCATTTTCACTCACAATATACAGGACTATATTTGTCTTTACTGAGGTTCAGGTCTATTAAAAACAATCCATTTCTATCTGTCTGCCAGTGTAAGATTTCAGCCTTCCTTAACGTGAGTCTCTGACAGACAAGGAGCCCAGAATGTCTTGGTTTGGCAGTGGCTCAATCCCCTGTAATTTTGTTAATTTAAATGTAGTGACAGGCTGCACTCTCAGGAAATGCCAGCTCTTTTTGCCCCACCACAGCCTGGAAACTCTCCGTGATGGCTCTGCTGTCATAGCTGGAGAGCACGAACCCTCTGTGCTCAGCTTGCAGTTCCGACTGCCATGTATGGACATTTCTAATTACTTTGGAGGCGCTCCATTTTGTACTGCATGCATAATTAGTTAGTTATTTACATTTTATTTCAGCATTTTTCCTAGCCGGTACACTAATGAAATCCCGGCGTGACATCAGAACCTTCCTGTTGAAGTGGGTCTTCCCTTCAGGGATCAGCCACCCTTTTAAATTAATGAGCCGCTTACAGAAACAGCTTCATGGTTTTATGTGCACTGTTTGCAAGGAAATTTATAAATGGTCTGGCTCCTTTCAGATCCAAAATCTGTTGAAATGAAAAGAAAATCTCCCACTAGTATTGCACGCTTTGGGTCATCTCTTATGTGGATTTTTTTTCTCATGTATTTACCATAACTCAGGGAAAAAGGTCCTCCTCCATCTTTCACACAGAGGAGCAGATGTATGGGTGGGAAGGAAAAAAATGGATGTAAGGAAGCTGATAAGCACTGGACCCCCCCACCAAAAAAAAAAAAAAAGTATAAAATGGCCTGTAGGTAAGAATCAGTAACATCATATTATTAAGAAACTTGTTTTTCATTAAAAGACTTTATTTGAGGAATATAGGAAATACAGTTCAGTTAGTCTCCACAAAAATGAGCTGCTTTTTGAGGCACTGTTTTCATAAAGAAAATGAGATTGTTAATTTTATGTTGTTTTTCTTGTAAGTGCAATTGAACAGAAAAAAGAAAACCAAAACAAAAAACCCCTCCTAAACAAACCAAACCGACCCAAAAAAAACAAACCAAAAGAGAAAGGAAAAAGGTGTTGCTTAGCAACAGCCTCATTCAAATGGTCAGAAATTGGTGTATTTGCTGGAATTTTGGAGATATCTCACAGAGCTTGCCAGGTGCACAGAATAAGGAAAGAAAGAATCAATGTCCAAAGTGGAGAAGGGAGCCACTACTGCCATCAGATTGAGCATGTGCACTTGGCTCAGTGTGGTTTGCAACACACTGCTGATGGCCTGGCTTAAGCACGTTTGCACCTCCTCACGTGCCCCTGTTGTTTCAGTGGCTTGTTATGTTTGTTAGTGTGTTTATTTTCCTTCATTTTTAGGTATGCTCATCTTCTCTCTCCTCAGCCTGGCTTACTCACAGAGCAAGCTTGTCTCGAAGGGTAGAGCAGGAGGACACAGCAGCTGATGTTTGCAGCAGCCACCTCTCCCTTGTGCTTTCTTGCCTGTTCAAGGGTCCAGCCCAGTGTGGAAAAAGAAAGAGCAAAACTGCCCAGTGAGCACACCTGCCTGTCTGTATGTAGAGGAGTGGGGGAAAGGAGGGCTTGAGAGTGTTTATTCCTAAGTGAAGTCCTGCACCTGCCATTTTCTCTGTCCCCTAGGAGAGGCAACCCTTACACCGGAGGCCTGGGAGAGCAGCATCATTGCTGATTAGGAAGCCCACAGGGCACAGCTGAAGGCTGTATTGGTGCTGCCCTGGCTATGAGCTGCTGCCTTTGGTGTTTTTTGTCTCCAGTAATGCTGTCAGCTTTGTGCACTGGTAGGTGACCACGTTGTGTTGGGGCTGCCATGGGATTATTGGTTTGTGGCTTGGATTGTTTTTCTTCAGCCTTTTTTGTTCCCTCCCTTTTTTTTCCTATGGTATTTGAGGAAGGAGAGAGAAGTGACTCAGTACAATTCCTTGTACTCTTGATTTGCCGTTCATCAGCCTGGAGAGCGATCTCCAGCCTCCACATATCCTTAAGTCAGCCAGGATGAAGAGAATGTGGCACTGGTATTTTGTATACCTGGGCCTCAGGAAAAGCACCCTTGAGGGTGTGCATTATTCTGCATCCCTGTTGAGAGCTAATTAGCCTTTTGCTTTCCTCAGTATTGCCAGGGATTTCTTTAATATCACTATAAAAAGTGTTTGTAAGTCTGGTTGTGCTCTTTAGACCCTGTAGCTGGGGTACGTTGACTTTGTGGCAGCCAAGTATTTGCACTCTTTGTACAAGAGAGGGGAGGAACTGCAGGAAGGTGACTGAAACATCAGCTCTGTTTTGGAGTTGACCATTGCTTTATTCCTGCCATTTCTGTTGCTTTTTGGGAATGGCTGCCTTTCCCACACAGCTCCAAGTAAGGAGATGTGCAACAGAAAAGCTAGGAACTTTGCACTTGCACAAAATGAGGAAAGAGCTCTGAGAGGGAGAAAGTGACCAGACCTCACAGGCAATTAGGATTCTGTGGCTCATTCCCTTTGCAGGGGAAGAATCTCATTCCTATGTGGATTGACTTACCAACTCATTTGCAGAAAGAATTATAAAATGCAAATATTTATAAATCAATGTATATGTTGTAATCTTATTTCTAAAACAAACATTGTTTTCTACTGCGCCTCCTGTGTGCTGTGAGTTGAAAGATTTTCCAGTGTTTATCCCATTTTGAGCAATAAGCTGCAGGGAATAAATGCTGTTAGTTAGACTGGGATGCAGTGTCTCCTGGAAAGTTGTCATGTCCTTTCAACAAGTGTTAGTAAAAATATTCAAATTAGCATTAAAACTGGGTATTTTCTGATATTTAACTTATAGTTTAGGCAGATATTATAGCCAAACAGGTGATAGCATTCTTGTTAAAGGTCTGGCTGTGGTTTCTGGTTTGCAGGAAGGAGCTTCCTTCAGTATGGCTCTTCTCCTGCAGCTGGGTGTGGAGGGCAGGCTGTGGAGACACAAACTGAGCCTGCTGTGTGCTGAGATGGCCTGAGGCAGGGACAGCTGGAGGGGGAGGGAGAAAGGGCTAAAGACTCAGGGGACCATGGAGGTTTGGGATTTTGGTTCCTGCACAGTGAGCCTGCAGGACAGGGAAGGAGGAGTGCTTTGTGTTTTTAGGAAGGCAGGGTCTTGCAGTCAGGCTAGGTGGGATGCCTGATGAGGGGGTGTTTGTTCCTCATTGAGGGGATACCTGCTGGGTGGTGATGGTGGCACCACTGCTGCCCCTTGCAGCCCTCCCTGGCAAAGCATTCTGCTGAGCAGCACCGGGCAGAGAACTCTCCTCTTCTTGGTCTTGGCTGTGTCAGAAAACCTCCTGTGAAAAAAGTCAGCTGTGCTGATTTTGAGAGAAAGCAACTTGTGATCCAGTGTATTGGCAACTGGCAGGAAATAAGGCCGCTGCCATAAATTATGCAATGAATATCTCTTTGCACGATGAATTCTGGTGCCCTTTCTTGATTATATTTCTTCTTATAAGAGGCTAAATAAATATTGAGGCTAAATAAAAGAGTAGTGTGGCTGCAAGGAGCTGCTTTGTGTCTGGAACAATTGGTAATATGGTTGTATACAAGTGCCGATGGTTTGCATGAGGGCTGAAGACTTCAGTAACTGGATTGGTTATAAACATTAAGACCAGTCCTGATGGATGGGTGCAATGTCCTTCATCAAAATAAGAAAGAAAGAAAATAAGAAAAATAGGAGAGAATAAATCAAAAGGTATGGAGGAAGGAGATTCTTTCATTGTGGAAGATATCTTGAGCATTAATCACTTCCTTTTGCTAGATAGATGCAAGCATGAGAAAAGATATTATTTCCTTCCAAATTACACAGTGGTTTTTAAGTAAGGTATTAATCCCTGTGCAGAGCAGTAGGTGCTGGTCTCTGAGCTGAAAATTATTATGCACTTCTTAATTTGTCTCTATTTATGATTTAGCTCATATAAATCAGGGTATAAATGCATTATTAGAATGAAGTTATATAATAAGCATATGCCTCTAATACTAGTATGTTATCTGAATGCTATATGCAGCTGCATCACACAGTGTATTTATTAAAAATCTAGCAATTGTACATTCCTGAAATTGCAGATTTTTACTCACCTGCTTGTGAGCCTGGGGGTATGCAACAGCTGTTTATCATTGTACTCTGCTGAAACCCTGATAAAAATGAAACCGCTGCAAAGAAATGTGGCCTTACATTGGGAAACTAAAATTTCAGGTACTAATAACACTTCTGCATTTCAAAAATTGACTTATGCCTTTGCTTATTTCCAAATAACTCCTTTATAAAATAGCAAAGAATATGTAGTCTCTGTATGCTCATTATGTCAGAGATAGTAGAAATAGAAAAAAATTTTTAAAAGGCAAATTGAATATAATGTTATGTATTTAGGATGCTTCTCAGCCTGGTTTTGATTGCTCTCGTGTTTCCCCAAGAAGTCAGACTGCTCAAAGAATAAATGAAATAAAAGTTTAAATTACAAGATCCGGCCATGGTCAGAGGTGATGATGAGGAGCAACACATTGGTGAGTCAGAGCTTTTCAACTTTCAACTTTTTTTTTTTTTACCTCCTGTGACAGGGCATAAATACCGTTTTTGAAAAAAAAAGGTAAAAGTCTACTAATAAGTAAAATCTTATCTGAGAGATTATGAAATGGACTGCAAAGACATTTTATTTGATTACATTTCTAACCATTTAGCTTTTGGGCAAAAGACTAAACACAATAAAATTGTCACTCTTTTGAGCAGTCTTACAGGTAATAAGTAAACAGGAGAAGGCAACTGTCTCCCCTCATTACAGTCATCAGAATTTTTCTTGGAATATAGACAGTGCAACAAGGAGCTTCTTTGTGAGTTACTGGAGGGAGTAATCCACAGGCAGAACAGCACACACGTGCTTTCAGAAACAGGATGGCTGTCACAGCTTGCTGAGAGTGGGATTTGTTGTGGAATACTGTGGGATCCCTTCGCTTTTACCAGGCCTGACAACGTCACATGTGTGGGTATGAAGGAAGACCTGAAATCCCAGTTATGGAATACAGAAAAAGGAGCTATTTTGCGGCACAATCCAAAATCTTTTTCTTCAGCTATCATGTGGTGTTTCTTTTTTTTTACTTAAGCCAGACTCCTGAATGATGAGAGCTGGCTTTGTGCTTCATCATTTGCTCTCACAGGAGCAGGGAAGCACAATGTGTTTTATTTCATGTTATTAGCTGGGCTATCACTGGATTGCTTCATGATTGCAGCCCTCTTCCTCTTGCCTCATCGTTTTCTGTCGTGGTGGTAAAAGCATGGCAGTGGTGAAGGAAGCAACCGGCCATCAGGAAGGAATGTAAACACTGTAAATTACAGTAGGGCAGGAGGATCTGTAACCATCTCTTGTTCCCCTTTGTGGATGTCTCTATAATTCTACTGGCCCTGAGCTGATGTGAGAAGGCAGTAAAATTTCAAATAGAACGGACCGTGGGCAATGGCAGCGCGTGGCTGCACGGGTGCTCAGCAGTGGGCAGTGCCAGCAGTGGACAGTGCCACCCATCCTCCTGTCCTGCACTCTTACATAGCTGTGTAGGAGGGCTGGAGCAGACTGAGCCTTCTGCAAGGAATGCAGGTTTCCAAGAACTGCTGCAGTGATCCATGCGCTGCCAAAGGCACAGCTTGGAGTGAGCCTTGTTTGAAAATGCATGTTCCTAGTGAAATGTCTAGAAAGAATTAAAGTCAGGATTGTCATAATGAATGAAATGGGAGAGTGACCTCCTTTGACCATTTGAGATCTGAGGACATTGCACAGCTGGTATCAGAAGTAGGGGAAGTCCTTCAATCAGAATTTGCCCTCATCACAGTTGCAATGTTTTGTAAGAGCTGCTGAGCTTGTATTCTGCATTTGAAAACCAAGTGGCAAAAGTACAGATTACCCAAACCTTCAGTAGGCTGTCAGTTTCCAAAAATGGCCCCAAAGATTGGCTGCCTTCAGGGTAGCATAGCAGCAAGAGCCTATTTTGAACTTGTCCATGACTATTTAAATGGACAGAGATGCTTCCCCTGCGAAGGCAGAGATATTATAAATGCAGCTATTAAATGGTTTGTTCTTTTTACTTTTTTTTTCCAGATTAAAATATTTTATACAGCTAAAGCTTTTCTGAATTTCCCAATTAAAACAGCCAATATGTATCTTTTCAGGACTTTGACTGCTTGTATATATTATGGTTTTAAAAGCTATTTTCCCTTGCAGAATGGGAATATTAGAATCAAAATTATTGTGCTGTGTAACTGAAATTAATCACAGTTCCTGGCCTGTGCTGTTGTCTGTCCAGAGATGGGCATAGTGACAGAGAAATCCTAACCAAGAGTAGAGAAATGCAAAGGTTCTGGTCCAAAGGAATGTGTCCATAAACAAATATTTCCTAATGGAGTTTATAAAACAATTGGTTCTGAACTGGTGAAGGGTAAAATTGAGCCTTTATGCTTAGTTTTCCTGGGAATAACTTGTCACAGCAGTTAAGAATTGAAAACTGCATGGTTTGTAAAGCCCCTCAGTGCAATAAAACACCTGCTATTTGCATTGGAGTGTAATTGTGCCGTGTGTACCTGGATATGAGGGCCTGTAGCACCATCAGTGAAAGGTGCTGCCCTCCTGACTTCTGGGAAGTAACCAAGCTTTGGACATAAACCTCAGGGATGAAAAGTATTTCAAGAGAAACGGCTCAGCCTGGTCTTTGGTGACTTCCTGTTGACTCAAAGCAAGAGAGTGGAAGGTCAATGCCTCTGACAGGGCTTCAGAAATAATGCTTAAGGACAACACCAAGAAGCAGTACTGCCGTATTGTGTTTAGCGTGACAATTAAAAGATAAGTTGCTAAAGGACTGAGGATCCAAGAAACAGCAAATCAAAGAGGAAAGAATTGGTCCAGAACAGCAACACATGATGAGCCATGGTACAAAAGAGACAAGAACCACTTTTAAATGAGCACCAAAAGCAAAAGCTGCCATTCCTAAAGCATATTATTGAAGCTATTTTCTGGCAGCACACCATACAGTTTTGCAACATTGTGTAAGCTTTTAAAGAACAATGCTTTTACCTTGGATCATAGACTAAACTACTTTTTTATTGTATCCCCTGGTGCTAACCTCTTTTGTACTTGACTTTTGAAACTCCTTGCAAGTTTGAACTCCTCCTAGCTTCTCAAGTTAATCTTTTGTCCTCTGAATTGTTGAAATGGGCATCCCAGCCAATGAAAATATTATTTAATTCTTCCCTATGTTTTCCATTATTTCCCTAAAGAACACCAGAAGAAACTTTCATATTATCTCTGTATTTCTCTGTACTCAGTAGGCCTTTGGAAAGAACTGGCTGTGGCAACTCACCCCCAGTCTGTGAGTGGATAAGCAGCATTTAGCTAATTTTTAATTTTTGGATTTTATATTTTTCTGCACTGGCTAGAGCATCTTCTGGGGGAGTTTATGGATTTTCTCCCATTAAACCAGTACATAGCCTGCATATCTCTCTGTGTGCTAATTGTCATTAATATCTTAGTAGTACCCCTGTTCTAGAATGACATATTGTGTTTAATTTTCCTGCCTTCTTTCAAATAGAAATTACTATATTTGCACATAATGTGGAAACTTGGACTTAATTATTTAAGAGGTTGGGATTGGGCTGAAGAAGGAAGTAGGACACTGGTGTTTTAGGAGTGTGAAAAACCAAGAAATGATTTGGACCTTATAGTAAAAGTGTCTTCTTACCTTAAGTAGACCATGACTCTGACAGAGGATGGAGATGTACCCATCACATTTGCAACAGATTTATGCTTAGATTATCAGAAGGGGAAAGAAGAAATATGTCTGAAAAAATCATGACTGAACATGACTAAAAAAATGAATCACTTATGTGTAAGAGTTAAAAGTCCCATTTAAGGATGGTTCTCTTCTGAAAAGCAGATGTCATCTTCTAACAGCTTTCCAACAGTTGACCAGAACATAATAGCCATTCAATGTTAATATATACTATGTTCGGCTACTCAAATTTGATTTTTATTTCTTTTTTCTGTATGATGCAAAATCTACCAGTCATCATTCAGTGAGCTGTTTTGTCAGAGGCTTGGAGGAAAGTTATTCCCCATGCTAGTGCACCACTAACACAACTTTCTTTCAAAAATTCTTTTAGAAAGTGCCAAAGATTTGATCTTAATTTCGTAAATGCCATTTCAATCACATTTGTGCTTTTGCTACCATCATTCAGGAGCTCTTTTGTGCTAGCTGTTGAGCATTCCATACCTCTGGTTAGAGATTGAAGATTTTGGTGTTTGAGTTCTCTACATTTTTTCTTTTTTTTATTGCCAAAGGCAAATGCATTCCTAGATTTAACAAAGGAAGATGAAAGGAGAAACCCTGGGCCAGTAGTGAGCAGCTCTGGAAACAGGAGATAGGATACTACAGCACTGCATAGTTTTTAGCTTCCAAATGGAAATGCGATTCCTAATGCAACAAGCATGGTGGTTTCCTGGTTTGGGTGAGCAGCACTGTTGCTGTGGGCCAGGGTCAGGTCCCAGGCAGGCTGTGATGGTCAGTGGGTGACAGGGGTGGCTGTGCCACATCCGCCCTGGCCAAGGGCAGCCCTGCTCTCCTCCTCTCCCAGGCTCTTACCTCAGCACCTGCATTTTCCCTGCTGTTTCTGCTCAAACATGCTCAGGCAATAAAACTGGGACAGTGAGTGGAGCATTTGTGATGGATACTGAAAACATGAAGTGTTTCCTTGTGGGATGAGAGCCTGTGTGTCTGCAAGAACAGCACTTTGAAGAAGCAAAGTAAACTCATACTGATACATCCCTTTACATGTTGAAGTCATGTCGTAAGTACAACTCCAAAGGAGCTTTTGATGGCCTTAGAAAAGGCAGACTAAGAAGGAAGACTAGCACAGTTTTAAACTACCCACAGTTGTAAATCTTGTTTTTGGTTTTGTTTCCTTTTTTCTGATCAGCACTACCCACGTACTGTAATGTCTGGCAGACCTAATCTTTTCATGTTGCTGACCAATAAAAATAAGTGTCACTATAAGCCATTTAGATTGAAAGGAGCAAAAAAAAATCCCTTTTGTGTTAAAATCATTCTTCAAAGTACAATCTTAAGAATTATGTATAGCCTCAAGCAAGTCTCATTGCTTGATCAGACTCTGTAAAGAATGGCTGGGGCAGTTTTCCTGGCCCAGAAATGGAAAAATGATGCTGTGAGTGTTCAGAGAGTCTATCTCCAGCAAAAGGAGGGCATCATTCTCTCCATGCCATGAAGGCATGGTGCTTTCCTACCTCCATAAATACATGTGCTTATTCTGAGGGTATGAATTCCTAAAGTTGGTGTTATCCCTTTCTTTCCCCTAAAGGATGAGGATGATGTTTGGAGAAGCAGAGACTTCAGGTGTGACAGTGCAGTCAGTTATGCTAGGAATACTGAGGATTGATTTTATGAAAGTTAATTCTTCTTCCTTTCAAGGACTGAAGGTTGTATACAAGGGCATGAGAATATATTGACTGGCTGGGAATGAATGTAGGGTTTAAGGAGTCTGAGCTGCTTTGTGACACATGTCATTTCTGGAAAAATGAGCCATCCAGAGAAACAGTTTGTCTGCCCTGATGTGCCAAGGAACTTTATGTATTGGCAACAGTGATGGAGTGAGAGTGCAGCAAAAGCTAAGCATTGTGAAAGACTTGAATTTTCATGAGGTACATAAGCAAAAGACAGAGCTGTCTGAAACCCAGACCATAGAAACTGTGCTAATTTAGTGAGCCTAAGCAACATGCTTAGTAGGTATGTACTGCAGGTGTACCAATAACCAAATCAAGAACAGTCACAGCCCACTCAGTTACATAAAGGACTATACAGGAGGCTTAGGTAGCTTGGGAAGATAAAGAGGGTTTTTTGGTTGTTGTTGTTTGGGAAGGGGGTTTCTTGGTTTGTTTTGTTTTTAATTTATATTCCTTTTGATTGGGGATTTTTTGTAACTACCGATGTCCCACCGAAAGATGTTTTCTGCTGGAAAAAAAATAGAGTTTTAGCAGCCTGAGGTGCTATTTCTTAGAAGGAGTCTTTTGAAAGTAATCTTTTTAGTTCTGTTATCCACAAGTTTGAGAGCTATTTCCGCCTGATGGTGGCTTGGGCTGCCTCCTTCTTAAGGTTATAAATCTTGCCCATATTCTCAGCAGTTTTAACATATAAGGAGAAAGTGCCTTCACTGGTCCCTACTTGCTCTGCAGACAGTTATCTTTGATATGCTTAGACTGTGTTTGATCTCATGTCCTGGAATGGGTCTTTCCTGTTCAGGAGTCAAACACCATATCCTTATGCTCAGTGTCAGATTGGAAGATGGCCAGTGGCTCTCTCTGTTTGGACAGTGTTAAAAATATCTGCTTGCAAAGGAAGTTCTGCTGAGATTTCTTCTTCTGACCTACAGACACAAGTCTGCTGTTCTTGCCTTCCTTCTGGCAGCGTGGAGGGATGGAGGTGGGTGTAGCAGAATGCAAAGGTATGCATTCTTTGAAGCAAAGAGTAGAGCACAGACAAAGAGAATACTGCAGGGGTAAGAAAAAAAGCCCAGGAAAGCTTAACTATCAAAGAAAAAAATACCAAATGCAGCAGTTATCATGGTCAGTGGTTTTCAGGGCTTTGGCTGGACTTCTGTCCTTTGTGCCTGCTAGTGCAGTTTTTTGCACATGACTAAAAAATAGGGAACATAATATCTGGTGGTTTTTCCCCCTTCCCTATTGAGCAAACCTTCTGCTTTTGATTCATGCTTTAATGTAGAACAGGTTAAAATTAAAAAAAAAAAAGAAAAAGAAAAAAATATAGTGCACATCCTCTCTGTACTGGTACTGTAGGACTATTGAAATTTGTGAGCCACAACAGATGAAAGCCTGATATTAGAAGTTTAATCCTTAAATGTTTCTCCTTCATTTCATACTAAACCATAAAACATCCATCTCCACTCAGGAAACAAAACATACATGCAAACTTAGAGTATCAAAGCTAATGATTTTGGCATTATTTTCCTAATACAGGAGCCAAGAGTCTTTTTATTAAAGATGCACAGTGGCTATGCTTCTTTATTTTTTGAAGAACAGCACATTACTTGACTGAATACAGAGGTAATCAAAATTCAGTCAAGTGGGATGACTTTGTGAGTTCTGACATCAAAGGGCAATGTGTTTGATTGATATCAGTCAGATGGCAATATTGTTTGAAGAAATGTAGTCAAAAGACTGGCAATTTAAAGGCTGTAAAAAGTTAGGGGATATGTGAGTGCAGTGTTCCATACTGATTTCCAGTGTACAAGACTGTGTGTTAGAGAATTGGAACTAACATGGCAATCTTGTCTCTCAGACACAGGCATCATTCGAAAGGACAGAGAGGAAGAAAATCAAGCTCCTACTTTTCAGGCAAGACAGTCAACAAGGCATTAAAGATGCAGTAGTAAAAAACTGTTTTCTCATTGTGTTCCTTGGTGCATGAGACCAGGGTTTGCATTTTGCTTGAAATATATACAGCACATGATATAACAGGGCTTTAATAAGCAATGAGAACCTTGGCATGCCTTTTTGTGGTTTTCAAAAGCCTAACCCAAGGCGTAACCCAAACCTTAGGCAGCCTTTGGCTCAGGTTGGTTCCAAGGAAAAAGCTGTGGAGGAAGGCATGTTGGGCAGTTTTGTGTTCCCCACTGAGAGTTTGGGTGTTCATGCTCTGAGAATGCTGAGTCACTTTGGATAAAAGGCTCATTGCTCCAAAGCTGTCAGTGCAACAGAAATAACCATCAAACACAATGAGTAACTTCTGAGGCACGTAGGGGTCACACAGTATTCTGTTGCTGTTCAAGAGAGGAGAATCCTTCTTGGAGGTAACAATACCATTTTAGCTCTTTCATGGTAAGCTGTGCAGTCTTGCCACTTGTGTAGTTTAGGGATATTTCCTCATAACTGTATGGAAATACTAGCTTGGATTTTCAGCCAGGCAAAATGACTGGTGTTGCTGTGAAGAATTTGTAGCATGTAAAAGACAGGAGCTGGTAACACTGTCCACATGATTAGTGTTCCATCTTTCAATTCCAATTAAGTGGTAGTAAACCTGTTAACCTAAAGTTTTTTTTGTCTCTTTTGTTTGTTTGTTTTTTAACCAAAAAAGAAAAAAGAAGAAGAGAAAAAGGCAAAAAAGAGGAGTTTGGAAACTCCTTTGGATCTCTAAACATAGTTTTGTTGCCAACAAGCTGGGGGATGTAGGCTGACATGCATCCTGTTTCTAATAGCACACACACTGTTTCTTTATTTAGAGCCTCTTTACCAGTATCAATTAAACCCCAGTTAAATTTGACACATCTTAACCTTGCGTTGGATCCAATTCATTGCTACAGCAGAACCCATATGGCAGTGAGACAGTTGCAGGCATCAATTCATTGCTTATGTAGAGTTACTGGCTAAATGCCAAGCAGTAATCACTGCTTTTTGTTAATAGACATGTTTGCTTTTGCAGTCGTTTCTATACACAGTGCTCTAGATTAATTAGAACAAAATCTGTCATCCATCTAAGAAACAACCAGAACTCTTGGGATTTTTTTGCCTCAGATTTAAAGAGAAATGAGTTTTGACTACCAAAGGTGGTGGTGGAGGAGAGTTGCTTATTTTATATACTTTGTTTTTTCTAGGATAACCTATTCTGTCTATTCAACATATAAGTATCTGCTATTTTCTTGCATTACGGGTGTTGCATTTTAAAGATATTTTAACTTGTGATTATACAGTTTTGGCCTCCCACCCCCAGCTTGATGCCTGAATAATTAACATAGTTAAGAGAACTACTGGATATTGAAGTCTTCTGGTTAAATCATTAGCAATTTAAGATCAAATTACTTTATATCCAGATCTGTTCTGGTGAATACATATATGATGCCCTCTGCTAAGCCTGCAATGCACTTGAGAATATTTTACTGTGCTAAAATAGGGCAACCCTTTTAATCTAGTGCATTACATGATAGAAATATCATAAGTTCTTTCACCAGAAATTCTTATATTGGTGCCTATCATCATCAAAGAAGTTTAAGAAACCATTTTGGGGCACGTTGTTTAATCAATTGTGTAGTTTTTTTATCTCTATAAGGATATTTTTGTGGTGTTTTCTTTAGGTCAACTATTTTTGTTTGCATGAATCCACAGTAAATCGTTTTGCTTACTCTGATTTATAAGTAAAGCTTTCTGATACCCAGTTTTTCCGTTCAGAACTGTGTCACATAGGACCAGATGAAAAATCTACTGAGACTTTCCAGTGGATTTATTAGGGATTGGATGGTGTCCACTGTCCTGAGTAAAGACCTCAGACTATTGATTGTCCAACTACTCGCTTGACTGTTTCTTGCTAAGGGTTGGATATGCCCCCATTTGAAAGGAAGAGGTTGTTGTGTTCAAGGACTAACGGCAACTCCAGGTTTCATTTCAAGTAGCAATGCTGTTATAAACTTTGAGGTATTTCTGTTTATAGAAGTGATTTAATATGATTTAAACCTTAGCAGAGGATCTCATTAACTGACTCCCTTACTTCTTCCTCAGTATTCCTGATTTATGACCCGTACATGTTACATAAGAAAACATGTGTATATACAGATCCGTCTATCTATCTGTCTATCATAAATAATTTCTCTTTGCATGAAGGGGCAGTAAAAACACCTCTATTTTATGGAAGTTATCTCTTTCAAAACTTTTTCCTAATGTTGTGTTAATGTTTTAGTATTCCAGTGCTGTTGGTCCATTGTTCGGAAGTACAGCTTTATCAGCAGAATGTGTGGCAGATGGTTTACATTTGCATTAGCCTTCTGGAAAAGGAATCAGCTCCCACCAACATAAGCTTCATCTTTTCTTTTCAAAATTTACAACAAATTCGTCAGAATGGCATTTTTAGAGGAAAAAAAACCCAATCCGACTGTCTTTGAGTTTCCTTTTTGAAGAGAAAAAATGAGTCCTGTTCTAATGCCCTCATCTGCATATATATCTTCTGTCCCCTCCCCCAGTGTTTGTTAAAATGATTTAAGTATTTCATTATGCAAAATGACTTTTATAAAAAGACCTTCCTTTTTGCCCCATAGTCATTCTTAATTTCGTTTGTCACTTGTTATAGAGTGGAGTTATGTGAAGCTAGGATATGTTATTTGTTCTAGTCTGTATTGGATAATTTATTACATTAAGAAACCAATAATTTTCAAATATAATCAGATTTAAGTTTTTAATAAGATTCATCCTCCCATTCACACTTGCTTAATTTAAGGATATTAAATGTGCTCAGGAATGAGCTGCCTCTCAAAGCCTCATGTGCCTATTAAAGGATTTTATTCCTGATGTGTTAATAGGATTTAATTACATTAGCCTTATAGTCCAGAGACACACTACAATTGTTAAACTTGATAAACCAGGCAAATACATGCTAAAAGAGTCATGGCCAGCTCCTCGAAAAGAAAAAAATTACAAGGTGTTAATATTTTAATATCTCTGCTATGTAACTATAGGTTTGCATAATGCTGAAATTTTAAATATTGAATGTTTAACACATTGCTAATACTTTTTTTCTCACAAAAAATTAAAATCAAGGCTAATGCAAAAATTAATAAAGGTTTCTATTGAGTGTTTGTATTTGTTTCTTATTTCTGATTCCAAAAGATTAATTTAGATAAACTTTCAGCTTTTCTCTTCTTATGACATCCTCTTGTGTACAGACAAAAGCTGCAGCAAATCATTCTGGAAATTCAGCATGCTAAACACTGTCGTGATTTCTTGTTTCCTATTGCTAATTAGGTTAATGGCACAGTGACAGAAACAGACAACAATGGTTTGGGACATTTTGCAGAAGTGTGGCTGGGGAGAGGGAGAGAGAAGCAAGCACTGAGGACTGCAGTGTGTGAGTGTCACCAGGAGCTCCTTGGGCAGCAGTGGCTGGATCAGGATCTCTATGGGCAGCAGTGGCCGGATCAGGATCTCTATGGGCAGCAGTGGCTGGATCAGGATCTCCTTGGGCAGCAGTGGCTGGATCAGGAGCGCTGGCTCCTGTCAGTGCTGAATGCTCTGCACACGGCAGGACGTGCAGGGATGGAGGCACTGAGGGGGCTGCAGAGAACTACAGGCAAGGGAAAACAACTAGAAATCTGCCATTCAGTTGGACATCTTGCTTCCAAAATTAGATTGATGTGTGTTATGGCACATTTCCATTGGTGATCACAGACACTCAAGATGTATTTTAAGAAGATTTAGGCCCCGAGTTTTTCTCTTGCTTGCACAGAGTTAGGCTTCAGGCCTCTCAAAACATGGTCCAGGCCGCATTTGTTTGGAGGAGCTAAACATGTAAAGTAGGCTTTTATTTCAAAAAAGGAACTTTCTGGCACTTATCCTTGCCATGGTAGCCTTGGAAATGTGAACTGATATAAGCTCTTTTTTGGGTTAAGCGGGAAGTAGGAGCAGGGCTGTGTCCTGCCCGGTGAGCGCTTGGTGTGACTGCCCAGGCTCTGTGCCACCCTCCTGCCCCAGCCTGCCTGGGCTGGAGAGCTGCTGCTCTGTCCTGAGCGGGACAAGGAGAGCTGGCACTGGGATGGATCTGCAGGGAGAGGCCTGAGAGAGTGAGCACAGGCTCCACACATGAGAGAACTCCATCCTCACCAGTCTTGTGGCTCTAAATAAAACAGGCTTTCTGAAAATCCCATTACTCTGGGGACTCCAGCTCGTGATTGAAAACACCCAGACCCACACCAAGGTGGGAGATGGATGAGGTGAGCTGCAGCTGAGGTCAGCTCTTGTTAGGGCTTAGGCTGGGCTGCCTTTGGACCACCTACGCCAGACTTGGGAGCTGTTTGATGTAGGAACTGACTGTGGGGTCTGCGTCCAAACCTGCAGGGAGGAGCTGAGGCAAACTGTGACTTCTAGCTGCCAGACCTTGGTTTCCTGCAGAGTGCAGGCAAATAAGCATCTATAAGAGAGAGTCTGAGTAACAGGCACATAATTATGGTGGCCTTCTAATACTTAAGGTCGGTTCTGCTTTTTTGTACACTTGTAATGCCTTGTCTGTGTCATTCCTAATTTATGAATAGCTTTTCAAGACAGCATTGCAGCTTTCACATTTATAGTTTGATAAACTCTTGAAAAAAATTTTCAGGCTTGGTATCTACTGTTTGAGCAGGATTATTTATTGCTTTGTTTGTCTGCATTGGCATATATAAAAAGCTGTGTGTGTTTATTAAAGACAGAAGATATCTTGCTTAAAGATGACTGCCTGTAAACATGCAGCTCGTCACCATTTATACATATATTCACTTTTTTTTGCCAGCAATACTGTGCTAGGTCTTTCCTAATTTGACTTGGGATTTATGGCTCTGTGGTGTTTTTTCTCCAGTTAGGTGCCCATATTTCCTTTCACATGAATCTCCCAGGCATTTAAAGGGATATTAGCTGCCTTGTGTTGCCACTAGAAGCTGAAGCTGAAATGGTAGCTGCCGGCAGGGATTAGCTGAGTGTGCCTTTGTTGTATCAGATAGCAGGAGCATGAACACAGCCGTCTGCCAGGTCTGGCAAGGCAGTCACCCCGCTCTGCCTCCTCACTGCTCCTGGGGTTTGTTGCTTGGTTTATAAATGATGAAAATGGAAATGACGTAGAAATTGTGTTCCTGTGAAAAAAGATTGAGATTTTGAAATTCCCCTTTGTTCCTCTTCCAGAGTTTCAGGACTCATCACTGAAGCAGGAAGGATAGTTACTCAGTGAGATTGCTGCTCCCAGGGGTTATGGGGCTTGTTCTGGGACACTGGGGCCATGCCTTGTCAAATGCCAGAGAAATGCTCACATGGAAAAAGGGTCTGAAACCACATCTCAGGCTGTAAGCAGTGCCAAGGAACTAAACCATAAAAGTTTAATTGCAAAGGAAAAACAGGAGACCTGAGAGTAGGGGGATGCATTTCGCAGGGACTCCCAAAGGAGAACTGATATACAGTTTGAAAAATAATAGCAGAGCTGAAGAAATCAATGGTGTTGAGCAGATATAATGATAAAAATTAGGAGTTACTTTCAATGGAGACAAGAATTAGACTGTGATGTGAGCAGAAATAGGTCACAGTGCGCAATGAAATACAGAAGTGGGATGAGTTTCATGGCATTAAGTGTAAGGTCCTCTGGTGCAGGTGTGATAGGGAGAAGAGCAAAACCTTTGTGGGGACATCTGTGATGAGACATTACAGCCCCAAAGGAAAGATTCTTCTGGGCTGCGGCAGGTGGAAAAGACACAAGCCTCCTCACTCCCTCCAGACATACCTCCCGTCCTTGGAAAATGTAGCCTGGCTGGGAAAAAACAGCAACCTGACATGCCCTGCTGGTAGAGTCTGTTGGCAAGCACTGCAGTCTTTAACAGTGTTGAATTTACTCTGCACATCCTTTTTATACCCACTGATGCTTCTCTCCAATGCCTCGTATGTTGGTGGGGAGGAGTATCTATTTGCACTCGAGATGCTATTGTTATTCCCATGGTCTGTATCACTCACACTTTACCTATCACATTATACTGACAAGATGATTTTACCTCTCATCCTTTCACTGCTATTTTTTAATTGGCTTGCCAGGCTCCTTCCTGCATGTCTGGCTCTTTCTACATCTCTTTGTTCAGGCTTCTAGTAGGACCTTACTGGAGTACAGTAGGAAATTCACAGTTCAGCTGCTTTTCTCTACATCTCTCCTTGCCATTCCCTGCACCTATCCAGCCTGTCTGGCATGTTTTCTGGCTGATGTTCTCCTTTGTGATGCATTCATTTGTTTTTTCTTTTTCCCTGAACCACTTCAGTTGCTATTTGGAATCCTTTCCACCTTTTTCTTCCAAGTGGGAACCATCTGGTTCTCTGTTTGGTGTGTCTCCCACAGGATTTGGGTGAGAGGAGGTGCAAGGATCCTTGCATCCTGTGCCATTGGGTGCCAGGTCAAGGATGAGCAGAAGTTGCTGCTTCTGTCTCTTCCTCACACCATGTTTGTCACTGGCAAGTCTTAGCTTCTCTTGCAGTTGTTCCTGAATTCTCATCCTTCTCCTTTTCTTTCAGACTTAAATTTGGGCTGAGGAAAAGGTCACATTAATAACAAAAGTATTAATTTCTAGGCATCCAGAATAGTTCACTTCAGTGCTACCAGGCATTGTGTCATCTTGCTTGTGTGGTTCATGAACTACATGCTAATTTTCTTTATATTTAATTACTGTCGAATGCCTCCTGTGCTTCAGGGTACAAGGCATCTTCTGAACTAATTAGGGCTTTTTCTCTGAACAGGCTGTTCCCTACAAGTCTACAAAGGTTTTCTTGTGCTTTCCTTTGAAGCATGTGGTAACCGGCCTCTGCCAGCAGTAAATGGATTGCTGGACACTCTGCTCCCAGAGTTCCTCTGTTATTAAATCCACAAATTTACACAAAGCAAACTCAATAAATGTAGAGCAGGCTTGGATCAAATCTTTGGCACGCAGATGTAATGGACTGCATATTGGACAAGCTACTGTGCTTAAAAGAAAATAAATATATTTTATCTTTAGACAATTACACATTCTTTCATCATAAGAGTGCACTCCATGTTAACCCCTTCTAGTCCAGGCTTTATCAGGCAAGTCTCCCTTGTCATTATGTAAAAGCTGTGCAGATATCAGAATTTCATCTTCTGTACTGCTTGGTCAGTGATTAAATCAGTGCATGCTGAATGCAAAAAGTGCTACAGCAATGTTAAATATTATTATTGATTATGCATATAGCAGTCAATACCAACATATTGTGTTTCGACTGCAAAAATGATCATCTTAATTAGCTAATGATTTTTAGTCTGGTTTCTCAACAAAATGAGAAATGTGGTCACTCTTTCTATCTGACTGTTCTCCCTCTCCACTGTCCCTGTCACTTCTGAACTTGCTGGGTTCAGACAATGTCAGTCTGGTTTGACTGAGGGTGGAGATTTCAGTGGCATCAGGTCCTCACGTGTTTAAACAGGGCATCAGGAAACCTCCCTGATACAGCAGTGATGTGCTAAACCAGGTCAGGCACTGGAGCCACCTGCAGGCACACACCTTGGGAGGAGCAGCAGTGAGTCTTCACTCCAGCTGTTGCTCAGCAGTTCAGAGGATGTTATCAAAACTTCAGCTTTTCACTTAAGAAGAAATGATGCTCTCTCCTAAGTAGATGAAATGCTGAGATCATGTGAAGAGCCAAGTCATGGTCACCACCTGCTCAAAAGCAAAACTTTGTATTATTTTTCTTTCTCTTGTAGATCAGGTTATCCTGACATGCTAGGCTGCTGTAGTCAGTCTTTCAGAAGGAATGAGAGCCATTTAATGTACCAGTTTGTGGTGTAAATGACAAAAAGCTGCCTCCGCAGGCAGCACTCCCCTTCGGGACGGGTTACACCAGGCTTCCTCACACAGCAGTCACTTTCTACTAGGAACTACATCTCCAAAGCCTTTTTACTGACATTAAAGCATCTCATTTTCTGAAGTTGGGTCATGTCCAAGCATATGAGCTTCTTCAAGCATGAAATTCCACTTGACCCCATTAAGGTTTCCTTGGCATCAGATATGTACACCACAGAGTGGATAATGTTCATAACTCATTTCACATTACCCCCGGGTAGTGGCAGTGGAGAAATCCTGTCTCGTCTAATGTAATCAAAGCTGTGAATATGAGGAAATTGAAACATCTGGCCAGGTTCCTTGTTGTGCCCCAGGAGGTGTGACATGAAAGATTCAGGTCAGAAAGAAGGGGGACAAAGGCCTCTCTCTAGGGGTGCATGCTCTGCAGAGGACAGATGTCCCAGCAGTGTCACCAGCAGCACCAACGTGTGCCTTGGCTGAGCATCTCACCTCAGCTAATTTCTTACACTTACACTGAAGTTCAAAGGTACAGTTACAGTTCATGTAAACTTGTCTGAGCTAACCTGAGAGTAGGGATCTGCACACAAACAGGGAGATGCTGTGGGCAGGCAGAGCTTTTCTGGACTAGCTGCATGGATTTTGGAGTGCACTCCCACATTCCAGTGCTGTGGAGGGCTGTGGCTCCAGGACTGCATGCTGAGGGAGCCCAAGGGCAGAGGCTCAGACCAAGAAGGCATGCTTAAATCCTTAGAGAAACTGTTTTCATTACACTTGAAAATTTGTCATCTTTTTATTTAGTGCCCATATTCTAAGCTTGGTCTTGGCCCCTCAATTTTGCAGTGCTGGATATGAGGTTCTCCAGGCTGGTTTCTTACTAAAGGAACAAATGTTTTGCTGGAAGTCTCCAGGACACACTGCTTATGTCTGTCAGGGATGTTTTTGCCTATGCTGAGAAATTTTCCTAATGCTCTTGTTGCTTTTGTCCTTATGTTCATAAATATTTTTAGATTCTTTAACTAGAATTTCCCTATACAATGTGTAGGGTATTATTCTTTCATTGCTTATTTTTAAAGAAGGAGGCATTGTTCTTTGCCTGCAAGCACTGAAACCTAGAGCACTGCCATTTCCTTCTCCATAATTTGATACCCTTGCCAGAGTTTCAACTATTGTGATAGACACAGTTCCTTCTGAAACTGCTGAAACTTACTGCGTGCCTTGAAAAGGAGAGGAGGGAGAGGGGAGAATGGTGAGATCAGATTTCAGCTTTTAAAACCATGACATTTTTTACTGGGTAAAAAAATGTCCTGAAGTAATGCTTTAACAGGGATTGATGACTAGGTATTTCTAGTCTTTACATTTTCTAGCTCAGTGGGTTTCAGTACAGAGGAGACCACAAACTTGTTCTCACACAAGAGTGATGATGGACAGACTAGAAAAAAATAGTTTGTAAAATTGTCCCTCATCCAAGTTTCAGGGAATAATACTTTTACCATTAGTGTTCAGCAGAAGTCACATTAGCTTGGCTGGATGTGATAGCATAGCTGTACTGCCTTAATTAAAGCAGTTAAACTGTTTATTCACAAAGTGCCAGTGTGTCTAGGATATGTGTTTGGAAAGAATGAAAATCAGCTTTCCACAGAGGATGCTTTCTTTTTGAAGGATGTTTATAGCCCAGTCCCCAGGTATTCTTCCTTTCTGAACACATCCAATTTTTTCAGTTATCACTGGCCGTTCACCACGATGATTGATAACAGCACAAAAACAAATAGTTATTTAACCATTATAAAAAAAAGCCTTTCAAAACAAGCCTTGAAGAATGGCTCACTTTGTACAAGTAGGATTTTGCTGGGCTGTCTGAATCAAAATTAACCTGCTTCCTTCTGTGTCAGGGAGGATGTAATGGATGGCTCTCAGGGCTGGCAGGTTACTCCCGCCTGCCTGCCTGAAGTTACTCCTTCGAATGTGGGCCAAGTTGACACAACTTGAAATTTACCCTCAGGCAACATTCAGGACCATATTTGATGATTTTTGGGCTCAGTCCTACTCTCTCTGGGCATATGTTCTCACAATAAAAATATGCTCCCCTTCCCTGGCTTGACACTAATTGCTCAGCCAGGAAGTGAAGGATTCTGACACTGATTTAAGCACGTACTCGAAGCCATCACTCTTCAGCACAAAAATCAAAGGCAGGTAACACATTCTTAGCTGCACTTCAAGTGCAGCAGCATACTTTAACACATGCTGAGGTGCTGTCCTGAGGAAGGGCACTTTCTGGGTCCACTCTGTGACCTGTCATTTCTTACCTAGATCTCACTTGCCAAAAATGATGTGGCAACATGCATGGATGTCCATGGCATCTACGATTTTTCCACAGCATCAGGAACAGGGAAAAGTCATCAGTGGGGCACTTTCTGGAACAAGTAACTTCCCTTTTATCCTCTCTGCATCTCCTGGGAGGTTTCTCTTGTTTCCCTTCTCCTGTGTTAGCTAGCTGGACCCTTGGGATACCATATAATGTCTGGAACCTTTTCTTCGGTGTTTTTATTTAAAGCCTTCATAATTTACAAACAGAAATCTAACTCTGAATAGACAACTAGCCAGCCCCATGATGCATGATTACTAGCTGCACCACAAGGAGGAGTGAATGTGGGAGCCAATGCCTGGAGAAATGTTTTTTTAAATATATTTAATTTTTTTTTTTACTTTGGCTTTCACTCCTTGTTTTCAGAATGTCTGTGGTTTTTGACATGTAAATTTGCCTGTCCTGAAATGCATGTGGCTCCTTGAATGCTCTATAGTAAAGATGTGTTTTTGTTTCTCACCACCTTCCTAATCTTCAGCTCTCCTGCCTTTCTCACTGGGGAGGCTCTGTTTCCTCTCCTGTCCTCAGGAGAAGTGTCAGCACTGCATGTCAGAGGGGCAGATCCTTGGGGTCCTCCCCATAAGTACCTACTTGGGATGACTTCTCAACTCTAACTAGTTACTTCAAATTACTAAGATGAAACCTGACTGCCTGTTTTTAACACATTAAGTGCTAACTGTGTTGACCCCATATTATTTGATCCCCTCTATCAGGACTAGCAAGTCAAATACCCTACAGAAGGCTAAGTATATTGCCCTTTTCACTGAAACTTGTATTTTTCTTAAGAAAGGTAACAACAGCTTGAAAAGTTCTATTCTTCTCCATAAACCCACATTGTTTTACATCACACTACCTTTCATCACTTTTTTTAAAGCTTCATTCTGTATCAAATGCTTCATTATTTTCCTCTAGTTTCAAGTAGGGCTGAGAAGTCTACAACTATCCCGATTATCTCATTTGCCCCTGTCAAATATTGACAATAAATATTTAATAGTAAGTACTGATAGTAATGGGTAAAATGTTGAATTGGCGACTGTACCAGATTCCTGGCCCTAATGCAGGCCAGGCAGGCTCTCAGCCCTCACTGTGCTGTCCTGTCAAAGAGCTGAGGGCCTGAGCACCCGAAGGAGACACAGAATGAGACCTACCTCCAGTGTGAAAACCTGTCTTCACTGTTAGCCATTCCAAGTGCATGCTCACTTTCCCTTTAGACAGTACCTGAAAGCTATTTAGGAATCATAACAACAGCACCATCCTCCCAGGTGAGCCCTGGGTTGTCTGTGGCATTTCATGGTTTTAGGCACTTCTACTGAAATCTGGAGCACAAAGCAGATTCCCTTCTGATCAATGTCCCTGGGAGATAAATGTAGGGCTATTCATCAACAGTGTTAGGAGACACCTTGCAAGTGAAGCAGCTGTAGTTGCATCTGTTTGAAAAGTGAAATCAGATCCCATAGGTACTGTGTGTGGATGAAAAATAGTCAAGAGTTTTGTTCTAAGGTTTCCTCCTTTTGTATTTGCCAGGATGTGTGTGTGAAGCATCCAGCGTCACCAAACAGGTGGTGCTCTTTGCATCCTGTTCATGTTCCTATTCATGCATTTTTACTGTGATTGCTCTTTCAGGGGCTATCCTCTGTGATAGCTGAACAAATTAAGGCAGCCCTGAATTGGAAAGTCTGCAATCTCCAGGTTGACCTATATCAGCCAGTTGTATTACTTTAATTTCTTTGCATGACCTCTGCCTCTTGCATGACAGCCTTCTAGTATATGGATGTTTTGTATTGGAAAGATGCTGAATGAGGAAGAAAAAGCTGGCCACTCACCTTGAATATGAATCATGAAGAGCTTTCTCAGAGCTGCCTCTTCTTAATTTCCTGTGGTCAGTCTGTTAGGAACATTGCTGGTGGAAAGCCAATATGATCTGTGTTGCTATTTCAAAACAAATGCCTCTTTATCTGGTAAGATTATGTGTTCTTTCAGCTTCCCAAGCAATTCCAACAGGAAATAAAGGAAAATCAAATGGCATTCTATTATTTTTTTCTCTTTCATATTATTTTCCTCACTGTTGCAAGTAGAAATGCTTAAAAAAATACTTAACACATACAAAATAATAGTAGTAATAATATTATATGGGGATATCTTGTCTGTAAATCAGTGGTGACAGAGTAACCTGCAGCCCAAGCAAAAAAAATGTTCAAATGGCTTTATTGAAAATCAATGTGAATTTGTAACTGAGGATTGTTTTTTAAATCCTTTGTGTTCATTGCTGGCTTTGTAGCGATGACACTTGCAGGGACACTTACAGCTTTGTTCCCAGGAGTTAGTCCTAAATTGCAGGAGCAGATAACTGAACTTTCTCCCTGTTTTCTTTTTCCACCTGCCCTAACTGCCATCATTCTTGAGTAAAAGGAAGCTGGGTGGCAAATGCTGCTGTAGGTTACACTATTGCCTGTGGCACAGGCAAGTCAGCAAAGGCAGGTGGGACACAGGTCCCTGTGAATGGCTGGCAGTCACCTCCCCATCTACAGGAGAGGACATGACATAAAGCTGGAGGATGAGAAGGACCCTGGTGCTTGGCTGTGCTCCTCAGACACTTGCTCTCTTGCCATGGATGTATCACTTCTGACATTTTGGTGGTGGCAAATTTTCCAGCAACAGTGTGAGAAATGTGTGAACCTGGTGTTTTTTCCTCTGCACAAAAGAGAAAAGCACTTGGACGTCAGCCAGTCCAGGGAGTGCAACTAAAACTGATGTCAAAGGCAGATTTCCATTGAAACACTGAGTTTGTGTGGGGCAGCTGAGGTGTTGGTGTGTGAACTTCCTCCATCCCTTGCAGAACCCCAGAGGGGTGGGACTCCTGGGAGCTGCAGCAGCTGATCCTGGGCTTTGATTGCCTCAAGGTCCAACTGGCTCCAGGTGTTAACAGAGCTTTTTAGGGGTCCCTCAGCTGAGTGGGTCTGCATAGGCTGTGGTTGGGGTGGTAGCTCCTCAAGCTGGATTGTCCAAGAAAAAGTAGGTTGCTTTTTTTTTTTTTTTAAATTCAGTTTTGTATTTGTGTGTGTCAGCTGTTTGTTGGAGAACTGTTTTTCAGCAATTTCTACTTTTGTCTGTGTTGGCTTCTGGCAACATTTTTAGTTTATGCAATCTGGTGTGTTTTCAAGGTTGTTTTTCCTCACTAGAGATTTCTCCTGCGTTGTTATTCTATCCATGTGCATGCTATAAACTTAGGTGACCTTTTCTGTGCACAGCCATCAGGTACACGTGGATCTCTGGAAATGCTAAATCACAGAACTGCTGTGATCAGGTCTGTGTGCTCTGCACAATCTCCAGTGACTGGGCCAAGCTAGAGTGCATTTTTAGAAACTGAGTAATAGAAATTAGAGTAAAAAGTGTTTTGTCTAGGGAGCATTGTAATTGTCAAGAAAAAAGACTGTTCTGACCTTTGTAAAAAATGCAAGAAGATTGTCCATCTTATGGACTGAAGATTAAAACAAGGAATGCTGCTTTCATTTGACTTTTGCCTGATCGTCTAAGCAGTTTCACATGTATGCCATATGCTTGCATTATTTATACTTTCACATTTCGTTATGTATATATTACTCCATCTGTGTTTTTTTTCCTTTTAGTCTTTACCATTCTACATTAGGATTGTATTTGAATAGAAGTGTGTAAAATAAGTTAAACACCTGTTTCACTACTTGAAGTGCAGCATGATGTATTTTTCAGACAGGAGTCCTAATTAATGTTTTTTCTGGTTTTCTTACAAGATGATGTATTGGGCATAGAAATGCTATCTTAAGTTGTGGCCTACTGACTTGTTAAAACAAGACTGAATTAAAAAGAAAAGTCTGCTATAGGCAAATCAACTTGTGTTATCCTTGGTTGCTTTATTTGAATAATTTTCCATATAAAGTGGTAACATTCTGGGCATAGAAAGGCTTTTTGTAGAGTTTCTGAGAATGGCAAAAACCATTACTTTTCACCTAGTATGTGAAGCAAATACTTTCTAAAGCAGACTGTTGTTAATTATGTTCTGTGTGTGGTGTGTTGGCTGAAAGTCCCTATCACCTGTGCTGCTGTAAAAAGAAAGAATTCTTTAAGGTGTGTCCTTTAGCTTCAGAAACCATTCTATCAGCAAAGGCAGCCTCTTTGAAAACACAAGGGAATGAGAGAGAGAAAAAGCCAGGTACCACTTGATATGTCTGAATCCTATCCTAGCTGCTTACAAAATATCAGTTTTCCAAAAGGAAAAAAGTTGGAAGAAGCTTTTGTGCTCTGCTGTTAGAGATGCCACAGCTCATTACCACCTCTTCTCAAAGAGGAATGAGTTAAACACAGCTGACTTGGGCATCACAAGGATGGACATGGCACAGAAAACCAGGAAAGAAGAAACCTAAAATACAGTGAATTTGATCTAAGAAGCTTTTTAGGGAATATACAAAATTAGATTAAAAATGTCACATAATATGTGTTTGTTTCAGTGTGGAGGGAAAAAATGTTGCTTCTTAATTAATGTACTGGCATGAAACAGTGCTAAGGGTTCAATTGAGTGTTCATAGCTGCTGCTTCACCAAACTATGAACCTTCTGAAAGTTCCTTTGTGGCTGAAATATTGAGTTCCATCTGATAAATAACCAGGATTTTACATATATCTGTTCTATATGATGCAATTACTTGAGCTAGCTGTAAATGGGGTAGATAAAATATCAGAAATAGTTGAACTGCTAAAATGTGGCATATGTGGAGAGCTGCTTAATCCCACTGGGCAAACAAAATAATACTGCTGCTTTTATGCAAGTTAGCTGCTGTCTAGACATACCTGTAGCCTCCTAAATCTCTTAGTACTTTTGAAAGTTTTACCGCTGCACTCATCACTCATTTTATATGCTTTAGAAAGCCATGAAATGGCTGTTTAATTATGCAAAGTGAAGGTATAATTAAATTTCACTGGAACTGTGGGGATTTGAATATGATGAAATAAAATGGGTTTAGTTTTACAGGCTCAGTGTGCCACAGAGTAATCACAAAGCCTTCTGATCTTTTTTTTTGGTTTTTTTTTTTTTTTTTTTTTTAAATTTTTTTTTTATTCATATCTGTGTACCTCTGGGGGAAGAGAGAGTTTGTGCCCAAAGTGGGTCTCTGCCTTTATGCCAGACAATATGGATGTACACTTTAAAAAGTCAGATGTTGCCAAGCACAACTCAAAGATGATATTTGTTTTGCTCTAGAAAAGCTGCCAGTGTTGTTATATGCGCATCTGGAACTTCTTGAACCTGGTAATAGGAGCAGTGACAAAGGCCAAATGAAGAGTCTGAGAAATCAGCTCTACAATACAACATTCAAACATAGCAGCATGGAACTGGACCCCAAAGCATGAGAGCAGAGTACAGTTCTGCGAGCGTGAGAGCTGCTAGCTCAGCTGCTCTGGGTAATTGGGCTGCTTGCCTAAAAATGGGTGTAAGAGATTGGCTTTTCCTTGATACTGGCAGCTTTAAATTTTCCTCCATCAGCCTTTTAACATGGAGCTGGCTGGTTGCTTCTGTGTTTCACTTTGCTTATTCTGATTTAAGACCCATTTTGGAGAAGACCAAGGTTGTTGCTTTCTAATGGAGTGGAGACTGGGGAGGAAGAAATGGCTGAGATAAGGAAAATGTGGTGGGAATGCAGCATTTCTCATCTAGGCCAGGCTCTCCTGAAGGATGCTCAGTGCTGTGGGGTGGTACATGCTGGCTTTTCTCTGTCTTCAATGCTATAATTTTGAAAGATAGAGGAGGGGGAAGTGCTTTGTACAGTTGTGGGTGGGAGGCACAGCTCAAGATCCTGCTCTGAGGTGGTTGTCTACTATTACAACTGTATTGTAGAGTGATATAAAATATGCACCTGGCATTACATAGGTGTTAAGGGCAAATTTATAGCTAATATCATGACTCTTATTTCTTATAGTGTTGTCTGATTGTACCTGTTGAGTCTGAATTTTTCAACAAGTTGTCTGACTTGAGCTGGACTCCTTTTGTTCTCTCCAAAAAAAGTTTGAATGTAATTCAGCCATTTCCAGAGTGGGCCTATGTAGAAAATGGCTATTTTTTTTTTCTGTTTCCATCTTTTGTGGTCTCTTTTGTGGTTTGTCGTTTTTTTTCTTTTGGGATTAGTATATTGTTTTTTCTCCTCAATCTCTGTATAATATGTCAAGAATTCAGTTTTATTTGTATGCAGTCACACAGCCCCTGTAATTGTTTAAACAAATGTTTTGGGGATCCTGCACTACAAATAACTGCTGGTGGGTAGGCAATAAGTGCATATGTCAGGAAAGCCTTGCTGGCCTTGGCAACCCCTGTACCACTGCAAAGCCCTGAGGTGACAAGCAGCAAGAAGTTTCCCTCTACATTATCTGTCAGCTGAGGAGGAAAACTACATTCAGCAGAGATACCCTGCCTTTATTCCCTCAGTACTGCTTCCCATCCTCACCTGTGGGCTTTTTGGGATATGTGTGTGTTTTTCGCTATTCTCTCATAAAGCTGCCTGAGTGTTACTGAGCGGTGTTGGACCATCTCTGATAGAGCTGGCTCCTGCCATCTGAGGAAGTTTTGACCAACTTGTTAGGTAATAGCTGTGGTGAATAAACCATTTGCTGACTTGCCTTGTTTGAGCTATTTTCCTTTAGAAAAAGGAGCAAGGCTCCCCAAGGATAGGTGAAATTGAAATGCAATTGCAGAGGAAAAAGATGCTTTTTGAGACAAAACAGCTGTTTCCCTACATTCTTTTGAGGTAGATGACTGTGTCTCTTTAGGTTTCTCATAATCTTTCTAGACTGCAAAGTAAGGCAAAGGAAAGGCTGAAACCAAAGTGGTATGAAGTTAAAAGCAAATCAAATACTTTGAGATGTGCTGGATGCACTTGTGACACTCTTACCTAGACCTCAAATGATGTTGAGAGGGAGGGGTAGTAACCATTGATATCACAAAAATGAAATAAAAATAACCCAACAAGATGGAATGATTCCTTCCAGAAAACACAGCTACTTGTTTATTCTCCATTTTTTTGTCAATACTCTTGCAGTGAGGGAAGGAGGAAATCCTAATGGTTCATTTGAATTTAGTATTTGATATTTTAGTTGTGCTCCTCACTTTAATACTTAAGCTTCAGAACATTTGCACACCTTCCTTCATAACTGCCCTTGTTTTTTTTCCCCTTCTTTGTGAGAATATCCTGAATTACTGATGAATTGAACATTTTCAATGGTTTCTGTCACTTTGTCAGTGCTGTGTGGTTCCTTCACCTTTTCAAAAATGTGATGTTATGAGAACTTGAGGTAGCATATACCGTAAATGGGTGATATTTTTCTGTCATGTGATTAAACTTCAAACAACAATCTTTGGGGCTTGTGAATGCCCGAGCTATAATTCCTGCAGGGAGCTTATGGCCAAGCTTGCAGGTGACTAAATAGATTTGTTTGCAGAAGTGCTGAATGGGTAGATAGCATGACTTTCCACTTGGCCCTTGCTTGTCAGATTTCTTTTTTCCTTTTCAAATGTTATTTTTCTCTAGAATACAGAGCAGGTCCTTGTTAATGTTTTCATCTTTATTTGGGCAGGCTCTACAAGAGCGACCTTATAAAAGAATCATCTTTCATTTCTTTGAAAAAAGCTTGTCTACTAAGGAAACCAATTGGTTTGAAGACTTGTGATTATATGTAACTGAAATCTATGAGGGAATGAAAAAATTAAAAGAAGTACAAGCTATTCAGACTTAAAACTGTAATAAAAATAGTTTGTTAGCAACAGGTGTTCCTTTCACGCTGCCAACTTTCTGTTTATTACACTGTTGTCCATCTGTGTAGGTCTGTTGCTCTTGGAGCTTCCTAGTGAAATGAACAGGATATTTTTCTCCCTGAAATCAGTATTCTGATGAAATCTGCAGAGCAGCACAGATGAGGGAGTTGATCTTACCTTGTCCCTTTTCCCACAGGCATTGTTCCAGGGTCTGTGTTTTGCTGGCAGTGTGTGAGGGTTGTGTTAAAACATGAGAAGGGGGAAAGAGGGGTTGAGGTGGTGCTGGCTGTGGGGAGAGATGAGAGGAGCTCTTTAGTACTGGAGGAGTGGGCCAGAGGGGAAAAGGAACTGAACATGTTTTTTGTTAGAAATGTCTTACAGACAAGAAGCCAAAATAAGCAGTGAACAAGGGTTCTCCCTTTTCTGAATTCTGAAGAAGGAGGAAAAAAATAGTGACAAGCTGTAGTACATGAGCTCTATAGTCTATGGGCTAGTATGTTCAGTGACATGAGAGCACATCTTTATAAAGTCAGAGTGCATTTCTGGTTTGGTCTGTGGTGACCACTGAAGGCTTTATACTAATGCTGTTACCAGGGGCAGCTGCACTGTAGTACTGCTTACGTGTTTATTCACTGCACTGACAGTCACATTTCATGTAGCAGCTGCTGAAGCCACAAATGTTCAGCAAGGATGAAATGTGATAAAGCTTCAAAGAGGCTTTCTTCTGCAGTATTAATTCTTTATATAGGAACCAATAGTTTTCTATTACTATTTTTAACTTTTCTATTTAGTATTATCAAAGAAATTAATTAGCTACTGGTTAGGAGTGTCAAGTTCACTTCATAGCATTTTCTTATATATGTATCTGTTCTAGATTTGTACAACCTAATTCAGTAAAGTCTTTACTATGATAGGAACAGCCCACCTCATGTTATGAACACTTTCAAATTTCTTTAATTCCTCTAAGTATAATGAGGACTTAGCCTCTGGGCACAGGGAGGAAAAAATTCAAGTGTAATATACAAATGATTTAAGAAACTCTTGGCATGTGCAGAAAATGGTATCTGTTTTGGAAGGATTATTGATTGTCTGCTTTTTAGCTAAGCTTCAATGGGGAAAGGGCAAACTCTATCATGCAGGATACCAATGAGATTCTCAGGTTAGTGAGCAAATGTGACCAGAATGTCTGTGGCTTAAGGGTCTTTATTCTGCTGTAATTTTTCAGTGTAGTTGTTTTTTGTTGTGTTGGAAACTAGATCAGACATATCTGGGAGCTGTGTAGGGTTTTGGAGTTAGTGGGGTTTTTTTGGGTTTTTTTGGTTTGTTTTTCATTTTTTTCCTTTGTTTTGTTTTTTGTTTTGTGGGTGTGTCATCGCTTGTGAGTTTTTACTTTGGGGCTGGAAGTAACAACTTGTATGGCTGTGACTGAAGGTTCTGGGTTTGGTTCCTGCTGGCAGCCATGCTCTCAGGAGCAGCTCCAATACATTTGATCACCAGTGCTAAAATGTGTCTTTGCCTGGCTGGGGAGTTTGTAATGTGGTAGCCAGACCTGTGCTGGCAGGATCCTGTGCTGGCTGACCCAAGACAGACCTGCTCCCTGCCTGTGGCAAAGCTCATGGTGCAGGGACCAGTCTGCCTTTGGGAAATGACTCCAGAGTAGAGCACAGATAGTTTCTCATCTTTTCTCTGTCTGCATGAGGAGTTTGGTACTGCCCAGCAAAGAACAACACTGAAAGGAAAAGGTTGCTTGGCCTATTTCTGTTCATGATGTGTTGCATCCTTCACTTAAAACTGATACTGTTCTGTCTTAACTTTGAAGGAAAGTGTCTATAACTTCTGGGGAAGTACCAGAAGTCCAGTTCCAAGAAGTCTCCTACCAGAAGTACCAAGTCTGTCCAGTTCTAGACTCTGGACAGTAAACGCATGCTCCAAGGTAATTGATGCTGTATGTGTAATCAAATCCTGACATACATTGCTATCATAGACATGTCAGACTTTCTCATGGTTGAGTACTGGTAGCTCTGAGAAAATACCTTTGATTTGGGATTTGCTGCCCATGATAAAGAAGGCAGTATTGGTACTTGCGTTTCACATGCTGAAGGTCCCTGAAAAGCAGAGATGTTTTGTCTTCAGTACATATACATAGGACACCAATAAGGTGACCAAAATGAACACTAATGTGCTGTCTCAAGATGTTGCCCTCACACTTCTCATTTTTTTGTGAGCTGTTACATAGCTGTAGTGATGGAAAACAAGCTGCTATATTTAACCGTATTTTTAATATGTATCAGTAACTGACATATGTTTCATATATTTTGCTCTAATTAACAGGTTTCCACATTTATATTATCTAGCTTTCTGTAAGTGTTTATTTTAGTGCAGCACATGTAATGTTATATTCACAGAACTGGTCAGATATTTTTCAACAAAACATATGTCAGAAAGTGGCAATTTGTTGGAAATTTCTTAGGGAATGTGGAATTTTTAATGAAAAACTTTTTTCCTGAGAAGCTTTGACTGGGGTGTAGGAAACTGAAGGAGCTGATATGGGGTGTGCTCATTTTGGCAGAGCAGGGAGTTAGTCCTGGTGAATCTTTTTTTTCTTTTTGGCTCATTTACATCCCAAAAGGGAATGCAGAAATACTAAGTCTCAAACATATCCTATGTAGATCTAATAATAATAATAATTTCACAGCAGAAATTATTAACGTTCTGCAAGTGATAAAGCCCTGTTAGAACTGTTGCTCTGTTTGTAGGACAGCTGGCACTGGGTGCTGCACACTGAGCTCATGGGCAGTGCTGGGCTCCTGGAACCTGCCTCTGGCTTCATGCGGCAGTCCTGGCTCCTCTTTCAGCTCAGCCATGCTTTGGAAACCAGAGCCAGCCTCCATGGAGACCTGTACCTGCCAGGGTGGTACAGGGATAATTCTGCTTGAGAGGGCTTCCTCTGGGCCAGGAGCCAGGGGTGGGATAAACAATGCAGTCTTCTGACAGTCTCTTTGAAGGTATCTGGGGGGAAAAGCCATGCCCCAACTCCTCCCTCCTCCCTTGTGTTCCAAACCTCATGCTCATTTAATTCCTTTTGAACATTGGATATCAAACATCAAATACTGAATCTGCTCCTCCTCATTCACACTGGTCTCAAAGAACAAATTCACAGGAGCTGGTGAGAAGTTTGCCAAGCCCATTTGTCTACTTAAAGGTTTATAGGATAAAGGGACACAAAAACATCTTTGTTTGCTTTTCAGGTCATGATCTGTAAAAGGCAGCTGCCTCTGCTGGTTGCTATCAGGTCCCAAGGAAGGGCTGCATTCAAGGGAGGGTGGGACAAACTCATGAGGATGTTTGTGAGCCAAAATGCAAGTCTCCATCCAATAAAGCATTCTTGTTCTTGCAGGGAGTTTGTGACAGAAATGGTGTAATTTACCCTGAGTACAATTTTTGCCCTCTTTAATTCCTAACAGCAATAGGTGACATTCTTTCCCTATAGAGAAATTTAATAGAAATTCCAGGTGTTTGTCTCTCTAACACCAGGTGTCTCTGGCCCAGTGGAGCCAGAGCTTGATATGCCTGGGCTGTGTGAGGTGTTCAGAAAGGTGTTTGTTTCCTTCACTAGGCTGTGGATGTGGCATTGCTGCTTGCCATGCTTTCTGAGCTTTCCTTTAGCACTGGGGCTGGTAGTTCTACTTTTCTGATACCCCAGGCACGCAAAATAACTTTGTTGTTTGGAACCCCATGCCTTAGCTGTGCTCTGTGCAGCTCCTCTCTCCTACGTGATAAAGGTCAAGAAAGCATCAGCAACTCACTTCTGGCTCCCCTACTTGTTGCAGAAGTTTCAATAAATCACTGCCATATTCACTGTCTATGTAGCATTTGACTTTTTAAATTTTTTTAACTGAGCTCTGTATCTCTGGAATGTGATGCCACGGTTTCCATCATTACCTTCCCTACACAGGGCCTGATTTTGAAGCACACATTTTCACTATGGTGAAACCATCTGCTGCATGTGGGGAATTAGCAGTACTAGGCATAATGTTTCTCTATACTATCTAGAAATGTGCCCAAATAGTGCAATATGATGGGGTATAATAAGATTTAAATGCCTGTTCAGTGCATAGATCTGCAGGAAGGCCATTTTCACATCATCTTGCATTGCCTTACATTATGCAGTATTGAATTTCATTTCAGGTTTTGTTTGCTGGTGTCATACAGGACCTGCTGTTGTCATTACCTCAGATACATGTGTTTTTAATAACAGTGTTCTGAGAGTCAGATCTAGTTGGAGTTACATGAGCTGGGCCATGAATGTGTTATAAGCTGTCTTGTATTTACTGGACAGTAAAAGCATACATGTGGGTAGTTACTGTAGAGTAGAGAATGTATTGTAAATTCATACAACCTCCCAGGTGGAAACTGTTTGTGGAGCCATATCTAAGGGTGGTCAGGAGTTACAATAATATTATTGTTGTTCTTTTCCTAAATCCATAGCATTTATAGGGCTTGGAGCAAGCTATATACTTATTTTCACAATTGCTGTTTTTCTTTAAAGACTTCTGTTTTCTTCTTTGCTTTTATTTCAGCATGTGTCGTATACAAATCTGGGTGCATTCTTTTCATAAAGTATTGAATTACACTTTCGTGGGCATCATAGAAAATGTTTTCCCCCCCAATACCTGGTGACAATTTTGTGCCTTTTCAAGCCTTAAGTCTCTTTAAAATATTAATTAATCCCTAGCCTGTAATTATAATCTGTAATTTGCAAAAGTTAAAACTGAGGCAGGGAGGTTAACTTGCTGCAGATGTAGTGATAGAGCAGTAAAGCATGAATTAATCATTGCAAGCCTCCTTGTAGCACCACGAGCGCAGAATCTTGTCAGACATCTGAAGTGTGTGTGTGGCTTCCCAGCTCCCCAGCCCCAAATTGCAGCAGCAATCTCAGAGCATCCCCTCTGTGTTTGTCTTGTGTCCCTGATGATGGCTGCTCATCCAGAGTGATGTATGCTGTGCTATTAGTTATGTTTCCATACTGCCAGAACATAAAAACTACTGATGGTGAAAGATGTGGGGACACCTTTTGCTCCCTCTCTCCTTGCTGTTTCTGCAAGCCTTTTGCAAATTATCAGTGTTGAAAAAGCCATGAGGGAAGGAAGATGAACGCATGACTGAAGAGAGCTGGAGATGCTGGAAACCTGATAAGCTTCTCATGTCCTTTGGCTTCCTGGCAGGCTGTGAGGGACCAGAAATCTGTTTTTACTGTTTCTGATTTTATGAAATGCTGTTGGCTGAGAAAAGGAATGTTGAGGCCAAAATATTGGTTATGAAACACTTTATCATTAATTTTGTTCAGGCTGATAGTGTTCAGAAAAAGCAAATGTTTCACATGGATCCTTGGTGTTCTGTGCTGACATACAGAGAAATGTGACTCCATTCTCAGCACACTGGAGCAGGACTTCTCTCACATGTTTTTTGTCACAGATCAGGCTCTCTCCATACCAGAAGATTGATGTGCTCTCTAGTAATTAAATAGTAGTAATTATTATCTAATAATATAAATAGTATATTTTTATTTGATTAAATAAAAAAATAAATAATAAAAAATAATCTCCTTTGATTCTGGCCCACTTTTATTTTGTGAAATTATACTCACAAGAAAAATCAAACCAAGTTTTACTTCCTTTTATAGAACCTCCCTGCCTCTACTGCCAAACACCACAACTTGTAGCAGGAGTGGGATTTAGGCTATGGTGTGTTACAGTTGCAAATATTCATCTTGGTACCATGCCAAGTGGTTAGAGAACATTTCATCTCCACAAAGCAATGAAAGAAATACAAAAATCTAATTGGAATTTGTGTTGTTGAGAGGAGTGGGAGGATTTAAGGCTAATATCTAATAACTACAAGCTATGTTTGTCTGCTATTTGTGGAAGTGAAGCACTTGGAAAAAGCAAAATGGCTTCTAAAAGAGCCTTCACAATAATGTACACACTACAGGTTGAAAACATTTTTATGTCCAGAAGAAAGGCTTGAATCTACTTTTTGTTGTCTTTCATTTGAAATCAATAAGAAAAACTGTGTTTGCTTGCTAGATTTCCCCAAAAAAGGAGCATTGCCAGCTCTTGAAATGATAGATGTATTTTTCTCATCTCTCTTTCTGCAGACTCTAAATACATTTGGGTCTGCCTTGGACCTAAGCAATGAAGCACTAAGCATTTCCAAGGGGTTTGTTGGGGACTTAGGGGCAGTGTTGGCTGGGCCACAGCATCATCCCGTCCTGCTTGTGTTGTGTCTCTTGTGTCTCTGTGTGCTGGAGTTACAGCTGGTGAGGGCACTCCAGATGCAGTCAGTGCTCTCTGGGCTCCAAGGGACAGCTTCTTGGGAAGGCAGTGCTGTGAACCGGATCATGGTTTCAAGTGCATTTTGTGCAGGCTGCTGAAGGCACACCAAGGTGCTTGGATGTTATCCCCCGGTGGCAGATTCAGTGAGTACCCTGCAGCCAGGAGGTTTAATGCTGTTCTACCCTTCCCATCAGATTTCCCTGCCCTGTAAATATCCTCCTCTTTTGCATCCCTCTGCTGCTTCTGCAGACCTGTGCTCTGCTGTTGTGGCAGGAGCTGTACACAGCTTCTGGCTATGCAGCACTTCCAAAGCTAAGTACCAAACTGTCTGTGAAGTACTGAATTGTGTGCACCCCACAATTCTGGGTGCTTTCCTTTAATGTTTTAGGACAAAGGATATTATTGAGCTACCTTAAGTTTTGTGGCTCTCAGCTGTTTTATTAAGCTGTTTTATTAGAATTTTAATTTTTTTTAAAAATTTCAATCAATTTCTCAGTCTGGTGAGCTGGTTGGCCATGTACAGACCAATATAAATGGTAGTGGTACCCTGACTGACGGGGGTGTAACCATGTAGATTGAAAAAAACTGCTGCCAAATGTAGGGCTTGCACAGCACACACCAAGAACCCTTTTATTCCTGTGGCATCCCACAGCCAGAGGCAGGATGGACAAGATGTGAGGGAAAGAAGAGAGGCAATGTGAGGTTATCCTTGTCGAACAAGATGGAACATGGCTGTTTGGTCTGGAGACACAGGATTACATTTAGGACTCTTAAGAGAAGCAAATGCTAAAGTCAATCCCACTTTCACCTAGCAGATGGACAGACTGTCTCTTGGTGACAAAGACCCTCTGTCAGGCATCAGAGCAAGTGAAGCTTGCTGTGTCACATTTGTGGAAAATAAGATTGGACTCATTCTATCAATCTCCTTCTCTAAACCTCTTTCTTTTTTTTGTTCTGCTGCACACCCCAGAGGACATGATGGTTATTGGTTATATTTGTTTGCTGTGTCAGATGAGTGAAAAGTTTTTCTCTGATGCTGTGGCTTGTTCTGAGCCCCTGGTAGTGTCTGTTCAGCTGAGGCTCCCATCTGAGCCTGCGGGTGTGAGCGTGAGCACGTGCAGAAGCTGCCCGTGCCTGCCAGGCACAGAGAGAGCTTGCTGTTATTGCTGTCTCATCTCCATGACAGATTTATTTTCTTCTGCATGGTTGCAGTGACTCTTGCTCGTGTTCTATCCTTATTGGTGTCACTAGCCTCTCCCTCTGAGTCTGATCTAATGCAGGAAGGAAAATCTTTGCTGAGCTTATTGGGCTCCTTGGCTTTGTTCCCCTGCTGAATAGCAACTTGAATTTCTTGGCCTCTTGTCCAGTCCCACTGTGCTTCTCCACAGCATGCCAGGCTGCTCGGATTTGCGGCATTCCCTGCAGCCATCAGTGCCCAGTGCATAGGTGCCTTGCAGCTTGCTGTGCTGCTCTTCTACTTCCTGCAGCTCCTTGGGGAGCTTGCAAAGCCTCCAGGAGACTTACAAACTCAGATTTCCATGTACCAAGTTTTTGAGACAATAATAAACTTGCCATGAATTTCTGCTGTGTCCATGAGCATCCTTAGTGGCTTGTCTGGTGTTTTCCTTCCTCCCTGGCCTTGTGTGCAGAAACATTCTGTCCCGAATGTTTCCAGTCCTTTCCAGAGTGGGTCCTTGGGGGAGCTGGCAGGATTTGCACAGGTCAAACACATTTCTTGTATTGGTGAGATTTTGTTGGTGTCTTGCTAGCAGAGTTTTCCCAAGGTTATCCCCGGATGATGGAGGGAGCTCCATCACATGCTGTAAAAATAAACAGGAGGCAGTAATGATAGTTAACTGGAATGTCTTACAGCCAGAAGCTTGTTCTTTCCTTTTTTTTCTCTCAGTGAACCAGAAGCTAAGCATCCAAAAGCAGACCCAGTCCGGAGCTTATCTGCAAGATCTTAAAATGGAGCCAAAATCCCTTCTAAATAGGGCTCCCTGGCTTTCAGTTTCAAGAACATGTGAGCTCTGGGAGTCTGTCACTACCCACACCCAGGCTGGTTTCTGCAGTCTGGTATCAGAGCTCACTCAGCTTTGCTTTCTTAAAAACCAGCCTTTGGGATCCATCACAGCCACTTTTGGCCAAACTGAATATAACCTAGTGGTCTGACAGCAGCACAGTCAGCCACGGCAGGGGCTGTGAAGGGACCAGATACCCAGTTTAAAGCTCTAAATTAAAATGAAACTGCCCAAATAATATAGAAGAAAAAGAGATTTGGCTCCTCATGTTCACTGACTCTTTGCAATGAACAAAACTCAAACCAGTTTTGCAGTGGAAAGCAGTCATTTAACTCTGTACCTAGTTAATTATTGCTTGCTATTGCATTAAGTGAAGAATTATTGTTACAAATGATTCTACTCTGTTAGCAAATATACCCATACTGTCCTAGAAAAGCCCTTCTCAAAAAAACTTACCTTGATTTTGCTGTTCCCAGATCCTAGAATTTCCAGTAAGATCCAGATGGTACTTTAGGTTGTATTTAAATTGACCTGCTTGGTATTTTTCTGCTAAACACAAGTTCTTCCCCGAAAGTGCTGCCTGCTCTCCTTGAAATATCTAGGGTAGTGCCTGATGCTGCCAGCAGTAAGTAACAGCCCGGTAATGGGATTGGTTCCTGCTCAGTGAAGAGATGTGAAGGAGTTAAAATTTCTCAAAAGTGGACTGTAGATGGAACTGAACTGTGCTGATGCTGAGCCTCTGAGATCTATTAGTTTTGACAACCTCAGTTATTCTGGTGCTTCTCATCATCTGTAAAGTTAACAAGGGCTGATAAGAGATGATGAGGTACCACACGGGTTTGTATTTCAGAACTCATAAATATCTCACAATACCATTTTTCTTACAATCAGATACATTAATTTGTCGACTGTAGATGTTGCTGAATATTCACTTGGTGCAGAGGTTTAACAAAGGCATTGCAAGGATAAACATTTTTAAATCAGCAGATTGGAGCCATGGGTTGTGCTGTGTGCTCAGCTGTTACGTGTTTTCAAATGCATGTTCTAATTTTACTGAAATTGTTGATTTCTTTGACCTGCTTTCTTCCTTGAAAGTATGATTCATAGGCAACCTTCTCCTCCAGCTGTATTTCTGTCTCTTTTTGGTATGACTTGGTAATTTCATACTAGCGAGTCAGATACCTGGGGGTGAATTTAATTTGAAATAAACCTTACTCTTGGAAGAACAATTTTTACGAGGGGATCAAACAATGTAACATACAATTTTCTCAGGCTGCATGTCACCTGGAGATGCCTGCAACTCAAGTTAAGATGCTCTTTCAAGCAAAAAAATTATGCGATATATAGTGTGGACAAACTCTCCAAAGTAGTAGTTATTCTTGCTCCTGCTATAATAAGATGAAGCACACAAATATCACTTGATTAACAGCTGCAGTATTAATTTCCCTTTTTGGTTGCTTGACTCACAGCAAGAATCGTGTCAATGCAGCAGAGAAGCAATTAAATTGATTTTAATCTTTGTCAGAGAAGATAACATGCCTTTTTCTCTTCTCATTTAAATAATTAAAGTTTCAGCAGGTATTATTTCTGGCTTTAAAGAAATTGGTATCTTAATGTAATAGAATCCTTGTAATTATACACTTAATGGATCTTAATAAGTTAATCATGGTTTTTCATTTAAAATGTTTTTTTTTACTTATTAAACTTTTATTTGCTTTGATGGTTATGCTTTTAAGAGGGTAGAAAATATTAAAAAAAAGTTCTAAAAAAAGCCTCACATCTTTTTTTCCGTATTTCTACATGGCCTTTCAAATTTGTTCTCAGTAGCTGGATTTCAACACATGCTTTAAAAATTCTTATCCAGTGAAGCTTTCTGTTATGCTACAGTTAATTATTTTGTTGAAAAAGCTTCATGTAATGAGGACAAACAAATAGTCTTTTATCTTCGTTGTAGTGCAAACTCCAATTCTGCAGGAGTGTAGCAAATATTTTTTTGTCCTCTTTGATCCAAGCTGTTAGGCAGTATTTGGGGTCCTGCAGGTTATTCCCATTAGGCAGGAAAATGGCTGGTGGAGCGAGGTGTGCCTTTGATGTGATGCTCTGTTTATCTGGAGCGTGTGCTCAGCCTTCCCCTGCACCCAGTAAGGAGACACTGTCTGCCTGGCACACCCGAGCCTGCATGCTCAGGCAGCACTTTACCCCACAATCTTTCTCTTGGTAATGACTTGACATTGCAAACTGCATTTATTTCTTTTGCTTTGAGTTTCCCCCACTCCCTTGGAGCAGGATTGCCACCAGTCTTATGTTATTTGTTCTGGTTTTCTGCATGACAGAGCCTTAACCCTTCTTGCTGAGAAAACCCCAGATCCAGCAGCAAACCACTTTTCTGTGGAGCATCCATGAATGCTCCGTGCTCTGTAGTGACCCACTTCATGTAGGAAAGGCTGTAGTAAAAAGTTTGCTTGCCTTTTAAAGGGGACAGATGTCCCAGTCTAACTTGGGAGGGCTGTCCCTGGGAAGACTTTATTCTTGGGTTCTGGGACCCCCAGCCCTTCCAGGGCTGTGGTGAGCCCTTGGAACCATGAGTACCTTGTACTCACCAAGGGCAGGCACTCACTGGTGCAGAGCCAGCTTTCCTCTGGAGTTGCAGCCTGTGTCTCTTGTGATTCTTCCTCTGCTGGCAAGAGAGTGGAAAGGAAAAAATAACAGAGATTACCTACTTTGCAAGTAGTTAATCTCTGTTATTTGGTTTAGGTTTAGTACAAAGGGCTCTAGAAATATCTGCAAAGTGAGGATGTTTCTATCTGGTAATCTTACATTTTGAGAATAAAAATAATGCGAAATAACATAGTGACAGGTCATGCTAAGTTTCAATAAAAAAAATCATAAATATGACTAACATACTTTGTTTTCTATAAAGAAAAATTGAAAATTCCTGTACCTACTCTATGAATCACTAGAAGTTAACAAATCATTGTAACGGATGTTTTCCCTTGTAGGGGATTTGGTCATGCTCTTTGAGAATTTCCATTTGCCCAGTGACCTCAGTAGAAAATATTTGTTTGTGAGTATCATTGTTCACATTCCTGAATCTGCACTGAAATCAGTTGCACCCTAATTTTTTTTAAATAAGAACTTTTTCCCCATGTATAAATTATGGTAGTGATGAGCAACACCACACCTAAGCAGCAGGGAGCACACCAGCATCTGATTTATGTCCATGCTCAACAGCAGCTCTGTATTTCTCGTTTTTTTTTTACTGCATATTAAGGTTCTTTGTATGATATTTTTTTCTCTTTGTCTAGAAAAATGCTTCATATTTGCTTCTTTTCTTTGAATAGATATAAAATCTTCTCTTCTAAAATACCTTGTTATGTGTGATTTGGAAGCTGTATTAAAGTGACAGATTTCCTTTTCCTTGGATTTCATCACAGGTGATGCAAAAATTTTGGCAGGGTCTAGATGTAACAGATAGTAAAACTACATGAGAGATGTTTATCTGACTTTTGTGTACCCCTAAATCCCAGAATGAAGTAATTAAAAAAAAAACCTGAAAAGCAGAGACAGTCACTTGTTTGTAGTCTCTTTCAGCCTGGTTCTAATTTCTCTGTGAGTAAAGCTACTGCAATGTGATTGCTGCACTCTCAGGATTGTCATTGCTTTGCTTGGTAAAGGACTTCATGTATCTTTTGAGCTCTAGATATGGCTGTGCCAGTTCTTAGGTATGTACACTTCAGGGAGACAAAGTTTCATAAAGCAAATATGCATAGAAAGACTGCTATTCTTTCATTTCCTGTTTATGAAAGGAAGAATTCCTCTCTTCTGTGCACAAATAACTTGTGTGTGCAAGAGCTTGTTGCTCTGTGGCTTGGGTGACACCTCTATGTTCTGTGTATTGGTAAAAAAATGCTCATCATTGAACTTAAAATCTGTTTCATGGGGTCTAATACAATCAATTAACTTGGTCTTGTCTTGTTTATATCATTGTGCCATATGGTGTGTGTGCAGGCAAAGATTTAGTCCAGGCAGAAATTTTATGGAAGAGAATTGCAAATGGGGAAGCAAGGGAGAAACAGAGTGGTTAATCAGCAGAGCTGGGTTCTTGATAAATACATACTGTTTACACTAAACAGGGGAAAGATACATAACAGATGCTGAATTCTTCAGCACACTTGGCAGCAGAGGATGCTTGGTAGCAGCAGCAGTGTGAACAATGTGAGCGGTGTAGCACATGGGAACCAAGGGATGGATACTCCTGAACTTGGGAACCAAGGGATGGATACTCCTAAACTGGGAACCAAGTTGGAAAAGATATTGCTTGTTGCTGTGCCTACCGAGTCGTTACTGGGAGTGTTGCAGGCAGTCTGCAGATAAAAGATAACACTGTCTGAATGGAGTAACATTGGCAATACTGCCTACATTGCTCTTTGTTTTTCTTCTTTTAAAATCTCTGCTCAAAATGATTGCAACTGCTTCCTAGTATAAGATTTTGTAGGCCAAATATGCTCTGTCATGTATTCTCAGTTGCATCCTAAGTTTTTGATCAGAAATATAGAGATATAAACCTTTATCTAAATGATTTTTGAGACGTTATTTTAAGAATAATCACTCTTGGCCATCCATGTCTCTTAAATGTCAGCCAGTGGATATTTACCACTAGTAATACAGTGCACAGATTGTTTTGTTTAAACTCTTTAGGTGAAGCCTTTGAATTCTGGTTTTTTTTTGTGATGAGCACAACCAAGAATGCTTTTGACTTAATTGGTATATGTTTCAGGTTGATTTCCTTATTTGCATAGTTCTTGCAGTGCTCTGAGGGTTGGGCTCAGCTGTGTCTGGCCAGGCAATGCAGTCTCAGCAAGGTGGCTCTGCTCGAAGGGTGCCTGGGCTGGGTGGCAGCTCCACAGGTCTCCATGCCTGTGCAGCCTGGGGCCTGAGCTGCTTTCCATGTCAGATCCTGAAATGCGTTTTGTGGCTTCCTAATGCTCCATGCCAACCAGCTGAGATGGAGCATTCAAGAGCTTCAACCTAGAAAATTAATGGGCTGATGTTTCAGGTGTGTTTACCTTTTGTGGCCTGCAGGATACTTACAGCTTGCACAGGAGGAAAAGGAAGCTGAAATTTCACATCTCAATTAGGCTTGGTTTTCAGCCTCTCAGGCTGCTGGCAGTGCCAAACACTTTTAAGTAATACCAGCAGTGTGAGCATAGTTTACAGTCAGTAAATTTGTGTGCTCCAGACTAAGCATGGCTGCTTTATTTTGCCCTCCTTGTGAAATTGCCCATTGTCAATACTGTGAATGGAAGGTGTTTAGAGTAGCAGTGGGAGGATATAATGTGGTAACAGGTGTGATGAAGGGCAGGAATCTGTTAAAGAAGCCAGAACTGTAGCTGCAGCACAGAGGCCTTTAGGGCACTGTAGTTACAGCAGTGGTAAGATGTGAGCCTCTGGGGAAGAGTTAGAGAATGTGTACTGACAGTTAGATTTGCTTTTCTCTACTTTTATTTATTTGTGTGAAGTTTTACTAACAGTCACTGTTTTCTTTGCCTAGTACAAAGGTCTTGCATTTTTTTCGTCCTGCAGTGCTTTGGCAGGGTGGTAGGCAGGGTAAAAGTGTGGGTACTCTGCAATGTCCAGTCTTAGTTAAACACTTCCAGGGATGGTGATTCCACCATCTCCCTGGGCATCCCATTCCAATGTCTAATCACCATTTCAGTGAAGAATTTTTTCTTATGTCCAAGCTAAGCTTCCCCTGAACTGAAACCTGCGTCCTCTGGTCCTGGACTCTCCCCAGGTTTGATCCTTGACCTGACAAAGGATGCTTCCCTTATGGCTTTGGTTATGCCTCTTCAGGGAGAACAGAGTAATAAAGAATAGAAGCCCCCTTTTCAAATGAATTTCTCATTCATAAAGCTTAAATGAGAATGTGGGACTTGCAGAATAGTGAAAATGATATTGAGAGTGTGAGCTCTGATTTTACCTCATAAGTCTGTGCTGCAGTTTTTCCTGCTTTCCTGTTGTGATAATAGTGGAAAGATAACATTTCTTTCACAGTGTCTATATGTAACAGCTTTGCTGTTTCATTTCTTGCCAGTTCACCTCTGCAGACCAGTTTTCCTGTGCGCTCCCAGCGTGTTTGTCCCGTGCCAATAACAGAGCCATAAGTGGTGGATGGGCAGGTGGGAACTGCTGTGGTGGCTCTGCAGCTCCACAGGGAAAGATGAACCACAGCTGGGCACCTGCAAATTAAATGAAATTCTGGAGTTTTTGGATATAACTCTAATACTGTTGCAGTAACTTCTGCAGACTTTTTCTATATGTCCTGTTGTCCACTTCAAAATATATTGCCTTCTTGTATCATTGAGAGCATTGTGTGATATGAAGTCTTTGAACACATTGAAGAGTTGTACAGGTGCACCTAGTTGACCTCTCTCACTCCATTCACTATATTTTGTGTCATATTGTTTCATCTTTTATTCATCTCTTCACTAGCTAACTTTCCCTTCTTTTTAATTGCTCATTATAATGCTTTTTTTCCCAAACTTGTAGTACTTTTCATTTTACCTCTGTGAACCTATTTTGGTTTTGATTTGTGTTTTTTTTTTTTGTCTTCTTTTAGTAATTGACTGTGAAAAAATATGGCATTATGTTGGTTTTGGCTGGGGCACGGTTAATTTTCTTCACAGTAGCTGCTCTGGGGCTGTGTTTTGGATTTGTGTTGAAAACAGTGTTGTTAACACAGGGATGTTTCAGCTATTAATGCAGCACTTAGCATCAAGACCATTTCTGTTCCTCACCTCACCCCACCAGTGAGGAGAATGGGAGTACAAAAGAATTGGGAGGGAAAACAGCTGACCCCAGCTGATAGCCCAGACCATATGGAGATATGCTCAGCACATGAAGCTGGGGGAGAGAGAAGGAAGAAGGGGTGTTTGGAGTGATTACACTCAGCTGCATGGTTTCATGGGCATGGTGGTATTTGGTCAATGGTTGCACTTGATGAAATTTGAGGTTTTTTCCAACCTCAATGATTCTGTGATGGTGTTTGTCTTCCCAAGTCAGGATTATGAGCAATGGGGCCTGGCTTTCCTGGAAATGGCTGAGCACCTGCCTGCCTGAAGTATTGAATGAATTCCTTGCTTTGCTTTGCTTGTGTGTATGGCTTTTACTTTCCCTATTAAACTGTGTTTATCTCAGCCCACAAGTTTTCTCACTTTTACTTCTCTGATTCTCTCTGCCATCCTGCCTGGGGGAGTGAGCAAGTGAGTGGCTGTGTGGTACTTAGTTGTCAGCAGGCATAAAACCATAACCAGTAAAAGATGAAGAATAATGATATAATAGCTCCAGTTGTCTTCACTCCTATGCAACCTAATGATTATCACTAGTGTTGGGAAATGAATTTTCAGAATTTATGATTCTCCAGGAAAAGAGGTAAGAGGGAAACAGGAGTTGGGGCATGCTGGTAATAGCAGAAATGACTTCAACAGAGAGATTCTTTTTCACCTTGTATCTCATCTAATTATGATATGATTGTCTGCTGTTCTCTGGTATTTTACTGTATGGGCAGGTGAGCCCATTTCTGAGATTTAACAGATCACAGATGAGAAAGCATGGATTAGCCTGAGCTTTCTTCTCAGTCTTGCTGTCTCCAATGTTGTCTGCACCAGATGCTCCCTTTATTACCAAACTGTTCCTGCTGGGTGTTTGTTGAGGGGTGCTCACATGCAGGGAGGCAGGGGTCTCAGCTCTCACTGACTTCTGCTTGGCAGATTCTTGAGAAATAAAGGTGGCGTGCAAGCATAGTGCCCAGAATAACAGCATTTTATCTTCCTGTAAGTATGACTTCAACATTCTAGTTTTGGAAGTCTAATTTAAAAATAATTCAGTGCTTCACTGTTTAATTCTCTTGTGCTGTTGATGTGGGAGACTTCAGAGCGACAACAAAAAAAGGCAATAAAAGCAGACAATGACTTTGGTTATGTATTGTGTATCATAAATATTTGTGTCTCTGACTGGTTTCATTTTAGCTAGCTGAGGAAATATAACTTGCTGAAGGCGGTTACCTTTGTTCAAAGCCAACTGAGACAGCACCAGCACTCAGTAATTACAGCCATACAGTTTCCAGGAGACTCCTTCTTCACCAGACCTGTCGTCTCATGTCCCCATTTGTAACACTGTTCATTATATTCAACCTGCTGCCGTCACTCCAGAGCTTTCAAAAGGTGTTCTGTGGGCGATCGTGCTGCAGGACGTGGATAATGAAATAGTTAGACGTGACTTGTATTATAATGGGCTCACCTAACTTTCATTTGGCTTGAAAAGTAGACTTAATAAAAGCAAGAGTGAAAGGCATTTTATGTTTTTAATAAGGAGTCTCATGTGCTATAACCTGCCGTTTTTCATTGTGTGTCTCTTCTCACGGTTTCTTTTTGAGGCACCTGACAGAAGAAGAGCAGTGAATGTCTCTTAATCTTAAAGCTTTTTGAAAAACTGCAGTGGTAATCAACAGTACTCATCAGTAATTTCCAACTGCAGTAAGTGACTCAAAGTTTTTACATCTACATCTTCTATTTTAAATGGATAATTATTTGTTGATGGTAAAGATAGTCCTCTTCATCAAAAACAAAACCAAAATATCTACACACTATGGAGCACCACATCTGTTTAATCACTTATTAGCAAATTTTTTTTCAATATATAATAATAATTTTTAAAAAATTCCCCTACCTTGCAGTATCTCCAGTTGGACTGTAAAGGAGCTGAAGGAGTTTGTGCTGCTCTGTTCTGTGGCGAGACAGAGCCACACTTCACATCAAGGTTTAGAAATGCCTAGAAGAGCAATGAATAGAGACGAGTTCAAACACTGAAACCTGGGTGTGATGACCGTTGGAAAATATCTTCCTAATGCAAACCAGAACTCTGTTGTAGTGCTGTTGCCTTTGTTTGACTAGACAGTCATTGCTACAGGTGAGCCACAGCGCGGCTCCAGGGAAGCCTCATCCTTGCTGCTGCAGACTTGGATAAGCACAGGTGAGAGGCAGGATGCAGGTCTGGGGGCACGATAAATTGGCGGTGATGTAGAAATGCAGCCACTGTAGGAACTTGTAAATAGATACCTGATTTCTGAGGTCATAGGCAATAACAGTAATACAGTTAAGGGGAAGAAAAGTTTTGTGTCCCAAAATGGGCAGTTGTGCTCTCAGTGGAATAGGTTCAATAAATGCAGATGTGACTGATCGCATGAAACAAGAGCTGGCTAAAATACTCATCTTGCTCTGTAAAAACCAGAGGTAGTGTTGGTCAGTGGTGGAAAGCTCTTTGAGGGAGGGCAGCTGGTTACCTGCCCCTTTGATTAAGAACATCTGGGCTTTGGTGAGCACTGTCTTCACCTCTTTCTACTTGTATTTCTGGTGGTACAGCTCTGGGTCTGTACCCAGAACTACTTTCAGCTCTGACTGTACTGTCATGGTATTCAGTTTTTCTCAATGTCACAGCTACTAATAAAATAGTCATGTTTCCTGTAAACTTCAGACATCTTCTTTCCCCTTCTTCCATTCAATTTTGCCCTAAACTCCATCTGAAACTGGTGGAACACTCTTCTCATGATATTAGTTGTGCAAAGTATACATTGGCTTTAGTAACAACTGCCTTCTCTTGATGTTTTTTGATGGATTGGTTCAGGGACTTGTGTCAATACCTTGTCTTTTTAACTGTGCAAGAAGCAGGTAACCAATGGCTGGATTTTCTAGGGTGTTTACATTTGGGTAAGGTATGTGTATGGAAGACAAATAGCTGTAATCATGCAAGAAGATCTTGCCTTTGTGTATTTAGAAATGCCCAGAGAAGTAATCAGAGACATCTTGTGAGAGCTTTAGACAGAGCTAGGAAAAAAAAAATAAAATTAGGAAATCCTTTTAGTTAAAAGTTTATTGCTGAAGAGAAGACCTGGAACAAGAGTCTTGGTCATGATCTTTGGAACCATGCTGGCATCTTTTAGCTCTCATCCACCCCCTCCCCACAAAACCCATTACTTGTCATCCCTTTCCCACTAACAGTTTGTAAGATTTCCTAAACTCCTTTCAGCTGCACTCACACATGACTACTCAGTGACCCTTGTAATCCATCCTGTCACTCACACACCATTCTGCAGACCCAGCAAATCCATGTTTTCTCTTCCCTGCTGCAATGCCTGGAGCTGGTGCAACCCAGCTGTGCCTCGGTGGCCTTTAACCACTTTGACTTGCTCTGACCTCTCATTCCCAGCTTTGCAGTTGTTATGGTTGGCACAGTGTGGTCACTTGGCACAGGTATGGTCTGTTTACAGCTCCTTTAGCCAGGCATTGCTTGTGCAGTGTGAAAGGGAGTGTTGCCTCACTGCATTAAATGGTCCAGCTGTTGAAAGAAGTATTTTAAATTACAGGATTCTTACTCTTCCTCAAGCTGCCAAAGCTTTATATGATACTTAAATCAATTTGGTAAGTCTCTTTCTCTACTACTGTGACCTTCACAGCCAGAGGTATTTCTGGACCTTTTCCACAAGTGGTGGCCAATACCTCTGTGGTAGTATGCACCCTTATTTTAAAAATAACAGAATCATATTGGACTAAATCCAGAAGTGGTGTATGTGGAAGTGAGTTGTTGCTCATACCCTGTGTAGGAGGGCTGCTGGACATTGAAGTGGACATAATTTGCTCTCTTTATGGGGGTTGGTCTGAGTTACTTGTGGGAGAGTTAATGCTCCTTGGAGATGTCAATCAGTTTTCATTTTAATAACATGCCTTGTTGAATTTAAAACTGGCATTTAATATTGACATTGTGCATGAACTGCCATGTCATTATACACATGCTAACCTAGATTTATAAAATAATAAAATCATTGTGGTTTAAATTCCCACAAAATATTGATGGAAAAAAGTGTCATACACTTATGAGAGTAGCTTACTTGCTAATGTATTTGGCATTTTTTACTGACCTTGCTGTGAATGCAACCTTGCTGCAGGCTCCTGCAAATTGGAGCTCTGCTACAGTATTTCTGTTCAGTTAATACCTGCAGAGCCACATATTTACTGGAAGAGCACTCTATTCTTCCTCCCTTCCTCTGGAATACATTACCCTAATAACCAAAATGACAGTCTAGAATAATACATCTTTATTTATTGATGTATTTCTTGGTTCTGCTCTGTGATAAGAGGCATAGTGATTTCATTCAAGCAGGGTATTACACTGACAATTTCTTTCTACTTCAGTGTTCATCTACCTGAAGGAAAACCAGCCTGAATCAGGAAGAAAGAGTTTCCCTTTATTTTCTGTGCTAAAATAAAGCTGTGCTAAGGGAACATGAGGGCTGCAAAGGCACGCTTTCAGTAGGGGGAGGAGATTCCAGGATTAACACGGTCAGTGTCATGTTTTAGGACTTTCATACTCATGCATTATGATCCTGCCTTTTGTTAGAATATGCATACTATTTCAGTTGTACAGTAATGCTCATAATGCCATTTCAGTTTAAAATGGTTTTCAATTATGAGTATGGTAGGCCTTTTGGGGAATACTAAAGACAGAAGTCTGATTTTTGTAATTTCTGAGCCAGAAATGGTGGAAGGATTGAAGGAAGACAGAGTGGGATTCATGTGGTAAAAAGGTGGGCTGGTTTTTTGGTACTGGGGCGTTACTTATCTCCTAGAGGTAAGAGCTTAAAACTGGAAATGAGGTTAATTTGTGGCACATCCTCCACTGTAAATCAATTACAAATTAAAAAAGAAATTAAACAACTGGATGGAATTATTGTCCAGCTTGAAAAAACACCAAGTGTTGATCTTTAACTGGAGCTTTTTCTTCAATTTTTTGTTTCTATATTTATCTGATTATGGTATTGGGTAATTTTAGGGATGTCTCTGAATTTTATTGTAACAAAGTTTTATTTTATTCTTGTGACAACAATGCCTTTTTTATTGACTCACTGAAATAATCATGCTACACCTATGTGCCTGATTGAATGTCAAAGTCTTGATTATGCATTTAAATAGAAAGCCATGCTTTTAGAAGGGGCTGCATGCTCACAGTTTCCCCAGCTCTTGACTTTTTGTTGGCTTCCCTTCCTTGTCTGGTTTTCAATTATGAGCACTGTAGCTTGGATCCCTCCTGGAGGAAATTTCCTTTTGTGGTGGGCACAAACAGCATTGTGCTGATGAGTTGTGTGTATTTAAGAAAAGAAAAATATGAAAAGAGAGAAATGTCTGGAAAAAAAATTTGTAATTTGGCCCTGAATTATCAAACTTTATATAAATACTGTGCAGGGAATTCTACTTTTGTGTTTCAATATAACAAAGTGGGATGACAGCTAGAGAAAAAAAAAAAACTCTAAGAAATTTTAATAAAAATAATATTTTAGGAGTTTACATGGAAAAAAATGAGCAAATATTTAATAGAAATATGCCTCTGAGCAGGTAAAGTCATGTTGCCCTGAAAGGATCCTGTCAGATCAAGGCTGTGAAAAGAAATCCAAATTAGTTGTTCCAAGTTGTTTTGGACAGTATGTATCAGGATCATTAAAGCTAACCTTCAGATACAGTGAAAAATTAATTTTCCAACACAGTAGAAAGTGAGAGAGGAACTGAAACTATGACATCTGTATTTGAATATAAAGAGGACACAGAAATTGAGGGAGAACAGATCTGAGACGCTAAGTGAGGCACAGGGGGCTTGTAATGACCTTGTCACTTGTATTCTCCAGTAATGTGCAGTTCTTCCCTTCCTGCAGAGATTTCTATTGAAATCACCCATATCTAGACTGTTCTAATAAACCTGCTTGTAATTAGTTGGACCTGAGCTGCTTTCTGAGATTTGCTTTGGAAAGAAAAATAGAACTAGCTGTTCTGAAGTGAAATGAACTTGGTATTTGATCACAGAATGGGCTGAGTTAGAATAAAAAGTTCAGTATTTGGTGTTTTGAGAAAAAGAAAAGAATATTAGAATTGCCTCTGAAGAAAGAGGAGCAAATTAATTGTTTCTTTGGGTTGGTAAATGGAAGTGTTGCAGTGTCTACAAAAGCGAATGTTTTACGCTTCTCTTGAAAAGAACAGAAAAATAATTTTGGGTGAGCAGTGCAGATGGTGTTCAGAAGCATTGGAATATATGCTAAGAGTTGAAAGAGGCATTTGAGTTCAATAAGTCATTTATGAATGGCATTGAAATAAAATAATGATCTTTTAACAACAAACATGTTATGCATTTTGAAGAGGTAACTTTTAAAACAGTTCAATAGTTTTCATGTGATTAATTGCTTAGGACTTGAAACCTAATAGATATTTTTGCCTTTCTTTTTAGTAGTGTAAAGGGGACAAATAAAATGAAGCGTAAAGGAAGAAGCAAGACAGAGTGTGTTTCCCTAATTCTTTCCAAAATTATGTATGATTTTACTAATGTTATTGTTCTCCTCCCTCCTCTTTTTATAGATGTACATGGATTAATGTGTTAAAATGGAAATTTGATTTGGGGCTAAGCAAACTATTTCCATGGAAACAATAACATTGTTGATGTTCTTTGGTTTGGGAAGCATTCCAGAAAATGCAATCCATCAGTTTTTCTTCAGTCTAGACACAGGACAGAAACAATGATCACTTTTGCAAATAAGTGCAGTATTAATAGGAACCTTTTTATTTGGATTTTCATGAATTTTGAACAGCTGAAGTTTATGGGGGGTTTATGTGTGTGTATATATATATATATATATACACACACACACACGGATACAGAAATAAAAGAAATTCATTGTGTTCAGATTTTTTTACCATGTCAGTTTTCTTAAAAGACAGTAGATGTCCATGAAATTTTCTTTGACTGTATTTTAGTCTGCAGACTGTTCAGCATAACTTGTATTCTTAGCCATTTATCTAGTTGTGGTGAAGTAAGGACTAAGAACCATTAAGTGTATCTGATCTTGTGTGGGACTAATGGCTTTCTTGAGATTAATCACAAGCAAAAGTCTAGATAAATCTAACCCATTTGAAGAGTTGAGGATAAAGTAGTCTCACAATGAAAAGTTAAAATTTGTATGCTAGTTCCAGAGCATTGTGTGCTAGGTTTCACCAATGGACACACATTGATGGTGCTTGGAGAGCCAAGAAGTTACATTTCATCTTGGCTAGAAGCAGGGTAGTGTTCAGTGGGCTTCTGTGTGATTCCCTTGGGTACTTCCACATGGCAAAACTAACATGAAAAATGTAAAAACACCTTAATCTGGTGTAATTATTTGTACTTATTTGTTAAGAAAAATACCCAAAGTACTGTTTTGCTGTAAGTGATGGCATGACTTTGTATTGTTTGCAGTAATATGTATGAAACTTACGGACAAAAGGCCATTGTTAAGCCTTTTTAAAAAAAAAAAAAACCATAAAAGACACAAAGGCATTTTCCTTAAACATCAGGGTATATAAAGCAGTATTTATAAAAGCTTTATAAATTACAGTCTTTACTGATAAGCATATTCATATTGATGTTCAATTTATTTACCCAGGAGACCAATTTATTTTGCTGCCTGGCTGTTAACTGTTCCCATTGACACCCAGGTCTGCTCTGACCAAGCAACTGTGACAAGTGGTTTATTGAACTGTGAACGGGCACTGTCTGCCTCCAAACAATGGCTTTATCTAATTATGAACCCCCTGCACCATTGCAGTCCAGTGTTGTTCGTTAGGCAAACAAGATTTTAATGTTATTGAAAAATTAATTTGAGTCTGGGTAAGCCATGCTACGGTGAAAGATAGTCTGCATTGACACTCAATGTGTCTGCATTGTGACTGTATAAGCTCAGGTGAACTGACTGAGATGTTCTGACTGCAGTTTGTTGGAGACTGTGAATACTTGAGAGGGCAAAAGTGAACTGCCTTAGAAGAACATATAAAGGAAAGGAATTAACTGAACAAAATCTATTGCTTATACTTTAAAGTAATCTGATATTATCAAGATGATTTTTTAAAAATAGCTTTGATAGAAGAAAAATAGGTGTACTTGTGGAAAGGAAAATTGGATCCTCAAGAAGAAGTTAACTGTGAGACTTGGAACTACTAGCAGAAATTGAATATCCCCTCTTGAAAGAACCTCCACTATTGTCCCTATTGCTTTGCCAGAAGATAATTGATTGCAATCAGAGCTTTTGTTTTCACCTATCAGTAAGTCAGCTTCTTCAAGAACATTCACCAATAACCATAGAAAAAATTCAGAGGGTTTACTCTACTTTATTGCAAAAAAAGGAATCAAACGTGTGTATTACAGAACTGAAGAAGAATGATATGTTAATGTTCTAGTAAAATATATGATACATTGTGAGTAAAAGCAAATCTCCTTTCCAGTGAGAATTTGCACAAACTGGTTTGTAAACAAAATTCACTTAATTCCTTTTTATCACTGAGAACTGTTTGGATTGCTTTTTGAGGCGTTGCTTAATGGTCTTGTATTATTGGTTCACATGTTAAGTCCCTATTGCTAGTTTCACTGTGATTTTCTTATGAAATATGAAAGTCTTAAAAATTTAATGGTGAATTAATATTAATTTAATCAAATATTTCAATATTAAACATATTAATATTTCATCTTCTATATGGCTATGCAGATTTTTGAAAGCCACTCCAGTGTTGTCTGGCAAACTACTTGGTTATACAAAGACTGTTTAGAAATTTCTTGGCTCATGTGGTTTCTGCACAGTAGTCAGGCTATGTGGGTCGTTGGTTATTTTTATTCACCCTCCAGAGTGAATATAAATGAGGTGCAGGAAATGGAGAAGCTAAAGAAAGTTTACCAAGTCTGATGGAGTCTGTGGTTTTGCTGTGCCTGGCTAGAACACACACTTAAAAGGAGCCTTGCATGATTTTGCAGGTTAATCTGCTCGCAGCAGGGTGTGACTTGTATCAAACCTGCTGTGCTTGGGCACCTGTGGGCTGTCACTGACAAGGGGCTGCCAGGGAGGGACTGCCACCCATTGGGGCTAAATGAGTCACTTGCACAGAGCTGATAAAGCCAGAGATTTACTGAAGGAGACAAGCCTGCGCTAAAACAAGCTCCTCTCTCTATTGACACCCTGTCACTTTAATCAGTCATCTCCCCTTGTCAGGCACAGCCAGGGCTGAGTGCAGGAGGTGCAGCTGAGGGATGGCAGTGCTCGGTGGCTGGGACGCTGCAGGGTGGCTCCCTGTGCCACAGGGCTCTGCTGGGCAGAGGCAGTGCCATGGCACGGTGCTGGGTGTGTTCTGCAGCCCAGGTGCTGTCCAAGAGCTGATAGGTAGCGCTAAAGACAGACTGATTTTCCCAGGTGATCTGTGCCTTTTCCTGTTTTTTTAATACAACATCATTCTCGTATTCCAGCTGTGCTTTTCATAACCTGGAATAGTCTCCTGGACAATAACTCAGCTCTTCCCTCTCTATTATCTCCATTGCCATACAGAGCTGTTGTTGTAGATGCATGCCCGGGTTCTATAACAACATTTTGAACCAGCAATCAAGCGGTGACTATCGATGTAGTAAGGAATATTCAAAGTAAGGTTTTTTTGGTCCAGGAAATTTCAGTTTTCTAGTCTCTACTTTACACAGAGAAATCAAAATCCATGCACAAACAAGACATAATGACAAATTGTGAAAATGCACGAAAAATAGCTTTGACCTTAGAAGCTCCCCAACTGCAACAGTCAGATCCACTTGCCAAAGCCAAAGTAGTCTATTGAATCATGTAGGCACCATAAACTTGGCTGAAGCACTAATTAAGTATGGTGATTTTAAAAGAATTCATGTTTCATCCTGGCAAGATGCCCATAAGGAAAAGACAGATCTGTCACAGTCTTGCAGACTTTAGTAATTAAGGTTTAAAATACTTCTCAGTCTAAAACAAGAATAGTTCAGACAGAGATAACTGTTTAAAGAGCATCCCTTATGAACCGACACTGCTTTTCTATTTCAGACTGGCATGCTTTAACTCTTTTTTATTATTGGCATCTGTGCAAAATGTAGAGGAAAAACAGAAATTAGGGTTTCTGAGTCTTGCATTTCGTCTCACATTCCAACCTGAGAATTCTGAAGGAGGGAGACGTCCACCAATGCTTTAGTCATATTGCTCTGAGTAGTGACTAAATACAAAATGAAAGGTCAAGTTGATTGCATATGCCCTGACTTAAAAAGGATAAACATAAACTTATATGTGAGTATGATCTCCCAGTATAATTTGAAATAACATGTTATCTTTTTAGATCTCGGAACTCTCACAATCTATTTTCTGTTCAAAAAGGTCAGGCTAGTTTTAAGGGTGCAAGGTATTCAGGGGCCCAAGACCATGAGCATTTCTGTAGCACACTATTAGTCTGTGTTACATTTCTGGAGTAATCCAATACTTGTCTCGGAACAGTCTGCCCTCTGGCATAGTCACTCTGCTGTCATAAGAGTTTAGTTTTCTGTGATCTTGGTGGTATTTAACAATAAGGTCTGAACTGCGTGTTTAGCAAAAGCTGTGGGAACATGGATGTCAAGTCCATTAATCACAGGTAAAAAAATAAAAATCCCCTGGCTGGCCTGTCAACCAAGGATTAGCTGTGTCCTCACTGCAAAAGCTATTCAAACAGCCCATCAGTTAGGTCAGCTAGTCCTCCTGCCCTGAGACTTTTTAGGAGGAACTGGCAGCTACAGCTTACAGTTCTTGAGTCTGTGTGTGGATGTGTGGCTGGAAGACCACAGGCCACTCCTGTGCAGTGTTTTGTTCACTGATGCCAGGCTGACACTATTGCATTAAATCCATGTCAAACAGCAGGTGCCAAGAGGCAGATGAATGTATGAGATGGATGGGAATCAGCAGCTTCTGAGCATGTTTCTGTTACTCAGCAATTCATTTTTGATCTGACTTTATTTGGACGGTAAATATTCGATGTATGCATTTATTAAATGTAATAAATAAGACAAATTTGTTGGCATGTTTTCTAAATGTTTTCTCATATATTGAAAAGATTAATTTTTTGCAGTGATGATGTGACTTTCATATAAGCATGTCTGAGGGCACCTGAGGCAACCAGGCAAATGCTGCAGAAATTTTGTCTGGATCTGCTGCTTTGGTTTGGCTGATGAAAACAGGCAGTGTCTCTTCTGGTGGGGCCTGGTGACCTATCTCTGTCTTTTGAGTGATGTTGTGCTGGTGATTCGTGGTGGATGAATTGAGATGACTTTTTTTTTCATCTGGTTAAAAAGGTCACAAAAATGTCTTGCAATCCTCTGTTCTGGAAAAAACTTTTATTTTTCTCTACTGCAGCTCTCAATCAATGTGGCTGTTCTGCATGGTTAACAACATATCTCCAGAATCCTATTACTATGCAAAGTAATTTCAAATTATTTTGCAAATAAAGTGCTCAGACTCTGTTGGATTTCCCGACTTTCTGGAGTTATCTTAAATTCTCAGAACCATTTGGCCCCATTCATTTTCATTTGCAAAATTATCAGTAATATGGAAATCAGTGTTAATTATTTCTCTAGCCACTACTGTCAGCACTAGCCAAAAGTGACATTTTAAATCTTTGTCTTATTAGCAATTCTGATACAGGGGCGCTCATTCAGCATGGTGATCTGTGTCTCTGGCACCTTCACTGGCCATCTCAGTCCAGGCTGCCCAGGGGGAAGCAGAGCTGGTGGGATATTCCCACTCCAGCAATAAATGCAGCAACATCTTCTCCCTGTCTGGCGTTGGCCTGGCTTTCTAGGAGCTGCTCAAGGTGTTTGCCTCAAACCCTCTGGTGCTGGTTACTTTGCATCCAGGCCTGGCGAGCCTTGTTCCCTTTATTAGCTGGATCCAGCTCCAGCAAACACTGTGGCTGTTGAGTCTTTCTGGCTTGGGACCTGGCTTTGGACATGTGAGGTAAAGGATGTGGGAGACATGCCCAGGTTGTAGCTCAGTGCACCAGCTTTTGGATGTGTGCTGAGAAGGCCTTTCATTCACATTCGTCCTCTTGGTATAAAGAGTTTCTAAGGTGTGCCCTTAACTTTATGGTTTGACACATTAAGATTTATATTTAAAATTCAATTATACATTTATTAAAAGGCTGAGGCGGAGTATGAATATGTAAAGTGAGAATTGAAATTAAATGTCATGTTAGGGTTTGCTTTAGGGTCTGCAAAATTTGGTGTACCTAGAATATGGCTTAAAAATCTATAGCAGCCTTAATGAGTTTTCAATATACCTGTAATTCTGAAGCTCTTGAGAGAGGTAATAATTTTTCTTTTTTGTTAGATAATGAATGACAGGCCAAGCAGAATAAGTTCTGAAATTTGATTTTTTTTTCAATGAACCATATATATATCTGGTAAAATGGTGACAATGGAACTTGTTTATTAAACTAATGTAGTGATTTTATCACTTCATACTTGCTATCTTAGTACCTGATATTAGCCTGGAATGGTTGTCATGGTAGCAGAACACACTGTTCCTTTAATTTGACCTTAAGTTCAAGCCCTGCTGTTGTGGTAGAAATGCCAAGAACACCTCCACTTTTATAAAAAACATCCTATGAAATGCATGCAAAACCAAAAATGGCTGAAAAGGAAGGACAATCTGACATGACATTGAGGCCAAAAAAGAGAAGAGCTTTATTTTAACTAGGGGACCAAGAAATAAACAACTGTGAGGATGCATTCACTGTTGGCAGTGTGTTTTCTGTATAGGCTGACTTGCTCCACCACCACTGTATTCATTATTCCCAGCAGAAGTGGCTTCCCTTCAAAAATTTGCTTTTCTTTATATTTTTGAGGGTCTGTTGAGTTTGCTCTCAGAGAGCACTGACCAAACTGGCCAAGTGCCAAGGCAGCAAATGGTTGGAGGGGTCAGAGGAGGTTCAAATTGGGGTCTGGCCAGAGGAGAGCTCCTGCTGGCTAGTGTTTAGAGATTTCTGTACCCTTTTTGTCTAACCCGGTCACTCCGCATGACTTTGTGGTCAGTGATGTTTTTGAGGCTCTGATCCATAACCCAATGGAATCCATTTGCTCTTGGATGGAGCTTAGAAAACGTAGAATTTCTTGGTATTGTTGCAGGACATGCCCTTTCCTGAGGCCAGCTAGTGAGATGAGAATGTAGGGAAGATGATCTCAAAGAATACTCTGGAAGTCAGAGCATGCTCAGATCAGTGGAGGTTGAAAACGTATGTTGTGCTGAAGGAGTAATGCTGTTGTAATATTTGGTGAGATTCTGGACACAATGTAAATCTGTGATGCAGCAGAAAGGGTAAAATGTGTCCTGCTGCTTTGTGTCCATGTGCTGTGCTACTCTCGCTTTGTCACTTTTATAGCTTCAAGGAAGGTGTCTGCTTCAAATGCCCTTGGTGATCTAAACTGGTCTAGGTTTTCAAGAAATGATTGAGGTAACAGTTTATAATCTCCAACTTTCAATTTGAGAACTATGGCAATGACTTAAAAAAAGCCTCATGACTTGAGCAAACCTAATGAGATCTTGGTGCTGTACACAGCATGGGAGCTTATGCTGTGCAGCTGCCCAGAGACTTTGCTTTTCCAAGTCATGCAGCAGCTGCTCTACTTTTGTTATTTATTGCTGCTGAACTTCAGCAGGAACATTTTCTGTGTGATGTGTGTCATCCATGCTGCAGCACATGTGCACATTGCCCACATCCGTGACTGGCTAAATCAAGGTGAATTGGGTGCCTGGTTGCCTCTTTAGAGTTGAGGGACAGAACTGTGGGACCTCGTTCATCCATGGAATACTGTCCTGGCCCGGGATGTTGGCTGTTGACTGAGGACTCGCTCAAGATTAAAAGAATTAGGAGTGAGCTTCAGCAGTCTGCATGCAGTGGTCATTTGGGATTGGTGAAAAATTCTTCTAATTCCCAGAACATTCTATCGGGACTGGACACTGACAGCAAACATGAGCTAAACACTAAACCTTTGATGCATAGCTGTGCTAGAAGCCAAAAATCTGGGAGAAATGTGCTGAGGGTAACATGGACTTGGCTGATCCACAGGGGTTGGCAAACTGGGGCTAGAGGACTAGGGAACCCTTGGAATGGTACCTATCCTGCAGTGCCCTCACACAGTGACCGGGCCTGGCCCAGGCCAGTAATTGGGGTCAGGCACACATCAGTAGTTGCCAGGCAAGTCCATGGTGGTGAAGCAAGTCTGATGTTCAGAACAGATAAATCCTGTGGTAATGAATAAATGAAATCTTGAGTGAGTTTTCAAGGTCATTTACTGCCCTAAAGATTTAGTGGTTCAATTTTCACACTGCTGTAGTCTAGAAGCATGAAACCTTTGTCGGTATGTGGTTGGTTCCCCCTGGTCCTTTTTGAGACTTACAACTATTTTGGAGCATATTCTAGAGTTGTGAGTTACTAGTCTATTGCTGCATTTACTCAGAACAAAATGCTAGGTAGAATTCTGTGTCCTGGAGAATTATCATTGCCTCCAAAGAGTGAAATATGAATACAAATCAGTTTGCAAATATCATTCTAACGTCAGTAATTTTCAGTTGAAGAAAATGCGAACAAAGTATAAATAACCTAATTATTAGTGTTCTTCCTATCACAAATGATGCCTTGTGAATTCAGATCTTAGGGGAAATAGATGGAAGAAAAAGACACAACACAACAAGTACAAGCATGTGAGAGTTACTCTGTTCCATTCTAATAGTACATCAGCTTAGGCTTATTTGCCATGCAGTGTGCCCTTTGATAAAGCCAAAACCTTCCAGCTTAGTCCTCTTTTCTGTGTTTTCAGGGCTGTGATATAAACTTGTCTTTTATTTTACAGTAGTAAAAAAGAGTACGAGCTGAACACTAATGTCAAAAAAAAAAAAATCTCCCAATGTTGCTTCTAATGTTTCTTTTGAAGATGCCTCTTCTCTTTCCCTCTAAAAGTGAGTCCCAGATTTCATCCAATGAGTTGTGCTTGTTGAACCCCTCTCAAAGGGGATGAGTGCCCACTATCAAGGATGCAGCTTTTGGACCACGGTGTGCAGCTCTGGGGCTGTGGAATTTCATGGCTGTGGGATTTCAGGGCTGAAGCACACAGAGGGCCCAAGCTACAGTGTGCAGGCAAATATAGGTACTTCCTTTTTTTCTTTTTCTCCTAAAGTAATGTAAAAAACCCAACCCAAAGCAGCCCTTCCCCTTGTCTTCCAAGCCCTTCAGGTTTGTTTGATAGCTCAGGAGTAGGCACAGCCCTAATGATCTTTCAGAAGTGCCTAAAGAGTTATCTGTAGCCTTTGCTTGGATATAGTACAAATATGATTTTTGTATGTTTCCAAACAGCAAAAATCAGAAGCCTCAACATTTTGGTATGCCCATTACAGCCTGCATATAATGGAGAAAGATCCACTCTCGAAATAATTGACCAAAGATTTTTTTTAGGGTGGTTTAACAAGAGTTTTAAGTGTTCCGTTTTTCACCTTCTGAACTTTAAGTAAATGTTTTGTAAAAGGTGTATAATGGTCTTCAGTTGTTTCTGTTGGGAACTCAGTGTAATGTTCTTGTTGGGTGTTTTTTTTTTATGCCCTGGGCTGTGTTCTAATGCAATTTGTGCTTGCTTGTTGACAAAAGAAAATTTTGAAATGGATAATGAGGATATAGTTGACCTTGAATAAAAAGTTATGGTGTGTAACAATACTGTTTGTATTATTAAATCAGCTTTGAATTTTGGTAAAAGCAAATAAAGTACAATATATATTTCTTTCTCTTACTGTTTCTTTATTGATTCGAAGGTGGGTTTTGCCTTCATTTTTCAAGAATGATGAATCTTGATTCTGAGTCAATCTTGACCGAAAGAACGGTTAGAACAAGAAAAATTCATTCAGATAATTTTAACTGAAGAAGATAAAAAAAAATTCTTTAAACTGCTACCTTAATGACCTTTCCTGAGGAAAAAAACAATCAAATGATAATTCTGTATTAGTAAAAACAAACAACTTTCATTTTGATTCTTATTTTTTTTTGTTTGCATGTCTTTCAGTTAGAAACTTTCATTAGCAGTAGTCTTTGCTACCATTTTCATTGCACTCAAATGCTTAAAAACTACCATACTCTACATTTTTTCCCTAGATTTTTTTGGGGTAGTTTTTGTTTAATGTAACAATCTCACATAAACCATAAACTCTTTTAATGTTCATTGACCAGGAGACAGTTTGACCTATAAGGTACTGTCGTCTTTAGAAATAGCATACTACATGGTATAAGGACTTTAAAAAACATCTGAAGAATGGAGTAAGAATCAAGGAATATTATTTCAAAATTCTTCCAAAACAGTATGTTCAGTGTGATTTCTGTAGCTGTTTTTGCAGGAAAAAAACCTGCTTTTGATCTAGCTTAAATTTTTAAATTGTTTGTTTTTCAGCATCACTGTTCTAGGTGGAAAGAATCTGAAGTGTGTCATGTTTAGGATAGCTCAGGCTAAGAATTCTCTTGGTCATTCCTCTGTGTGATATGTGCAAAGATGTCAAGTAGCCTGTGACATCTGATAACAGCACTCCCTTCTAAACAGCCTGTGCAAGGAAACTAGAATATTGCCAAGTTCCATTTGCATAAAAGGAGCATATTTTGTCTTATCCATTTATTCCTGTTAAAGGTAATCCAGATAATAGCATGTAATGTGTGTAGGTACATCTTTAAGTAATCTACATTGAAGATATAGCTCATTCAGAGTGACTAATGTGTGTTCTACTAGAAGAGTTCTAAAAGCATTACATGAACTTTAAAAGCATAATCTGGTTAGTTAAACAAGAACTGGAAATTCAGATTTGTTCATTTTTAACTTGACTCTTTCAAGGTGTGTGCAGGAAGGGAATATGAAATTCAGTTTTCTGTAGATTTGCTTGATATTGGGAAAACTTTTTCTTTCAACTCAGCTATTCGTCAAGTCCCTTTGTTAGCCTAAGAGAAAATTAATTTAATCATGGCGTTGAGGTACTTGTACAAATAAATTCTGGAGGTGATTGGAACTCTAATAATTATGGTAGAAGTCAATTATTCATGAAAATGACCATTTATATCTCCTAATTATTTCTCATTTGTGCAACATGAACTGGTGGCAGGGCCCAGTCTCTCCAACACAGGATGGATGGGCCACAGATCATCAGCTGCTCTGTTAGCTCCTGGGGGCAGTGTCGGTGTTGCAGAGAGGTGGGAGCTGTGTCTGCCAGAACCACCTTGGTTTTCATTTCATTCTCATCTGGTTACTGATCACCCAGGGGCCTGACAGCAAATCAGGTGATGGACTGAGAGCAGTGGTCTCTCACCAGGGAGGTGCCAGGTTGTGCACCTCAGATTTTAAAAGAAAAAACATTTCAAATCTGGCCTTAAAGTTTGTTGGGTCTCTGGTATTAGGAGGCTGGCTAGTGCAGAGTGCTGGGCTCAGATGAGCTCTGCTCAAATGTTGGCTTTTTCACAAATATCCTACAAATATTTGTTTTTATTGCTTTGACTCTTTCTGCTGACATGACTGTTACAAGGATAACTATGCATATAGTTGAGTCAAGAATATTTTTTGTCCAAAAGAAAGCTGTATTGTTACATCCTGGTGTTTTGGGGACAAATTATATTTTTCCCACTTTAGCTAGTGGGGAGTATAAATTATTCTTCTTCTCATCATCTGCTTATCTTTCCAGCCAGCCACTATGGGCGGTAGAGTATCTCTGTGCGTGATACCTCCTTCCCGCTGAAATCCTTAATGTTTTTAGGCTTTTTATTTCTTTCCCTGAAAGACCACAGTTGTATGTAGTGGGTCATACCCAAAGCTATGTTGATAAAATCTAAGGCTGAGGTACAGTGGTGCTGCTGCCCACACCCTGGGCCCATCCTGCTGCCTTCAACTCCTCCCCTGGCTTTGGGCTGCATCAGCTAGACCGGGATCACTGGGTTGGGTCTGGCCACGGGTGCAAGCTGCTCCTTGCAGTGCCTTTGCACTTCAGCAGGGAAGGGAGAGCCTGCAGCCTCTGACCATCCCAGGGACATGGGCTGGCTGCCTGTCCAGCTCCCAGCCCACATGGAAAGCAGGGCACCCATGGGAGCCCTTTGAAAGGGGCAAAAGGAGGGATTTACAGGGGAGGGTGATCCTTGCCACAGCTCTCGATTATCAGTGGCATTTCTGTAACTGTCCTAAAAATAACAGACACTGCTGTAGAAAAGGCACCACAGCTGGTGGTGCATATTGCATGGGAATTTCTCTCTGAGCTTTTTCTTCTTTTCATTGAAATATATTTTATTAAGGAATATATTGTAATTTTCTTTCAACATTGAAGCTACTCTTAAATTTTAGGGCAGCCACTGTAAGTTGTGCCAAGAACTTTAGTATAGCTGTTAAGTTGGTGGCAGCTGTCAGCCTTGCAGTTTGGGAACTTTTTTGATGGAGTACAAACCTTGAAAGCATTCAACATGCACAGCTCAAAATATTAGTTCTACTTCTAGGAAAGTGTAGACAAGGATGGTGAAGTTGCCAGCTGTCATTTTATTTTGGTGTTTATTTATTTATAAAGTTACCCTATTGTCATCATGCAAGGGTAGTGGTGGGTGGAATGGTGGCTCATTTTTAGCTGCTGCTTGGTATTGAGGTTGCACCTGGAGTTTTAAATAGTTTGCCTAGTTCCAGAGAAAAGATTTTTACCAATCTCAACAGCCTGATGCACTTTTAAACATGGCTTGCATTTTCTGTCATGTTGCATGTGTGAACAACAGATCCCAGGTTATTGTACTGGAGTTAGGCAGGTGTATTGTGGTCATTAGTTTACCTTTTCAAGATCCACCATGGGTATGTTGTGGAATTTTGCTCTTAAGAATAATAAAAATAAATGTTTCCATTATTACCAACACCATTTGCAATTCCTGTGTCCCAAGATGAGAATTCTGTAATAAAAATTAGAGGTTAGAGGTTTGGGGAAATGAAGGAAATACTAAAATAACAAGAATATAATAGCAAAGGAATATTGAAGCCTGATTTCTTGAGGAAAAGAGGCTTCGATGGCTGCACTGTTGATATGTCTTAATAACTTCTGAGGTTGCTGGCCAACTTATAAAAATTCAGTGGATGTAGTGGGACCTCAAAGATGTTGAGTTTCTAAAGTTGTATGAGACTAAGAGTCTGGAGAGAAGAGAGATACACCTGGACTCCAGCCATGGCGGTCCATGTAACTGAGCTGCAGAGTGAGCTCAGTTATATGATCAGAGCTTAGAGATTTGGAAAAAAGTAGCTCTGCTGAGGCTGCAGCAGGACAGGATTCCTCCCAGCTTGCTCTCATACTCCATTTCTCCAGGAAATGGAATCCTAACTCAAGACAAGGAGCAGCAGGGAAGCAGGCTGTATGGGGCAAAGGTGTCAGTAAGGAGAGAGGATGCTATGAGCCAATCCCAAATGCAGGAACATGATGCTGAACTTCTTCCCATCAGTTTTGACTGATGTCTTGCCTGTTGGATCACTTGTAGTATGAAACTGGGGTTGTGTGATTCTCCTGGCTCATTCCTAATGGCTCAGATTGCACTGGGTTGGGAAAATAGCTCTGTAATGGAAAGCTTTGTTGGTGGCAATACTTGCATGGGAATAGTCTGCAGTGCTGCTGGAGTTGCTGCAGTGTGGGGTGGTTCTGGCCCCCCCTGCTTTATCTTTGAGTGGGGCTACCTGAAGTGCTGGACTCAGCTTCAGGGGCTGGCTGGAGAAGCTCAGCTTTCCACTTCTGTATGAAAACCTATTGGGTAGTTATTACCCTTAGTTTTTCTCTCTTCCTTGCTTTTATTAAAATAGGAGTCATGAAATGACTGCCACAGTTAATTTTGTGAGTTTCGGCTCCTTAATAGATCCCCACGCAATTTTGGTACACATCCTCTTGGGTCTTGCAACTATAAACCAACTCTATAGCTTTCACTATGGCAGCTTTTCTGCAGAATCTGTTTCATAAAATGGCCTGTTAAAGGTCTTCAATATTTCCTTATTGTTGCAGGCTTCCAAAGTACCACCCTGAATGGCTTATTATATTTCTGTTCTTTCTTATGCTCCTTAAGGAGAGCATTTTTTTTTTATTAGGTCTTGTTCCTCAAGGACAGACTCAATGTGCTAGGCTTGTTACAATTTTAATAGACTTTCCTGTCACTTAGTCTTGTACATGGGCCATGAAACTTCAGGAATCTCTAAGATGTAATGTTATTTAAAAAGTGCCTCCTGCTTCTCTAATTAATTGCAATCAGAAAGGCTAGTTGGTGGACACATGGTGTCGCAGCTTCTGTGAAATACTGCCTGATGGCTATAAACACTGCCATATGTTCTCTGTGAAATATTGCCATAATCATTGGCAACAGGAACAGCTGATAGGAGATGAAGGATTGGTTTTCTTCTGTGTTTTTGACTTTATTTTCAAAATCCAGGAAACACTTCTTGTTCACCTCAGTGTTTTATGTAGTTGCTGCTACCTATAGTGGGCTTGTTTCCTTATAAAATGATATTTCAATAGCTTTTATCTTTCTTGTTACAGCTGCTAACAGCTTATTTGCATGACATGTCCATTTGCTAAAATCACTGCTTAATCAAAGTTGGCAGTTAAAGGGAGTTTTTTTCCCCAAATGAAACAGATAATCTTGTTATGAAACTAAATAGTTAAAAATTTTATTAGAACTCTCAAAAGCTTGACAGGCACTGAACTGGAAGTTTTCATCTAATGAGAAAGTTCCTGTTCTTCACTTTAACATAGGTAAAAGGACAATTTTTGACAATTAAATAAACAGCTTAGCTATTTACTGACTCTTGATTGTGAAAAATGAAGTCTTCATTAATGTTAGATTTCTTTGCTGCCTTTCATCATAAAAGGGGTGGCTGTTGCAATTTGTACTAACATCCAACAGTGTTAATAAAACATTATTTCCTCTTCTAATACAACTTCATTACACTGTAGCTGTAGCCTAGTAAGAAAGATCATCTTTTAGTAAAAGAATGTGTTTCAGGATTGTTCACTGGCATTTCTGAAAAGCTTTCCTTTGTACGCTTTGCCTCTGACATTGTTTTGAACACTTTGGCCTCCATTATGAGGAGACCATTCATTAGAGGCAGCAATCCTCCAATTACCTCAAAACAGCTAGAAGTCTCAAAAGACTGTTTCCACAATAAGCATGATTCAATAAGAGGGAAGGCAGTGCATTAAGCATGTAAAGTGTTTCTGTGTCTCTGCTTAGAAGCATAGGGTCTCATGAAAGTAAGTGAACAGGATTGATTCTGCTGCTTTTATTAGAATTCATTTCTTCTAAGCACTGCTTTTCTGTCTCAAATTGCTAATTTTAATAGGGTACTTGCTAGCTCTGAGAAATATTTTGTTTTATTAAAGCAACAAATGTTTTTACATGTCCCTCTATACTTCAGGAGTTGTGGGCTATTGAAGCAAGCTCTGTCTTACATGCACAGCTCAGGCTATTAAAGTGTACACAGGTGATTGATCTCTTTAATAAAATCCTGTTCTTTAGTAAGGAAAGAGTGATAAACAAATGTACTTGTTTGTCCAATGCTTCAGAGATTACAGTAACATGAGGACATCAAGAATGCCATTTTAATGAGTAAGTTAGATGAAACACATCAATACAGTCTTTGTTTTAAGCATGTCTGAAAACCAATATGCTTTAAGTTAATTTGATTCATGCTTTTCATTCATTTGTAACACCATGTACATTATAACAGTAAATATTTTGTACTCAAGCAAAGAAAAGATCTGGCAGGTAAAAGATTCTGGCACTTTCTGCATGAGAATTGAGCCAGTGAGGAACAACAAGTTTGCAAATCCACTCTCCTGTGGCTTGTTGTGGCTCTGGCTCCTGCAGAGTTTCGAAGGATATGTCACAAGTGTGCCTGAGGGGGGCTGGCTGCAGAGCTGTGTGTGGTGTAAGGGATAGCTGGAGAGCTGCCCTGAAATGCAGCCCTGTACACATCACCACAGCCCCGATGCCAAAAATTCTCCGCTGTGAACGTATCAGGTCTGTTTGTTCACGCTAACGTTTCTCAGGAATAACTCCGCTGATGTCAATAGTTACACAGATTTATATCTTTTTTTAAGACAAGTGAGAAAGAGGGAATCAAATCCTCATTTCTTTTGCCATCTACTAAAAAGCTCTACTCTTTCCATGGCAACCCCTGTTTCCATGGTACATGCTGTATTGCCCTTCAGAGAAGCTTTATTAAGAGACACATATACACGCACACACTGTCATGTGAATGTGGTTGCATTTTATAGCACTCTAAAGGAAAGCTATAGTGAATTGTAATTTTTCTTTTTTTAAGTTGTAGTGCTTTTTTCATTATACAGTGTGGTGAAGGATTATTGCTGCCACTGCTTGGCGGTGTCATGGGAGTACAATAAAATGTGGTTCTTTTCACTGTTGTTAAAGGATATTAATCAAACCTCTCTATTTACTAGTACATTAAGATCATTTTCTAAACTCTCTTTAGGTGTAAGTTGCCATACAAAGTAATCAAACTCCTTTTGCAACATCAAAAATAAATATACAATAAAGATTTTCTGCTCCTAGGTTCAATGTGGGAAATAATAAAGATATTGGCAAATTTGGAGTTATATCTAAGAAGGGTTACTCTAATAAGAAAATGTGAATCCACAGAAATTTGTCATCTTTTCAATAATGGCAGCTATTGGAAGTTACTTTGGATGTTTAAAATTTGCTAAATTTATGAAAGTCAGACACCGTACCTTTCTTTTTTTGATGATAAAGGTGCAACTGTGAAACTGTTAAAAGTTATATCATTACTTTTACCTTAGGAAGTTTCATTTATAATCATCCTTTTAGACTTTACAGCTCATAATGACAGTAGGTAGAAAAGGTTTCTGATAGTAAGTGTAATATCAGTCTTTCTCAATATACACTAATGCATGCTCTAAGTACAGGTTAAGGTGACACAGACAGAAATGTATCAAAATTTCCCTGAATTTTGGAGAGCTGCTTCAGGTGCAATACTTGTCTGGGACTGGTGTCTGACAAGGCTCTGCAGCTTCATTTTGGAGACTGTTTAGTGTCTGCTTTTCAAGTATTCTCTTCAAACTTTGGTTAGAAGATCTGTGTAAATGGAGTAAACCCAAAAGTATAACTGTCTCCAAACAGGTATATATCAGTTGTTAATTTCAAAGGTACCCCGATAGAAACTTTGTAAGAAAGAGTGGATCCTCTGTGCAAAAGGAACTTTGTCTGTGGCCTGAGGCTGCAAAGATAGGATAGTGGTTTCCAGCCATCTGCTCTAGTACATGTTGCCCTCACTTGGTCACTGACAATACAAGTAGGGAAGTAATATTTGAGTTGATATGAAAAAAAACAAAAAAAAAAAAAATCAGAGAAACTCTTAAGGATCTGCCACATGAGCAACAGAATGCAGCTATCAGCACGTCTGATGGTGAAGTTGGAAAAGTCCAAGTGATGAGAACTATCAGGAACTTATTTTGGGGAATTATATGTAACCTTTAAAGTTTAGTCTATTAGTCAGTGGATTTACAGTTTATGTAAAAATTAGAGGTTTTATTCTGCGTTCAGATGTGGTGCCTGTCCTTTCATCAGGAACTGTCCTGTAGCAGAGGTTTCATTAATGTCAATTAATGAAAACTTTATATTAGTATTTTAAATATCTTTCTATTCTGCTTTTCAATAGAATGAGAAGTACTATTCGAATAAACAGTTTTACCCTTTTAGAGTAAAACTCTGGGTTGGTGTTTGTGAAAATGCTGAGGAAACAAAAGATTAAAATAGGATTTTTATTTATTTATTTAAATCACCAAATACATCTGTACTAACATTTTTTGCAGTATTACCCTGCAGTGGTGCAAATGAGTCAGAGAAGTCTGTGATAATGCCTTTCACCATAATGCTCTGTTAAATTTCATTTTTGATTTTGCTAAATCTGGGCTGACTCTCCTCAGTGATCAGAGGAGAGAGATAATACTCCGAAGTCAAGCCATCCTCATAAGGAGAAGTGTTTTGCTTTCCTTTATCCTTTCCTCAGTGCTGCACAGCCCTTTCTGTGAATGGGCATTTGGCTGCTCTGTGCCACCCTGGATGGAGCACTGGCACCAAAGCAAGGCGTTGGTGGCTGCGGGAGCTGCCGCAGTGCCCGGGGCAGGGCGCAGGAAGAGCTGCTGGTCAGCAGCCAGGGGGGAGGCTGCCATGCCTTGAGCCCCTCGGGATCTGGCTGTGACAGTGCAGGATGGTTTGGAATGGCAGAGGCCTGCCCTGGTGGGTCGGTGACCCAGCCCTGGCACCTGGGGCCTGCAGAGCAGCTCCCTGCTCAGGCTGCTCTCCAGCCCACTGAATGCTCCATGCCACTCTGGAGCCATTGCTTGGCTGCGGCCCTGGGGCCTGCAGAGCTGTTCCCTGCCCGGGCTGACCACCCTCTGGCCCTCTGAACACCTCCATGCTGCTCTGAAGCCATGGCTTGGCTGCAGCCCTGCACCTGGGGCCTGCAGAGCTGCTCCCTGCCTGGGCTGACCACCCTCTGGCCCTCTGAACACCTCCATGCTGCTCTGGAGCCATTGCTTCCTGCTGCTCCCTCTGTGCTGGCAGCAGTGTCTGGGGCCTGACAAGGTCCAGCCCAGCCTCTGAACACCTGTGTTGGAGGGCCAGGTGTACTTGCCAGTCTGTGTGCTTATACAGACCCTGATGTTCCCTCTGGGTTATCCATTGCAGAGGATTTTGGGGAAGAAGTATTTGTGGAGAAAGATTTCCCCTCCTCTTTGCTCTTCCACTAAGAGAGAATTTATGGTGGGAGTGGAGAGCCCCTGTGCCCTAGGGCTCCTCTTCTGTTCTGGCTTGTGGTGTGCCCAGGGCAGGGCCTCCAGGTTCTGCCAGACCCTGTGGAGGCTGCCTTGCATCCAGTATGGGACAACCTGCACCCCCTTGTTTCCCTCTTCATGCACAGCAATATTTCAGAATCCCAGAGTTTGGAAGTTAAGCAGAAGACATCATTGTTGGTGCTGCAGACACCTGAGGGACATAAAGTTACACGTGGTTTTCACATTAACGTGACTTGTCACCAGGCAGAATCCCTCAGCAGAATCCTCCTGGAGCAGTGTTTGGGCACAGTGCCTGGGGTGCAGCTGGGCACAGGCAGCTCTGCCATGCTGGCAGCACCCCTGCCCTGCCCTGGGTGCCCACGCTGGCACCGGGCACTGCGTCTGCAGCCGCTCTCACTGCAGCAGCAGCATGGGCTGAAGCAGCAATGCAGTCAATTCTTCATAGTAATGGTGCCCTAATAACAACCCAAAATATGTTTTATGGTAGGTGTTGATAACTAAATGCTTATCCCATATACAGATATTCAAATAATTGGAAATTCTTATAGGCTGGATCCAGTTGAGACTGCTGAAGGATACCTTGATATTGAAGGTTAAAATCAATAGAGTGTGTTTTGATTATTTTTCAGGTGTCTCTTCTATGTCTAATATAGCATATTTCTATTGTGGACTCTCATTTCTGTAAATCTGAGGTCTCCCATTCTTGAATGAATGAGGAGATAAGCAATTGAATTTGAAAGATACTTTATTCAACAGAAAAGCAATTTGGTTTCTGGTTATCAAAGGCCAAGAAGCAAACTAGCAATTGAATCCTCAGTATATATAACCCTTATGTTGCCAGTGTGCCTGCACTTCTGAGGAGCTCTGGTTTTGACTGCGCTCTCAGGGCCTTGTACTCAACAGGGGTGCCATTCTCTGGCTCAGCATGCTGCTCTGACATCAGGGTGGCTCTTGGCATCCTTGGAAATTTTACAGGATGTCTTCCTCAGTGTTAGTGTTTCCCATTAGATTTTTGCTGTAAAAAGTCATTAAGAGGAACAAAGAGGAGGCAGAGCAGCAAGTTGCAAGTTAGTGCCAGGCAACCAGCAGTGATGTCCTGTTTTGAGGCCTCTTGAGCCTCTGTGGTGGCTTTCCTCAGCCCATGGCTCCTCTGGCTGCTTGGTGCTGGGACAGGAGCAGAGCAATCATCAGCTATTGCTGCTATTTCATAAACTCATCATAAAGTGTAGCTGGTGAAAATGAATATGTCTGGATTTGGCACAGATGCTGTACTTGTTCCTGTAGCATATTAATGATGTTGACTTCACAGTTTTGAGAGATGTGAAAAAAAATAAAGGGCTAGAAGGTTATGTGGGATCAGTGGTTGAGAGTCAGTTTGTCTGCCTGGCTGTGTGTCTACATTTGAAATGATGTAACTCAGCTGTGGCCTTCAGTTGCATTTTCCTTCTGAGAAGGCTGTGATTAACTATTATAATTAATTGATTGTACATAAAATATAATTATAGGTGTTTCATACCTTAAGGATAGTTAAAAAAGAAAAAGGAAAAAAATGTTAAGAATTCTGGAATTGAGACAGTAATAAAAGTAGCAGCTGGATATGCAGATGTTCATAGTGAATATAATGGATGCAGTAACAGGAAAGTCTTTTTAAGAGGGTCTTATCTGAGAGAAAAAAAAATTGTCAGCAGTATAGCTTCACCTCAGTGATGGCTGGGAGCAAAGGAAAGAATGTCTTGCTTAGAAACCTGAGAATTTTCTATCTGTCCTTTGCATGTGGGCTGCTGCTGCAGGTGTTTGAAGGCACCATCGACATCCAGTGGGGGTGGCAGAAGCCTACAGCCAGCAGGCCCAAAGCTGTGCCCTGGTTGTGTTCATTGTGACAGTGAAGGGACACTGCTGGCTTCAACTTTTAAACTTTTTTTTTAAGCAAAAACCTAAATCAGAGCGAACACTTTTTTTTTTTTTGGGAAAAGCTGTTGCAGAATCAAAATAGTGTGAGAAAGTCTATATATTATTCTTATCAGTAGTTATTTAATGACTGAAAAATTATAAAAATACTAGATTTGTGGATTTTATAACATGATTGAAGAAAATAATCCATTAACTGGATGTTCTCAATAAAAGGCAGTGTTGCATATCAAATTTGCTTTCAATTTAAGGATGCCTTTCAAGGTGGTAGCAACAAGCACTCATCAGCTCTTTCATCTACTGTTGCTAAGAATGATGTATAAATGAAAAATTTTTAACACAAGTCAAAACTGCCTGGCCACACTTGATTCCTGTTTTAACATGATAAATATATTCTCTAGGTACTACTTAAAATTCTCCTTAGCAAAGGTAAAAATTAAACTTCTAGAAATTTTTCATAGTGCATAACTGCAGATTTGAAATTGAGATCTGCAGAGTTAAAGGAAGCTGTGCTCATTGCGTGTCATGGAAATGACGCAAAGATTTCTGTGACGGGTCTTGTTTGATGGTTCTGTGGATTTTGTGTTATTACTTCTTCTTTGTGATGATCTTATTTCTAAGGGATACTAGAAAAATGTAAGTACAATAATATATATTGTCAAATGTAGTGACTGTTAAAAAAATAGCCAATTTCAATGGCTATTAAAATTGGCTCTTTTCATAGCCAAATGGATATTATCTTTACAGGTACTGTTAATGTGTAAAGGTACAGGATCTGAACTTGTGTCAGAGCTTGTAGGAGGCATCTGTGGTGAGCTGCAGAGCTGTGAGGCATGGAGGGTACAGCTGGAGAGGGCCTTAGAGAGATGCAGGTTCCTTTTAGCTAAACAATATTTACTAGCATTGCTTCAGCTTGTAGCATTGAACTAGTTAATGGGGCACATTTCCTCAGTGCTCTATAGCAAAGGTTTTGGGTATTTTTCAAAGAAAATTAATGCACTTTGCTTACCCTTTTTCAGTGGTGGTTACAAATAGAACTGCTATTTCAAGTAATAGTTATAAGCCATTATTTTAATGGTTTTACAAATACCTGGGAGGACAGACTGCAATATTTCATCTGAGAAAGGACTGAATATTAAATAAATGTAACCTCCCATTGGGTCCTGCTTTAACCTCCTGCTGGTTTTGGAAAGGGAATTTAAGAGCTGAAAGCATTTTAGATTAAGTGTTAGGGGAGAGGTTCAGTAGGACTTAGACAGCAGATTAGCACTTTGTGTTCATAACAATCCTTTCCCTCTTTGCCTTATCACTTCAAACACATCTTTGCAAGATGCAGACTTTAACTTTAGTCAGGTATACAGCTGGCTTGTACTTATTTTCTAATAGTTATGGGTAATAGATTAGTCTATTGATTATTAGTATTTTTTTCTTTTATTTAATGTTTTTCCATACTTCTGATATGTTGGACTGAGAACTGGGATTTTCCCATTAATTCAGAAGGCTGAACTTCTAAACACAATTCTTGAGGCTGGTACCCCAGAGAAAAAATTCTCAAGTCATGACCTGTTTTGCTTTAGAAGGTAGAAATAGTGAAGTTGTTGAAAATGTTTAACTCAGGACTAATGCAAGACTTAAATGCAAGCAGAACATTTAACTTCTCAAACCAAAAGGAACTGTTTGCTATAACAAACTATTCCTTCTTTCTATGCTATTCCTTCTTTTTATGGAAAAATACTTCTGGCATTTCAGCTAGGGGTAGCAAGGTATTGCCAGTGTGAAATATTTTTGTCCATTGTGAGAAGTAAAAATGAATTGCTAATTGTAGTAACTTTTTTTTTAACGGTTGTGTTATATAATGGAAATACTTGTCTACATATGGAAAGAGATTTTAGAATAATTGCAAACCATTTTAGTACAAACAACAGCAAAACAGCTATTGGATTATCAAGCCCTTTAATTATATGGAAGAAAAGAGAAAAACATTAGAAGTTGCATACAATGTCTGTTTTCATTCTGTATTTCTTTTGACAAAAGAAGGCTATTTTGAAAGGATTTGATTATTCAGCTTGTAGTTGTTATAGTAGACAGACAACCAAAAGGCAGTTTGTCTTTCTAGAGAAATTCTGGTTATCAATTATGTCATGCAGACCAATTAAAAATATTTTAAAGTTGTTCAGGTCCCTTTATTGCAGTCATAATTCATTAAGTAATGAAATAAACTGATAAACAAAGTCAATAAGCAAAAGTCTCACACTGAAACTAAATTGCTACTATCAAAGTCCCTGTTCAAACCTCTGTTTCTGGTTCCTCTTCTGATACACTGCAATACCTGGCCTGCATCTGTGACATGTCTTACAGAGCAGTTGATTTCCAAAGTGCCTTGATGGAAACCAAGGGATTTAGTGAGCAACTAACAAATTGCCCCTTGTCTCTGGATGAGGGGTGCATAGCTATTGGGAAACATCAAGAGTATCTCCCTGTTGAGCTATCCTGGATGAGGCAGGTTGCCAGCTTGTTTTGCAGATGGATCAGTAGTCACAACAGTATGGTTCTGGTGTCCAGGTGTTCCAGTGGGTTTTTTTTGGAGTTGAGCCAGAAGCCTATCTTTTCTAAGAAAAGAAAGTGATAATGAGTGAATCACAGATGTCTCAAACACACTTAGAAGCTAAATGTCTTCCTACTGTAGTAATAATAACATAATATTAAGAGGTGAAGGCCATCAGCTCAGTCAAATGGAATTAAAAAAGAGTCTCATACTTTCTTTTTCCTTTCCCTTAAGTATTATTTATTACTTAGCAATAGCAACCATGATGGGCTAAATGCTTTCTTGCAGCCATAATATCTTGGTCTCAGCAAGGAGTGCATAATTTGGCAGATGGATGTTGCTGAGGAATGAGTGCAGAACGCAGGGAGGGTTTTTCTGATGAGGTGATGAATATTAGTAAAATTGAAAGAGTGGTATCAGTGCTGGCTTCATATAGCCTGACCTTGCCCATTCAGTGTGTTTTCTTCTTTATCCTTCTTTTCTGCTTTGTTTCCATGACTTGTTTTCTGCACTAAATGAAAGCGCCTCATAGAGCTGCCCTGTGTGTATCTCCCAGTTAGCTGTGCACAAAGCAGTGGGACTCCAGCATGGCTGCAGGTGAAGCCTCCACCATGGCAGCAGCCTCTGCCCTGCTGTGGGGGATGCAAGGTCCAGGCAGTGAAGCACCTGCTAGCAAAGAGTGGCCTGATTGCTCAAATGCAGCTGTTGCCAGCCGCTGCTGTAATTTCTTCTTGCATGTTCCTGTAGCAGGGGCATCTTCATGGGCAGGAATGTCAGAGGTTGCCAAGGTAGCATGGCTGATTTTCAGGGTACCCCAAGCAAACCTGCAAGGGACAAAGAGGAGCACAGTGAAAGAAGAAAGGGAGTCCTCTCAGAACATCTGCAATGCCACTTAACAGAGGCAGTAAGAAGCAGTAATGAGAGATGGAGAAAAGGAAAAACTGGAGTTCTGTCTCACCAGCTTTAAGGTCTGTAAGTAAGATGAGGAAATTTGGTGTGAAATGATAACTTTGGAAAACAGACCTGGTGAAAGGAGGGTAATCAATGCTGCCATATCAGCTTTATAGGAAAGGTGAGAGTGACATTCAGTTGTAAGGGAGTGGTGCTGTACATTTTATAAAGCACAACAGCATAAAAAAATATTATGGGAGAAGAGCAGATCCATGGAACTACTGTGGGCAGAAATCTTGTGCTCTAATGATAATGCAGTGCTAAGATTGTGTTACCAGCCCCCTGCTCAGACCTGAAATAGTGCTCAGGAAATGTGAAATGAGAATAGGGAAGCTGCAAATTCAGTACAGGCAGCAACAGTGAGACATTTCAGCAGGTGCCCTGTAGAGACTGGATAGGTGCCTTTTCATGAGGATGCATCCAGATGTGCAAAGTGGCTGCTTCCCAGAACACCTGGTGCATCCAGAAAGGTGTTACTCTGGATGTGCTCCCGAGTGGTGCACTGGAGCTGCTTGGTAACTAGTGACTGCCATAAGATCACATTGAGCTCTACAGCTGAAGAGAGCAAAATAAACATATGCAGAACATGGCCATTTGATTTTAAGCACAGGAGCTGCAGAACAAGCAGACAACAAACACTTAAAGAATTATTCTAAAAGGCCTATAAGCCTCCTGAGGGCTATTAACAACGCAGGTATTTTAATAAAGTTATCAGAAGCCCCCACATATATCTCAAAGTAAAAAAAAGAGAATACTAAATCACGCTCAGGTGCTTACCTCACTAGATAGAAACCTCAGAGGAGGGCACTGTAACAAAATTGCCAGATGCTGGAAACAGGAAAGCCTGCTCAAATGAACCATAGAGGAAAGTCCTTAAAACATGGCTGGCCAAATGCAAGCAGGAAATTAAAAATCTCATAAAGAACAAGAAAAATGCCTTACAAAAGACTCTCAAGCTGTTGACAAAAAGTTCCTTAGTATATCAAACCCAGGAAATCAGTGAGACTACTTGACAGCAGCAGTGTAACTGGGGACACTCAGTGGAAAGCCTGGGCCAGGGATGGTTAGTGAATTCTTTGTGTTGGTCTCTGCTGTTGAAGGTGCTGGGAAGATCTTTCACAGGAGTTTCTTATTTTCTGTGGGATGATGGTGGTGTGTTTTTTTCCTTTTTATTGTGTTTTGTATTGGTGGTTGTTTGTTTTTCAGCAGGTGAGTCAGAGTAAACAAATCAGCCTGGAGTGAGTATCGAGAAGCTGTGCTGCTGCATCATCCCATCCTTGCAGGAAGCTGGTGGGCTGTCAGTGTAAGTCCTGTCCATAAATTTGGTTCTAGAGGGTAACCTGGGAATTACTAACCAGTGTGTCTGATCTCCATGTGTGGGGGGATAGAATGTAAGAAAATATAGTGCAGAAGGTAACCTCACCCCTGAGGAGTCACAGCTGTACTAATTACCAGAGATTAGGAACAGGCCTGCCCTTAACAGGCCCCAGCTGTGTCCAATAAGGATGAGTGCTATAAAAGAGTGGGTTAGCTGGTTGAGAAGCGAGCTGGAGTGTTTTGTCTGCGCTGTGAAGAAGGAGGAGTCAGTGCTGCGAGGAGCTGCCCATGAGACATCACCGAGAAGGTATGAGAGCTTTACGATAAGATGACAGCATTCATACTTAGTGAGCTGGTACTTTGAAAGAATAACACTATTCAATATGTGGCTAATCATAAGTACCAGGTCCTTGCAATATGAGCCTGTAGCCCAGAAAGCCAGCTGCCTCCTGGGCTGCATCACAAGCAGTGTGGCTGGCAGGCTGAGGGAGGGGATTCTGCCCTCTGCTCTGGGGAGACTCCACCTGCAGTGCTGCATCCCGTTTTGGAGTGCTCAGCACAGAAAAGACATGGACCTCTTGCAGCAGGTACAGATGAGGCCATGAGGCTGATCAGAGAGCTGGAGTACCTGCGTTCTGAAGACAGGCTGGGAGAGTTGGGATTGTTCAGCCTGGAAGTGAAGGCTCTGGGGAGACTTCTTAGCAACATTCCTGTACTCACTGGGAGTTTATAAGAAAGAGGGGCACAGACTTCTTAGCAAGGTGTTGCAACAGGACATGTGGTATTGATTTTAAAGTAGCAGAGGATAGACTGAGACTAGAGATAAGAGCACTGGTGAGGCTGTGCCTTGAGTTCTGTGTCCAGTTCTGGGCCACTCACTTCAAAAAGGATGTGGAGACATTGGAACATGTCCAGCAAAGCACAGCAAGGCTTGAGAGCCATCACTTGTCTGATGGGAAATGGCTGAGGGAGCTGGGCTTGTTGAGTCTTGAGGATGGGAGGCTCAGGGGACCTCACCACTCTCTAAAGCCACATGGAAGAAGGTTGGAGCAAGTTGGAGGCTGGTCTCTTCTGCAGTGAAAGGACGAGAGGAAATGGCCTTAAGTTGAGACGGAAGATTCAGATTAGATACGAGAAATATTTTTTGCTGTTAGGGTAGTTGGGTTGGCCAGGAGATCGTGGAGTCACCACCCTGGAAATGTTTAAGGCACTGGGTAATACAGTTTTGGATCCGGCAGGGAGTAATACAGTTTAGTGGTTACTGGTGGTGGTGCTGGACTGATAGTCAGACTGGGTGATCTTAGAACCATGGTCATCAGGGTTGGAAGAGAATGTTAAGTTAGCACACGTAAGTGGATGGTAGAAAAACTGAATGTACAACTGTTCACACAGTCCTGAAGTCCTTCAGCCCCCAAACAAGGAGACTTGTGAGGAAATTAAGGCCATTATTGCCATTTCTTTTTGAGTCTTGAAGTTTGGGAAGGGAAGAGAGCATAAAGTGGGAACAGGTCTATCAATGTAGGTCTTTAGTTCATCCTCTGTGCATATATTAACTAACAAATAGAGAAACAAAATACAAAGTTGTGCTGCTGGACCTGCAAACTTGAGAGAAATATACTTCCTACTAGTCTCTTCCTTAAATGACTTTTTAAGAAAAAAATCCTGAACACCAGCCAACTTTATTGTAGTGAACTTTATTGCAGCTAATTTTATGTTCTTTTCAGAAATCAAACTCTTGCAAATGAAAGTGATATTTGTGTTGATTCATTGGGACTATGGTGCACTGTGTGCATAAGCTTAATTGCAGAAGTATTGCTACACAAATACTATTAAATATTGACCACAAATATATGAGTTTATAGCTAGAAAGTGTGTTTTTCATTCACTTCTGCTGAAGTAATTTTCTTTCCTTTTCTCCCTTAGGCAGTGGTGTGATTTGTTTATAACATTATATGTGGGTCTGAAAACCACCCGATTGACCAAATAGTTAAAGCAAAATTGACATTACTAGTTATAAGTTTGATACAGAGAATTCTGTTTCTTTTATTAATGTGAGTATCTGTAAAACACCTAGGCAAATCATCAACAGTAAGTCAATCTTCTCTAGCTGTTAGGATTTTGCTTTTCTGTGGAAAAATAAATATAAATAAATTGAATTCAGGGTGTTTTTCAGAGTCTGGGTCTGACTGACTTGCCTGATGTAATGTGAGGTACCCATGGACCTGGTTTCTTTATAACTGTGTTTGTATATATATTTTTTTGTCTTTCATGAGTCTTTCTACTATGAGAAAAAAGTCAAAATCTTGGCTCTTCTAAAGTGAAATTGAAGTTTTTAAAATTAAAACCAAACCAACCAAAAGCAGACAAAGCATCCTCTCTAATGTTTCAAATAAAGTTAAGTTTCATTAAAAGTATGTTGATTCTCTTAAGAGCTTGTGCAAAAAGATACTTTATATGGAAAAGTAGGCAGGATAGATCCTGAATGCTTATAGGACCTTTATACTATCTCTGATGTTCTAGGTAATTTTATGTAAAGCCTCTAAAGTTGCCCTTTGATTACAGTCAATAAGAGGCCAAAACCATTTGTTAGCCAGGATAGACAGTGCTGGGGGATGTGTGTGATGGCTGCACTGCTATTAGATCTGTCTGGTACCTTTGAGGCTCTTGGAAAGATATCTTGTAAAACAGGGAGTAAATAGAAAGTATTGAGCATTAATATGGTCATTTTCCTGGGTGCCCAATAGCCCTCAAGTCATAAAAATGAGTAATAAGTTTTGAAAGAAAATAATTAATACCTACAGTTTCAGAAATTACTCTGTTAATGGATGTTCTCATCAATTAAACTTAATGGTCTGAACAGTGTTATTGATTGCTTTGATGTTTTATCTAAACACACACAAAAAAGGGGAAAAAAAGTGATTTGTTTGATTTTATTTGGTGGCTATTTTCATGCCTGTGTGTAGTGTGAGGAATGCTGAAAGAAAGTTGTATCAGTCTTTCTTTAGTCTGTGAATCTGTTTGCTCATGTAGTATGGCATGAGTGGGCCTGGCTGCTCTGTGCAGGAGAGACTGATAAGATCATTTTAGGGAGATCTAATTATTCCTTGAACTGGAAACTTTCTTCTGCTGCATGGCTGAGGGAAGCTTGCACACATCTTATGTACCTTTACAACCAGTTTATTAAATTAGAGATCTGTGTGACTTGAAGATCAAGTACTGTATTATATGTACTTAGTATCCATAGAGCTTACTTTGACTTCATTATTTACCTGCTAGACTTGATAATTTTTTTAGGAGATACTGGGTAATTCCTTACTTCTCTTTTTTTTCCCCCCCGATTTTGTTAGGTGATCCAATCAGAAAGTGGGTTTGGGTAGTGATAGGTAAGGGGATGATGTGGTGTGGCTGCCTCCTGTGTTTGCTTTGCTGTGTCACTGAGTTTGGGGGCAGGCAAAAGCACCAGTATCAGTGACTGAAGTTTATTCAGTTCATTCATTCTGGTCCACAGACCATGCTAAGGTTGGTTGTCATCTTGTGCACAGGGTTGTAAAGCTACTGGATGGGTAATGGTGACTAAAGCTACAGGAGGTATTTGTAAGCCAAACTTACATGTCAATATATTTATGTGGAGGCATGTTTGTAAATGGTGTATCTTTATCTGTGGTAACAGTGATTCATCATGTGCCTTTTTCCCACCTTTTACTTTATGCCATGTCACCATCTCAAGCTGTTGGTTCCTTCATGTGCAGGAAGGGGCTGGATGTTGCATTTTGATGTTAAACATTACATTTTTATGAACACTGTTATAATCTTTAATCAATTTTAGTTACCTGATTCTTCAATTTCACGTTTTATTCCTGGTTTCTACTGTTACTGCCATTTACTTGGCAGAGACAGGAAGAAGGTGGCTGTTTCGTCTAATTTATAACTTAGAAATTCATTTTGAGAAATAAAAAACATATGCAGCTGATTTCTAGGGTTAACTGTATGGCCCTGACAACTATCTGTCTCTTTCAGGAAATACTTAATAGGCTTAAAATCATGTGGTCTAGACTTTTAGGATTTTTATTTTTTGTTTTTAATTCTGTATTTGGGAATATAGAAGAGAAAGTTAGGACTATAGATTAATTTGACTGTCTCTTTTTTAGTGCATTTGAGAAGTACTTGACAAAGCTTTCTCCTGTATGTATTTAGAGATTGGGTTTTTGGAGTAGAGGCTCTGACAAGTGATGACTTGTGTTGGATATGTTATGCTATCCCTGCTAGAACTGAATTTCCAGGTATTTCCCCACCATTAATTTCCCTGTACTTTTCCATCTGGTATAAAAATCTTGTCCATCCCCTGTCAAGAGACCAAAGTAGAGCAACTGAAACCCCAGCTCTGCTCTGCTGTGACCACAGGGAGGCAGCTGCTGAACTAAGTCAGAGGGTGCTCATGTTCTCCCTGCCAGGAGGTGCAAGAAACACTGAGTGACATCCACTCAGTGATTTCTGGCATTTCTCCTTCCTAAATGCAAGGCTACCTGCCAGCATCTCTTCCTTCTGAGCTATGATGCTGTGCCCTTGTGGCTGTGAATAGTCCCTGGCCTCTGCTCAGTCTTTGTAAAGAGCTGCTTTAGAAACAATACCTTGTTTGCTGCATTCATCTCTGACTTACAGCAGTGACCTTGCTTATATCCACACCTTGTTACAGTTTATTTTCAAAAATCTTTGATCTTCTTTGGTACATCTGTTGGAGGAGCACTAGTCTGCAGACTCATGTATAGGATATAGCAGTTGGCAGCTGAAAATACAGAGCAAGACTGTGCTATCTTGTTCTTGTAATTCAGAGTTAATTCATTACCCTGAAGATTTTACAGCCTGGAAAGGCTTAATTGAGTGGCAGTAACCATAGCCAATGTTTGTCCTTATGCCTTTTGCCCCTGCTCCCAACCCCAAAATATGCTTGATATTGACTTCTCTTTTCTAGTCTGCTGGTGTGGAGGCAGGCTTGGTTGGATTTATTCTTCTGTGATGAGATTAAAAATAATACCAAGTTTTTTTGTCTTGGATGGGAGGTGGCAGAGTTGGAGAAATGGACCATGCCTCTCTATCCCCTCATATAAACCAACAGGGGGTTTACTCTTTTCATAGAAATGAACAAGCACTCAAAACTTTAAACCTTGGAAGCGACATACAGGAAAAATTGTTGTTTATGTGAAGGCTGTTGTGTAAAGAAATAGAAAGGGAGAAAGGTTATGAGTAAACATCTGTGTATGTCTTTTTCTCAGTCTTAATTTGGCAATGATCTGAGCAGATAAGAGTTCATTTTGCTGTAGCTGGGAAAAGTTGGTGTATCATATGTAGTGTATACACAGAAAATGAAATGATACCATGCTTCTCTATTAAGGAGTATAATTTTGTGGTATGAGAAACTGTGTCTATACATTTTATGGTAATGAGATGATTAAAACCTGTGTTAAAGTTGTATTCTGAAATTCACTTCAAAAGTACTTGCAATTAACATAGGAAAAAGTAAAAATTCACTTCTGGAAAGATAATGAGATACTTTGCATTAAAATATGCATTGATCATGGTTAACATCGTGTGCTTTAAGAAGTTAAGAAATTAGAATGCTAAGATTTGCACAAACTTGCTCTTGTTATACAGGATTAAATTTTATTAAGGAGTGGAAGAGTTGGGACTACTTTGGTTATTATTGTAGTTTTTTCCTAAGCATTTTCAGTACACACCACACTCACTTCCATGGGCACAGCTTCCATGCTCACTAAGAACCAAACATGAAGTATTTATTTAAACATTCCTGAACATTTTTAAGAGTCATCAAGTTTAATGAGAAGGTACAGAACTCTGTTGTCTCTACGAGATAATAATTGTCTTCGGTGGAATGAAATGGGTGTTAAGAAGTCATATAAAGATGAAATAACAGGAGGAATCTTGCTAATTAGAATAGATGAGGTTTATCAATATCCATTTATTTAGTGGAATTAAGCAGTCTTTTCTTCTCTTTGGGTTAGTTAATAGTCCCATGTGTATGATACTCCAAATCTTTTTCATTGTGCTTTATTTAATTTCTTCTATTAACCTTCTGAACTTTGCTATACAGGTAAAGGGTATGGAGCTGTAATGTAATGTCTGCTGCTTATGCTATATGTTAAGATGTATTTAGATGATACACTCTTTTCTTCTCAGTGCTACAGGGAAAGACTTTGATCTTCCAGGAATTGTTTTCTGTCAGTAGTTAAGTGCCTTTTGTGTCTGGGTATTCGCTTTTATTTGAGTACACTTAGTCAGAAATAAAACCGTGAACAAATTACTGGAATTTAATCTTTGCAGATGTGGTTTCCTTCTCAATCCTTTGAATATTGTTCTAAAACCATCTGGTACACTTAAATTCACATTTATGTGGAAGCTTTAGAATGAGTATTTTCTGTTAAGGCTATCTCTGAAGCCGACAGTGTTCTTGAAGATGATCTTGTAACTCCTTGCATTGCACCATTGACTGTTTGGAGCATACACCCTAAGGCTCATGCTGATGATTTTAACTCCTATTACTATTGATTCCAGAAATCCAGTGAAACTGCGCAATACATTTTTTTTTTCTGTTTCCATCTATTATAATATCCATGTTTGTAAACAAACCTTCAGGATGGAGCAGATTTTTTTCCTAAGAGTCTCTCCTGTTCAAAAGTCTGAATCAAAACCAGCTTGTCATATTGACTAAGAGATAAATTTGATGTTGCCTGGTCCATCTCCTTATACAGACACATTTTGACACAGTGTATTTGAGTGCTAATAATGACATTAGAAGATGTTGGAAAGAGATCTAATTTGGCATGCAGGAGTGACTTTGCTGTCATCTCCTATTTTCTGCACAATTGACAGCAGATACTTGGGGCTGAATTTTTCTTTCAGGTCAGATTTCCAAGGCATGAGGCTGTCTGTTAGAAACAGATAAGACCAAAACCAATACGGAAGTACTTGTTGGAAGTGTCAGCAGTGCTGAGGATTTAAAAAGAGTGCTTCAGTTTTCTGTTTATGACATGACACAACAACACATATTTCACTAGCAATAAAATCCAACCAACAATCCCCTGCCAGTTCTTACAATTTCTCACTGGGAAGATTTTGTATTAGTAGTCTCATCTGGGAAGAACAAAATTTTTTTTCAACCAATATATCTATTTTGTCACACTCCCTAGCTAGTACTGTCAAATTATTTTTCAAGAAATCGAAGTAGGTGTAAATGCCCTCACGATCCAAAATGCTTTCAAGTTTTCACTGTCAGACAAAAAAAATTTATATCTGTACTTAATTTTTAGTGTGCAAGACACTGAAAGAGTGCATGAAAACATTATCTGAGGTAAAACCAAAACAATATGCTTTCAAATATTTCCATACATGTTTCATACACTGTTGTTTCTCAAACAGCCCATTTAATATCCCACCTCTTCCCTTCAGCAAAAATAAGTGGGCTACTTATACATTCCTGTTGGTGAATGTTACTGTCTAAAACTTCCCTCAAAGAGCACCAGTGAAGAACAGCTCCTACCCAGTCTGCAATCTGAAGAGTGACCAGTTCTGCAGTGGGGCAGGTGCTGTGAATGTCAGGTCAGCCTCTTAGTTGGGGAATTTGTTGTGTGAAAGTGGATTTCTGCTCTCTGGAATAATACTCTTCTTTGAATTCCCCTGTCCTGACTAATTGCTGTAATTAATTTTAATAGTTTGTGATCAATCTCAATTCTTCATTAAAAATGGTAATGAAAATACTCAAAAGAAATTCTGAAAGTTTTGGGGTGAAATAGTGTTTTCACCACATTTGCTAGGGTGTTCCCAAAATCCAAGAGAATATATATATATACACACACATATATATTTTTTTTTTCATCAGACGGGGGAAGAGAGAACTATAGTTTAATCTAGTGAACAGTTTTGCGTCTCAGTTCTTTGTGTGCCAGATCAGGCTGTGAAAAATAGCAAAACTATTTTGAGATTTTTAATAAACAATCCAGGAAATTGGAAGTTTTCATTTTGACAGTTTCAAGATGAAGTGCTTTAACTTTAATATCAAAAATAATTTTTCATCTTTAAGCATCTTTTTAAAAGAGGCAGAAAGCAATTTCATGTGGAGATGACTGATCTTGATCATGGGTGATGTCATGTCCCGTTGGATTAACAGTGCAGGGAAAGTAGCTTGGCTGCCACTGAAGATACACTTGCTCTGTAAAAAGTAGAAATTTTCTTGTTTGGGGTTGTAATGAAACGTGTTTCATAATTATCTAAGAGTAGAAAGGAAATAAAAGGAAAAACTTTATATGGAGTTACCTGGATTACCTGTTCTGCAAGCTGCTGAGCACATAAGGAGTGGAGCATCTTCCCCAGCAGGAAGGAGGATACTTGCCCCTCTGTGCTGGTCAGTAGACCTCAGCCCCAGATTAGAGTAAATCTGATTGATGATGGTTTTTAAATGTGAGACCTGAAGCTGAATTATGCATAATATGATGGTTAATTTTTCTCCAACTCTAGTTAAAAGTGTTCTGAGTTTTCTTTCCAAAAAAGGCATTTTTGTAATGAGTTGTCAACAAGTAACACTATGGGTAGTGGTCGATGTATATCCAGCTACAAGATCAAATTCCTATATGAATATCTAGTGAAATAGAAAATATATATTTATACTTTAGTGGTAAAATGCATTATGGGAACACTGACATATGTTTTTTACTAAGCCAATATTTTGAACTGATAAGTGATTGTCATCTACTAAAATGGCACCAAAAGAACAAAGACCACAAAGCTAATGCCACAATGAGATATCATCTTACAAACCTGTAAATTTTAATTCCCTGTGTTATTAGAGAAGATAGCATGAGCATGTTAAATATTGTCTCATTTCATGAGAAGGAATTAAAATAGTTTAGAAATAATTTTCCCATAAACACGGAGTATGTGATCAGCTTACTCCAGGAATAGCTAAAACGAAGTGCATGGCATACGGCAAAGATGAGATATAAATTGTCTGAATTATTATTTTAGTTTATTTTTGTTTGTAATAAAACTTAATTTCTTTTCCAAACGTATATTTACAGGCTTTTTTTGCTTCTGCTACCTTGCCTGTAATAATTTTTACACCGTGCTGTATAAGGCAAGTACCACCATAGCCAGTGATTGGACTTGCAGTAAAAATAAAACACTGTCCCTATTCACAGGGCTGTGGTGAGCTGAAACCACCCCTATGTGTGCTCTGCTGGTCTCAGTCAAGCTCCCAGAGTCTCCAGGAAGAACAGCCTGCTCCAAATCCTCATTATTCAACGCGCTGAACAACGTCCTGTGAATTGCCCAGGTTGCCCAAGGGGCTTGTGCTGTGGCTGGGCCCTGCCCTGTGTGCCTCCAGCACCTGGCACAGGTGGGAGCCAGGGGCTCAGCGCTGCCCTGCCTGGGGAACTGAAATCCTGCCCGTGTTCTGCGAGAGTGGAAGGCCCCGGGTGCTTCCCCTCTTCTCTCTCTTCCCTCTCTTTCCTTTCTGCACATTGCATACTCCCGTGTGGGGAATGCCGGGGAGGTTTGGAGGGTCTAGGTACTACTTTTGTGGAGATATGTTGAAAAGTTGTATAGATAGCACTGTAATATTGCCAAGTAATATCTAAGCAATGCAAACCTGTATTGCTTGGGTATTACTTGGTAACCTTTGAAAGTTTCGATGGGAACTTACTGCTGGTCTTAGTATTTTGATGCCTAGATACTTGTTATGTGGATGCCCTAAACTTTCTGTCTATAATAAGACCATTAATTCTTTTGATATTTTGCTTTTTACAAGACTATTATGACTTGAACTGCTTTTCTCATGACTCATGAGAATGGCAATTGGTAACCCACTAATATTTCTGCCCACAAGGGTTTGTAATTTCAGAAGTAATCACTTCATGGCTGATGTAAATTTTGTAATGAGAAATACTAGATTTATGACTGCAGGATTTCTCACAGACTGTTTTATTGCTTAGAGGAATTGCTTTCTCTGTTGGGAAAATCCATCATTAGATGTCTGCCTCAAATGTTTTGTGGGCGGTTTATGCTTTGAGAATGCTAATGCAATCATTGAAACAATAATGATGATTTGAGATAGTATAATTGTTCCCCTTCCTTCACTCCAGACACAGAATGAGCTGCAAGTGAAGCTAGGTGTGGGTTTGTAAGGGGACTTTACAGCCAGGATGTGAGTAATTGCAATATCTGGTCATTGGATTCTTGCCCCACCTTTTATGGTCAGTGCACTTTCCTGAAATAGGTAACAGATTTCCATACTTAGAAGCTGAGAAGGGTTGTTAGGAAGAGTGCAGGATTAGTCACAGTGATGATAAGTGATTTTGAAGAAGGTCTTTGCTGATGCATTTTTGCACTGAACCTCTCTAGGTAAAAGTACTGCTTGCCTGTGGGACTGATACCCTTGGGCAAAATGTTGGAGGGAGTAAGTCTTTGCAGTTCCTAATGAAGCTCAGGCCTCAAAGATGGGCATTTCCCAACCTGCTGGAATTGGGATGTTTCTGAACATGCCTGCTGGATGACAAAATTTTGGGACCTCCTAAGTTTTTGTGATAAAAACCTTGGCATTCCCAAGGTTAGTTGATGTAGGCTGTGAGGATTAAAGTTCTGTTTTGAAATACAAAATATGGGTATCTAAGACTGAAATCTGTGACCAAGGTTTGCTGTAGGCAACTTCTAAGCTTTGTGTTAAAATTTAATATAGTTTTGCCAGCTCTATGCCCATAGAACATCTCCACAGAGAAACTGCTTCTGTCAGCAAGGTCTTTCCTTCATGGGTTGGTGTCCATAAAAAGAAATAGAAAAGAGTGAGAATGATCTTAGAAACATCATGCACCACCATGTAACCTCTAAAATATATATATCTTTATATATATATATTTCTCAAATATATTTTTCTATATGTGCTTTAGCAATGCTAAAGGCATCTATTTCCTGGAGTGTGGACAGCAGGGTAGAGAAGAAGGTGGGAACCTATCTTTGAGTCACTATTCCCTTTGCATCCTGCTGTATCTCATTTTGCCCCAATGCCTGCTTTTAAGGACCCAACTGAAGCCCTTCACTGCTTCTGTGAAGCTGCATTGTTGCATGGATTAGCATTTCTTTTCATTTCTGCTTTCTGTGTGCAATAGGTGTATTCTGGGTGGAAACATGTGCTACTGGAGAATCACCTGTGATGTATTGGAGTTTCAATTCTTTGTCTGATTTAGCATATTTTTGCTTTTTAATGTAATTCATTTCTGCACTGCTGATCTTATTCTGTATTGAAACAGCACATTTGTGCATGATTCAAGTTCATTTCTGGAAACCAGTTTCAATAACTTTCATTTATTTAAACTATTAAAATAGTTTAAAGTACAGAGAACAGTACCACTCGCTTTCTATTTAAATTGCAGCTCTAACGGTTGAAATAGCCTTGAAATAAAGTATCTTGGGTTCTGCTTGACCTGATTCAATATAACACTTAAAAAGTAGAAGTACTGAAAAGATAGTCAGATGCATTCCCTATTTGGCTCAGGCTATTGAAATGGCAAGGGTATGAGTTTGCCATAGCTATTAATATGATATTAATCCAGGGTATATTATATATTGCTTTAAAGTCTTATCAGGAGGACTGGATATCCTTTTGTAATGTGTTCTTTTGCTTTTTCTATACACTGATATTTTGTAGATGAGCCATTGCTCAATAAGTGAAGTATAAATGGTTCTTCTTATATGATCAAGTATGATGTTATTGAACGCCTTACAAAGAGGCTGTATCCTCTGCACATTAAGATTGAGTCTGGTGCTTATTACAAAATCCAGACTTTTCAGATGCTAAATACATGCTCTATCTTACAAGCTAAAAATGGTAAACTCCTGACAGTTTTGGGCTGTTGAGGCTAAATGACTCTCTTATGTCCATCTTTCTTTCTTTTGTCCTTCTGGTTTCAGTTTAGGCCCTAGTCCTTAGCAGTAGGAAATATCTCTGTGGATCCAGATGGCTAGAAAGTAGCAATGCCATTACAGTCTCCAATTTTCTGAATCAGGGCATTTGTTATTTTGACTTTTCCTATAGAATATCACTGTAAAAATATTAGTTTTTGGCATGGTGATAGCTTATTTTGTGTATTTGATTTGCTGTAGAAACTTTCATTGGTTGTTTTTAGGCTGTTGGAGATGTGTACTATAGCTTCACACTACTGAAATTTGCTTCTACCTTTGTTTTTTGTAGGTGGGTTTTCAGATGCACCAAGGAAACTTTTAAAATCATCTATATGTACAATTGTTTCTGTGATATCTCCTTCATTCCATGTAAGTAAATAGTTCAAGAATGTCTTGGTTTGTTTCTTGTCTTCTGGTGAGAATCTTGCAAGAAAACTGCATGAAAACCAAAAAACTTTAAACTCTCTTGTCTGCTTTTATGAGTAGTCTGTCTCTTTCTGTACTCTAATTTTTCATAATTTATTTTTATAAGAAGTTGTTCTGCACCCGGTTTATCAATTTGTTGGCAGTGCGTTGATAAGAACTTTATTTCCATGGCTTTGTCTCTCTGAGATAATTAAAAGTTCCACTCCTGTGTTCCTGCACTCAGTTCATTCAGTTCAGCACATTGGCTGCAGAGGCACCGTTTAGTCCTTCACCCTGTCCAGTGTTCAGCTTCCCATGTATCAAGATTAATAATAACAATAATAATAATCAGAGAGCTCATACATAGAGGGAGGGAGGTATTGATTGCCATTAAAATGTTGGGTCTTGTCTTAAACAATCTAGTTTTGCTCCTTATCATCACAGCACCTAATTGAATTTGAGTGGATAAAATTATTTCTAGGCTACATGTGGTGCATGATGGTGCACCAGTGCCCTTACTTGTTTAAATATATGAGCCCTCTGAAATAGGGAACACTAAAAAAATTAGTGGAGTGACAAGAAAAATGATATTATTTTGGAAGGAATGCAGATACCCTTTAAAAAAGAGAAAGAAAATAGAGAAGGAAAAAGCTAATAAGCATGGGTAGTGGAACTGTTTTATAAAGGATTCATAAAAGAGGTCATGAAAAGCAAATCTGCTTTGATTTAAAAAAAAAAAAAGTTTAAAGTATGGAAAGTGAGATGTATGCAGATTAGATTGTTCCTGAAAGAGATTATTAAATACAAGTGTCACTTGGTTTTATTTGGTTAGGTTAGTCACAAAATTGACTGCATAGCTATCTATGGAACTTGCTGAAAAAGCAGGAGAACTTCATAAACCTTTCCCTAGGCCACTCATTTTCCACAAATTTTGTAGTTTCTGCGTGTGTGAGGAAAAATATTCTTTTGATCTACATCTTAATTCATGCACCAATAATTCCAGAACAAAGATGAAAAACATATTTGAATCTGAATTGGAAAAAAATAGTTCTATTGTAATGTAAGAAAACTTGGTGGAACTACCACTAAGAGGAGCATAAACAATGTGCAGCAGATGTAGTTTAATACAAAAATAAATAAAAATAATATTATGTACTTTTCAGGTTTGGGTTGGAGCCTTTTCTGTGAATTGCAAATTATATTTCAGTGATTGTTAATAATGCAAGTTTGTTATTGGTACATTAGTGCATATTTATTGCATCCATACAAGTAGGAAACAGGTACAGAGTTGTCAGAACTGACAAACACAGAATTGAAGCTGTGTTGTGAAATGAAATAAAGCTTGAATTCAGCCTACAAGTTAAATTGTTTTTGCAAAAGTCAGCAAAACATGAGCTTATTTCATGGATAAACTGAACCTTATGTTGACTGAGTCCTTTTTCAAAATTATTTTGAAATAATTGCACTGCAAAACCTTCTCCTTTCTGCAAGAGGTGTTAATAAATATGCACCCAACTTTAAGATATGTTAACCAAATTTAAGATATGTCAACCAAATTTAAGATATGTTAGGGAGAAAAAAGTAGTTGGATTTTTAGTAACAGTAATTTGAAAACCCTTCTCCCTGCTATGGTCTTTGCATCCCTTGTTAGCACATGCAGATTCCAGCTCTTCCTTGTACAGACAGCAGCTAAGGCCACTCCATTGCACTTACACATTTCCTTTTTTAAAGATTAGCGTGTAAAAGCTGGGCAGAAACACACCACAACGTTAAATCTGCACGTGTTGTCTTATTTTGAAACTGGTGGAAAATTGAAAAAATATCCCAAACCAACACAAACCTAATAAAATGAAACAACCCACTTGCAAATAAATGTTGGGTGACTCCTTTGCTCTCCATCTCCAAAGAGAGGATTTCAGCCACATGCCAGTGGTTGTGTGAGTGTTTCAGAGCAGACCTGGAGAATGAAAATCAGATCTCTTTGTCTAAGCCAGGTTGTCCTTTCTTCTTTTGAAATGGACCTGCATATACCTCATAGTTTGGATACTGCCAGTAATTGTTACAGGTAAAATGCTTATTAGTTTTCCTATCAACCACATCTCTCTTTGCCAGTACTCACTTGGACAAGGTGAATTCTCTTTTCTTCATTAATTACGTAGGTGATCAGTGAGAGAGCAGAGTTGTGTGGAGGTGGAGAGAAGCGGGGGAAGTTGTGGAACATGAATTCACAAGTTTGGCCTGAAAAAGATATGTGTCTTGATACACAGCTGACAATGTTTCTTGTCCCATTTGCAGTTTGGACAAATTTGTCTCCTTTGCCATGCTCTCTACAGTCTTAAGGAGGAGGCTGGACAGCAGACATCTTTAACATCACAGGAATATTTCTCAAAGGCAGCAGTTGAAATGATCTAACCCTGAATATGTTTAAGGCTAAATTGTGCATATTTATCCTTAGTTGAAAAGGATCATTAGATTATGCCTATGCTCATATGAAATTGATAGTAACATGTGCAATGAGCCTGTCCTCTCTTTTATGGCATTACAGACTTGAGTATTTTACACATAAATAGGGCAAGATGTGAAACAGAGTGCATACTGCTTTGGGCTGGGAGACATGGACCATAAATCAGGATATGTATGCATAATTACAAGGTATCAGAACAAGTCTCAAGGGTATTTTTAGCACTATAAAATGTTGGATAGACCTGTTCTCCTACAGAACATTATCCTTCTCATTTCTTCACTCCTAGGTACCAAACAGTTTTGTTGGCCAGGTTACTTGAAATGGTAGCAGTGTGATAAATGGCAGCTGCAAGAGTATATTGTGTTTAATTGCACAATCAGAGTTTAAAACTTCTGATTACATTGTGCAAAGGCTCTCAACTAATTTTCTGAAAATGTCTCCAGGGTTAAACACTTTAACTAACATTTGGATGTGAAAACCAAAGGCTTAATTTTTTTTTTTTTCCTGCTGATGTGAAATATTTTGGGAGGATAGAATCACAGAACCATTAGGATGGAGAAATCCTCTATGGTCTGACTATTAACCCAACACTGCCAAGACCACCACTAAACCATGTCCTTCAGTGCTATATCTACCCACCTTTTAAATCCCTCCAGGGATGGTAACACATCTGCTTCCTTGGGCAGCCTGTTCCAGTGCTTGGCAACCCTTTCAGTGAAGAACTTTTCCCTAATAACCAGTCTGAACCTCACCTGATGCAAATTGAGGCATTTCCTCTCATGCTACTGCTTCTTTTCCAGGACTGGCCCCACTTTGCTGCAGCCTCTTTTCAGGCAGTTTTAGAGAGTAAGGTCTTCCTCAGCCTCCTTTTCTCCTGACTAAGCGGCCTCAGCACCCTCAGCTGTAAATTCTTGGCTGCCACTTCAGGATCTACTTGAAAGCCATCAATGAATACCTGGTGTTCAGAATCTGAGTGACACAGACTTTTTCATGCAGGAGTGTCTTGGGCAAAATTCTCATTTCCATGCATGTAAAATGACAGCAGCAAAAACAAAAAATGAAGGAGGAGTGAGATGAATTAGAAATGTCCCGTCTGCTTGTATTGTCCACTTGAACTACCATTGTCTGAGGTGACAGGAGGGAGGAAAGTGGAAAACAAACCATCTCTAAAATTAAAAAGTGTGAGAAGCATCTCAGTGGTAAGAAAAGCTGTGCTTTTTTCTTTTTCACGTAATGGAAGCTTCTGTGCAGCTTGAGAGTGTGTATTCCCCATTGCAGCAGAGTTCACGCTTAGGAGTTTAGTTAGAACTTTTATGTGATTATTTTGCCTAAGATCAGATTTTAATCCTGCAGTTTAGTTAGAATTGAGGCTTAGATTCAAACAGAAGGGGGGTTGTTTGTTTTTTTCTGCATCACCTGGCACTAAATCTCTAACTCTGCTCCCAGTGTAATGAATCCAGATTCAGTTCTCCCTAGTTGTTCAGCTGTGTTTAAGTCCTGTGCCATCCCCTGTACTCTCCTACATTTGCACAAAGTCAAAGCAGCATTCTTATAAGGCCCTAAAAAGCAGTTATGCCATGTAATTTTCATAAGTGACTAACGAGATTGGTTGAGCTGCCTCTGGTGTCATTCCTGTCTTGGTGTAAAAAGAAGCACCTTGGATGGCAGGATGTTTTCAAATGGGTGCAGTGCTAAGAGGCGATGGAAGAACAGAGCTACCAAGCTGTCTCCTTTTTCCTTGAGGAAGATAGAGAGACATCTGAGATAATAGGTATGAGAGATCTTATCCATTTTGTGGAAGAGGATCTGGAAGAAAAAAATTCTGCTGTGCTTTTGCCATGAAACTCTCCACTGCTGCTGTAACACCTGTAATCTTCTCAGTGAGTTTCTGAATATGAATAACTTGCCATCCCTTTCTTAAATGCTTATTTTTCTGAAAGTGAAGATACAAATGTCTTTTAATGTGCTTTGAAGATTCAAAAGGAAAGACCTCTGCACTGATCTAATTCTCTGAAAGCCCCTTATTGTGATATACTACTAGCTTTTGTGGAGCAACTAGCTGTCATTTAGCTTGATTCAGCTAATTTATTCATATCAATTAATTGGATAATGAGCCATAGACAGGCTTTCGGTATCTGAAAACTACTATCTTCCTTTTGCCATTCCCCGCAGGAGAAAATAGAATATAAAATTTCCCCAAATATTCAAAAACCATATTTTTATTTTAATAAAATTGCCACAATGTTACATGTCTTTGATGTTCAATATTATCTTCAAATCAATTTTGACATTCTTCTTCCCTTATTTGTGCTGCATAAGGATGTTCTCCTGTCTTAAAATGGTGGGATCACTTATGATGCCTGAGCATTTGCACCTATTGCTTAAATTGTGTAGCTTGTACTAGTAGTTGTGTAGGTGATACGTAGTAGATAATTTCAAACTAGATTGATAATCATATACCAAATTTGATGTAATTTCATTCCTTGATCTAATAGATTAAAAAACTCAAACTAATGATAGTTACTGCTACGGACAGCTTGGTAATTTTTTTTGTAGCTTGGTGAAGTATTTGTAACATGGCTTAAAATATTTTGAGATTACATGTTCTAAAAGCAGACCTTATCCAGCACTTAGAAATAAATGCAAAGAAAATACTTTGCAAAGGTATTAAACATTTAAAAGCCTTAAAAAGATTTTTTAATAACCTTACAGAATGGGCTTTTAGATTAACTTCAATGCAGTGGTAATGTTCCTCAGATTTTCACATATACTGATAATAACATCAAAACACCTTTAAAGTTCACCTTATGAAGCAATTTTTATTAGTTCTGGTACTTGTAGTTTTATTATTGGTTAGAATTATTGTTATTTGATTTACACATACCTTTTCTTTATGCTCCCACCTAGGTAAATCAGTCTGTTTAGTCACAGTAAACTACTGATTTTTAACAAGATAGAACATTCAGCAGCAGTCCAGGATCTCTGGGTTTTTCACACTCTGGATGGACTTCCAGGGTGACTGGAGTTCAAGTTCTTTGCATCTTAGAGACACCTCCGCTGTGAGCAGGTGATGTCAAAATGTATGAGTCATTTTATATGCTGTTATTAATTTCTATGAGTTTGAAATGTCACACTTTCTATGCGGAAGTGCTGGATCTGTAACTTTTGTGTTTGTCCTCATGACAGGTCTGTTTTTAATGTACAGTTCAAATGTATGCCTGGAGCAAAATAAACACACATCTAAAAAAGGTGAGATTTTTTTTCCATATTTGTATTATTCTTATTTATTTCAAACCATGTAAATTGTATGTGTTTCTATCAGGAAGAGCGTAGTGATGAGAAATTTACATTAGCCCTGAGCTAGACCTTGACTATTAAGGGTGAATCTTTTAAAGTTTTGTTTATGCATTAATATGTGTTTTCAAACAATTAGTTGAAACTCTAAGGGTGCATTTAGTGCTGGCCTGGAGCATGTTCCTGAGGGCTCATTATCCTGTCAAAGCCTGTAAGATGTGGACCCTGCAGGAGTGATGTTGGTACTTAGTGAGTTAATTTGGAGTTAGTTTTTTTTTTTTTTTTTTGCAATGTCATAGGAGGGAAAGGCTACAGTAGATACAGGTGGAGATGAAAATGCAAGACCCTGGTTCTAAATTTATTTTGGGAAAATGGAATTTGTTGCTCTTCAGCTTTCCTTCTGAAAACTCTCTTGTGGTTTTATTGTCAGCTGAAGTGTTTATTGACTGAGAAGTGCTTGCATTTTAGTGGTGGATATAGTGATCCTAGTAAACACTTTGGGGCTTTCGTGATGCAATATGCTGTGTAAGTGTTTGTGTTGTTTTATGATGGAGTGGGCAGAAGATTATTTAAATAAAAAGTAGAATAAAGCCCACACAGTTTCAGCAGCCATTAGATTCATTAAAGCTAGTACAAAGATAAGAGTTAAATGATTTGTGGATATATACAAATGTCTTAAAGTATAAAAGCAACACAGAATCCAATGCCATTATTGCTGGGAGAAGTGCCAGCATTCTCATTATTTTTAATGACTTCCAAACTGGGCCCTTAGTGACTGATGAGGTAAGCAATTTCAGATGGGAAATGTGATATACTCAGTACTGGAACGTGCTGAATGCCCTCAGTTGTTAGGGGCCATGGCTGTGCTGAGGGTACTGTAAGAAGCAGCAGACAAATTGTAGGTTGAAGGTTACTTTAAAAAGAGGAAATTTTTTCTAGGTTGCTGAATAAAATAGAACAATCTAGATGATAAAAATTGTAGGTAATGACACTGCTCATGAAAAAACATTAATCACTGAAGAAAGGTAGATACTAAAGAAAGCAATCTTTGGGTTCATCCCAATATTAGAAAAAAAAAGGCACCAAACAAAACCTTCAGTAACTGTTTTGTTTATTGAAAAAGATAAGCATCTTATGAAGATATGGAGGTTGTTAATAATGAAGTGACTGCTGTGAGAGGCACTTACCTCAGGACCAGGTGGCCTGCAGTTCCCATGTGCCCAATGTCCCCCTTCTGCACTGCTGCATGTGCTGGAGAGCTGTGCCCCTCGGAAATGCCACCAGCACTCTCCTTGTCTCCTGGCAGGGACACAGTGCTTTGGTGTCTGCTCCTGGGTAGGAGGGAGTTGGCAGAAGGAGCTTCTCCAAGAGGGCAGGATCTCAGCTGGGAACACCCCTGACTGCCCATGGGGCTGCCTGGGCATTAAGCAAGACATGTGAGTCAGGAGTGCTGAACAGTAAATCAGGAGCACCACAAATCCTGGAAGTGTTTTAATGGTAGAAAAGGGACTTCTGCAGAACCTGGGCATATCTTTTCAGTGTGTAGAACAGGAGGCTGGGCAGCCCCTTGTCCCTGTCTGCCCCAGGCAGAGAGCCCAAGTCACCTGCTGGCAAGCCTGGGGACAAGGCTTCCCTTACCATCCCTTCTGGTTGGGTGTACCTGAAGAGAAATGCATTCTATTGTGCCAAATATAAAAAACTGATAATACTTTAAGTTTTACAAAGCTGCCTCTTGGGGCTTCAGGCAATAAAAAATATTGCTTGGTCCAGAGCAGGGAAGTTGCATAGTGCCACTTGTGTGATGATGAAGTGTCTGCCTTGGAAGTTAAAATTACTGTGAAGATGACCCAGCAATAGCCAACAAACCTGCAAATTTGTAGCAAACACAAAGCAGCGTTTTTTTTCTTTTTTCTCTCTCTTTTTTTTTTTTTTTTTTTTTTTTTAATGATGGAGCTTGTTGCAATGTGATCCTTTGAAAGCTAAAATTATATCTAGTTTGCATAGGTACTAGATAATGTCACAGAATATTGGTCAACTGATGGCTATTAAAAAAGAAGCTGATAGGTGGCCTGATCTTAGGAAACCCATAAATCACTGGTTGCTGAAATTTCAGGAAATGAATCAGAGGCAAGCCCATGCTCTGTCACTCCATTAGTGATCCCCACAGGAATGGGGCACAGTGGTGACCTCACCCTGGAGCCAGTGCTGTGTGCCCCCTCCCATGTCCAAGGGTGATTTGCAGGGTCAAGTGTGGATGTGAGAAGTTATAATTGTCTCATTTCTATTTCAGCTGGGAGCCTTGCAGTAGTAATCCAAGCTCTTTGTGCCCTGGTGGCCCTGCCTGTTCTCAGGCACCCCCAATGTGGTCCTGGGCCAGGCAAGTGAAGAGCAGCATCTCTCAGGAGTCTAGGTGGGCTCTGCAGATGAGCCACTGCTTCACGTGGAGTTGTGGCCACTGGAAATTCAGGTGAGCACTCTGCTGTACAAATTGTCACTGCCCTCCAGTGCCAGTTACTCTACACACACAGAGTAATGCCTATAATTAAAATGCTCCCTTGAAGTAAATAATTAAATGAGGATTACAGTTATGAGCCACCAAGTGACACAGGTGACAGGCTTACTTTAAGTAGGACAATTAAACTGTAAATTAAAATTAAACCTCTCTGTGTAAGTAGAATATTGTGTTAGGTAATTATCTAAGAGTAATAAGTTAAGTGTGTATACTGTATCAATAAATCTTAAAGATCTTTAAGAAACAGATTTTCTACTTGGGTTTTTTTGTTATCTGTATTTTTTAAAATATTTCCTAATTTAAATGAGAAATAAAAGCCCAAAGTGCATTTTCAATGCTTTTTGGCAAAATTGGATAATTTTACTGGAGTAGTTTGGTTTAAGTAAGCAGCATTTTTCCTTAACAAATGCCTGGGTTGTTGTTGTTGGGTTTTTTGTGGTTTTTTTTTGTGTTTTTTTTTTTTTTTTTTTTTTTTTAAACATAGTGTAGATACGGAGTCCTTTAGGAGTGCTTGCTGGAGAGGTGCCTATACACTTGAGCAGAGCATGGCTAGAAAGAGAATGTATCATCAATGTTAGACAGTTAGAGCTGCTCACTTACAGGATGGGCAATAATTAGTTCTTGGTATTAGTACCTTGGTACAAGCTCAAAGACTATTTACTGCCAAATTACTGAATTCACTATATTTCACATTTTTGAGAAAGTTCCTGTGCCAGATAAAAAACAAGTTTTATTTTATTCCGTTTTAAAAGAACTAATTTATTCTCTAGGTACAAAGTGGTCTAGATCTTGACAGTCCTTAAAACATGGAGTTATGAGCTGTACAAAATGTTCTCTAGATAGTACAAACATGTTTTTGCTGGTTTTTTAAAAAAATTTTTTAGCAGACCAGTGTTGTAGAAAATACCAGTAGTAAACAAAATTTTGGAAAAAAAACCCCTGGTGTCCTAGTCCAAATTCAAAAACCTTTTCTGAAAAAACTCCTGATTTTTGGGAAAAAGAAAATATTTTTCAAGAAAATAATGTTTGAAAAACACTGTAAATGAATACTTTAGCTGGAAGTAAAAAAAAATAAGGGTTTTTAAATAAAAATAGTGAATTGAATTAAGAATAAATTAGCTTTAGGCAAAGTAGATCTTTAAAAATCAATTTCAGGAGTCCTGGAGGCAATCTTAGAAGCTTTGAGCACTTTTAGTGCTAACTTCAGTGCCCCTTTTGGAGTTACAGATATTTTTGGCTTTGTCCAAGGGAGTAAGGCAACACATTGCAGGGTGCAGCTGGGGCTACTCCAGTGTGTTAATGGCAGGATTGACAAATCCTTGCCTGTTTGATTGTCCCTCCTTACAGAATTAATCTGGTTTAGCTCATGGAGTTATTTTGTGAGTCAGAATGTGCTGAGGTGCTGGCAGGTCACCCTGCTCCTGGGGGGCACAGCCTGGGGAGGGGGCTCTGCTGGGCTCTGCTGCTCTCACTGAACACAACTGCACCATCAGTGTGGTACCTCGTGCTTAGTTTGTGATTTGCTACACGTGCACAGAGTGGGATTTTTATTAAAGGTTTTGTTAAAGTAAATAATCAGAAATTCTGATTTAAAAATCCCACATAGACTCTGAATAGAGTGTCCCTATACCCTTTGCTGAGCTGTGCCACACTGCTGAAGCAGAGCATCCAAATGCCTCAAAATATTTTAATACTTTTCATTTTATATGAAGTAATTTTTGCTATAATTTTATAACTCTGCTTCTAATGTTATGTTTTTAGTACTTTATTAGGAGAAACAAGAAGCTAATTTGGACATCTTTGTTGTTCTCAATTCAGAAAGAAAGGAACTGTTCTTTCTTTGATGCACAATCATAAAGCTGGAACAATTCAAATAACTTTTAAGATATTGTACTTTGTTTAGTAAAATATTTAGTACCATTATGATAGTGTAAACCATTAGACTGCAATTACACTAGCACAGCACAGAGCCCAATAGTTCTGTTGGAACACAGCAGTGATGCATGATTGCCTCATTAGGATCAGAAGTCTTGGAGAACTAAGGTTATTAAAAAAAATGAATCATGGTTACAGTTGTGATTTTGTTAGATTGTAATAAAAATATCTTATTTATGCATCTAACTTCTACTGTGTTAACCTCTTAACAAAGTATTAAGAAACCTGCAAGAACTAGTAAGGATTCTTTGAATTATGATTATGAAGCTTTCTGTCTTATTGCAGCTGGAAATGCAGAACCTCATCTGTATTTCCCTAAAAGTGTTATTCAGGCAGGTTGCACTGCATCTTTCCAGGACTTAAATGAGACTGTTTATACAGATATTTATGAGAGCAGTGTTTTAGAGATTGCAAAAAAACTTTAATTCATGTTATTGTCGAAATGTTCTTTTTCAAAAATGCCCAAATGTACAGCCAATGTATTTACATAATTTCAAAGTCAATTATAGATGAAAGGTAGGAGGAATAGTTTTCTTTTTGCTACCTTACTTAGCTTTGAAAACATTTAATAAGAGAGTTTATAGACACAGCCAGGTTTTCTCAGCAACAGGGGAATAAGAAGCATTTTGAAAATAAAAAGCAGATAGGAAGATTTTTCAAAATGAGTTTGGGCATTGAAGAGCTGCATTAACACTGGTAGTAACATCTAACTAAAAAAACCTGATTTCATTTGAAATTGCTGGCATTCCTTTACATTTGGGCATGTGGATGTCAGTAGCATATCTGAGAGTGCAAAAAGACTGAGCTAGTCACCACTGAGATAACTGTTGGGTCTTTCACATTCAAAAGTAGTTCAAGTCAGTGGAAATAAACTTTAATCTTACACTGATTAAATATTGTTTAACTTGCATTCTCTGAAATATGTGTAAAACATATAGAATATGGGAACTGTCTGCATTTGGAATGAAACCTGTGCTTAAGTTTATGAGAATTATGGCTTTGATTAATAGTGAGTAGGAATTTAAAAATGTGTGAGCATAATTTAAAACACTCTATTAGTGAGAAAGGGGGTGCATTTTAATAGGGAATTAACAAATATGACTCAAGGATATAAGACGTTGCTTTAAAAAAATGATCCCGTTTAAATAAGGCAGTGGAAAATAACACATTAAAATGTCTTTAAGGTTGTACATTCTTTGAATTTTGTCCATTAGCTTGACAGAAATATGTAAGAAGTTAATTTGTATGAGCTGTGGTACAGAAGTGACCTAGACCTTGTTAAGGGTACTCTGGAATGATCTCTGAAATAATGCAGAAATGTGCACAAACCCCAAACATTCAGGGTCGTGTCACAGTCCCTGGGTTTGGACCAGCAGCTGGACACATCCACCAAACTCGTCCTCCATCCTGTGGGCTTGGGACTGTGCTGACTGCCATAGAAGACAGTCCTATGGCTGATAATCTGCTCCAGTAACTCCAGTTCCTTAACAGCTGCCAGGAAAAGAAAAGTAATTTGAAATTTGGCAGTACTGAAGGAAACTGCTTCAAAAAGCTGCAAGCCTCTTCCTCACCAAATTACCTTTAAAGAATCCCAGGCAGAATGCCTCAGCATGCGCAACATAGACTTGTGATCTTTTCTGTGTATTTTAGAGGCAAGATCTTCCCTGTAATTTAGGATGCTTTCTAACAAGATTTACCTGCCATTGTGCAATTGTCTCTCATCTAGATAATGCGAGAGAACTGCTAAAATGAAGCAACAAAAGCGCTATATAAAGTACTTTGTTGTGTATTAGCACAAGTGTATGTAAAAGAGCCCTGTATAGCCTTTTAGGGCAGATCTGGTTCCTTGCCTGTGCTCTGTAGAAGCAGTGATAGCTTTAAGTGGAGCTTGGAGTGAATCTGTACATTGGCAAATGACTGTAGCTGTCTGTGCCTTGGCTTTGACAGCCTCCTCTGGCTGTTCACAGTGGCTGCTTCTTGTTTTCTAATCTCTTCCCACATTTTATTGTTTAAAATGAACCCTGGCTTTGAGTATGCAGCTTGATTTTGTTGTTGTTTTGTTTTGTGGCACTCTTGCAAGGATTTTTTCACCTTATTTTCTAGAGGAAACAGGTGAATATGGTGTCTCCAGGGCACTCAGTAACTGTTGTGTGCTGTTGCTGAATTTCAGCCCCATTTGATGGCATGAAATGTGTGGGGTCCTTCCCAGGCTGTGCACCATATATTTATCCACCTGTATCCTTGGGTACCCCCACGTGCCTTGCTGATGTCTTGTGTTGGCAGAGCTAATCTTAGCACTCTCTTTCTTGCTTACATTTTAATGTAGTTAGTTAGGATTTTAAAGTTATCTGTGTTTTTTATCAAATATCAGCTGTCAGAAGCACACATAGGTCTCATGAAACAGGTGCAGTTTTTGAAATGATTTAAATGAAGAAGGGAGAGACATTTGATAAATATTAATTGGAAGGCACTCTGAGTCAGGAGAGCAGACAAAATGGATGAATTTCAAAGTGCCCAGCAAATGGGGAATTTGGTGGCCTTTTTTGTTGTTTGTTTGTTAGGTGATGTAAATTGTTGATTCTGTGGGACCGTTCATAAGGCTGTGCCCTCTGACTCATTAATGGATAGGAGCATTTGTTAACCAATTTTATGGCCCCTCTCAGTCATTATCTTTTTCATCAGTCTTCTATTTTTTGATTCCTTCTGTCTTCTATTATTTCAAAGAAGCAAAAATGATAACACAGGAAATAAACATGGAGATGTTTTTTGTCCAAGTAACATAGGTTGCACAAAGCTTACCTTGAAGTATTGGACATGAAGTGAATACAGGAGTCCAAGCCCCTTTTAAATGCTGTCTTGGTTTTATGACAACTATATTACAGTTTCCTAACCTATGGACCTGCCTTACAAGAAATATTTGTAGATAAAACTTCATGGATGGTGATAAAGTAAGGAAAATGTTCCTTTATTCTATGATGACACTGAAATCTAAAACAAAAAAAATTGTCTACGTGAAAAAACAGGAAAAATGGTATTTATACTAGCTGGTACATATTTTTGCACATTATTCAGTGTGCTTTTTGTTTATTACTGACTGAAAGGGTAACTTTGACATTGGAAAGAAGAATTCACTATGTTCAGATAGCAAGAAGGCTATGGATTGCATCAGCCTCTCTCCTCCTTGTGACTTCTCTTCATTTGTGAACTAAATCCTCTCGTATTCGTGATTTCAGAGTTTTACATGGAGCACTTGGACACAATGAGCGTGCTTGGGGGAGTGGGAGGAATGGCACACTTTGAACAAGTGTCCTTGAGGCAGAGAACAACAGCAAGGCGCATTGCCATGCATCATCCTTTATTTATGCATATGGAGTGCAAGGTAACCCACACTGGGGTCTGCTGTGGGAGACGGCACAGCGGTGTCACGGAGCTCTGAAAGTTCAATGAAAGCACTGAAGGACGTGCAGCTTCTCTGTATCTGCTCTGCATAATGGCAGCTCTGGTTTGTACAGCCCTTGGACGCTTGGCTGTCCTGGGATTTAGTGAAGGACATGCAAAACCAGTGCATTTGCTGTGCATACTTCATGCTGATAGTCTGGAAATGGAGCAAGTCAGAGAGAAATGTAGCTTTTGGGATCATTAAAAATCCATTTTCATTAAAAGCCACGTATTGCAGTGACATATTTGTACATTCATCCCCTGTCTGCCTATGTCTTACAGATAAAGTGAAAAAGAGGCTTTTCATAACAATTTAAAGCCTAAATGAAAGAAAAGCATTCTATTTCCCTTGAATTACTTACATGCTGCACTTGTTTGGCTTTTTTTCACGCTGTGTTGAATGGCAACTACTCTGCATTCTTTCTTTACCTCCAGTTCCTTTTGTTTCATCTATCTATCATTTGTTTTTATCTATGTCTTCCACCTATTTCCTCTTTGTGCTTAGAGTTGGTAGCAAATGATATTTGAGATGCAGGGAGCTTACAATCTGACTGTCTTGATATTATTTTATGAAACCATGACTACCGTAAAAATTGGCTTTACCGCCTGTTTTGTGTTATTGATTCAAGCCCATTTCAGAATTAACTTGTTTGGAATGATCTGGCAATGTTATGTGCCCTAGGTTCTCTCAGGAAAAATTCATCTCTCATAACTAAATGCAATAAAATGTTCAAATATATCTAAACACATTTATATTTTGAATTTAGATGAAAACCTTATGGAGTCAATCAAATATACAAGGCATGTGCAAGTTTTAGCTCTAGACTTACAAGTACTGTATTGCAGAAAAAAAATTACTTGGAGACCAGCTTTTTCCTGGAGAGCTGTCCCTTATGTAGGCTTTATGAAATTCCTAATTGCATCATTCATGTTTCAATCCTGAATTGGTTGGACATAATTTTGACATTTTGACTGTAGGACTGTATCTATAATTTGAGATTATTGCCTAAATTCTTTTAGGGATTTGATGTTTCAGATCTATGTTTTACATTTTTCCTCACGGTTAGGTAGAAATATTTGTGTGCTGATAGTCAGTGGAAAGTGATCTACAAAAATAAATCTTCCCTCATTAATGGCTTGACGGGTCAAGTTTGAACTTTCTCTTACAAATGGACAAAATTTGATGGTGGTATAGACAGGAAAATTTGGAACATGAATTTATTGCAATGTTAAAACATCCAGGTGTTAGAAATTGTTCAGTGACATCAGATACTAGTCCTGACTATCTTTAACTGACTCACAAAACCAGTTAAAAAATAAAAAGCTCATCTCCAATCACAGTTTTCTTCCAGGTACACAAAAATGGGAAGTAAACTTCTAATGTCCTAAGAATTTCAGCTTTTTTGTTTCACTGCTATTAAGACTGCCTGGGTAAGAGCTGCACCTCCTGGGTTGCAGATTTCAGGTTTGCTGCTGTCCCTGGCTGCTGACAGAGGCCCAGGAGCTACTGGCACCTGTGCAGCCCTGCCCAGCCCCTGCCCAGGGTGTCCCCAAATACACTGTGCTCTGCGAGCAGGCAGATTGGCTTTCTTTTGGCTGGTGGAAAAATCTGTATGCCAGCTGCCCTTTGAAATGTTTTGGTAGCCCTGGAACCGGGATACAAATTCTTCCTTTGATTCCCTTCATAGTTTTTTTACTTACCATCTTCTTGTCTTTCAAAGAACCAAGCCTTTTCTGAGTGTGTGTTTTAAATGTGTGGAGAGCAAAAAGCTACCCAGGTGAGTAAACAACAGATGCAAGTCAATCCTGAGAGGAGTGCAGTATGGATAAAGAACTATTATAATTCCTCCCGCATTCGTGTTTCCATCTACTTATGAGATATAGACCTGTGCCTTGTTAGCAATGATGTTATAATGCAAAAGCTAAAGTTTTCATATCAGAGGAAACATATATTGTTAAATGAGCTGAGAACATTCTCCCAAGGGTTAGCATTTCTCTAGTATGTGTGAAATCCTACTGAAACAAATGGCCCTATTATTTTAATTGGATCTTTTGGTATTAGAGCATTTTTCTTTGTACTGTGGTAAAGAACCTTGTTTTTCTTTTTTTCCTGAAAATGGGAAATGAACAAATGCAGTCAATGGATTTAAACATTTATGACTTCAACAGTAGATTATATCAATATAAATAGGTGCAGATACACATATATGAATTAAATTCGTATTTTATTATGCATTCCTCCATTCTCTCTGAAAATCTAGAAACAGGCTTTGCACTTTTAAAATAAGTATGATTAAAATTTTGCCTTGTCCTTTTGATTGATACCTTGTTTGCAATGCTAATAATGACAGGGGCACTTAAAAAATCCAAACCAAACAAAAGCTACAAGAAAAGTTACCATTTTTAAGCAAAATATAGTAAAATTTTTTTGAAAAGGGATTGTAGATTAGTTACTGCTTGGAATCTGGCACTCCTTAGAGTCGTGAATAGATTCAGTTGTTGAGCTACTCTGTGCCTAATTTGCTTCTGTGAGTGAGGGATTATGCAATACAATAGGTTAAACTTGTATAGACCACTCTAATTTGTTTTGCAGAAGAACAGAGAAGGAAGGGAGGAACTCTGTTTATCATGTTGTGGTCGAAAGCACAATACAGTAGAAATTTTCTGTGAAGATTAGGCTTGAAAACTAATTTGCTGTATGTTTGTTTCCTCTCTTTTCTGCAGCTGTTCAATTACAAACTTACTGCTGGTCAGAAAACCAAATATCTATTCTCTAGGGTAGCTACATTGTACTCCAATATTTGAAGATTTGGTTTCTGTTATAATTGGACTGAAATACTGATATTTTGTTAGAGGAATTCTCCTATGCCTCCATCTGAATACTAGTTGAACATGCTCATGTATGTATGCGCTGTGTTTAATATATCCATAATAGAAACCTGAAAACAAAATAAATTGCATGTATGGAGGCAAAAAATTAATCATACAGAAAAGATCAAGGAACAGTTTGTTAAGAGCAAAACAAAAAAGTCATAGGGTTAGTATTAATTAAATTTTCTTGTTTGTTTTTTACAAATCTGTGCATATGTCCTTTAGAAGGACAAATAAGCTTTGAGGAGAAAACCACTTGTAGACGGACTAGTAACCAAAATGCGGCTGAACTTCCCTGTTGCAGGTGGCCAAATGTTGCTGTAGATGCCCTCAGTGAGGGGAATCCTGCGGGGCCGTGCGTGGGTGAGGGTGCTCAGCTCACGCTGCCAGCTGCAGGCTGGGGTGCCTTGGGCAGCACCCCGGCCTCTCCCTCAGCTTGCAGAGAGGGGCTGGCTTCAGTTCTCGTCTCATGCGTGTAACCCGAGACTGGCAGGTCATCTGTTTGTTACCCCAGAGAAGAAACTGCAGCTGCAGTGACAGGCGTGCAGTTGTATCATTTTGGTTGTTCTCCTGCAGTGGAAATGATGGATTTTGTTTTTCATCCCTTCACACAGAATGATCTGCTATTTCGAGCAAATTAATGCGATAACTTGCTACTTACAAAGTAGGTCAGGGCTGCTCGAGCGTAAATTGCAGTGGTTTTTGGGAGTTGTTGCTGCTGTCCTGCCCTGCAGGCTGCGGCAGCTCCTGTCCCGGGGCACCTGAGCCTCCGCACGGCCCTCCGAGCAAACGGCGTCTGCTGCTGTTTCCACGGCAACACGCCTGTCAGAAAATAAATATTTGCTCCACTTGCACAATCATCGTTATGCTAAGAATTAATTGATGGTAATGTTTTCCCACCTTGTGCTTAAGAGCATTTTAGAGATAACCTAGTAGTGTGTACGGGAACCAAACAGCAACTGAGGCCATTGCAGCTGGCTGTGCCCTGCCATGGGTTTGGGCTGGGAGCAGGAGCTGATAAAACCTCTCTGGTTTTGGTTAAAAGGCAGGTCAGATCCTGTTTTGCTCTGGAGAGCAGCTGCGCTGATGGGTCTGGGAGCAGAGGGCAGTATGGCAGTGGGATGGGCAGGGCAGGAAGGGGCTGTGGGATGGACACAGCTTCAGGTGGTCCTTTGCTGGCATCCTCTGCCCAGCATCCCTGCCTCTAGGTGTCCTCCAAACTCTTACTGCCCTCCTAGTGACCCATGTCAGTCCTTAGAAGTTAAATCCCAAGTGTGGGGATGCACTGTGGGACTCCTGTAACTATGAATACAGTACTCTTGGCTATATGTATGCAATTTTAGGCTATTGTGAAGCACATAATAATGGATAATTGTGTAAAATACTATTTCTTAATAGTATCTGCTCATTTCAGTCCTTAAGGCTATAAATTCTGACTTTTAAAAAATCAGTTACTTCAAGAACTTTTGGAATTCAACCATTGTTACAAACATTTGGATTTATAAATATTTTTGGAATGTATTTGTTTAGTTTTTATAATAGAGCAAAATTTACTTGTAGGCTTCTTGCTACTGGTTTTTCGTGTGAATAAAGACTTGTAGAAGGCAGGCCATAAGTTCTGCCATGGCAGCATTAGCAGCTGTGGGAACTGCTGTCACACAGCATATTATTAGCTCAATTGTATTGTCTTGATCTGTTCTATTAGCAGGACACACTGATTTTGCCCAAAGCCCAAAATGTGGTTTTCTTCTGCTCTGTTTGGATTGTGTTAAGCTGCGCCCACCAGTATGACATCAGTGTGCCATAAACACCATGACTAGCAGCTGTCATTTGTCATGATAAGTGAAACTGATATTTGTCACCCATGTACACCAGGGACCAAGCAGAATTCACAGGACAGGAAGTTTTGACAGAGCAGTTATTATTGCACCCCATCCAAAGCAGGGATTACTGAAGTTTTTGAGACCTTGTTTTAACCATGGTTCATTTTCAGCACTATGAAAATCTCTTGTCTGTTAATTCAGGGTGACACAGTGCAAGAGCAGCTCTAGAACAAAACTTCAAGCCTAGGGGACCAGGAGTAGTTGAATTGACTCTTGCTGCTGCATTGGCAATGGTATTTTGTCTATAGTTTAAGGGAAGGAAAACAAGGAGAAAGAATTAGTGACAGTAGAAAATTAGGCCCATTTTAAAGAACTTGGGCTTTACACTCCATATGTGTTTACATTAAATAGGTGATTTATGTAAAGATCATAGTAAAATGTTTCTTTCTCCCTTCCTCCTCCTTTTTTTTTAAATAACTGGGAAGCACATTTAATGCTGAGGAGTAACTGAGGAGTTCTTACTGCAGGAAGTATGGAAACACTGTAGATCTTGTAAAAGACAGGAATTTGGCAGGAGAATAGCTCTCTGTCTTAGGTAATCCCACTGTTCATACTGTGCAAACACTTTCTGAAGATGGTCTGAGGCATTCTTGTAATTTGATGTACACAATGAACTGAATGAACACCTACCAGCTGAAGAAGGTAAATGAAAAGGGCACAGATCTGTTTGATAATTATTAATTTGCTTAATGTCACTGTTCTACCTTTAGATTTGTTCATGAAGAAGTTTTCAATTACATTGGTATTGCTGCAAGGAGTAGGTTTAGAGCAGTATTTGAATTGATGACCTGCCTATTGTGCATCCTTTGCCCTTGTTTTTGCATATAATGTTTTATATAGGCTAAGCTGTAACTCATTTAACAGCTGTTCTTGATCTGGGAGGTCTTTTTGGATAAGGTTAGAACAAGCCTGAAGAATGCTGTACAATTGGACTGATAGATCAATATGTTGATATAATGTACCATAGATGACAGTGTTAATCTTGCTAGAACCCAAATGTGGCTTTTTTAGCAGCTAATGGCTCTATCAACTGAACAGAGGAGGTTTTAAATTAATAATTAGTGTGCTATTTGTATTGTTAGTCTAATCACTAGAGAAAAACAATGCCACATACCTAAGCTAGTAGTCATTGTTGAATATTGACTTCAATATTGATGTAGTTGGAGGCTGGAGGGTTTTGGGGCCTTTTTTAATATTTGTGTTTAAATTTGACAAATTGTGAAGAAAGGAATGGTCGTATCTTTTCAAGATTTATGAGCATGAAGTCAAACATGAGTATCAATAAAGAGTGATGACTGCCAGATGGGCAACAGAACAGTGATAAGAGCTGAAGGGCTGTACAATTTACTTTGCAAAATGAAGCGGACATAAGGGGAATAATGAATTCTTGTGATAAAATGTTTGAGTTTTGAGACCACATTTGAAATCTGTCCTGTAAATATGCTCCTTCCAAAAAGTCTTTGAAAAATGGCTAATGTTATATTCCAAGACCAGTTACAGAAAGAACACTCTTCATTCTTTAATGTATCTGTGCTGTTTTTTTTTTTTTTTTAATAAGGTGACCTACAGAGGCAAATTTTGGAGACTAAAGGGAGGTTTGCTATTGCTTCAAAAGGGAGCAGGATGGATTTCTGAGCACGGCATTTCAACTAAGCTGAGCTGGTTGGGGTTCTCAATAAACTGCTGAGGCAAAATGGGACCTCTGCTCTTCCAGGCCTTCTCTGTGCCAAGGACTGACCCAGCAGCAACTTTCAATATTCATGGATGCAAAAAATTCTGCAAATGATAACGTGCAGCTGAGAGGCTGTGAGTCTTGAATGAGACAATTCTGCAGCAGAGCACTGGTTTGTCAGGAATCCTCTCTGCTCCACCTGGGATGCCATGGTCTGTCAAAGCACAGCAGCAGTGCAGGGAAAGTGGATTCACTTTTCTGTGGAAATAGATAAATGTTGTCCTTACATGTTTTTTTTTCTTAACAGGGCAAATTGTTTAAGCTGTGTAGCCCAATTATTTTCCCTTTCTGCAAGTACACACTGGAAAATTAATAAAGTGGCAGCTCCCAAAGAAAGGTCAGAAGAAACAAAGGAAATCCTTAAACACAAACCATTATTGATAATGGTATTTGAAATATGCATTAGATTCACTTATAAATAAGTGTGTGAAGCAAAAATTGGGACTTCCTTTGGATCTACAGTTTTATTCAGTTTATTTTCCTTTAAGCATACAACTACTTTCAAATGGGAGCCTCTAAACAGTGGTAGATCAGAGATGCCCAAGTTTACTCCAGAACATGGAATTTCGTTCACTTTTGCTGATTGAAATTTCTGAATGCAGGATTTTCAGTCTTCTACATTAAATTTCCACTTAAAATCAAGCTCTCTGTGCAATAATCTTTTTATGCCCAGTATTTGTGCTTGGAAGCATTTCCTAACCTATCACAGATGTAGTTAAGACAATAATTTCAGTTTAATGAGCCAGAGATTCCCCCCCCCAAAGCAGAAGGGGTAACTTTATCAGGTTTATATTTTATGATATACATATGACTTGTTTATAACTTGAAAGTGCCTACTTACAAAAATCCTGTATCGTATTCAGCAGTGATTTTGTTCTATTGTACAGTGTCATTTTCCTCTTCCTTCATTCTTTTGAACCCTTTCCCCCTCTTCTTTCATTTCTTTGTTCTACATCCTTTTTATATTTTGTACAGATTTCCCTCCCCTCTGACATTTTTATCATTTTGAGGCATAAAATAGGGCCTCTCTTCTCTGGCAGCTGCGACCCCATCCCCTGCTGCACCAAATTGACACTTCTGCAAGCAGCAGCTCTGCTCAGTCACTCCAAGGCTGCTGCTTTCACAAGTGTTGATTTAGTGCAGCAGGGGATGATGTGCCAGCTGTAAAACTCAGACAATAATAGTAATAATGCTTGGGAAAAGTCTTATAATAAGAGAGAAAATAAAAGGGTGTGGGGAGAAAAGGTAGGAAGGGTCCAGGTGGAGGGAGGAAAGGGAGCAGCGGTCTCTGTTGGGGTGGTGGGGTACTGGGCTGCCCAAGGAGCAGTGGGATGGGCAGGAGAGTGGACCATGAGCTAATTCTCCTCCTTCCCACTCTCTCTCTTTACAAGAAACTCCTGTGACTGATGGTGAAGATGTTTTGCATTTCTGTCAAACTGGGGAGTTATTTTGGGATAAAGTCCTAGTGGAAGTGGGTGAAGGACTTAAAATATGATGAGAGAGTGAGGAACACCTGTGCTGTAGAATCACTTATTATTTGCAAATGCAACTTTCTGGATGAAAAGATATTTGATATTTTTATTCTTAAGGTGTATATTGCATGTCTATGGATATAGAGGATGGATGTTTTTTATATATACGAATAGCATGTTGTTATTTAAAGCACACAAATGGGGAGTTCCTTCTGAATCAGCCCTGATTTACCCCCAGTAATGTTCCTAAGGAAATAGTTTACAACTACTTTGTATGTGAGTGTTTAATAAGTTGTTGGCAAGACAAAAATTATTGTAGGTTATATTTACTGACCCCTTTATTTTCATTCTCAACCATAACTCAGCAATTAATTATTTTCATGGATCTGTTTAACTATTTTTCAGTGATCTTGGAGCAGTGAATGAAACACAGTATGTGCTAAATATTGATATTGGTGATGATATGCCAATGTGTGGTAGGACAGAACAGTTTCACATGGACATGCAGAACAGGTCAGTGGAGACTTGAAATGTGTTAACATACATGTCTACCAAATAGTATTGTTTGCTTAAATCTGCTTACTCATAGCATTTCCCAGGTCTGTGTAGAGAGTATGAAATTTTCCAAAGACTCTTGAGAAGCCTGTTTCTTTTAAGTTCAATTCAGACATGGGTTTGTGTTTCTTTAAATTAATGGGAAATAAGGACATACTTAAAACTTAGCATATATTTGAAGGCAAGTGGATTGAGATTATATTTGTCAGGTCTGGAGTAATACTTCCAATGTCTGAAAAGCATCTCCTTTTTAGTATTTAGAGAGATGCTTTATAATAGGCTTCCACAGTGATCACCTTTGTAATCATGTTGTTCATCATATTAATTCAAGAAGCTCCTTTCTGATAACCTTTGGCTGTTCAAGATATGTTCCTAAAGCATCAAAGCCTGACAAAACTTAGAAAAGACATAATAGATCATCCTGTCTGCTTTTTTGCCAGTGTAGAATTATTTCATTGAGAACATTTTTTTAATGTTATGTCAACTTTAGTTTTTAAAATCCCAAGTGAAAACTTCCATATATCTGTCCTTGGGAGACTATTTCACAGGCTGATACATCTTGCTGTCAGGAAGACTATCCCGATACTCTGCTGAGCTTAAGCTTTTTCTTTCTATTATTTCTAGTTATGTCCTTTTTCCTCGATAGCTTTTACACATATTTAAATATTTATAGATTTTTTTCCCTTAAGAAAATTTCTTCAGTTTATCAATATCTTTTTGGTTTTGAGAAACCTACCTAAGACCTTCTAAACTGAGAACTACATTTACCTTCAAACCATACAAGTCAGATGCTCACCACAACATTTTCTTAATGTTCTCTTTCTCAGGGTCCAAAGAACACAGGAGATTCCAACTATGAGAAATCTGATAAGCAGTCCATTTTCATCAGTGATTTGAGATAAGTCTCTTTGCTTTTCTAATTGTCAATGCACAGCTCTTCTTGCAGTTGTGAGTGAGGATCCCCAACTGCTACTTGGTTCTAAATTTCTCACCTCTTTCTGCTATGCTTCACAGAAAACCTGCATAATGCTTTGTCTTTGTACTTCTGCAGCTTGCACAAAATTCACTTCATTCTTGTTAGGTGAAACTGTTGAGGTCAGAACTCAGAATACCTCCCAGGAAACAGAAGGCAAGAGAACGGAGGGTGATGCTCTCCTTAATTCGAGGTCTGATTTGGAATTCCTGGGTTGAATTTTAGCTCCTTTTTCAGGAGAAATTGAAATATGTTATTGCAGGGAAATGCAGAGAACAAGTTGTCAGGGGGCTTACTCATGTGGGCCAGTCCTGTGTTTGCATAGTCCAGGGCTGCAGGAAGGGATCCAGCTGAGAGCACAGGCAAACCAGTGCATTCCAAAACCACTGAGAGACAGGCTCTGCTTCTCTGCACGTCCTTCTCTCTGCAAGGAAGTACCTGCAGTCTCCTGCTGCATGCTGGTGGGTACTAGTGCTATACAGACCAAAAAAACTGCAGGCAGCTGGAAAAAAATAACTTTCTTTTTAATGCAATTTTTTTTTGTTATTATCAGTTATGAGTGTTCTGGTTTGCAGGAAAGGGGAAGAAATTTAAATGGCTTTACACATCTTTTGGCTGTCATTCTTAGCTTGTTTTCTAAGGAATGGTGTTTGTCTGTCAAACTTCTCTAATTACTTTTGAACACAAGGAATGTTTATACAGCTGAGTTCAGTGGTGGTAGAGATCCCATCCCACAGTGGCCTTGTGTGGTAGCTTTGAAATCAATAGGGACACTTTGGGGTGTCCTGGCTGACGTGCATGGTGTGAACCTCAGAGCATCATGACTGTGTACCACTGGAGCAGGCCAGGAAGGTTTTGAGGAGACAATGTCAGGAAGCAGGGCATAGATGGAGAGTTTGGTCACTTAGGAGTGAGTCACAAGGCAGAAAAGTATTGGTTTTCTGCTCAGAGTACTTGAGCCTTTCCTGAGGAGTTTTCAGACTGTTAGAGACTCAGTGCTTGTCTAATTGTTCTCCCAGAATCAATAGTTAAACTTGCATTGATTTCTGCTGACTTCTCATGCTTGGGATTCCAGCTGTACCATGGAACTTGAGATCTCAGTGTTTCACAGAGGCTTACCTGCCACAGCTGTCTGACACTTCCTGAAATACTGAGGACAGCTTCCCAGAAAGTGTGCAGGTTGGAAACACCACTCCAGGTGCCCTTGCAGCCTTTGTAGGTGCTACCTGCCAGGCTGCTGTTTGTCCACCCATTTTACAGAGATAGCCTGTGCCTGGTGGGCTCATTCCCACATATTCCCAGGTCTGCATCTCAGAATGGCCACTTGCTGCTATCTCCTCATTCTGACTATTCCAAGGAATTTTTACTGAAAATTTTTATTTTAGCTGAATTTTGACTAAGATTATTTTCCAAAGACAATTTTCTATTTTATTCCTTTTTATGTGTCTGATGTCTAGGTGCTGCTATGTATATTTTCTTCTTTACTTGCAGTATTTTCTAAATTCACGTCTTCTTCAGCTCTTGACAACAAGATCTACTGCCTAACACATGTTAGTGCCTATATTTCTATATTTAATTGCAAGAGATTACTCTCAAATGTATTTCTAAAACAGGTATAAAGAACAATGTTTACTGGTAAGTTTCCCATAACTTCTTTTCATTGAGAAAAGAGTAAAAAAGAGTAATGATATTGCACTTCTGCTGACTACTCTGCCTGATTCACAGGGTATTTGCTCTTAACATGTTGTAGGAGTTAAAAAAAATGTGTCAAACTTTTTTTTGGCACCCAGCTCCAGTAGATCCTGTTAGAAGAAACATATGGCCTCACACTAACAGTGTTAAAGCACTGCTGAAGTATTGCATGCACGACATTGACAAATTTCCTCTAGGCTTTTTGTTTTCTGTGCTATTAAGCATTCAAAGTCCACTATTTCATTACCACTGATGATACAGAGAGCCTTATTGACATTCTATCCATCTGTTCATAACATGCATTATTAAATGTGAAGCAACTAGTAGGTAAGAGTGCACTTGCCAGCTGTACAATGAATTCTCAGTAGTTTGGTGCCCTCTATAAATTTTCTAGTATTCTGCCAGTTTCTCAACATAATTTGCAATGGGGATATTTTTTAATGTTTTACATTGTACAGAGAAAAATTGCTTCAAAAGAATATTTTTTTATCCCTAATGTGAAATATTTAGATATAGTTTCAAAAAGCCCAAGAGTATTTTAATATACAAATATTGTTGCCAATATCAGATCTCACTAACCACAGTTTCTGTGTTTTTCTTTTTTTGGTTTTTTCCCTAGGAGCAAATCTGCTGCATTACCTATGAACAGGACAATGGGGACCCAATGAGTCACCCTATTCATATATTTTTGGAACCCAGAGGAATTGGTTTTACTATTTACAGATTATAACAGTTGGTAGTTGAATGTTTTATTTTCATTCCCAGTTGGTACAATATGTTCACAGCTGATGCTAATGGCTTGCCCATTTGATATCACATATGGTCCACTATTTGGGTCTCCTAAAGCTTTCTTTTGTGGTCAAGCTGCTTTCAAATTTGTGTATGTTTAGATTTGTTCTGTCTGCTGGAAAGGTGAATATGAAACTCTGAAACTGGGCAGCTTTATAGTAACTCGGCAGTTCTGATGATAAAGTTTAAAAGAATTTGAGACTAAATGTTCCATAAAGAATATTTTTATATATAATGGAATAAATACAAATGTCTTACAACATCAGGTGAAATTCTGAAAGAAATATCCTTTCCTCTTTCTTTGTCTTTGATGCTGTGATTGAGTTACCCTCCAGTGTATGGATACCACTGAGCATCATCAGGACTGCTTTTTCTGGGTGTTCAGTTGTTTTGGAAACCAATTTATACATAATTTGTATTGCTTGAATAATGATCTCTATTTTTATTTTAATATTTCTGTTATGATAGTGTTTTGTGAAAAGATGTAAGGATGCAAATTAATTTTTTCTTTTGTTTCTAGAACAAGAGCATAGGAAAAGTGAAATAAAAGAATATGGGTGCAGAAATTAAAATTACAAGCCAGTCTGAAATTGTTCTCCTCTGATACAAAGTGTTTATACTGACTCTGAAACATAACTGATAAAGCCACAATCTCATAAAAAGATTATTTCCAAAACTATTGCATTACCCTCTGAGAGCTAAAATTCTCATTTATTTGTAGGAGTAGATCATAATAGCTCAAATTCCCTGAGAAGTGGGCCTTGTGCGATAATTAAGCAGGGTAGTACATTAATTGTCCTCCACTTCACCTCTAGATGTTTAACTCCTTATCTAGTCAACCAGCAAACAATAATGCTCACTTATTTGTGCCTTATGGTTCAAATATTTTTTTAAACTAGGTAATTTATTTGAAATAAAGCAGAATAAGCATATTGATGTGAAAGGGACATTGAAATTATGTCAGATTACCATTACTTAATACCATTAGGTGGTAGCATGTGGGTTTTATGGTTGTATTTTTTACCCATGCAACTTTAGCTGAGTAAGAGCAATGTGATTTTGCATGTAGGAATATTTCTCTATCTAATGGGAAATTTAACAGATTTAACAGTTTTTGCCACATGGTTTCTGCTTTCTGCTGGCCTTGCTCTCACTGATGCCTGTTAGGAGAGCAGGTACACATTTGTTGGAAGTGTCACCTGTGCCTGGGACATCTGGCTCCTGGTGCTGGATTAAATCAGGAATCTGGTGGTAGGACAGAGTCTCTGGCTTGTTCAGTTTTGGGGGAAATAGTGCATTTTCTGGTTTAGAGTCAGCCCCTGGAGGGAGACTGAAATGGAACTGAAGTAGGAGGCTCTTTCAAGTTAATCAAGTCAATATTCAACCTGGAGTACTAGGGAAAGAAAAACCCAACTAAACCCAATGTTTTTGCAAATGAAACTAATAGATGAGAAATAATATTCTACCCTCTACTACAAGCAGTTTCAGGGACTTAGAAAATGACAGAAAATTTTTCAAGCGAAGTTCTTAGCATGCTAATGTCTTTAAAAAAAAGACTGAGGGAATCAAATTATTAATGAATGATCTCAGGAACGGACTGGGTACCTGCTGACGTAGTAAAAAGTATTTCTTAGACAGGACTTGGTCAAAATTTGGTGAAATTTTGGGTACTCTGACTGTACCCAAGAGAGTTAAAGAAGTTAGTGATGTTGTCTCTCCCAACTTATTAGATAGAAATGGAAGATTGTGCAAGAAGAATTTGGATTTATTGGATGCAAAATTAAGTTATATTCAGGAAAGAATGTATTTCTCATAAGTAGCACAAAGTATTAGGAAGTAGAAACAATACTGTTGAAAATTATTTTTGGGGTCTTATAAATAAATCCCAAGCCCACGAGGCACCAGGAGCAGTAACTTGCTTGGCTGCAGGTATTTGTCAAAACAAGATTGTAACAATGCAGAAGTGGTCATAGCCTGGGTATCCTGTGACACAGGATATCATACAGCATATTCCCAGGAGTCCATACCCATCAGATTTGGGGTGGCTCAGCCTGCTCTGAGCACACTGTGCTGCAGCTCTGTCAGCAGCACTGGTTCACAGCTGAGCATGGCAGAGCAGCAGGGAACTGCAGAGACAGCCCTGCTGCTCACTGTGTGCCTTGTGCCCTCTCTAACACCCTGCCACCATCTCCAGAGGCTGTCACAGCATGTCCCTGTGTGCTGGACATCATGTCCTTCCCTCTGCTGTGTTGACTCTGGCCTCACTGTGGCCTCGGGCATTTGCTGCAGGACTCATGTAAAGATGGGTTTTGCAGTGCATCATCCATGCCAAGGGGATTCTGTTGGAAAGAAGTGTTACACTGATTCTAATCTCTGACTAAAAAGATAATTTCTGATTGGTACGTGGGGAATTATGTACTTCCTGGGGGATTCTTTTATTTGTTAATAATTTATTATTGTTATTATTATTGCCATCTTTATCATAGTTATTGTTATTACATCATCCAAAATGTGTGAGTGCTCTGGCAGAAGCATCTTCATGTGGTGCCTCTGTTCTCTCTGGCCCGTGCAGCTGGGCTGAGTGGCAGTGTTGGGCACTGCCCTGCCCTCGGGGGCTGCTGCCCAGCACACACTGGCAGCCTGTGCTCCTGAGCCTCCTCAGCTGGAGGCTGGCACCCACCCCAGGCTGATGGTGAAGCTGTAGTCAGACCTTCAAAGAGCCACCAGAATACAGACCTCACTCTCTGCCCAACAAATTCTTTTCTTCCCAAAGCAATAAGATCTTTGTAGCTCTCCACTAAATATACTTTCTTCTTGTTTTGACAGAGGAAGAGCCTGAGGCTGGAGCTTGCCGAGAACACCATGTGGAAATGGTTTGCTCAGCTGCCATTGCTCAGCAGGGAAAGTGAGGGGTGGGATGGACTTGATGAAGGCAGCTTCATCTTGAAAAACAGTTGATTAGAAAAATACCATCAAATTGTAATTTATCAGCTCTAGATATTTTTTAGGGAGTCCTCTCTCATGAATGGGATTAAATTACAAATAGTGTTAACCCAGAGTCTTCTGCAACAATGTAAATGAGGTGTTAACATGGTACTTCATTGCAATAATAACTCAAAGCTACTAGCAGGCTTGATGGGTCTGCAATAAATGTTTTATTATTTAGGAAAAATATACTCTACAAGTTGCCATGTGCCATGCTCATTCATGCTGTAAATCAACAAAGATCAGCAGACTGAATAGGGGAAATGAAAAGCTTATTTAGCAACTGACACAAGCTTTCAGATGAGCAGGAATGGCTGAAGTTAACTGCATTCATTTTTCTTTACTTGTCACAGTTGCCACTTGAATTTCACTGCTAAAGATTGTGGGTAGTTTTGCTTTATGAAATTATATCTATGAAAACAGTATTTACATTTATATAGACTTAGTTATAATAAAGTTAAACCTAGCACTCCCCCTTGCCTTCGCAAACAAACAAACCAGCCAACCAAAAACCTATATGTTAAAATAACATTTATATGTTACTTTTCCTAGATCTGAACAGGATTCAGCTAAATGGTTCCCACCGGCTGCTTTAAAGACCCAAAGCCTGTGACCATGTGAAATGCAGGAATGCATAGTTTTGGCCATCCCTTCAACCTCAGCTCCCCTGTAAGGCTGCCTCTCTCCTCACCAGGGTAAACCAAGGGTTTTCTTTAAAAACGATCTTGATGTGGGATGAGTTAAAGCGCAGAGTGGTGACAGGGGCCAGAGACTAGGAATTAATATGGTCCTCCTGGTATGGTTATAAAGTGCCTGAGATCAGCTCCATTGCCATCCTTTCATGTTCCCTAGCACCTGAAGACCCTTTCTTGAATTTTGCAGAAAATGCAGATCCTGAATGCTGAGCACTGAAAACAGTACATGTTTGTACATGGAGTAAAACCCCTTGCAAACTCTCTACATTGATATCCTCAGAGAGATGTGACTTCTTTGGCTGATCCAGGGGAACGAGAAACCAGGACAAGAAGACAAGTGAGTTAAGATAACTCATCCCGTGCCTCTGTTTAGGCTTGAAAAGAACAAGGTTTTTTAAGACAGCTTTGGAAATGATTCCCCTACCCTGACTTAGGCCCCAGAAAGAATGAAGAGAACATGAAAATACTTTTTAAAGGATTTGCCTGATGATGCCACACCCCTGGCCGTAGGTCTCCAAAGGGAAGAGCTGCTTTTTATCGGGCGATTAAGCTGGACCTGCCCAATGAGGATGGCAGCAGGGATTGAGCATATGATTAGAATGCTTCAGGATCAGCCTGGTATGGTTATGCACAAGGCTCTGACTGCAGTACTATCCTGAGAAAGCAGCTGATGGATGGAGGCAGCAGTAAGCAAAAGGCCAGTTAGCAGGCTTCTGTTTAGGGTTTTGCCTGCTGGTGTGTGTGTACTCAAATGTGTGTTTATATGAACATGAATGCTTATGGGTGTACCTCTATATGGAAATGAAGCACTTTTTGTTTCTCTGTAGTTATCTGCATATTTGTTCTGGTTTGTCAGGTGCTTGTGTCTGCCACTGAATGGATCCTTTCCTTGGCTGTGGAGTTACTCAGCTACAAGACCAACTGCCTATCTCAAATACCCATTCTCAGTAGGTCAGCTTGCATGACTTAAACATAGTATGATTTTGTTGTGGTGCCAGTGTGCCTACAGGAGAGGAGCCTAATCTTGTAGTCAGCAAAGCAGGCTCTGTACTGCTCAGACTAGAGCTTGGAAATGATGAAAATACAACAGTTTTGCTACAGGGGTTGTTCCACTGACTTGGTCTTGAACCTGTTGGGTTGAACTGATGGTGTCTCTGGTGTCAGCATCCCATAGCTAGAAGCAGCGTCCTTGAGGCTCTGTGCTGCAGTGAGTGGTGGTGGGTTGGGCGTGTTCCTCCAGCCCCTGGGACTGCAGGTGAGGCCCTGCTGCTGCTGGGGTGCTGCTGGCTCCTGTGCCTGGACAAAGCTGAGGCCTGGCCTTCACATCTTGCTGAGGAGGCTTCAGGACTCTTACCCTGAATTTCTCACTTTGAGTTTAAGAATATACCTGATGTGCAAGAAACCCTTGGAAGTGGTGTGTTACCCTCCCCTATTTATTTTGTCAACCATGAAATTGAAATTGCTTTGCCCCTTTGGAAATAATGAGTGGTTTGTTTGTGAGAATAGTATATGCAAAAAAAAAAATTAATTTGGAGTCCTGTCTTAGACTTTCTTCAGATAGTTATCTGAAGCTTTTGTCATCATAATCACTTTAAAAAAGGCAAATGTAAGCCAAAGACTCCAAAGAAGTCACTGAGATAATGCACTGTGAAAGGTTTCAGCTTGCTTCACTGAGAAAAGTTTTGCTTCTTGAGCCAGCTATTTATATGCTTGGGAAAAGTCCAATTAAGATGACTGAATTGTAAGTGTCATAAAATAGAGAAGGTAGGGGACATTTAATTATAGCTGTGCTGCCAGGCACCAATAGAACAAAAGCAAAAATGTTCACCTAAAGCACAAAGTACTGCCTAATACATTTGCTGTAATAAAGGGACACTATATGGTCTAAACACACTCTTCCAAACAGTTCAAAAAGCTGCACCTTCTGATTTCCATGAAGCTTGTTCTTGCGATTATCAACATAGTTTAAGAAAAAGAAATATCTTTTTAATATTGAGACCTTCAACTTTGGTCACAGGTTGAAAAGGAAGCGTCATGCATTAAGACAAAAATGTTGCCTGAGAAAATGGATTTGTGACCCAGAAGAATGTATAATTGATGTGTGTGGTTGTCTGAATGGTAGAATAACAATAGTAACCATTAGAGATGAGAGCTGGAGCTAGTCAGGCAGTGAGGCAGGATGTATTTTATAGGTCATCTGGGCTCCATTCAGATCTACAGGTTGCTATTCCTTCTCCATACTTGAAAGCATTTAATAGATTATTACAAAAGGAAAAGGATGCTATTCAATAATGGTTTAAATTGAAGCTCTGTATATATATCACCACTGTGTGACTTCTAAATGGATGCTTCATTTTTAAAATTCTCCCATGACCTACTTGAAAGTTTGCCAGAGCATCAACGAATTAAAACAATGAATTGACCAGCAGCAAGAGTAAAAGATCCTGAATAGTACAGTAGAAACAGTTGTTCTCTTCTGTGGCATACACAATAACAAATAAGTCTCCAAGAAAATTTGTTCCAAAGTTGTCTGTTCTCTTCAAGGCAGATGAACTGGTTTTCCTCTCTTTTGTTTCATAATGCTAAAATAAGAAAAAAGGACAGAATTTTGGAAAGCGGTTTAACTGTCAAACAATCAAAGCCAAAAGCACGTAATAGTGAAGTCAAATTCAGATTCCATTCTTGCCTGGAAAATGCTTATTTCATATCGAAATTGATACAAGTTAAAGGGTGGAGAATCTTTTGTGCTTTGTTTCACATGAACATAAAAGTTTTATTCCTGCTTTTAATGGGTAGTATTTTACAAATGTAATGGAACATAATTTTACCAGGTTTCCCTAAGGGAAAGTCATGGCATGATTACATAGGCAGTCCCATCTCATTTAGTATAATGCTTACAATATAGATGCAAATATACTTATGTAACTCAAGTTAGAGGTAGATTGAATAGCATTCAGATAATCATAGAGCAGTGCAGATGCTGAAGAAGTTTTGCAGGAGAAATATGCATTGAATGACTGGTCCCTTGCAGCCACATTTGCCCCCAAGTAGTGTTTTCCTGTGAGGCAGAAGATTCAAGCTGTGCCAGACAGAAGTACCTGGCATGTGTACAATTTGCCACTTGAGGGTGAACATTTTAGCTTGTCCCTGTTGATAGCACATCCCAGCAAGCAATGACAGTGGCAGATCAAGGGAACCCTGGTGGCTTGCAGCAGGGACAGCCTGGCAAGGGAGCCGTGCTCTCCTGGGCAGAGCTCTGGCACTGTCCCTCAGGGTCATGGGCTGCAGGGTGGCACACAGGGGCTCCATGGGCATGCAAGGAGGGTTAAGCCACCTCAGGTAGAAGCACAGAGTAACAGAGCTGGGAGTGTAAGGATGAAAGTGTGCTCTCCAAACTCCTTACACAAAGAATTTTTTAGCTAGAGATTAAATAAAACTTTTCGTTGTGAATAATGATGATTTAATGTAGTGCATGCTGTAATTCTCACACTTTTGGCATAAAAAGCAATTAAAAATCTGTGTTAGAAGATAGTATGAAGGGTCTTAAATTTATGAGAGTTTTAGGGGTCCTCTTTCTGGCTGGCTTGTGCATTGAAGAAACAGATCTGTAAGAAAAGTCATGTCTTCTTATAGGGGATGATTTAACAAATTTAAAAGATTTTACTAGCACATGTGAGATGGAAATATTCTCTATTTCATGAAAAACAGGTAGTCTTTCACTTTTTTTTTTTTTTTTATTGCCAGACTGTCTTCTCAGATCTCTTTTTTTAATCTGATGTAGATCACCACAGAATAGAGAAACTATTCCAAGTTTTCATCTAAGAGGTATAACAGCTTAGTGTACATAATCCTAGTCTTGATGCTAGTTATTTGGAGATGCACAGCAGAGACAAATGTAACCTGCCTGGAGTCAAAGCAAAAGAATTTTCTAAAGCTCTTCTGCAGGATCACTGGCAGCAGAGCTGCTGCTTCTGCAGCAGGTGTGCAGAGGTGTTGCTGTAGCTGGCATATGGATTGCAGGTGTGAGACCAGCAGTGCCTCTGGCAGCTCCTGCCTCTTTCAGTAGGCAGATTCCTTCTCATTCTTTCTGGGGAAAGTCAAGAATTAACAAAGACTAAAAAAAAATTAAGCTCAACATCTCTGTGTTAGATTTCTTTTAAACTTTCCCTCTATCAATGTTAATATCTCAGATCCAAAGGTGATAGATTTTGTGCTAACCTATCTATTGCTATGTTACAGGTATATGCTGTGGAGAAAACTGAATAAAGAAAGTATTTGGAGAATTAGTTGCCTTTTTCTATGTATTTTAGTTAGAGCTCTCAGTTTGGCTCCAAATGTGCTAGGGAACAATCTTTTAGCAATCAAGGGGAATCTTTGTTTAATGTGTTTTTGCTTTATTTTCTTTGAATTTTTTATTTGCCATATCTCAATTACCTGCCAATACTCAGAAATGTGAATTGCATCAATTTCATTTTAGTCAAGTGTAAAATTTATCATTCAGATAAACTAACATCAGAGTCAGTATCAGACTGTGGAAGTGTTTGCTCTTCCTTGCTCATTAGTTAGCATTTCATCTGTGAGTGTGGGATGGATAAATTTCAGTGTGTTTCTGATTTAACCTCTAGAAATGTATCTTTTTTCATGATTTAACTGCAGACAGCACTTAAGTACCACTTAGTACCTACTGGGATGGGGAGGGAAATCTGGAAAAAGGTAAACCTCATGGGTTAAGAAAAGCTTAATAATTTAAATAAATTTAAAAATAGTAATAATAGGAAAAAGAGAGGGGTCTAAAGAAACACGAGTGATGCACAATAGAACTGTTCAGTTCACCACCGTGTGACTGATGCCCAGCCCATCCCCAGGCAGTGATCAGCAGCTCTTGGCTAACTCCCCTCAGTTTATTTACTGAGCATGACATTCCATGGTGGGGATGTCCCTCTGGCCAGCTGGGGTCAGCTGTGCTCCCTCCCATTCTCTTGTGCACCTGTTTGCTGGCAGAGCATGGGAAACTGAGAAAGCCTTCATTTACAGTAAGCACTGTAGCAACAACTAAAACATCCGTGTGCCACCAGCAGTGTTCTCATACTAAATCCAGAACACTGCACTGTACGTACTTGGAAGAAAATTAACTCTCTCCCAGCTGGGATCAGGGCACCTCAGGTGAGTGAGGTGGGTACTCCAGTGCTGTGCCAGCCCAGCTCAGGAGGACAAAAATGCCTTCCATCCCAAATTTGTCCTGTGAGAATGCCTTGTCTGTCTTTTCATCTTTAATAAGACATTTCCAGATGGACTGTAATACTGAAATCAAGTTTTGCTTCTTTGCTTTTCAAGATTAGCAACAGCTTAGGATGAGCACTGCAGTTGGTGATCCTGTCAGGTGTCTCAGGTTCCACACCTGCTGTTGGCATTTTCCTCTGCATTATAAAAGGGTGCCTCTGTTTTTGCTGTTTGTAAAACAACTTTAGCTGTTTTATATAGGACATTTGTAAACCAAGTAAGCCATTAATGTGGTTTAAAGTCAGCAGAAATTCAGTAAAGGAGCCTTTTGGTTAACTAAGGCTTGTTCCATTCATAGGAAAATTCAGATAAATTAAGGATATATGTGAAGCAAGTGCACCAAGCCTACAGTGCTTTAAGCTCCTCTGTGGATGATCTAATTCAAAAGGAAAATGGCTGTAGTTCATGGTAGCTTAATCCTCTTTACAGTAAAGTCAGACTACTTTACCTCTCAGTGAGAATATCCACAGAGGGATTTAATGCATTTTGACTTACATGCATTATCATCATGGGTTTAGTTGGTTTATCTTAACTTCCCTGGATGTTCCTTTGTGGAAAAACTACAGACGTAGATATCTAGTGCTAGCTTATTTAAAGTATAGTCATGTAGTCATGTCCTTAATCTGATATGGGTTTTAGTGTAACCATGTTAAGTGATAAGTGGGAACTGCTTTGTTAAGGGATTCATATACATTCTCATGCCAAAGGATAACAAAGGTAGTTCTTTATTTGTGACTGGGCTACCCAGAAATAATCCAAAAGCCTCAGTGTAAATGGTTGACATCTGTTCGCATGCTGGGCACTGCAATGCCAGTGACTCCTCAGACATAATTACAAATTCTGGAATTTAAAGCTGAGGCTCAACAAAATAATTCACCTGATAATTTTATCTCAGTCCATCCTCTGTGCTGTTTTGCAGGCCAAAGATAAAAGGATCCGATACTTTGGAGGAACTTTGCCTCATGTGGTTGTAAAATCAGCAGAGGTGCTGGAAACACCTCTCATTTTGTGTGGAGAGGTTCAGTCCTATACATAATGGGGAGGAGAAAGCATTGACTAGACATTTTTCCAGTCCTTGAAGCAGTTTTCTTTGAGAGAATGACATTTTTCATGCCAGACAGTTGGCATCAGCTGTCAAGTTGGGTCATCAAGTTGGGTGAACTGGACAAGACAGAGATGGAGACATGCAATGCTGTATGGTGTCATCAGAACTAAAGATTATGAAATTCTGCATGAATTTCATCCCTGAAGTGAACAGAACACACCAGGGATATCCCATGGCGATGAGAGTCCTTGTTCCAGCTCAACTGATTCAACTGGCCATGTTGCCTTTTATCCAGGTTCCTGTTTTCATCACATGACAGGAGATGCAGAAAGCACTAGGAAAACTACACCACCAGAGGGGTAAGGAATTCTTCGTAGATTTTTAAAACCCTTTTTCTTCTGCAGACTTGTTTGAGTAGTTTACTTTATAGTGACTTTGGCTTGAAGCTGAGGGCACTAACAAAGTTGTTATATAAAAGCATTATTAGTATTTGAGGATTTAAGCCTCTGTTTCAGGAGTTCAAGTTTGCTGTGTCTTATGTTATTTTTTATTTTAGCAGTGTTTGTGTACCATGCTTTTGTGACTTAATGCATAACAACTCAAGTCAGTTAAAAGCCTATGGCATTAGTGAAACTGTGAACCACATAAAAGACTAAATTGCTTTTTCTCTTTCTGTAATTGCCACTACAATAAAAGCTGGCTTTCCTGTAAAATTTTTTGGAGTTAACCCCTGCAGAGCTCCCAGGCTGAGGAGGGAGAAGTGTGATTAGGGGTGTGTAGAAGGGGGAGAACACCCCACTAACAGTAATTAGGGGTGCTCGAGGGCTGTAGGCAGCAGAGGGCAGAACTTGCAACCACACACCCCAGGTCCCAAATGAATTGCAGTGTAGTGGGAAAGGGTCAACTGGGATCCCTCAGGACAGCAGCTTTGGCAACCCTGCCCTGCTTGCATCCTTTCCATAGCCCTTCTGAACATGCCAAGGAAGGATGGGAAGGACACAGGGTAGATGGAACAGTTATGACTGCAACCAAGGAGGAAAAAGGGAATAATTTTTTGGTATATTACTTACGGCCATTGTTTTGAACAATATTATAAATATTGGGGAATGGGTGGGTGGGTAGGTCAGTCCCCTTACATGTGTCTGTCCCCTTACAAGTTTCAGCCAGCAGAGTAATGGAAGGATTTGATGGATATGCAGTATTTCCTGTAGGATAGATTTGCCTCCATATCAATCTTAAATATAAACAAATCTCCTTTTATGGAAACACCAGCAATGTGTGCTTAACTATAATAATAAAGAAATATAATAATTCACTGCATACCAAATGTAGGTAATGTAACACATTGCAAAAGTTAAAAAGAGCACCCACCAGAGCTATACAGGCGTTGAATTAGTTTTAAAAATCTAGTTTTGTTTTTAGAATGTAAAAAAAAAAGCCATATCATTATCATCTAAGGGACTGTCTTCGCTAGGGCGATTTGAACATACTTCTTTGTGGTATTCACTTTGTCAAATAATGCAAATACTACCACTGCTGATGAATGCTTGCCCTGCTTTTGGGTTCCTGTATGATTTGTCCTGTTTATTTTTTTTCTTTTCTTCCTATTAGAACAGAATAATAATTTTGACAGCATGAAAAATAGAAAATTTTTTAAATGTCTTAGATATAATTTTGTCTGGATGAAGGTTTGAAATGAGTAATGTTCTGTTTTTAAAAAGGTTGCTAATTATCTAAATTTCACTGTGGTTTAATTAGCAGCATCCACAGTAGAACGTGGGAGGTGGTGCTTATCACCTGCCAGGGAAAATGTTGTCTTCTGAGGAGGGTAAGTTATGTCAACCAAAATACAGCCTGATTTTAAATCTCCAATACCATTCTCCTTGAAATCTTGGTGGGCAAGGGTGACTGAGCCTTAAGCGGAGAGTGGAGAACAGAGGTATTAATGCCACAACTGTCTCTGGGCAGGTCTGGGAGCCACCAGTATCCTGGGTGCTTGCTGTGGAAGGAGATGGCTCTCACTGAGCATTACAGCCAGCAGCTCCTCACAGTTTGAGCAGAAATTAAACCACGTGCCAGTGTGTTCCTGGTAAATCATACTCTGTCTCCCATGTTATGCCTTCTTTGTTGTCCTTGTTAGCTGTTTTAATAAAGGCAGCCTGTAATTCTCTTTGAATGTATCTGATAGGTAAAGGAGCTGGTACAGGGAGAGGTCATTTGTTATGGACAGCTCTGCCCATAGCAGCTACAAGCATGGAAATGCTGGGATCGCCTTAATGAGGTGGCAGTTCTGAGCTGGAAGTCACTAAGGTCAGCAGAAAGGTGGCATTTAATGTCCACCGGATCAAACAAAACAAGGTTGGATCCTTACCTTAGGTTAGACCTGGTAAAGTTTATGTAATCTGATATACTAATTTTATTGCCTGCTCTGTGAGTTTTCAAGCATTTTTGTTCTTCCTCCAGGGAACATTGTGGTATTATTGTGGTATCCACAATAATTTTAAATGTATTAGGTAAAGGAGAAAAGCTGATCTGCAGGTCATAGTAAATTATTTTTAATTGAGTCAATCCATGAAAGCTAAGCCAAGAAGAAGACAAAAAAAGGTTTGCTATTAGTTATTTTGATATTTTTGTGATAATCACACAATTCCAATCTGTGTAGTGGTACTGTTTTGTCTTTCTGTAGTCCAGTTTATTTTTCCATGGCATGGACACACTCACATAGGTACTGGTACTGTGGTAGGCTTCAGTCAGTGCACCAGGTGCATCCATGGAAATGGTGTGAGTGAGATTCAATGAGCCCTATACACCAAAACAAAATCCTTCAGGCATTCAAGAAGGTGTAGAAACATCATTATCACAGCCTGAACATGGTTTTCCAGAAAAACCATCTTTTATGAGGTTCTGATTTTCAAAGCATATTTACAAAACAAGCTGAAGAGGAAACCTGCAAACAAAAAGTATTTCCATTCTAGGAAATACTAAAAAGCAGGGACCATGTAATTTTGTAATTTTCATTCCCTTTCTGTTAGCTTTTCACTTGTGTCCAGCTATCTCTGTTTGTCTCATTGCTTCCCATGGGAGTGAGTGACTCTGGCATGGCTCCCTGTGCTGTGCCCATTTGCTGCTCCAGAGGTGCTAATTATCCTTTCCTCTCATAATGTCTAATTGATCATATAATAACTTCAACCCAGACCACAGCTCTCCAACATGCTTTTGCTGCAGATCGAAACCTCTGTTTCAGACCTAAAGAATGGCTGCTTTGCTTGTGTATTTTCCCCCCAACTCTAATAGTTGGTGTCATAAAAGATATTACTTCTCTCCATAAACCTTGACTGTCTAGCCTGCATTTGTGTTCCTTGGGGGCAGCAAGCACGAAAACAACCTCTTCAAGCCTGGAGTTTCCTTATAGCAAAAAATTGTAGCTATTGAATTATAGTTTTAAAAATTAAACTACTTCCTTGACCCCATTCCACTGAATTTGAACATGCATTGGTCTTAAGAATGAAACAGAAGGATTGCCAAGATTTTCCAGCCTGATGCTGGTCTGAGTGATCCAGAAGTCCCATCAGGGAAGTTCTTGAACACCTTGGCCATATTTTTAGTGGGCTGTGAGGAACAGAAAAGTCCTTTTCAGATATGGGGACCCCAACTCCAGCTGGGGCAGGAGTCCCACTGTGACAGTGCCAGCAGTGTCCCAGAGAGCTCAAAAGGCATGCAGGGTGGGTGGGGACAATCTGTGCAGTGCTGGTGCCCAGCTCTTACCCTGATGTGTCACCTGCAGGGAGATGGGAGCAGAGAGGAGTAGAGCTGGGCCATGGCCATGGCCGTCCCCAAGATCATCAGTTATGAGAATTGTGCTTTGCCTTTATAGACATGTTTTTGCATTTGGATGTAGTGTGGGGCACAGACCACCCCCTGCATTTCTATTCACGGGCATGATTTGCTCGTGGGAAGTTGACTGTGGTATCCTTTGCACAGCTCTGAGCCTTTGGGTGGAAATATCTGGAAGAGTGGGTTTCCCCTTACTGTTCTCTAGGCTATTCTAGCTAGTCAGCCTTGCCAGGTGAAAAATCCCTAAGCTGTTTCTTAAACCAGACAATAAAATATGATGCAGCAAATTAAGAGTGGGTCTGAGCCCATGCTAGAGCAACCTTCTGGGTCATTCAGAGCAGTCAGACTTTAACCTACTGAAACTGGTAGCTTGGAATGAGCTCAATCCATCCGTATTTTTTTGAAAGTGACTTTATCAATTGGTTGCCTTTAACTTCTGACAAGAGACATTGATGTAAGAGATTGGTAAAGTTTATGACTCATGAAGGTATTTGCTTCACTTACTTGTAATTTCTAGTGCAAATGTGTAGTTCGCTTGTACTCAACTGAGAAAGAAATGGCAGTGTACAAAGTAAGTAGAGCAGATTAATTAAATTGGCTGTTCTTGTTAACTCTTTCTGCTACTATAAAAGCTAGAAAAATTTTCTAAGATTAAAAGGTGACAAGATTATGAATTGTGATTTCTTATTGCTGTAATATGTTATGGGATAGTCTGAATTGATACTTAATTCAAAACATAATTAAACATTTATATAAATAATGGTTCGCTATGTTAAGAAGCATTAAAATGTGGTTATAAACACTCTTTAAGTAACTGGCCAGCCACACGACATTGTTTTGACTGTTACTCTTCATTAGACAGTTTTCTTGGTGAGTTTTCTAGCAGTATGGTTGGAGTGTAGTGGTGTCTGATAGGAGCTGGTGAGCAGAGAGCCCCAAGCCATGCAGCACCATCCCCACCTGCCTGTGCAAGAGGCAATCCTGACACCTAGCTCTGCTCATGCTGCTTCACATCTCCCCATATTGGTGGCTGTTGTGTAAAATTACTGAGTATGTTCCTAATTCCCCAAATTTGCTGATTCTTGCTTTTCACAGAAATGCTTCTTGTCACTAAAAGCTGATGAGGAAGGATGATTTAAGGCACTGGGGAAACCTTGTCCTCACTCCTAGCTGCACTGCGAATGCTTGGCTTCCAGCTCATGCTGGTCCCACTGAACAGCAGGGTGAAACACAGGTATGGAGGGACTGAACTTCACACATATTGATACTGGGGAAATGGACAAAAGTGTAAAATAAATGTCATTGGTACAAGATGACTTCTTTGCTTTGAGCTGGGAAGTTTTGCTATCTCAGCCCATTGCTATGGAGCCCTGAGCTATTTAGTGTTTGAGGGTTTCCTCTGGGCTACCAGTCATCTGTGGGTCAGTACTAAAAGTTAGTGTTTTCTAGGCTTTTTTCTCGTTCCAGGGTCTGCACAGCAGCTCCCTGCCCCAGTTCCTGCACTGCTGGGGCCATAGGGATTGAGCAGTGCTGGGTCTGGGTGCAGCTGGCAGGGAGGCACGGTCCCAGCCTGGCTGGGCTGGGATGCAGAGCCTTGCATCAGGTGTGCTCTGGTTTTACTGGGCTGCTGCAGTTTCCATCGCTGCTCTTAGCCAGCCTGCTCTCCTTGCTGAGCCTGCCACCCCGCCCCTGCCCGCCCAGGGGCTGTAACGAGGCCCTGGTTCCCTCATTGCTTTGCTGATGGCTTTGCTTCCTTGCACAGTATGTTAGGAAGAAGTGTAGGATGTGTTGGAAAGCTCAGAAATCAGGGTTTTTTTAAACACAACTGTTCTGCCATTGCCCAAGTAGTGGCCAATGTAGTGCAGAAGCGCAGACGTGTGCTTCTGGGGCATAAAGACTTTTTCTTGTCTGCTTGGGGTCTGGCCTGACAGTGTGAAGCACAGGAAGGCTCTGCAGTGAGGAAAAATCTTATCATGACAGAGGGCCCAGGAAGGAAGCCCTGCTGTGGGGTCAGAGTGGTGTAAGAGCTGTGCCTGGCAGATGGCGGTCACCGGTAGGGACGGCCACAGAGCCAGGGGGCCGTCAGGTGTGGAGCTGGAATGGCAACTGCAATCACTACATCACAGCACCAGCCAAGGAAAGCCAGTGTTGGAGTGGCCATGGGCAAGCAGCAGGGCTGAAACAAAGGGAGGAGCGAGAGGCGCTGAGCAGGAGGCAGCAGCAGAGAGCAGCATGGAGCCGCGCTGCCGGGCCCTGGGCCTGATGCAGGGCCAGCCCTGCTTGGCAAGGCAATTCCAGCGTGGCTGGTCTGTGTGGGGAGCTCTGCTGAATGCATGGGCACGTTTTGTCCCTTGGCAGTGTTAGTGGGGACCCTCGGTTGGCTTGGCTCGTGCAAGGGGGCGTCCCAGCCCTGTGACAAACACTGCACCATGCACTCGCCGCGCCAGCGAGGGCAGCCATGGCTGCCTTACCCCTCTGAGGGCTGCCTGCTCTTAGGTGGCCGCACTGCTGATCTGCTTTGCTGGGTTTTAACCTAACAGAAGGAAAGCCTTCAAATGCTGCTAAAAGGAATAAAATTATAGTTGTGCTTTAGGGAGCAAAAATGATCTCTTTTGGCTGTTGTGCTGTTATTGCAAATTGTGTGTGTGTGATTTATCCTAATTAAAAAAAATATGACAGACATAAGCCACAGAAATGTCTGTAAATGACACAATCTGGTCCTGTCTTTGTTTATCACTATCATAATGCATTGCTGGCCCCCTAAAATTATTAGCCTTTGTGACTTGCTAATAGCCACGGACTCTGTCTTGTGAAATGGAATGGTGTGCAATAGTAAAGGAGAATGTGAGCTTTTCAGTGTGGGATCAACATTTCACTTGGTTATGCTAGATCCTACTTTATTGCTTTTAAAAAAGTATTTATTTATTTTCTGTCTGTTTGTTTAGTGGGCAGAATTTTTCAAGCTTGTAGTTTAAATACAGAAATCTGGAGGGGGGGGGTTCAGAATTTTTCCTTTATTGGAGGAAATTAAATGGTTCTCCATTACATAAGACTGCTCTATCAAATTAATACCAGGCATTTCCCCCTGTGTGTTGAGTGAGTTTTCAGATCAAACCATACCTCTGAAGGCATATACACTGCTGCATTAAAGGAAGATGCTGTGATATTCTGTATCAAAAAGGTTAAACTCATCGGATTCTATGTAAACACTCATTTTACCCCAGCTAACCTGTAAAGATTTCATTTTGCTTCATTTATCTTCTCCCTTACTCTATGCTAAACCATTCCCAGCTTCGAGGAAAGAATCATGTCTCCATTCATTTCCTATCTTGCTGAATTGCCTTCGCATTTCCTATCATCTGCACATAATCCTATTCTCTCCATTATTGTCTTAATACCAAGTACAGCACAAGATAATGGATAGGCACTGTAATAACAGTGTGGCCTGTAGGAGCCCCTCGAGGGAAATATCTTTGACGCTGGTAGAATATTAATGCATCCCAGGTCCCTGATCTTCCTCTTTCACTTCATCTCCTGTTTTCTAAACTACATAATGACTTTCATATACATGACAAAAGCATTAGAACAGAAAAAGACCCATTGATGAGCAGCAGGGCTGTGTGATATTAAGAAGCACTATTCTCAGTTCTTTGTACAGTTTTTGACCACCATCAGAGACAGTGTGTGCAGGTAATTTCTGATTTGAATAGATACAGGCATAAAGAAGCATTATTGTACTCTGTTAATCCAAATGCCCATCACAGGCACTGCGTGAAAATAAATTAAAATGTAATTCTTCAATAATGCATCTGTCTACAGGATGCTTTTCAGCAGATTAAAAACAAACAACTTGATATCACTTAGGCTATTGGATTGTTTCTGAGAAGCTTAATCATCAGCAGATTATGAATGGAACAGTAAATCAAAGCAGGGTATGTTAAACAATGTAGATTGTGTTGTAGTGGCAATTTACTGTACATAATTTTTTAATAAAAGGGAAAAATTGATTTTTGTGAGCGTAAACATTGAATCCTATGAGAATTTAGCTGCTGTTATTGGAAAGGGGAATGTAAAAAATGCTATTCTTGTCATGTAGGAGCAATAACCTTTCATTCCTCCTACAAAAAACCAGAAGTTTGCTCCCTTTAGGGCTGCCTTTAAGCATAACTTCTTTTCTCATTTTTATTTCCTTTTGTGACATGCTCTGTATTTTGCTATAATATTTTGAAAATATGATATGTATTTCTGATTCACACTTCACCCCACCCATGGGGTGTGCACCCTGGTGAAGTGAGGGAAACACCTAAACTTTCCTTATGCCCGGAAGGAGCTCTCCAATTGCACACTGTGAATTTGCTTTTGCTTTTAAATGGAGATCTGCCAGCAGACATCCGTTGCTGCTTGTCCTCAAGGTCTGGCTATCACTGCTCCTGGTGTTGGGTTTCAGGTGAAACCTCAGGCTGGGGGCTCTGCAGCAGCCCTATCTCCCCCTGCCTGCTGCCAGTTGCTGTAGGAGCAGAGCAGCTCCTGACCATCAATCATTGCTGATAATATCTGAGGAGAAAGGGAGAAATTATTTCAAATCAAGGGAACTGAGTTAGGAGCAGGAGCCAAGCAGCAGTCTGGTACTGGCAGCATGCTGGAGAGGAGAAACACTGAAGTCTGGAGGAATCAAGGATGAGAGCTAGTCCTGATGGAATGTCATCTTGAGATTAAAATATTGCAAAAGTACTTGAAAATTAGTTATATATTAGATGAAAGATTAGGAAAATTTGCACAAAATGCAGGTACCCTGTGCTTTAAGAAAGTGGCTGTTTTCCCTTGTTAACTGCTAAGTAAATGCTAAGAAGCATCTTCTAACTTCAGTGCTCAATCCTGACCCAGCTTTGCAAGGGGCTCTGGGGAGTCCAAGGAAATGTCAGGGTGAGTGGCTGAAGCCATACTAAAAGAAATCTCTCCCAAGAGTAAAAGAGGAGACAGCCTGTCTATTCCTGGGCCTACTGTTGTTTTATGCCCTAATTTTATTTTCAGCTAATTCATTTGATTGATTTCACTGCTTTTAATGTTATTTCTTCTGTTTTGAACTCATGTGCACTGTGAAATAGTCTAATACTGAAATATGCTGCTTCTGCATTTTAAACTGTGCTCAGCAGGGTGGAAAAATGCACATGGATCTTAAAGACATTGTACTGTATATCAGAAACCTGAAGCTGTCCTTTTGGAACCTGGTAAAAACTACGTTATCGAGCTCTGTTACTATCATTAAAAATGCAATGCCTTTTCTTTCACATGTTTACTTGCCAAGAGAAAAAATGACATCCTGCATGACACTGGTAGTGTGGTATTCCAGTTTATGAGACTGTAAACAAGAAGAGGTGAGAAAGAACTCAGTTTCTGTTAGTATTCACTTAAAAATTGTTATCATCTAAATGTAAGTCCAAAACCAAAATATTAGGTTGTTTCCTTTTGTCTTGAAAATTAGTCTGGTGAATGACTTTTGTTACTCTTGTTGTTGTCCTAAAATGAGGAAAGTAATTTAGGATCATACTGTAAAAACAGTACCTCTCAAAGTGTTTTGCAGCCTTGTTGCCAGCATTTGGGGGACCAGAATTTGGGGCACCCTTGTACAACCACTCTCTGGAGGCTTTGAGTGGGTCCTTATTAGCCTGATAAACCAAAGTCTGTTTTATGTGCAGAGACCCTTTATAGCTTTCCTTGTATTTATTGACTTTACTGTCTCTGTCACACTTTTGTGATGTTTAGTGTAATATAATAAAGAAGAAGTTATTACTTACATCATGAATACAGGCAAGTCAATGACCCCTAGCAAAGGCTGGAGACCTGATGTTTTTGGTTTTGCATAGACCTAGATCAGGAGACAAGCAGGTTTACATTTTCAGGGACACAAAAAAAACAAACTGAGAAAAAATAATGGCTTGTTGGTTTTGATTTTGGTTTGGCTTCTTTTATCCCATCAGTCTTGGAAACCCAAGGACATCATGGTCTCAGGCTGTAAGAGCTGTAAAGAGCTGGATCTTGTACCTTGGATTGACTTTAAGTGAAGAAAGACTTTGATGGTTCTGATTATTCTGTATGAAGGATAAAAATTGATGTATTTGTTTTCAGCCTTGGTTGTAGGTGAAACCAGGACAGGCAGGACAGGAGTCTGCAACAGCCAAGAATTTGTCTGGGTTATGACAACCGTTTCAGAGTGAGTAAATGGGTCTTCCCTGGGACTTAGAGTTGGGTGGTTGTGACTCCAAAGATGGTTGAATTCTGTTTAAAGAATTTACTTGGCTCTTGTTGGTTCTGACTTACTAAATGCTACTAATTATGGCAGGGTTTTTTTCCTTACAATCACCTTCAGGTTTTGATCAAGGAAAAATGATCCTTTGTAGGGCTGAAGTACAACTTTGGTGTCTTTCATGTACTAGCTGCATCTCATGACCTCTGGCATATGGCAAAATTATCTTTTAAATTGGCTCCGAACAATTAAGTGTAATTTTGTAATTCAGAAACAGTTTTATTAAACAAGAGAAACTGTGTTTATGATCCATTTTTTACTTATTTTTTTAATATTCAAAATTATGAAGCTGAAATTTGCAGTTTTATTTAACTATTATATCTTGGTTTACAGCTTGTTATGCCTCTTCTTTTAAAATGTATATTACTAGCAAGAAATCTAAATAAATTATCATAAACCTTTTTCTCAATTCTCTCTATATATTTCTACTCTTAGAGAAAAAGATTCCCTCCATTAGAGTGTCTTTGATAGCATCATTTTTCACATTTTAAGAGGTACTGCATGTGTTGTGTAAAATACGCTTGAAAGGATTTTTTTTGACTGATAGTAGTTTATGTTGTTTCTAATCTTAATCCAGGCATCACTAATTTTGTGTTTGCAAGTAAACACGATAATGAATGAGAATCCTCCTAGCATTGTAATTGATGTTGCTCTTTTGTATCCTCGGTTTCAAATCTGTGTGCAATTGTCAGTGCCCTATAGAAATGTTAATTATCCTGAGTAATCCTGTTTGCCTTCATCAGGCTGGAGCAGTCCTAAGCAGTAAGAAGGAGGCATCCAAGATTGAAAGAAATACAGCATTAAAATGATGCAAAATACCACACTGGTACAGTTGTAGCCAAGATAGGAAATGGTATAGGACTGAGGAGAGGAGCATAGGCTATAAAAATGGCATGGGATGTGTTTGGTAGAAATGAAGGAGATTACCTAAAAACCAGTAATTTGAAGCCAGCTATAAAATGGAAAGCTGAGACCACGGAATAAGGTCTTCTTCCCACCCAGGCACTTGAGGGGAATAATTTTCTGTTCCTCCCCATGTGCACAGGCACTTTCTGGTGGTGTAGAAAGGAAGGAAGATGACAGACCATGCTTTTGGCAGGATGGCTCCTGGAGCGCTGTGCATGCTGGTGGGCACTGAGCTGGTGGCAGCACGGATGGGAGGGTGCAGCTGCTGCTCTGCAGGGCTGGGGAACTGCATGGGCTCTGCTGGTGCTCTGCAGAGAGCTGCCTTTGATGCCAGCTGCGTTTCTGCTTGACTAGGCAGCTTCCTTGGGCTTTTGAAGTAGAGGGAGAAGGTGCTGCAGCATCTCCCGTGGCATTTGTCCATAGCAGTCAGACTTCTTTTAGAGATGGTGCTTGCTGCTAAGAGTAAGGCGGCTGCAGTGCAGCTGAGTCAGTACATTCAGACAGTTAATCTGGAATGTGTTGGTGCACCAGGCTCTGCTACCTGTAGGACACGTGAGCGTGTGTTGGTGAGCCAGGTATGCAGTTAAGTTCTTATTAAAATGTCAGTTCACAGTCAAATTGCAAGTTTAGAAGTCAGTGTGAAAAAATTAACCTTGTCATAGCAGCAAAAAAATCATACTCATGTATTTGCAGAGTGGTGGGTGTGCTAGAAAGCCTATTATCTCAATTATGCAGTCCTCTGAGGCTCCTTGGTGTGGAGGGGGCACTCAGTGGATTCTGAGAAAAATAAACTCTGAATGTTGTAATCATCTGAAATCATACAGAACAGGATGTGCTTACTTGAACTTTGAATCAACATTTGTGAAACTTTGAACCAGTGTGTTCATGATAACATGGACAGCAGACCTCGTGTTGTACTGAGAAAAGAAAAATTACTGCTATAGAGAACAAAAATGGCTCTGGCTTGCTTATACTTTTTAATGTAATTTTTTTGGCTAGTTGATACATTGTTGGAATGTCATATTCAGATTTGGACTGCAAAGGCATGGATTTTTGTGGGAAGACCTTATGTAATTAAATTTAGAAATCTGTTAAATAATTTGTGATACTTAATGATTACTTTGAGGATTATGAGGCATGCTTAACAAGTACTATTTTCCCTCTTTGTTATTGAACCTAGGTTGCACAGTTTTGTTTCTTTAGGTTGCAACCATTTTGTTGTGGTGTCTTCTGTAATCATCCATTTTTCTTTCTGGAGACAGTGTCTTGGATAGCAAAGTGGAGGCAGAGCCATTTCTGGTGAATTCAAGCAAAGTGGAACTGTGCTGTGCTGGGCACATTTCTAGAACTTCAGCAGGTACCTGCCATTAGCAGGGCCTCTGCCTCAGTGTGCTTATTTCTGGTGTTGCTCTCTCAGCATTGTTTCTTCAGAAATGTGGGATTACTGTAAATTGCCTGTCAGACACTGATGAAGGAACATTATTTACTGTGGTGCCTTCTAATTTCAAAACTGGAATACTGTAATTTTTTTCCTTAATGGACTTCCAGGCTCTACTGTGTGGAGATTAAAGGGAATTTTAAAAATTTACCAAGAAATCTTTCATGGGCACCAAATTTTGTACTCACATTAAACCAACTTCCCGTACTCCCTCCTCCTATAGTTCCATTTTTTTTTGGAACACGATTGATCTCATTAAAAGGCATTAACATGTTTTTAATCTCATCATCAAATTAATCCTGTTGATATTGTGTGTATCTTCGTAATGCAATACAGAAAAAACCCCCTGTAATTTGGCCTTTTCAGATTTTCAGTGCAGCTAAACTGACATGCTGAATTGTACCAACCCTCGGGCTGTCAAGAGATGCCCTGAAAAAGCTCTTAGCCCTGATTATCCATTGGAACAATGGCTGTGTCTCTAATTTTAGACAGCTGCAAGCGGGGTGACTCTGTGAAGAAGCAGGACATTTTGTGCTGCATTCTCTTCTCGGGAACACGAACTCTTCTCTGCTTGCTTAAAGCCCTGCTGTTTACAAGCCCGGGATCTTCTTGTAAACATGTGCTGGTGCACCGTGAAGGCTCCAGCCTGTAGCACTGTCCTATTCACAGTGAGCAGCCCCAGATCCCTGCCTCTCTCAGCACTCAGTGCCCTGCTGTTCGCACCTCTGAAATTCTTTTATGTAAAAGCTGCGGTGTCTGACTGAAGTCATGTTCTGCTGCCCTCTTGCAGAGAATGCTTCATGCGAGCGTCTACGTTTTTCCTGGGTAACATTATCTTTTCTCAGAAATTCAGAATATAAATATTTGCTTAGACCACGCTTCCTAAATCAATGACGCCTTGTTGATGGGAGTTAAGTTTTCATAAAAATACCATTGTCAGGCAAGAATTTGTGCAGCAGCTACTAACTAGATGGGGGGAAATTGAAACTGTGAATAATTTTTATCTACATATCCCTGATGACTGAATTGCACACCTGTAACTGAGGACACTTCTTGTAACACTGCTTTTAAGTGGGAAAGTAACTGAATATAGAAAAAAATAAAAATCCCCAAACCCTATAATCATAAAAGAAACTGAGTATAGATTTGGAAAAGGGGATATGTAAAATACCTAGTTAAAAAAAAAAAAAGAAAAATCCTGTGTAGAAGTTTCAAAACTCAGATGAGCATTGTGTGTGGAGATAAATCATTCCCAGAGGCAAATGCTGCAAGAAAATTATTCTTGTCATTTTCTATTCACTTCCACTACCTTGATTTTAAAATCGGCTCTTCTAAAATATGTACATTTCAACTGTATCTGCAGTGTGCTGCTGTGTTGTATCGCACTGGGGCAGGCTGGGCTCCACTCTCTTCTAGGTGGGAGATGTGCCATTCCTGGCACTGTTTTAAATTGCTCTGTCCACCTAATGGAAGTGATGACTGAGAGTAGATGTTGTTCCTGTTTCTTAGCGACCCAGTCATTGTCTTCTGTTGTGATTCTCTAATTTCTAGAGTGTATTTTGGGCATTGCTGTTACACAGCCATCTGGTAGCTCTTGAATTTATGGAATCTGCCAGGGGGACATGTGCTGACATTCAAAAAGAGAGTAAAAGACTGTTAACCAAAATATTCTCCCCTTTGTTTAATAGTTAATAGTTGGCTTGTACTTGTCACACCAGAAAATTCTTCTTTAGAAATTAAAAATCAAATTAAAAAGATGTCATAAAACCTTCTGTAATTCATCAAGCTGTCCTCCAACTGCTGGTTGACCTGCTTTCATATGGATATTCTTACCATTACACACAAAGTAGTCTTTGTGTGTAGTAAAACCTCTGTGGAATTGGTGCAGCAAACCCTTGAAAAGTGCATAAGCAAAGCTACCTGTATTACCTACTTGCCTTCCTGTGTGAAGGTTTTAAAGACATTCCATGAGGGTTTCCATTAGATGGAGCTCTACAGTTGGTGCTTCCAGCCCCTGCCAGGATGCAGCATCTCCCCACATGTAGCTGCCGTGGCAGGTCTTTTCTCCCCTGTTGACAGTAGCCCTGAGTCTACCACAAAAGATTTACTTTTTGTATTTTGTTAGCAAAGAATGAGTTTTTTTGTACCATGCAGAAGGCACTAAAATAAACTATTTTGCCCAATTGCACCTATGCATTATTTAATTTTCTACTTCTCATTAGTGCTGTAGTGAGCAAAACCTGCATTTCCATATAGAAAGCCTCTAAAGCCAAACCCTTTGCACCAACACCAAAATTAATTTGTCTGAGTTCTGTGGAACTCAGAGCTGTGGAATATTAGTTCTCTGAAACTAATGGAAGTATGAGGAGAGCCTTCCCCCTGGCAATCTTTTCTTTTGCTATCTCTTATGGATACTAGAAACAATTATGAAATCTTTCAGTGCTAAATTATTTTCCAGATGCAAGTTGGTTATTTGCACTTTCATGTAATTCCTAGAGCAGAAGTTCTGAACTTTTACAGGTTAAATTACCATACTAATGCTAACTACAATGTATATCAAACTTTTATTAGATAGAGGTACTATTCAGGATTGTCTGTGGTAACCTGCATGTATATGTATACTGCAGAAACTACAGTGATTCTAATGCTACTGAGGATTTAATATCAACTCTAAATCATTGGACATAATTATATGATCTTATTGTTAATTCTTTCCTTCTTTCCTTGTTCTTGCCAGCAGAAAGACACTTGGCTAAAATCAACTGTAGTCTAAAGGGTACCTGGGAGGCAGCAGGACAATAGCACATGTGAAGCCATTTCCCTTTCAGAAAGGATGTAAAACCTCTGGGTAAGCAAGAGTTTGCCTATGATGTGACCATGCTAATTTGTGGTTGATGGCTGAAGCAAATAACAGCTTTCTGATGGAAATAGCAATCAACAAATCCCTGCTGGGCACATGGTTGAGGTGCATTTTCCCACCCTGTGCTTGCAGCAGAGTGCAGCGCACTGAAGCTGCACTTACAGCATCAGTGGTGGGAATGCAGTGATTTGAATGGTCTGGAGCAAGAGACTCTTCCTGCTGCTTCTGTGGCAGCGTGCCCAGTGGCTGAAATGCTGCACCCTTGAGCTGCTGCACTTACTGACTGTAGGGAAACAAGGGGGGGTTCCCAAAAGGAATTACCCTTCTCCATGATTTTGTGCACTGCAGCGAGGCTCAGTGCGGCACATCCAGGTTGGGATGGGATGTACAACACAGGACATCACTTGATACAGAGCTGCACAGACAGTGCAAACCACTGGCTGCTGAGATAACCTGTCTGCTGAAGATGCTGCTGTCATTTCATGATGTTGTTGAGAGCATAGAAATAATACTTAAGAAGTGCTTAAAGTAGACAGCATGCAAGTGAATTGTAATGCATCGAGGGGAAAATGTGATAAACTACTCAGCCTTTGACAGTACTCTGTGACACCTCAATTTTTGGAGAAAATTATAAGCTTCTGATAAAATAATAAGAAAAGAAAGAAGGAAACAGAAGTCTATCTTTCATCTGTTTCCATCTCTCTAGTTCACAGGAGTGAATACTGCTATAGTAACAAGAAGCGGAGGGTAAAGGGAGATTGAGATGGGAAGGATTGTGATTATACCAGGAAAGGGGGATATAATCAAGTAACACAATCAAGAAACACAATCAAGATTAAAGAAGAAAAACTTTAATATGCTGCAAAACAAGAGAAGAATAAAAAACTGGTGGCCTATAGTATTCCTCCTGTAAATACATAAACACAGTATAAAAAAAAAAGATACATATATATTTATATATTAGTCTTTCCAGTGGGGCTGCAGTGAAACTTTTGCTAAGGGATGAGCTGACAGAATAATAATGAACAATGTTGCTATAAATTCTCCTAAAACAAAAGGGGAATGTCACTAGCACGACATTCTAAGGATGTTTAGAGCAGAACTCATTTTAGAACCATCTTTGCAGGTTAACATGAGCATGTTGAAGGCAAAATAGGCAGAAATGGTGTAGTGGTTAGATGTGAACTACCACCAGTATTGAAGTTAAAAGCTAGCAGAAGTACCAGGGTAAGCAGAGGACCATTAACTTTCAGCTCACTCATTTCCAGCCTTTGAAAGGAAGGTGAAAAGGCAGGAGGAGAAAGCAGTACTACAGAATACAGCAGAAAAAAATAACTTGATTAAAATTATACCAGATCGTAGAACTGGAAAGACTAAAGGACCTATTCCTAATCAATAGCACCTCTGAGATAAAACAGTGGAAAAGACAGAGAAATTATTCATCATCTGAGATGAGACAAGAATGAGAGAAAATACAGGAAATTATTAGGATAAATATTAAGCCAAGTCCTCAGTGGTATGGTTTGCCCATGAAATTGTGTCTGTGCTCTGTGATGTGCCATGTTTCAGCAGAATGCAAAATTCACTCTTGAATGCATTTTGAAAAAGGATCTTGTCATAGCAATACACTGGGGTTCTCCATCATCTTGTGCTTAAACTTTGCTCAAAGCCAGAATATGCAGGATAACCTTTCTCCTTACAGGGTAGGGCCAAAAGCTTTCCAGCAAAAAGAGTAGGATAATTTTTGGGAGATGCAATTGAATATGCCATGCTAAATACAACTGCAGTTTGACACAAAATTTGGGAACACTTCTGCTGTTAGAAGCTTTGTGAAGAGGGGGATGTACCTGGTGGAAGCTGTGAGATTCCTACTGAAATACATTGGAAAGCCACAGTGCTGTGTTAGACAAAAAGGTTAGGTGTGACCTGGAATTTTCAGGCTTAAAAAATAGACAAAATTAAAAAAGAAAAATATAATTTCAGTGTCTTCAATGAAAACCTTTCCTGTGCTCAGACCATTCAATCTGTTTCATCCATATAATGAATCAGTGCACATGGTATACAGAATGGAAGAGTAACAAAATTTCACTAATATCAGCAGACGTTAACCTGTATCACAGCACTTTCTGTAGCCTGATGTAATGCTGTGTGTTTAGGGTCCAGGGGCAGTGACCTGTCCAGGAGGAATTGCTCCTTTTTCCATAATGATGACAGTGAAGAAGTAGGGAAAATACTGGGGAGTTAGTAGGGATATTTTGTGTTCCTCTCTTATATATTGCCTATTGGGGATGGAAATTCTCATGCCACAATTTTGTGGTGGTTGTGTGGAAGAAAGCAGGTAGGTGTGAGGGGGGTGGCTGCTGTGCAGGAGGCTTTCACTCCACAGAGTGTCAGCCTGTCAGTGCCTTCGTGGGAGCTCTGCTTTATGTTGCAGTGTAGAGAGCTGCCAGGAGAGGGGGGGAAATGGGGAAAAAGGAAGTTTGGTTAATAAAACAGACTTGTCCCTTGAGTGAGAAGCATGGGTGATGTATCAGTGCCTGTACCAGGCTGCAGAGCTGTACATCCTCAATTGCGTATTAAAGACTAAGAAAAGACTCCAAAAGCCTAAACTGCCAGTCTTCTGCATGTATTTCTGTGAGCCTGGGTTTGTGCCATGGGTTCAGGTTATGCTTTTTCTTGTTTATACAACCACAGGCTTCTTGGAGCATCTGCCTTTTGCTCACACCATGATTAAATTGTACAGGGGGAACATGTGATTAAATTGTACAGGGGGAACATGTGTTTCTCAAATCTCTCTGCAGCTCTTTGGATATGACTGTTTTAAGTTTGACAAGAGGAGGCAAGGGTGCACATGAAAGTGTGCCATTCTGAGTTCGTTCTTTTTGGTGCTTTCATATTGCAAAGATCAATAATTTACCTCCTGTCAAGTGAAACCAGGAGATTAGTTGCATTAATTTTTGAATGCTTTCTTAGTGCGTGTAAATTGATCTTACCTTGCTGAAGTCATGTTTGCAGCCTTACAGTACTGTGGTGGCAGGGGAGCTACACTGAGCTGTACTGGCTGAATGTACAGCTTAAAAAGCACAATATGTGAATAAACATAGCTGTTGTAACAGGAGGCAGGGAATCGTCAACAAACTTGTGGTTTGATGGGGCTGGGCACTGTTTTGGTTTAGGCTGCTTATCAGATTTTTCCTCCAAGGTAATGTTTCGTTGTTTGTTGTTTTCTTCTCAAGTACATCCTCTGCTCTTGGTTTAGCTCATCATCCATACATATGGCACAGAGCTTTAGGCTGATTTCCAGTGCTCTCAGAATGGCCAGTCAGCCCTTACCCAGCCTGTTGTGATTGCCAGTGTTTTGTGGGTATGACAGGGGTGCAGAAATTCTGTGCTAATATGGGGGGGAAGGGGGGGGTTATGTTTTCAGCTGAACTCTAAGAGAGTGGTGCTGTTCATCCTGAGCACCTTCGTGCTGATGTGCTCTGTGTCTCTGTGGGCACTCTGTGGCACTCTGTGGGTCTCACCCTCCTGCTCCTGCCTTGCTGCCCAACAGGAACATGACCTCCAGTGCCTGTGGCTCCTCCCAGCTCACCACATGGTTCTCTGCATGCAGGTTTGGGCTCATCCAGGGGTTCCTGGTGCTGAGGAGTGCTTGCTGTAGGAGGGGAGTGATGCCTGCCCAGCAGTGTCTGTGGCTGCAGCAGAGGTTCTTCACACCTTCACAAGAGGGGTTTTTGCTCCATTATCCTTCTGCAAATACCATGCCTGGTAGATATTACTGCGCCACCTAAAACATTCCTTACTTACATTATTCTGAAAAAATGCTGGTGCTAATCACCCACCAGCAGGCAGCAGTTCCCTCTGAGTTGAGAGGCATCAAACACCTGATGCAGCACTGCTCCCCTCCAGGAACTGCCCTTGGCCCATGGCACTGCTCTCTGTGCTGCCATGAACAGATGTAATTCTCTGATCACATCTCTCATTTGTGCATTGGTTTTGAGCTAATGATGTGTTTCTGTGTGCATACCTAGGGGAAAGAAAAAAAAGGTAATACTGGGACTCCTCCTTCATTTTGGACTGTATAGCTCAGACCTGCTGTGGAGGTACTGCACACAGCACTGCTGCTGTGCCTGGGTTTTTATGAAGTCATTGGAAAGATTTAATTAAAACTGTTTTCTAGATTTCATCTTCTGCAGGAATGGTCTTTTAAAGATTCTACCCGTGGGGTATTGTTTATCCAATTTAAGGTATTGAAATGCAGAATATTATTCTGGTGTATTTATTCTGTGGAAATCTAGACTTAATTTTTTTCCTAAACAGTTTGCCATTATGTGGAGGAGGCACAGTCCATGTTCTGCAACTGCTGTGAGAGGTGAGATTGAAATGAGTTTTATTTGTTGCTGCATTTTATCTAAAGCCTGCAGGTATCTTGGCCTCATTGTATCTAATACCATAAGTATTTATTGTTTTTCTATTAAAACATTTCCATAGATATCACTGTCACTTATATTGTTCTGTATTTAACTAAAAATATGTTTTCCTCCTTGAGATTTTCTCTAGTTCTGGTCACAGTACTTCTGCTCTGTTTGTCCCCACAAGCTATTCACTCAGTCTCTGATGCCTGCTGGCAGGGTTTGTTTAGGAATTGAATATTGTGATATGTTCACAATATATCACAATATTCAGTTGGGTGTTCCCACAAGTGCACCATGAAGGCATAGTTCTTGCACTGCCATTGCACCAGCACTCAGATTCCCCAAGTTTCTCAGCTGAAAATCCAATGTTTTGTTACCTGTGCTAGTGCTGTAATGAAAACACCCACTGCCCTCCTGGGCTGGAAATCCCATTTTCAGACTCAGTTGCCCACAGCTCTTTCCCCCACACATTATCCTGGTTTTGAAGCCTCCTCTGCTTCAGGGAATTTCTCACCACGTAGTCAATTGATGCTTCTTACTAAAAATTGAGCCACAGTAAATATCTGACATGATCAATTCTGTTCACCCACAAAATATGACTGGCCCTTTTCCTCAGATCCAAATCAATGCCTTCTCCTTTTAATTTGCTTTACTTTCTACCTCACACTTACTTATTTCTGCAGCCATATTCCTCAGTCATTCCCTAGCTCTAATCAGAGGAGTTGGTACCTCTCCTGTGCAGAATGCCTCCAAAGTCAGAAGTTTTTCTTTGGGTAAAATGCAGTCCTTATGTCTTTGCAGACCTTCTCCCATGCCGGAAGCTCTCCTCCCTCTCAGACACTTGTCCTGGTCCAGCTTGCTCCCATCTCCATGAGACTGTTCCTGCTCTTGCCTAGCCCCAGTCCTTGGTGGGGTCTGTCAGCCCTGCATCTTTCACCCTTCCAGGCAGGTGGACAGGTCCCAGGGGATGCAGCTGCAGGGCCATGACCAGCTCTGCCCACCCTGCTGGGGAATGACCAGAGAAACACCTGGTATGTATCTGGTTTTAAACTTGTATGCTTTTGATTTACATGCACAAAACCGTACCAGCTCCTACCACTACGGTATAATTTCCCTCTATTAGTTTTCCTTTTCCTGCATGGTGCCAGTTCTCTATTGTTACTCATTTTATGTATCCTTATCATATTTGTCAGTAAGTCTCCAGCAGACACAAAGCAGCAGGCTCTGTTTGCAGCAGTACAGCTACCAGAGCTTGGCAAAATAGCAGTGCAAAATCATTTGCATTAGAGCTAATAAAGACAGCTGGAATGGCCCCCAAAATATGTTCAATAAACCAATAAGAGTGACTGCTGTTTATACTCCTACTTTAGCAAAACTAACTGGTTTTCATTCAATGTTTATAGTACTGTAATTGTGTAGTGTAGTATTTTCCTGCAATTCAAAACTAATATAATGGTCAATGCCTGTCTTTAAATGCCGACAGTTTGCTAACAATTTCCGGTCTCATGCCTTGTGCATTTTATTTCCTCCATATGAGGGGAGGGTGAATGTCTCACCATGTGCTTTGCTGTAACTCCTGGTAAATGCTGTTTCTTTTATAGTGGCCATTATAGCTATCAGTTTGGGGAATAAAAGCATGTTGTGGTTTTTTTAACTCCAACTCCTGTATTCAAAATTATCCAGAAACCTTCGGAGGAGTAGAGAGATCATAATTTAGCAAAAGAAATATGTGAATTAACCAGTTAATGGCATTCTTTGAAATTCTAGATGCTAACATACTGCTGTAGCTTCCTTCTGCATTCCCCCTAGCAAGTTTAGCTTATCTATCCCATGGAAACGATTTATTTAAAATAGAAGTGTCAGACCTTGAGACAATATTATCCTACCAAATCTAAATGTCTTGGAAATACGTGCTTATTCTGAAACATGCACATATTGGCTTCCATAAAAGAACATGCCTTTTTTTTAGCTTGCTTGATGCATGCCAGCAGTTTTTTATAAAGAGGATAACAGATAGACATTCTTAATAATAATGACAAATAAATAACATCCCTTTCTCACAATGCTTGACAATACAAGGATAATGTACAGGATTATATAGGCAAAAGTAAGAGGCAGAATTTTCCTTTACCCTCTGCCATACATTAAACAATAAATCAGTCCATACTAAGTTCATTTAGCCATATTTTACATCTTCTAGAACTGGAATTGTGTAGCCTACAAAACAATTTATATTTTATCTGTACCATCTAATTAATTAAATGGCCCCAGAGTACCAGACTCACAAATCTCGTTAATAGCTGAATACAGAAATAAAGACTGTTCAACCCTACTAGAATAATATTTGCATATCTCCACCTGCGATGGGTAATAAGTACCTGCCACAAATCAGAATTATGAATTTTGCACGCCTAACAAAACCGCAGGGGAAATTATACCTCAGACATTCCATAATAATTGCAGCTAAGCTGTTTAGTGCCATCCACTTATTCTGCCTGAAATGTTTAAAGCAGCAACAGTTGTAAATGAATTCAGGCACACATTCAAGAGAAAATGTTTTAAAAAGTTTTTCTGTCTTGCCATATGTAATTATCTTTATAGAAATGTTCATCTACAAGTTATAACATGCTCACATTTAAAATTGCAAATTAAAAAGTAAGCTACTCCAATTAAAGTACATTTTATAAGAGCATCCTTGTAAGTTTACTATGATTATACAGGAAACAGTTTGGGCCATGTTTATCCCATTGATCTCCCAGAATTGGTGATCTGTTCTATAAACAACTGCAGCAAGAGGTTTGATTTTTCAGTTCTTCTTTCCCCAATAACAAGTGATTCCTGGGGGAGGGTTAACAATTAAGGCTTGGACAGAAACATACTGCAATGTGAATAGTCTTTCATAGGCTGGGGAATTGGGACATTAAAGTAGGCAGAGTGAGTTTCCTCTGGTTTTATTTTCGTGACACAAGTGGCAACTTCATATGTAGTATCACTGGAGGAACAGTGAGATGCTGGTGGCCTCATCTTCTGGTTGAGAGGTAAAGGAATGATATTGCCTGACTTTATATAACAATAGGATTTGGAGAGAGCCCAAGAGTTCTTTAGAATTACAGGTTCTGCTCAGTCAACTGCATTAGGACAACTCTGGAAGCTGGTGCATGAACTGCTTGCTGTAGGAACAAAGGTTGGTCTGTGAGTGTGGTATGGACCAGCCACTGTGTGTGAATCTGCTGCTTGGGCACTGTGGGACAGCTCCCAATTATCAACAGATGCTAAGAGCACACAGTGCATGTTCCACCTCTTGGGAGAAGGCACAGAGACATGGGACAGCACCTGTCCCTGTGGGATCCCTGGTCCCAGCCTGCCCCTGCAGGAGCTGACAGGGGACACAGCTGTGCTACTGCAAACATGAGGCATTAGGCAGCAAACTGGTAGTGACAGCCCTGCTGCCTCTTGTGATATGTATGCATGAATTGTTATATTATAGACTTTAGAGAAGGCAACAGACCAATAAGAATAACTCCTCCTTCACTCTGGGTCCCACTGAACACTTGATGTTTTATGAAGAGCTAGGCTTCCCCTTTTTACAGCAGAGGTGAACAGAGCCAGAACTGCAATGTGAACTGTATTTGTGATCACTGAAATCAACTTATAATTTTAAAGCCAGTCTTCTGATTTTGGAGGATTTTCTCTTAGTAATGCATAGCACAAGCAAGCCTGCATATGTACATTTAGGCTGCAGGTGAGAGTACACTAGAGGGAAGTGAGAGGGGAACCCCATTTCCACCAGATGAGAAGGGCAGAGAGAGCCCAGAAGAAGGCATTTGGGAGGTGCAGATCAGGCTGTCCATGAGGAAACCATATCCTGGAAGGGGGCTAGCAGTTTGGGTAAGCATTCAAATGCATCCCTTTGTAGACAAGCAAACTCACATAAGGGTTAGGTTTATGTTATTTTAGCAGCAGTCACTGTGGCCTTACAACATGCAAATATAACCTCACTGTAATTCTTGCTGTCATTATAGAAGAGGAGCAGGAGAAGTCAGGAGAGGAGTGCTCCTGGAGAGGCAGCAGTGCCCTCTGCCAAGCCCTGCCAGTGACACACAGCCCCAAGGGAACAGGCCCTGGAGTACTGCAGCTCCTGAGCCTGGAAACTTCCACATCTGTATGCTGGAAGGGGAGCACTCATTTTGCCAGTGTTTTAGTAAAGGATTAAAAAATAATTAGAGTTTATATATGTTCAAAAGGAAGGGGCACGGTGGAGCAAGCCACAAGAAGATGATTAAGTCAGGTTGATTGGCTCTGCCTAGAATGACAGCAGTGAGTGTGAAGGTTTAGGAAAATAACTGATAGCCTATTACCATGATTAAATGCAGCTTAACACTTCTTTTTGTGTTTTAGAGGACCAACAGATGAGGTCTCTATGGATTTTTTTTCCTATTACGTAAAATGGCTACAGAAGCTGAACTATAATCCCTCGCTAGCTTACACATTAGCCCAGGGCAATAAAGATGTTTTTATTGCAGGCAAATTTCATGAAAAGTTGTTCAGTTTTATCTCTGAGTACTCTAATGTGCTGAAGGCATTTAAGTGTCCTGTTGGGACACTCTGTCCTGAAAAGCAGTTACTCTCAAAAGGACAGCAAGGTCATTGGAAAAGCTGTATTTTCTGCCAGGGGATCCTGCCCTTTCCCCTCAGTTGATCTGCCACTTTTTTGTCTTGGTTGTGAACAGAAGCCAAGCCAGACTGTCAGACTGCAATCCCTGCTTGCACTCTGATGGATGCAGATCCAGCACCAGACAGACATGCTTGAAAGGGAGGCCCTGGTCCTCTGGCTTGCTTCCTCCAGCTTTGCCAAGTCCTCCTTCCTCTCCTCCTGCCAGCAGTAAAGGATCCTGTGTCTCTGCAGCAAGGTTTCAAGTTTTCAGTTCACACCTGTTACCTGGGCTGTTCCCCAAAGCAGCAGGCTGGTTCCCTGCCATAAGTGGCCACTTCTCCTGTATTTTCCTAGAAGCGGTTAAAACCTGTAGCCCAATTCTCATCATCTTAACTTGATTTTTGACAGAACCCTTTTCTCTAACCTTGGCAAATGCAGCAGTAGTTCAACCACGCCTTCCCCAACAGCTCTTACTGTCCAGGCTGCCTCCCTCTGCCTGTCCCTCCTGGCTCATTCCCTTGATTTCACAGATAACATAACCCACTTGTCATCTTTCCCCCATCACTTGGTATCAGACTGCAACTGTCTCTTGGCTCTCACTGTCATTACAGGATGGTTACATTTTCATCAAGACCTTCATGCCTTTTCCTCTTATTCCTGCACTTTCTCTCCCTTCAGCTGGCAGTGGCACATCATAATTACCCATAATCCTGGCTTCTAGCTGTGATTCAGTGCTGCACGTTTGTTTCTGTGGTTTCTCTGTCTGGAGGACTGTTGGCAGTTCAGGGATCCCCTCTCCCTCTTGGGTGTTCCCCACTCCCCCACAGAGCCTCCATCTTTCTTTTGGATTTTCTTGTCCAGTTCCATTCTTATAGAAGCTCAGATACATGCAAAAGGTGTGAGGGTGTCCCCTCTCTAGAGCCAAAGACTTTATAATTGCTAGCAGCTAACAGCATCAGGAAGTGCTAATTTACTGCTACATCCATGCAGCAGTGTATGGTCTTAGCAGCAGTGCTGCTTGGGCTGAGTCCCCTTCCAGTTGTATTCATATCAGCTGGCCTCTATCTGGAAGGCAGATGAGGAGCTGGCATTAGTGGTTTCTTTCCATAAACTATTATGCAGAGAATAATCTCTGATTGATGAGGTCATGCCCCACTACCTTACAAAGAAACACATGTGTCTTTCCTAGGTTTAAACATAAGGCCATACTTGGCAATCAGTCAGCAGTTTCTCATTGATTGTGACTGGCAGGGATTTTTATTATGCTTATTTTTGATTTTGTTTCCTTCATTTATCTAAATCTAGGAAATATTTCTATTTAATCTTTCAATCTATAAAAAGTACAGATTTCATCTTATAAGATGCTTTAAGTATGTATAACAAAATGATGGTTTTCCCTTTACCTTGCACATTCCATTCATATTGTAATTTTTTGTTCGAGCTTAAGCAGTCCGTGTTTCATTAAAAAACCCCACACTATTCATATTTCTTTCATCCCTTATAAGATGTTAAAAGCAATGTTGCTTTGATGAAATTTGGCAGGTAAGAGGATCTAGTTGAATCATCTCAAACCCCTGGAGTTTTGGGCCTCCAGCTATTATAGTAGAGCAGCTATGAGTATTCAGAAATTGGTCCTTTGTTTGCACTGCATTTCCAAGCCATCTGTAGTGCACAAAAGCCACAGCTCTCTTTATAGTTCAGAATGAATATTTAAAAGTTCAGTTTTAGGTTTTATTTGTAGCACTTCACATCTTCCTATCCCATCTGTCTTGTGTCGCAGAACAGTGTCATTCTACTGTACTAGGCAATGGCAGTACTTGGTCTTAGAACCACAGGTAAATGGTGGCTCCTTTCCATTTGATATCAGAGTGTGTAGTATTTGCGATCAGGATCTACACTGAGCACATATGTGTTTATTTATTCCCATGCACTCAATTTTTATTTGATTATTAACAAGCAGCTGCAAATATCAGGTCATCCAGTCTGAAACTTTCCTGCATGTGCCTATAGAGTGGCAGAAAAACCAAGCAAGTGCATGAGTGCTGCTGGCCCCGGATGGTGCAGTCTGGCACCATGGCCAGCACCCACCCAGACTGGGGGAGCTGTCCTTGGACCCGTGTGCTGAACCTCCAGTTCTCCAGTGAGGCTGGGGAGTGACCGGTGCCCTTGGGAAATGGGAAGGCACGAGGATACCTCACAGTGAGAGGGAACTTGTGTCATCTGGTGTGGAGGAAGCTCTAGGGAGAGGGCTTGGAGCTGCTCACTTCAGATGGTGTCAGCATATGCATTTGTATATTTTCATATATATGTTCTCGTTGTAGTAATTCACCCTGTTAGAAGTCCATACTTTTAGAGTATTATCATCTAGTTGTATCAGGTTCAGTATTTAGTATCTAAACCTTAGCTACCTCTGACAACAATGTGCCATTTTTTTCTCTTCTATGTTTAACTAGATACGTGAAGTCACCTCTTTTGAGTCAGAGGTATGAAAAGAAAAGCAACCTATCTTACAGGAAAAAAAAATGAGATTCATCTGCCTCCCATTAAGTCATTCTTCAGTTTTGTTAAATTGATCATCCCTTGTTTTTATTTTGTGCCCTGTCCTGGGGATGGATGGCACATCCTGGTACGATGTTTGTTAGACTCTTGAGGTGCAAATGAATCATTGCCCTCAATGAAGTTCTTACTTTAATTTTTTTTCTAATATAGAAGTATATAGATTTATACATGTTTATATATGTATATCACCATCCCTTTCTAGAAAAAGGAGTGAAATATGTATGTTAACACATATCACTATGGAAAACTTTTCTATCTCAACAGGACCCTAAATATAGCAGACACATTGCAATTCACCATGAAAATTCACCTAAGAGTTATGTTGTCTTCATATGAAATAGAATTAAAGTGAATGAATGAAGACTGCAGTACCCTGAACTGAGGTCCTGGGATTAACTAAAGAGCAAGAGCTTGTAAAGCCAACAGTTGAGGTTCTTCAGTGTATATTATATATTGCCATCTCATCAGATAAACTTAAAAGGGTAAGAAGTATTCATGTTATTGTACTGTCATTATTTAATAAAATTAAAAATAATTGTTTTAGGACAAGCAATTCTGAAATATTTGATAGTAATTGAAAGTAGGCTGCATTCCCATGAAGATAAGGGTTGTTTTTGCAGTGGTGGGCCTTTTTCTAATGAAAGCCAGCTTCATCTTCTGGCTTTGCATTTCGTTACATGTTCCTGTTTTTTTTTGCTTAGGCTTTAAAGTAATGAACTTCTCTTTTCCACAGATCTCTGTCATCTTCTCCTAGTGCTCCCTGGAGAATAGATGGTCAAAAAGTGAACTGCTTTTCTGGTTGCATATCACATCCAATTCTTGAGTCTATGCACTGCCTACACAACCATTGCTGTTGCTTCAAACAAGCAGTCCTAAGTAAGTATGAGAATTTCACTTCAAATGTGTTTTGGTTATTTATTATTTGGGGAACTTTTGTCTGTTATCACTTCATGAGAGACTGAAAAACATAGACAAGTGAAATTGTATAATGCTCCCAAAGAACTTTTTACTGTGAGCAGCTCATCTCCCTTGGCTGCATGAGTGTCATGGGGATGAGCAGATGATGCCTGCTTAGAACTTCTTGTGGCTGGGAAAGAACTGTGCTAGAGGTAAGGAAGGCATGATAAAGGCATTTATTATACAGTGTCTATTGTGTCTGTCTATTGCACAAGAGCTCTGCCTTACTCTGCTTTTTTGTGGAAATGGGAAATAAGCTTTAATATTCAGATTGCAAAATATAAGCTATAAAGAATCTAAAGGAAAGGTGAAAAAAAAGAGAAAAATTTAGCTGTTTCATTTACTTTGGGAAATGAGTGGGGCAAAAGCAAGAATCTATGGGGGATGGGAATGAAAGCTCTTCTGGCTGGATAGCCTGAGTTAGTTTGTTAAGGACAAAACTTGCAGTGTTGTTTGTTAACATGAGGTGGCCACTGTTAGCTTGACATCAGGTTTTTGCAAAACTCTTCAAGGAAGGGCTTTCACTTCCCCAAAAGAAAGAAAAAGTGTCACTCTTTTCCTCATAATAAAAGTAGAAAACATAATGGAGCCTCAGACCATGTCTTGTGAAGGAAACACACTTAAACCCAAACATAACAAAAAAGTCTTTCTCTGGGGAGCTCTGTACCCTTTAGTCTCCAGCTGACCTGCCTCGCCCCATTGGAAAGGCCTGAGCTCCCCAGTGAGCAGTCAGGACTCTGGAAGCATCTGGCAGCCTTTGCTCTGACTAATACTTAAAAGTCTCTAGTGCTGCCTATAGTCTCTGGATTTTTTTTTCATTTATTCTTTTATGAAACCTTTGTTCCTTCCACAGAGTTGTGTGGCTGATCTATTGTGAATCTTTGTTCTATATGGTGTTTTTAATCCTTTTCCTTAGTGTGTGTAAAAAGCTGCAAATTTTCTGTGCCTTGCCTGTCTTTATCCTCAGCAGAGAGGTTCCTTCCACAGCAGTAAGTCAGCGGAGTGGAACGACTGCTCTGCCTGGCTGCTGCCTGCCCATTTGTGCAGGTTGTCCAGACCTGTTCAGCTTTTTCTGCTCTGTAGTGCATTTAAATATCAAGGTGGGGTGGGTTCTAGTCCAGGATTTCTTAAAATGAGGACCTGGACTTAGGTACCACAGTGGATTCAGAAATACTGAAGCTTTGACTGCTCTCAAAAGAGTTTCTTCATTGTTTAAATTTTGCAAGAGATTGTTTTTTAGGCATCTCAAGCATTAATTTTAGGAACCCAGATTTTTGGCTTTGGCCCTGATTTTGTGTAGGTACATGGTTTAGTCTGTCTGAGCAGAAAGGTGCTGGAATGGGTTTCTGCCCTCCAAGCATACACGTGCTCCCCTCTCCAGCCTCACACCAGGAGCACGCAGACAATGGCAGTGTTTCTCACCGAGTTCATGCGGTCTGATGGCACAATCCAACTGCTTCAGTGTAAATCAAAAAGATTTTGAAAATGTGCAGGTGCCAAATGCTGACAGAACCAACAATTAAAAATACGGGATCTATAAGATCCTAAGAGAACATCTAACCTGCATTTTTCAATTAATTCTAGCTGGTTTTTTTCCTCCTCTTTAAAAAGCAGGACCTGTGGCTGCTGTTTGCCTGGCCTGAGAAAGCCAGCACACGTCTCCAAGGGCTTTCTGAAATGTCGTTGTATAATTTTTCTTTTGACATGGGCTAGGGTAGCCTAGGGACCCGTTTCTTTGGGATAGCTAATTCTGAAATATTCAGCAAAGTTTTTCATTGTCAACTATTTTGCCTTCAATGTCATTCAGTATCAAGGAGTGTGACCAGTTGGGATGAGAGGAGAAAGACAGTTCTCTTTAAATTCTGAACCCTAAGAGGCAGCTGCTTTTCCTGGCCAGTTGTCAGCACCATGGTGCTTTGAGGATGAGGAGGGCTATGCAGAATGAGGCAGAACATATTTTTGCTGTCCCAGCAGCCTGGACTTTCTCCCACAGAGGAAGGAGTGTCCCTACGCCCAGCTTGAGGAATCTGCTCCGGTGGAAGAGGACAGGCAGGAGTGTGGGTCCAGCTGGGCCACAGCTACAGAGTAAGATTGAGCGTAAATGCTCTTTTGTCAGCACTTTGTCAGGCTGGGACTTGCTCACTCTGAGTGTGCAATTGCACTTCCACACTTGGTGTGGTCTGTGCTAAAGGCTGGAAGAGGAAAAGCTGAAATAGAGAGACCAATGGCAAGGATGAAAGTCCTCACTCCAGAGTATTGGTGTATTTGGTTTTTTTACCCACTATAATTTGTGAATGGTCAGGTCAGAAGAGCCTTTCTGTGCAGCATGGCTGGAGCAACAGCCTGAGTCCTACCCTGTCTGGTGCTGCCAGCCTACTTCTTATCCTTGTCTTCCATTAGGAAGTTGTGTAAGTCATCTCAAAATCAACAGGACAAGAAGGTATAATTGAAGTCACAGCATTAAGGTTCAAAATATCTAGAGGATACTTTAAAATTGTTGGGTTTTATTAAAATTTTCCTTTCATAGCGTGATCAACATTTGGTGCCCTGAAGCTGACATATAAGTGAATATTCATGTAAATTTTGTAAAAGAATAAATGGTAGACAATAGGAGGTTCATTGGTAGTGGTTATGGTTAATACTGAAAACAAGAATATGCACCTCAAACCACATGTGTGATTTTCATATATCAGTTTATGAAGTTGCAGAAAAGGAGGATATTAAAATATTTACTTGTTTTCGTAAACCCAAAGAAATTTTTAAACCACATGTTCACTGTACTTCCAGAATTCCATCAGGCTGCATGTATGCACTTCTTAGTCCTTAAAACTAGTAAGATGTCATTAAAACATTCATTGACACAGCCACTGTCTACGTTAGCTAGACCTTCAACATTATTAATTCAGCTCTCCCTGCATTTGCATGCAGCACCTCAACTACAAGGCTTTAATGCTGTTCTCTGTTTTGTTCTGCTGTCAGGTATTCAGCTCTGGTGTCTTCTTCACTGAAGAATTTCTATATTACAGCTCTGAATACAATCTGTTTTGTATGCTCATGAACTAGCTCTAGGACTCAACCCCCCTGTATTTTATATTCTGCACTGGTTAATTTTTCATTTCTCTGGCACCTTGGTGAAAAGTAGTCAACACAGTTAACAATATACATTGTGCAACAATAAATATTTTATTGGCTATATAATCTGCACAATTCACTAGTTTGATTTTTGAATAAATCTATAATTTTGAATATTTGGTGAAAACTCATTTTTTATAGTATGCACTATAATCCCTGTAAAATGTACGATCTGGTTTTTTAGTGGGAGCTGTAGACATTACCTTTACTTTTTTCATTAACATTGCTAAACTCTAATAAAGCTATTTTATAGGCAGAGTAGTTTGGAGCAAGAAATACAGAGGTTTCACCCTGGGAACGGTATATAATTCATATACTAGTAAATTACAGTGTATTCCTTACACAAGATAGCAGTAAGGAGTGTCTTTTTTCAAATGTGTCTAAATACTTGATATATCTACTTTATATATGAATTTGTTGTACAGTTTTTTGGTTTTGTTGTGTCTCTTGTTTATGCTGTTGGAACAAACAGATTTCTTTATGTCTAGCTTGTGTTTCCTGTCCTTGTCTTAAGCTCATTGTAATTAAGGAAAAAATTCTGTTCTTTTCTACCCCATCATTTCCCATCTATATTGTGTTTCTGTTCATGGTTTCATATACAGGAATGTAGGGATGAAGATTGCTTGGTTTCCTTATATATTAATAGATTAGGTTTTTATTGTTGCACGCACCTAGAAACTGTACTTGATCCAGGAGACAAAAAGATAAATTACTCTGTATGCAGGTTATTGAACTCCTATCACTATATTGTGATATATTAATTCTTTTTTTAATGCATTCATCCTCACTGTGTGCCTATGAGATAAGGAGTCTAAGTCATAGTTATCTCAAAGATGGGGGATTATGCCACAAAAAACCCCTAAGCAACTTGACTAAGGCTGCACAGTGTGTTTGGAGCAAAATAGAGAGTGATCAGAGCTCTGAGTGGTGATGTTAAGTATGGGATCAATCCCCCTCTGTTCCAAGGCTTCAGCTCTAGCCTCAGAAGCTATGCTTTCATTCTGTTTGAATAAAATTCCATTTGAAATAAACCAGTATTTCTAAATGAAAGTATCATAGTCTGCAAGCCAACTAAGGGATTTTAAATACCGTTTTACTAGGAATGTAATTCCCCATCATTTTCCCCTGTGACTTCTGTGTTTTTGGAACTATTGACCAAGTCTCTTGATGGGGCACAGCAACACTGGTGTCTATTTGAATATAAACAAGTTTACGACAAGAAGATGGAGCAGCTGATTTTTGTGGAAGGATTTTAAGCACACAGGGAGAAAAACATTTTCATGTCCTCCAAAGGATGAGTGAAAAAGGAGAAAATGAACAATGTCTATCAGAGCAAAGTTACTTAGCATAGCTGGCTGCATTTAGGATAGTGAATACTTTCCAGAGAGGAGTAATGAAAGCTCAGGTGCTCAAACAATTTGAAATGAGACTGGCAAATGTGTTCAGAAAACAATCTGTGATTAAAGAGTGTCTGTTCTGATTGTAATGTTTGTAACTGTGAAAGAAACTCATATTTGGTAATGCATTGGTTCCAAAACTGATAACCTAAATACTGATGAATGTTTGCAAAATTCTGCAGTAGGTGCATGGTTTAGAATTCCCTCAGGTAAGAGGAAGTATCACGTGTTTCTCCCAGATGAAGATAAATGTCTTTGCTGTTGACAAAATAGTTGTCTTTATTCTTGTAATGGAGGACTTTAATACTACTTCTTTTAAATGTCATCTACTTCCCAATATCTTTCTTTTCCACCTTATCTGCTCTGAAAAACTCAGGATGAGCCTTGCTGAACATAAGCATTTGTTGAAGTTTCAGAAACCTCATCTTGCCTCTTTGTGTGCATTTAGTGACCAGAAGGTGTTTACATCCACTTTGAGAGTGGTTCTTGTTCTGACAGTCCCCTCCATGAGGCTTGCCACTGAACTGAATGGGCTGTGCACAGGACACTGCCTTCTGTTTTAGCTGGGAACTGTAACCCACAGATAGAGGAATTCAATCATCTTCCTACACTAAGTAGTGCAATTTATTTGCTTTTAGACCTATGGATCTTTGTGAAAACTCCTTCTGCATTGTCTCCGTCTTTTACTATCCGACCTTCCTGGCTCTAATCATCCTTTCCCAGCTCTTCCTGTTCCTTGTTAAAGATATGGCTGTCACTGAGCTGCCCCTTGCTTATCATCAGCAAACCCACCTTTCAGAAAGATATACCTTTTTGGCATGTCTGAAGTCAGTAAGATTTAGCCTTGTCATCCTTTGTGAGAGTCCCATCATTGACTATAACCCCATGGTTGACTGCTGTGTTATGCAGAACTAGGCAGGCTGCAAGGATGTCAGATGTGGTATTGAGTCTGTGCTTTGACAATTGGAAAAGACGCCGAGAATGAGATTTCACAATCCCAGAAGACCTTTGAGTGATCAATGAATTCTGAGTAAGTGAACTAGTAAGTGAACTTCTGCTGGTAGAAGGGCAAAATCAAATTAGATCCATCAGCTCTTTCTGTCCTGGATAGCCACTGTCACCTAGAAATTATACAATAAAAAAGTAACTAAATATGATGTATGAGACAGGGAATCAATGATGTGTTAGAATAAATGCAATGTAGCAGTAAATCAAGCATCTAAAATACAAACCATAATCTAAAAATGTTGCCAAAGAGAAGACATTTTCTATTTTCCAAATTCATGAAAATTAGGACTGAACAGACTGGGGAATAAATCCTGTTCAAAGTTCACTTAGTAAACTAGTGATGTTATGAGACTGAGCTTTGATACACTTGTGCAATACAGGCTCATCACATTACAAGTTGGCATTCTGATGTGAAAACGCTTGTCTCATTATGAATAATTGACAGAGCACATGATGTTATTCACTACAGGAACCTATTAACTGAGCATTGGCAGCAGGATATAGTTGCAGGGAATAGCCTTAAATGAAAGATAAAGGGTATTAACTAATCCTTGTAGTTTCCATTCAGCTCTGAGGACAGTGGTGACCTGCCATGATGGGAGTAGATTGCTGTGGTCAGTCTGGAGAATGCCTTCTCAAAGGCTGTACCAAACCCTGGGGCTCCTCAAGTGTCCAACATTCTGCATTTAAGGAGGGAATTGGCATTGAAGTGGGGTCACTTTCTACAACTAGTGCTTATTTAATTTCTGTGAAGTGTTGCAGAGAATAACATCCCCTAAAGATCAAAACTGTTTGTGCTTGGCCCTATGCCTGTGTTCTGTGATGTTCACCACTTTCTTCCCTCTCTGCCTGACGTGTCAGTGGATGTTGGTCATTGAAAGAGGCAGCTGAGTAGGATCTGGTGATAACTATGGCTTGAGAAAGTTGAAGTCATAATTCAACACTTAGATTTGAATTAACAGCTTCACATCGTAAGTTATTATGCAGAGAGGTAGGAATAAGAATTTTTTTTTGTTTATTTATTTTGTTTTCTTCTCCTAGGAGAAAGAAATTATATTCGCAACCTATAGCTCTAAGGCCCTTAATTGGTTTATAATCAATCTGCAATTGTTCTTTGTTCTTCAGGGAGAAGAAAGCCTAAAATATCCTGTTTTATCATTAAAATAATCAGATTTATAGAACCTGTATTTTGTAATCAGTATAGTCTGTTCTCCCAAGTGGCAGGCAATATTGATGACATGTCTGCAGAAGGTGAGTTAGACCAAAGTGCTGAACAGTAGCAAGGGAACTGATATTGGTGAAACAGAGTATTCTGTGCTGGAAGGGAGCTGGGGAAGGGGTATATCATATCTTTTCACCTGGGGAGAGGGAGGGGAATGTTGTTTTCCTCATTCATGTTTATCTTATTTATAAGATGGTAACTTTGTGTCAGTTAAGTTACAAGATGGATTTTTTTTTCCTAATAATAAAGCAGTAAGAGACTTGTAGATGTACTGAGTTATACAACATCTCTTGCATCGCATTATGATGTAGTAAATGGTCCCTAGATCCTATAGTATATTGAGACCAAACCTATTCTTCCCTTCTGTTCTTAATTAGCAACAAAAAGATAAATAATTTTGCTGTCATTGCAGCACCATAATAACCAGTGCAAGGCAATGACCAACAAGCCTCGCCCTAACTCCTGTAGCAATAAATGTTCAAAAAAAAAATCCCACTCCCCAACTTTGAGTAATTAACTAGAGATGAGTGATTTGGCTGTCAAAGTCTGTCAGTGCCATGCAATGAAAATAAAATCAGTGGCAGTGCCCTGTGTGTGAAGCCACTCATAGTATCTAACTTTAAACATTAGCACAGAAGCTCCAACTCCAGCCTGCTCCCCACCCCCATTCATTAGCTGTCTAAATCCTCCTGTCTTTGTGGAATCACTGCACCAAGTTGAAAATGATATATGTAATGAAAACCCTGTCTGCCTAGTGCAGAGAGGTGGAGAAAAAGCCTTTGCTTAGCAGCCTCTGCTGTGCTGATTCCAGCAACGATTAGTGCAGACTTTGTCAGAGAAGCTCACCAAGAGCAGAACATTAAGGCACAAAAGGGAAACTCATTGTTTCTAAAGGTTTATCTCTGCCTGGCTGGTTTTGTTTCCTTTTTGGGTGCTATGACCAAATTCACATAGCGACTTCAGTGGGAAAGAAATAGAGATGCCTTTGAGGCTTTGTTGTAGTTTGGGGCTATTTTCAATACTATATTATAAATATGACATTATCTTTTCAGTACAGGTACCTGATGAGCAAGAAACCATTCAGTTTCTACTTCAAGTGCAGGCAGAGGAAATGGCACTGCATCAAAGTGCAGTCCAGTTCAACCCAGTAAATGAGTGGCATGGGGAAAATACCAAAAGATAAATGTTTCTGAGTTTTTCATGAACTGTGTACACAGAACCATATGTTTGTTATTTTAAAAAAAGATTTCATATGGAAAAGATTTTCTGCAAAAGATTTGATTTTTTAGAAGCATTGGATTTCACAGTGCTGATCTAAGTCAATGACAGTGTGGGTGTTCAGCATCCCTGATGCCAAACTATAATTGTACCTGATAAGTCAGGGTAAGAAACCTGGTTGTTTAATTATCTAATGCATAGCAGGGGACTCAAGCACATTCTGACATAATGTGAAACAAAATCTGTCTCGTAACTACAAAACAGTGGCTGTTTTCTTGGTGGGAATGTAAATTTATCATAGTCCAGATGTAGCATAGGCTAACAGGCCAGCAATGCAGCTTTAGGGCTTCCAGTTCTGTGGCCATGCCTTTGGTTTCAATGAATCTACATGCAAGCTGTTGTGGTTTGGGCACAGAAGGTTTTGAGATATTTGCATTCACACATACACAACCACATTTTTCCTTCAGGTGTCTGGACAAAATTTCATCTGTTTCTGAAGCTCTTTGGTGTCATGGACTGTAGAATACATCTTGGAGCCAGATGCTGTTCTTTACTGCTAGACTTTATAGTCAGATTGTGTTGTTAAAGATGCTTTTTAATTGACTTGGTATTTATCCCACATATAGCATATAATCCAACTGTTGTTTGTATCCTGGTATACCTTGAGGTGCCCACAGAGATAAAAGCTTGTTTAATACCCAACATGCTGGAAACTTGTATTATGAAAAAGTCCTTCTTGCCCTGAAGAGTTTTATAATTTTCAACTAATGTGATGTGAAAAACAGGAGGAAGGAAAATGGATAGCATGGAGATGTGAAATGAGTTGCCCAAGTTCTTTCAGCTGGTTTCCAGCTTGTAATCCAGTCCCTGAGCAATGAATCACACTGCTTACCAAAGGCCAATTTGTGAAGGAATGAGCTCCTACTGGGAAGCAACAGGCTAGTACATGCCTATTGACTTCCCTGCCAGATCCGCCGTGTCTTGGCTCAGTGCTGTGCTTTACTGCTCAGCACATTGTCCAAAAATGTTTACAGCATAGCTCAGAGGTAGCAACAGACTTGGAAAAAGCCACAGATGACTCTTTTCTCTCTGTGTGTGTATTCTGGATGCATGCACAAAACTCCTCAGGATGGCAGAATATTATTACAAACAGTTACAACTATATTTGATTAATGTCTTGTCTCAAAATCCACTTTGAAAAAAAGCCTCAGGTATTAAAATGATAGACATGTAGTGCTAATCAAAATGATGCATATTTTTAGGATACAAGAACCCTGGGCTAACAGTGCTCAGTCTAGAAATGCTTGCTTTTTTTTGTAATCAAAGATGCACATTCACTTCTGCAATCTTAGCATCCGACTTACTGAACCCATTGGGCTTCTGTTGGGGCTGGGCTTCTGTCGGGGCTGCTCAGACATGGTCAGATATTACTGAAGATCGGGTGGCTTCTTGTTTTGAATTGAGAAAATATGGAGATATTCTTACTTCCATGTTCTATGCCTTTTGAGCTATTGTGATGCTTAATAGAGATTCCTTTGAAAAGATTAATTCTTGTTAAGTTTGCTTTCTTTTCCATTATAATTCCTTCATTGCAAACACTACTGATTTTTTTTTTAGTTTTTTAGTAAAAACATCAAAAATGTGTTTATGCCAAATGCTCTCAAGTTAGAAATCCTGTGTTCTGTGGACTGTAGGATGTGCTGCTCTGTTGTCTTTTACCTTTGTCCCCTGAAAATTTTATTTAAAAATAGCCAGAGAGAAACAGATGACAGCCTAACAAAAGGTCCACACTGTTTTGTAGTGAGTCCCCTCCTCCCTCCCTGAGCCCCTTGTTCTAGCAAAACTCCTTTGCTTTCTCCTTTGATTTGCATCAATCTACCTTCAGGATTTTTCAAACATTGCAGTGCATTAAACACTACAGCAGATGGTGCTTTTTGACGATGCCTTTCTACATGAAGCAACATTTTGTAGTGTATGCTGCATTATCAAAAAATCAAACATGTAATTATGCAAATATGTATGCCTTTATAATAATCAAGTTTTATTGTAAATGGTTGATGCACATCAATTTGATCCTGTAGTGGTGCTTTAAGTGCAGTTTAAGTGGCTTTTCAGTGTACCCAGAGGCAACACAAATGCATCTCTGGAATATTAATAAAATTCTGAATCTTTGAGACACCAACTGGTACAGCATTGCTTATACTGATTGAAACTAAATGCTAATCCTTTCCTTTATTTTTCTAAAAAAAGTCCCCTTTGTTATTTAAAACACTGATATTAGTGTGATATAACGGGCCATTTTATTTTAAATTGTATTGTAATGTAGTTGTTAAAATAATGTCTAATCATACTATATTCAGGTTCTACAATGTAAATTTGATGAGACAAGAATCCAATCATTTTACAGCCATGAAAACAGAGATGTATGTTAATATGTCCAGTTGTTCTAATTCTGTAAATTTATTAAGGAAATATCTGGTTTTAGATTTTAATCCTGAAGGCTTCCAAGTGACTGATTCCTGAATGCTCACTCAGAGATGGTTTTGCTTGTGAAATTTAATAAGCTAGATTCTTGCAGTGAAAAAAAATCAGCAAGGATTTTGACATCCATAATGAAGTGTAAACTTTATTACTGATCTGGTCCTGCCTTTTATACCTTGGTTAACGTGGTTGGGCTAATGACAGCCATCTCTCTGAATGCACACATACACATTCTGCTGGGTTTGAACCAGCAGACAGGTTGTGGATATAGATAAACCAAGACTGTAAATTATGTTTTGCCTGTTTATTCCTGCTGTTCTGAAAGCAGGGCACGAAAGGAGCAGATTGCATTGTTCACAGGGAGAAGGCAGGAGCTGCTATACCTTGTCCCCCTTACCAGTTCCAATAGGTTGGCTGTTTATTTTTTGGGTTTGATTTGTTAACCTGAAGGCAGATTGAGAAGGCAAAGAAATGAATATGCTTCCATCATTGTGCTGCTTGGACTTTGCTCAAAACTAATTTCCTGAAAACTTAATGAAGCTTTATAGGTTGAGCTTTCACTCTGTAAAATTTTTGCCTTTTGGATTTGTTTGCAGTTTACCTTCCTTACCGTGTCTCTTCCCTGATGTTTTTGTTTCATGCAGTTGGTTATTGTCTCTCTGCCCTTTGTCCTTCCTTCACCTCTTTCAGTGGTATGTTTTGGTTCCTTTCTGTGCTTGTTTGTTACCCCTCCACTTTTCCCCCTCACAGATTTTGCCTCCTCTGTCAGCCTTCTGCTCCTCAGTTTTTTTTTTCCAAATGTTTCTCTCAGTTTTTCCATTTGGTTCCCTAGTCCTTCCACAAATGTGTATTTCCTAGCTCCCATTCTGCTTTCCACATTCCCCTTCCAGGTTTTACTCTGTCTGATTTCTGTGTTTATCTTTTTTATTTTGTCCCTGCTTTTCTCAATTCAGATTGGTTCAAAATATTGCAGGAAAAGCTGCTCTTGAGAAATTTCATCCAGATTTCTCAAAGAGCAGCTGCTGTTCTGGCACTTCCAATACTGAATCAAACCTGAGCCCAGGGGATAGGAGGTCCTTAAAGGATCAAAGTGCAGCTTCAGAATCCTACCCAAAATATTGGCAAGCAGAATATGAATATAAACCCACAGCCATGAGTAGCTGAAACAGTTTTGACGTGATCTTGTATTTTAAGGGTGGTATTTAGTTTTGGTTTGGATTTTTTTTTCTTCTTCTGAAATAAGGATTTTTTTTCTCTCCTTATTTAGCATTCTTGAGACTCCAAAGCAGGGAAGAGACATCATGCATCTTGAGAAGGCCCTAGCGCCTCTAAAATTTTCAGTACATTTTTTCTGCTTTGCTTAATATATAAACTCATTTAAATACTAAGTTTTGAAAAGCTATCACAAGAAAATTCTGAGTCAATAAACTTTCTGCTCTTACTGAGACTGCAGATTACTTAAAGTAATCAGAGATGCTGAAAAACAATGGAAAGGTTTTTCTGAACTGAAAAAGGCTCTTTAGAAACTTCAAATTAATGGAAACATTTTCATAAAATCATGAAATAGAAATATATAAAGAAAAAAATTGTTAAAGTAAATGCCTCCTGCCTTTGTGAATAAATTCTTGTGTATGCAAATGTGGAAGTAAAGTTTATTAGCAACAAAATGGAAATTGCTGACTTCCCTTTTTTTTTGACTGTGAACACTGAACTTGATTCCTTTTTAATACTATAGTTTGCCTCATTATCTTAAATTACATTAATGGTAAAGTTACTTGCTTTTTAAAAACTACCCTTTTAAATATAAATTCTGCATGTCTGTAGCACTGAAACAGAGAAGCTGCCCGAGTTAACTTATTTGACTATTCACAGAAGAAGCCACCAGATTCCTGAAGTTCAATGAGCAAATGATTTTTATCAGTTTCATAAATCTGTTTGTATGTGAAAAATCTATAAGTACCATTACCTTTTGATTGCATTTAGTATTCAGAAACCAAATGGTTCCCTGTTCTGCTTCTGATATTTATTTCAGTTGCATGGCATTTCAAGCTTAATTTAAACACAATAATAACAAAGTCTATTTCTAATGCCTTGATTTCATTTGTAAAGCCACCTAGACAGCCACACACTATGGCAGGTTTTTTCTTACTAGTTATATGTCGGGAATGCTTTAGATATACTTTACCTGCGTTTTATGTGGGGCAAAGCCTTGATTAAAAGATTATAGTATTTTAAGGTGTTTTTGCACAAAAAAATTGCAGGAAATCTAAAAAAAAAACTTCTTAATAGGGTAAGGCTTGATATATAGACTTGAAAAGTGTGAAATGATAGGCAATGATCTGTCTTCAAAGAAAACATTGAAACTCATGGTCACTGAATACAGTATTTCATAAGATGTTTGTCTTTCCAGGCTGCATCAGTCACATAACAGTGAGTAAACCGTGAATAAAACACAGCTCAGTAATTGCCTGGTGTTTTGTTCTCTATATGCAAACATCTGATTACCGGTGTGGTTGTAGCAATCTGGTAGAAATCCCCATGCAAGCACAGAAGCTTGGTCCAGGCACAAGGGATTTCACTTCTGGCTTATATGCAATGCTGTATAAACTGTTCATATCTCTTCATTTACTTTATCCTCTATTCTGACTACTCTGGTGGTCTGTATTAGACTGCAATTAAATCTCAGTTACAGGTCTTGAAATGAGTGTGAACGAAGGTTTAATGTGTTTTGACTCTGCCAAACCCCTTCAAAGGCTTCGGCTGCTTAGCAGCCACCTCCCTGTGCTTTGCTCAGTGGCAAGGCAGCTCACCACTCTGCAGTGAGGGTATCTGGTACCTGCCCAGCAGATACTCCTCAGTGCTTCACTGGCTGAATTCCTCACAAGACCTTCAAATGAACACCCATTCTCATAATAATTTCTTCTGGTCGGTTGAAGTGCTTTAACTCTGACCATCTATGATTCTATTTGCCCTTTTGAGGATAACTTAACTGAATTCAAACCCTAAGATGTGTCAGTGCAGGTGTTTTTAAGAGAAGGTGCCTGCCTTAATGGCTGCATTGAAAATAAATGGATTATTATAATGCTGTTTAGAGGAGAAAAGGTAAAGAGTAACACTGTTTATGCTTTATTTTTTAATGATCCTACTAAATCCCACTCTTTGCCATTTCACTCTTCTTTTAAATTTCTCCGCAGAGAAATTTAAGTGTTAAATTTAACAGAGATTAAAATCAAGAAAAATATTTTTTCCATGGAGAAACTGAAGTGCAGGAATATATTCTTTTGTACTCATTAATTTTATTCTAATTTTTTATATATTGCTTACAGGTGCAGTGAAAAAGTATTTTTGTCAGTGAAATGCCGTCTATGGAATCATGGACAAACCCACATTTTCCTCAACCAGCTTCTTCTAAGGAAGCCTAGGTGCCCTCCTTGCAGCACAGTAAAGGTTTGGAGCCCTGGTGTCAGCCCAGATGTGAAATCTGTCCCTGCAAGGCAGACACGGGCTGGGCACGTATCTCTGCTCAATCACAGAGGCTCCAGCTTGGCTCAGCCACCTGCAGCCTGGGCAGAAGGATTTCTCCTTTTCCCAGGCTTCAGAAGAGAGTCAGAAACCATCAGGTGGTGTGACAAAGGTGATGACACTCTCTGGATTGGGAAAAAGGCATAAAGAAAACCTTTAGTGAATATTTACATTATGTTGTTGGGCTTTTCCCTCCTTTCCACATGAGGAGGTGATAGAGGACTGTGTCTTCTTTTGGGTTTATGGGAGCAGTTGCAGCCACTCCCCACACCTCAGCTTATAAGGAAATGAGTAAATAAAAGTTATAGGAAGTAGTGAAATAATCCTGAAATAACATCTGCTGCCGGCTGTGTTCAAGGATAGCTGGGCTTGGTAGGATATTAATTCTGAAATTTCCTTGTAGGAGTAAACTTTTGAGACCTGTGAAGTTCTGCTGAGAGCCCTGGATCTTGCCATGACATGCTGCCCACATGAAAAAACTAGCAGCTGTTTTTCTTTAACTGTGATTAGGACAATGTTTCTTGGGAATTGTTTAATTAAATAGTATTTCTAAAGAAAATCCTTGAGACCAGACTTTCTCCCAAATGTACCAGAAATCTCAGATGCCTGGTGGCCTGTGCCTGGCTAATGGTGTAACCCAGACACAGTCACTCCATTCACAGATGATGTCTCTGCAGTGGGGAGCCTGGCTGTGAGGGACAGCTCCATCTCACTTTTGATGGAAAGCACCAAAAATCTGACTTCTCAATATATCTCTGCAAGTACTGAAATTACTTGTTGAACAGAATTCATGTTTTCAGACTAGTCCTGTGTTTTAAGTCTGTATTTTCTTCTGAACCTAAAATTCAGATGGAATTTCTAAACTTGTTTGTTGCTATGTTCTAAAAAAAAAGTAGGTTGAATTTCAGGGACATTTCCACTGCTACTCTGTTCAAGAAGGATTTATGCTCCTGAGAAGTCATCTTAAGTCATCTTAAACGAATTCTTTGGCAGACTCTCACGTTGCATCTTTGGGTTTTAACTTTGAAATTGGCAGGAGAGGGGTTTTTTGTCCTGTTTCCAAGCGAAATGAGACCTGTGTGTGTGAGCTGCTTTTCTTTGCTCCTCTTTTTCAGTGCCTTCCATCAAATAATTGCTGAGCCAGTTGATCAATTTCAATCAAGTGGGACAGAAGGAGAGAGCTGTGAGACATGAAGTTCAGGAAGAAAACAGGTTTTTCAGTATGTCCAAGGGTCCTGGCAGAGTCCTTTTCCCAGGGAAAGTGATCACAACACCAGGAGCTGGCTCACCTGTCATGCCCTGGGCTTTGCACCAGCCCCAGCAGAGGTTGTTACCTGCCCCAGTGGAGGGGCTCAGGGGGTATCCTGTGGGAACTGGAACCTCAAGGGCATGGGAGGCCCCTCTGCCACCCCTGGCACAGTGAGGTCTTTGTCAGGGCATTTGCAGTGAGCTATTGCTCAGGAGCAACTTGTTATCTTGTGCTTGGGCCTGGCCATGTAACATACTTCACATGAGGCCCAAAGAACACACCTATCTTGGGGTGGCTAGGTTAGCCAGAACTGACAATTAGATGTTAAATAATTAAATTGTTTTAGCTATTAATTGTAAGTGAATGTTGTTTTTAATTGCACTTTAATAATGCCATGCCCTTTATAACCAAAATTAATGCTTTCTGTCTCTCTGTTTTTGAAGTACATGTCAGTTTAATTAAACTATTAATGGTAGACAGATTTTTAAGTACTTTATATTCTTCATTAAATTGTATCTGCTCAACAAGCATAAACAGGAAAATAGACTCAGAAGCAGATTCATGTTCTGCCTGATAAATCATTCATCATCAGATAAGATGATGAGGCATGCTTGTTTTTCTGTAGGCTCACAATGATAAACAAATCCACTTTTGTATTGTAATATTTATTGAGTTCATAGAAAAATAAACAAGGCTGTTCACTTCTCATATCAGCAACAGGCCTGAAAGCTGTTGTTTGCATCTATGACTGGTCAGTCAAGCAATATCTTGATGCTCTGAGGGTCAGTCTTAGTTCATTTTGGCTAGAGTGCTTGTTAGCAGAGCATTTCTCTGGTCTAAGATATAGTTCTTTCAGAGCCATTCAACTGCAGTAACGATGAATATTTCTGCTGTTCCTGCTGTTACCCAATTGTGTGCAGAAAGAATTAAAATAGCTTTTGATTTGGCAGAAATAATACATTTATAATGCAAATGTTGAGTAAGTCTCAATCCTGGTAGGACTGCAGGAAGGTTGATGGAAACAATTTTTTGAAGATTGTGAAAGACAAATTATGGCAAGGTCATTTCTTCTCTATTGGTAAAGTCTGCAAATCCTAGTGGGCTGTTAATGGGGGTAACAGGCAGAAATTAAGAAACACTGCAGCAACTGCTTGTGATACATTCCTGTGCATATTATACAGGCAGACACAGATGTAACTGGTTATAATAGAGACAACAAATGTCCTTCCTTTGTGTGGCAGATCAATCAATAGCCAGGCATGTGATCTTGTTCACTATTATGTTAGTAATGAAACCTTCTTGTGATGTGACAACTGTGGAATAACATTTGGTCACAAAGCTGGTGTTAACAAGCACAACTGGCACTCTGGTAATTAGACTGATTCCTGGTCTACTTTCACAGATTGTCGATAAATGCAGTAAACAACAGGCTGCTTTCTCTCAGAAGAAGTTATATGAAGTTGTCATCCATTTGACGGTATGTACTGCATTCTCCTTCATCTTTTATCAGATTCTGCCAAGGTGGAAATGTGCATATATTTCACTATAAAATAATCTTTCACAATAAAAACTTTGAGTTCATTGTTAAGCAACCACCTAATTATTGTCAACCTTTTTTTTTTCCTCTTGGGAAGGAAGCTGATTTCTCAGTTACAGGCAGGCAGTTAGATGGAGATGTTCTTCCTCAAGTTTTCAATGTTCTCCCCTCTGATACAGCTGTGTCTGCTGTGGACAGCCATTTATATTGTTTGAGGATAAACTGAAACCTCAAAAGCTGTGGATTACCCTTGATTTAAAGGCCAAGAATATAGATCATATACAATTGTAGTAGAATTTTTTACATTAAACAAAATAACTGCATTCAGCCATGGATGTGCTAGCCAGCTTTTCCATCACTAGTTTAGGGTTGTTATATCAAAACTCATTTGCTGTTTTGCTCTTTCCACATATCTGCAGTAGTGGAAATCTGATTTGGTTTTTTTCACCCTCATGGCAGAGTTAGAAGGAATGAGAGCTCCTTCCCTAGGCCCTGTACCTCCTCCAAGCCCACATCCTGGCTCTGCACATAGGAAAATATGTGAATGCTGTAACTCTGTCTCCTCAGCTTCCAAAGCAGAAGAATTGAATCAACTGAGGTATGTCTGGGGAGATTTTAATTTTATTTTGCATTGGCTGAGTGGCAAAGCTTAAGCTGGAGGCACTGCAAACCAGCAAGGGTTTCTATGCTTGCTCTTCTTTCACATGGTGCACTCAGAAACCAGAAACAGTGCAGACGGGATGATGAGTAGTGGCAATGCCATGGCATGTCTGGTGTTTCATGGCACTTTGCTCAGATCTGCTAAGTCCAGCTCTGTCCTGATTTCAAGGGTTCTTACTGGTTTGATTTGACCAAGAGGGGTTTCTTTATTGTACTGGGCCATGTTTTGACCATTTGCTGCAACTAAATTAACTCTTGATGTTTCAGAGAATAGTGAGCATCTCTTCATGGCCATTATCAATTGTTGCCAGATTGTCATTCCTTTTGTAATTGACAAAAAGCAGAGGGAAGGAGTGTTTTACAGTAGGTACCTAGTTTTATGCAGGTTTAATGCAGGAAGATGCCTCATTAGCAGTCAGTAAACATAAAAACTAAATTCACACTCATAAACCAGGGAGAGGTTTAGGGCACATTTACTGAGCCATAGGTATCAAGAAGTTAGAGGATATAAATAGCAGTGAATGCAGTATCCTAATCTGAATGGTTGGAAATGAATATCAGAGGTGTTTGTTGCTGCTCCCTGCAGATCAGTCTCTGTTCTAACAGACCACTGAGAAACACCAGTGAGGCTCTCTAAGCCTTGTCGGTTTGTACCTACAGGCTCCTAGGAAAGAGCCTGTAGAAAGAAACAAAAGAGTGTGTGGGATTTTGTCTGATGAGTAAGAACAGTGTTTAGGGAGGGATTAGCATGAGGCCTGTGGGTGCACCAAAATGCCATGTGCTCAGAGAAGGGGCAGTGGGAATCTCTTGTCTTGTGGCTGGCTGTAGAGGGTGGTATGATTTTGAGTGAGACCTCATATCACACAGAATCACAGAATGGGTAAGGTTAGAAAGGACTGCAGTGTCTGGTCCAACCTCCCTGCTCAGACAGAATCATTGTAGAGCACACTGTGCAGGATTTCATTCAGAGAGTTCTGGAATTTCTCCAGTGGGGGAGACTAGAAGGCAATCTGTTCCAGTGCTTGGTCACCCTCACAGTAAAGAAGTCCTCCCTATTTAGGTGGAACTTTCTGTATGTCCGTTTCTGCCCATGGCCTCTTGTCCTGTTGCTCAGCACCCCTGAGCAGAGCCTGGTCCATCCTCTGACACCTCCCTTCAGAAACAGAGAGAGAAGGATATGATTGCCTGTCAGTTTTCTCTTCTCAGCTGAACAGCCCCAGCTCCCTCAGTCTTTCCTTGTGATTTGCTCCAGTCCCTCCATCATCTTTGTCAGCCTCTGCCAGACATGCTCCAGAAGCTCTGTCTCTCTCTTGCTCCATCGCTCTCTGCAACTACAGGGACAGAAATAAAGCAGCTTGTGCTACAGATCCCTTTACCTGTTGACCTAAGGCCCTGAGATCCCTCCTGATTGTTTGCAACCTTCTTGTTGGGACCTTGTCACTGCCTACCTGGAAATCCAGTGCAGGGTAACACTTGATGGGGCCTAGCAGGCTGGGAAGGTCCTGGGTGACGTCTCTTGTGTGGGCCCCAGGGAGACAAAGCAGCTCCCTGTGGGTTGGGTCTGGTCAGTGGCTGGGCCCTCCATTCCCCTCAAAAGCCAAGTCACCAATGGCTGCTACCTTTCTTTTTTCTTCATGGACGAAGTTTTGATGCAGGGGGTAGGCTGCCCAGCCCTAGGTGACACCTTCATCTTGGAAGAGTCTTCGTCCACGTACACATTTCCCCAGTCCTTATTTTGCTGCTTCTCAGATATTAAGGCCTCATACTTGTTTTGAGGTATGAGGTTAAGGGTACCTGGGAAGGCGAGGTAAGTCGGGGGGAATCATTCCCCCACTGTGGGATCTCAGCACCTCAGGATGGAGGTGCAGAGTGGCCGAGACCACCCTTGGGGGGCTCGGGAGTCCTGGAATGTTGCCAGAAGTGTCTGGTAGCAGGATTTTGATCCTACACAGGAAATGACACCTGTATGAGGACTGGGAGGAATTCACTGGGTGTATGGTGAAGGGATAAGTTAATTAGAGTGTAAAACACAGGGTTTAGGATTTTGGTACAGGGGGGTCTAAAGAAGTAAGATGGAGGAATTGGGGTGTGTCCTGTCCTTCTTCTTCTTCTTCTTGGCCTCCATCTTCTGTGGTGATGGTGGCACTTTGGGATTGGTTATTACTAGAAGTGCACCGGTTAATAAGGGTAGAAGGTATTGGGGAAAAATTATAAATATTGTACACGTAACTTCGGGTATAAAGATAAGTGACCGCCCGGGGGCTTGTGGAGTGTGCCCATGGCTGACTTGCTGTGCAGACCTCTGTCGGGCTGAAAGAAAATCTTTTAGATAAACAATTAATAAACACCGAGACCGAGACGAGATCAGAAGTCTCTCCTCGTCCTTTGAAGCGCCGGGCTCTTCAAGGCCATCCCTGGGCCTTTCCAGGCCACCTAGACAGCACAGAAAACGTACAAGTGGCGTCTCTGAGCTATCTCCGGTCATAAATAAGCAAAGAGAAACACTGAAAGCGACACCCCACCCCAAGCAGAAACACATTTCCCCTCCACATAGTCCTTCCTTGGTTGGGAGAGTAGGTCTGACCTCCTTCTGAAAGCAGGGCCAGCCATGAGGCCCGACCCAGTTACTCAGTTTGTCTGGTCTGCTGTAGTGAACCTTCAAGAGTGGAGATGATGCAGCCTCCCTAGAAGCTGTTCTCCTTCCCAGAAATCACACTTAATGTAAAAATATGTCTTTTCAATTGTTCCTCCAGTTTCAACTTGATTTTGTTTGGACTCAGTGCTTCCCAGAATTCCACATAGATTTCTATGGCCATCTATTCAAAAAGACTCAAATCTGCTGCTGATGCAACACCGAGATTGCGTTGACCTGTCAGTGGGAGTCCATAAGCAATGAATATATTTTGCTGCAGGAAGTCAGAAAATAAAGCCTTAATTTCTAGAAGAGACTGGGTTCAAGTACCACTAGCTGCAGTAGGTAACAAGAATGTTTGTGTCATTTAAAAAAGAGGCACTTGGTCAAGAGCATGTTGAAAGCATCACACATTTGGAGAAAGAACCTCTGCACTTGGGAGGTAACTGAAGAAACAAGACAAGTAGGTATTTTGCCATTCATATAATTTAAACTCTGCTGTTTTGAGAAGGTTTCACCATGCAGATTACTTTGTAAAATGATGACAGTGCAGAGTGTTTCCAGCACCTGGCTGGAAAATTTTAGCCATGGCTGAGCTATTCAGACCTTGTCAATGCACTGCCTGTAGAAAAGGTTTTTGTCAGGAAAAAGCACATTGTTCTCCCTTCTTAGGAGCATATTTCACATTCTAAAGTGATTTCTTTGGTAACATTGAATAAATTCTAGTTTACTAGATTTGATTTCTAAAGAAATATAAGGAACAGAGTACAACTAAGTGGCAGATAAGATGCCTTGGCGTTCTGTGTTTATTTGCCATCAGTTACTTCCATATTAAATTGTTCCATTTACAAGCTAGTATAATTTTTTTCCTAAGCGCCTGCTGCTCTGTCTAGTCGTGGAAAATGAAGCTCAGTTGTTTATGACCTGTGCTGTACTTCATCACTAACCTTCACCAAACGTACAAGTTCTGGAATGAGAATACAACTTCACCAGTGGTAGCACAGCATGAGGCAATGTATAATGCATATTACTGTGGTGCACCTGTGCTGGCTTTCTCTTGCTTATTGGGATAAAAGTGTGTTTTATTAGCAGGCAAATAGGTAAAGCTTAAGAGGCCAGTCTTCTGTGCTTGGCATATAGAGCTGCCATTAACATTAGTGAGTAAAGTGGATGTATTTTGACAAGAGAGCAAGGACTTAAGGGAGCAGATGAGTGCAGAAACAAGATGACACTTTCATAGTCACTTTTCTGACCAAAACGGAATGTTTTGAGTCTCTAAATGTAAAGATTGCATAATATGTTTTTATTAGTTAATAACTGTCGAAAACCTAGTGAGGAAGCCAGGTGTAGTCTTTACCTTTGAGAGAACAAAGTGCCAACTTCTCCCTAGCCTGTGCTTTAGCCTGTCCTCAGTAAAACACCTCTCTGCCACCTTTCCCACACTCATAACAGTTATCTTCTTGTTTTCATCTTCCCTGTGGAAATTATTAATTAAAAATTCTTTAAGAAGAAAGCTTTGTCGCTATCTAGACAGCTCCGATTTTTTTTTTTTTTTTTTTTTTTTTTGCATCTTTTGAAGGCTGTGGATGCATGAAAGAAGGTGGTGAGAGAAGGATGAAGATGACAGATTGTCCTCTGGTGATGCACAGAGGTGTTGTGCCCTGTGATCTCCAGCAGCCTTTTGTGTCACAGCCCATGCAGACCAGACCTGCTGTTGGGGGAGATGCTCTGGGATGGCTGGAGGGAAGACACCAGTCTCTCCCTGAAATGACAAAGGTGGTGATTCCCCAGTGTTTAGTGTAGGTAAAGAATTCTCTGCATATCCTTCTTCACATGTACAAAGTATCTGTCTTCCCAATTTCTCACAGAGAGTTAGATTCTGAATAGTTAGATTCTGAATTTTTAACTTGTCTATATAAGGCAACTACATAGAAGAAATGAGAGATCAGCTGAGGAGGTTTCTGAACTAGGTTTGCTGGGGAGCCTCAGGCTTATTCTGGCTTTTCAGGATGCAGCAGTAACCAAGAACATTTATTCCCATTTCCACTTGGCAAAGAAGATTTTTTTTCTTCTCTTTTCTTTCAGCTATGGGCTTCATTGCAATTACTTTTTTTTTCTATCTTTCCAAAATCCAATTACTGAAATGCTACTTTTTGGATGCCCTTAGCCAATACCCTGAGTGTCCATTTGAAACAGCTAGACAGATATGATGTATAACAGCTTTTTGGTTGAGTGACAAAACTGAATCCAACCCAGATGAACCTTAATCAGGCAGTTTAATAAGACTTTTACAAAATTAAAAAAATATTATTTATATTCTACATTGAAAGAAAAAAAGCTTAAATATTTGATGATTTCTTTCCCAGGTTTTTTAGTTCATACTTTTTTCAATGATGACACATTTTCATTTCTTAGTGGTAAAGCTATTTTTAGGGAAAAAAAAATCTCACTTCGGAATCTCACTTTTAATAAAGTAAAAGCTGTTTCAACATTTTAAAAAGAAAAAAAAAAAATCCTTTGTACCTTGTCAGCTGACGCTCTGTCCTGTTCTGAGCAGGGTGGCAGGAGCTGCCTGCATTGCTGAGAGCCTCGGGGTGTGGGTGGGTGAGAGCAGCCCCGGAGCCCTGCCCGGGGATGGGTGTGCCAGACCTGCGGTGCCCGGCGGCAGTGCCCTGCTCTGTCCTGCCGGTCTCACTGCGGGGCTCCACGGACCAGCTCCATTGAGTTCTAATATTCACCAGGCTCACCTCAGTGTGCTGTGTTTGTGTCTGTGAAGCTCTCGAGGTACAATCTAGGCAGGGCATGATTAAAGAAGACAACCCAACATTCCTGCTGCCCAGCTAAGATTCATGAAGTTCTTGGGAAATTCAAAGCCTGGTTATTTTTTCAGAGTGTCTGCTGGGGAGGTAGCTTTCTGACACATTTGAGATATTTTGTCACTTGGAAGCGTTGAGCCAATTTAGCTAACGTTTTAATTTTTGTTGGATTTTTAATTGTGACCATGTGTCAAGAGGTCAGTTTAGACAGCTTGGTAAGCTGGAAAAGCTAGCAACAAATCGAATCAAGTGAATATCCTTTCATTTCAACGCCTTTTTCTCTCCTTGTTTCAAGCCCAGAAGGAGGTCTTAAAGTTGATGAGAAGATAAATTCAATTATACTTAAAGCTAACTTTGACTCTTACCTCTCATACTACCTTTCCCCATCTTTGCCATCCATCCTATTGCAATCGTTTAGATTTGCCCCAATAGTAGTTTGCCTATTAGCTTTGCTAATGAATTTACTACTGCAGAAGACCACTTGCAAGGCTGTCTTAAACATAATGAATGTAATTATTTAGCACAAAACCAGGGCAGCATCTTTTTCTCTCTTGACAAGAATAATTCTTTATTCTCTCATTAGCTATGTGCTTTGGTCTCAGTAAACTAGTTATTGACCTGTTCATTTAAGGAGCTTCACTCTAAATGCTTCTTCCCTTATTTAACTCAGACAAGTTCCTCTAATTTCCCCTCACCACGCAATGCTAGCCCGTAAAATGTAACCATTGTTCGTTTGTTGTGAAGAGAGCTGGAAGACAGGAAGCTATTCTTAGATGGATGCTCAGCCTCCTGAGCCCTGCTTGCTTGTCCCTGGTTATAATGGATACAAAACTGTATGGGGCTTAGTAGACATCATGTAAACTCTATAGGAAATCTGAGCCAATGAATCATGGAGACAGAACCCCACTGAGCATTGTGTGTCTGAATAGACTGCAAATAGATAGAAAAGCAGCTTAAGCAAGTGGCTTTCATATGACAAGAATGCATAAATTAGAAATGAATTGGGAGTATCTGTTGTTTTAAGGCAGTTGGACTTTACTTTCTTTATCATTTTCCTCTTTTTAGAAGCCACTAATTGCTCAGACTACACTGAAGGCTGATGCAGAGTCTGCATGTGTGTGGGTTTTGTTGCTCTTTAAGCCTTCTCTGCTGGATTGTGCCTGCTCAGCCTGGCAGTGCCATCCCATGCTGCCTCCCCAGCACCTGCACAGCTTCCCCTTCCAATCTAGCAGTGTCTCTTGGGGCATCCTGGGAGACTCCCACCTGAAACACAACACAGATCCCTGGGGAATCAGGAATCCAGTGGTGTCAGGTCTGTAGAGGTGCAGATCCCCAGCCCCTGCCAGGAGCACACACCAGCTGAACTGGGGTTATCCCTTGGCTGGGGTGGCAGCCTCTCATCTCACCCTTGCAGAACTCAGGCTGAGCAGCAGTCAGTTGCTTCCTGTTCTCCTTGGGCCATTAAGTGCTTAGAATTCCCATCAGGTGGGCCCTGGCCATCAGTGAAGGAAGCACATGGCATTTCTAGGCAGGTTTCTCCTGAAAGCAGCCATTGCCTGAGCAATGGGGACATGCCAGGGGCACCAAGGTAGAGCCTGCTTGGTCTGAATCCCATCTGGCCTGAGTCAAAGGGTGGGCTCTAGGTAGAGAGGCTCAGATCCAAGGGCCATGAAGCAAGACCAGGATGAGGAGAATGCAGAAGGGCTGGCAGTTCTGGTACAAGCTCACCTGACAGCTGGGAAAGGAACATGATGCCATGTGGACTATGGCTGCTCTCATGCCTCCTGCATGTGGTGAGCTGGTCTCACAGACAGGGTTATGGTGCTCTCAGGTCTCAGAGAGCAGGGCCAGGTGTTTGTAGGAGGAGAGCTGCTGCTGGCACCCTCTCAGCAGCAGCAGAAGTCATCCCTCTGAGTCAACTGATGTGGTGGTGGTCCAAGAGGTGGGGGGTTCAAGGGCTGGAAAATGTGGGTCTGTGCAGTGGCAGACTGCTGTTTTGTTGCTTGCTTTTTGATTGTTTTCTAGCTTTTTTTTCTGTGCCTTTTTGTTAACTTTGCTATTTTCTGAAATGAAATATCCTGTCTCTAATTGTTCACAGATTGTGATAATAGTCTGTAGGCAGATGGCCCATAGTTTGTGGTCCAGCAATCATATGAGAGAGACAGCAACCCTCAGTTGTGTTTATAAATCCTGGTGCTGAAGTGCTGCTGTTACTGGGGGCCCAGTATGGGCTACCCTCCCTCCTGCTGCAATGCTCTGGGCTCCTGGCTGTGTCCCTTGTGCCAGAGGCCACAGGAGGTCCCTGTCTATCTATAATCTGTATGGCCTCTGATGGGTCTCCAGATGGGCCCTGGGGGTGGCACCACTTTGTCTGGGGAAGCAAAGATGTCTGTGTCTTCTCAGGTGGGAGAAAGGTGACACCTGGGGGACCTGACTGAAAATAGAGCAGGGGAGAACAGGCAGAGCAGCTGAGAGAGACCCAGCTTGGGGGGCTGACACCCTGCAGTGAGGGCAGGCTGGAAAGGAGGGGCTGTGAGCAGCCTGCCAGACTGTGTGTCCCAGGGACACATCTCCTCACCCAGCACCTCTGCTGACAGTGTTCCAAAGGCCAGTGCCAGGAATGCCCTGTCTGAAAGGGGGCAGCTCTTTGTCAGGCAGGTGTACCCAGTGGGGTAGGAAGCAGCTCCAGGGCAGCAGGCAGAGGCATGAACCACCCTGTGGATATGTCTGGGGCTGTGGCATGTCTGTGTTGTGACAACTGCAACAAATCTATGGAAATGGGGCTTGCACAGCATAATGTAAAAAACCATCAGATTTTGTATTAGAACTCAATATACATTACAGCTTACACACTGCAGAAAGTCAGTGCAAGGTATTTTACAAGGGCATGTATGATAGGACAAGGTGTAATTGCTTTAAACTGAAAGGAGATAGGTTTAGATCAGGTATCAGGACGAAATTCTTTACTGTGAGGCTGGTGGGACACTGGAACTGGTTGCCCAGAGGAGCTGTGGATGCCCCATCCATGGAAGTGTTCAAGGCCAGGTTGGACAGGACTTTGAGGAACCTGGTCTAGTGCAAGGTTCTCTGGCCAGGGCAGAGGCATTGGTACTAAATGATCTCCAGGATCCTTTCCAACCCAAGCCAGTCTATGATGCTATGGTTTATGTTTAAGAATGGCAGATAAGGCACTGTGTTTTAGCTGATTGTCTTTCTCAAAGTTATCCTTAAAATTCTAGTATTTTTAATAATAAAGCTTTTAGTCAAGTATTTTATATAAGGCAGCTTACTTTCAAGATGTTTTTCCATTTCTCCTAGGTAGATTAAAAAAAAAAAAAAAAAGCTTTATTTTCAGCCAAGATTTGTCTGTTTGAATGTAATTGTGCTGCAAAAACTTAGCAATAAACACCTTCACCTTAGGGAAAGGTTAACAATTTAATTGTATTTTTATGTTTAATGATGCTTTAATATATCTTCTTCTTGACTATAATTCCAGTTCTCTTTAAGAGAGTAACTTGTCTTGCCAGTGCATGAATTCTCAGATAAAAATTAGACAAATTATGAAGAAGTCTACTGTGAGTGGAGAGCAGGCAGCAGGACAAAGTAGCATGACTATAAAAGTTTTGTTCAGAACAGTCTTAAGGCTGAGATTTAGAAGGCTGTGTGTCCTAATTCTGTTCAAAACTGCTAAATTAGAGGTTCTTTGGGGCTGATGTTTAGAGAAAAAAGGGTAAAACTGCTTTCATATTGAGCACAGTGATTGCAGGACCAGGTCCCAGTTCCCTAGTCATGACTCACAGAGCTGCCCACCTTTGTGTGGCCCTGCAAAAGATGGGAGATGTGCAAGTGTAAAAATGGTGTGTGAGATACTGATGCCCTGCAGTACCTGAAAAGGGCTTTTCTTTGGATCTTGCTGGGGACATTGCAGGGAGTTCTCATTTTTTCCTGACTTCCTGCTCCCTGAAAGGTGATATTATGGCTTTGTTTTTCTATTGGCCCCAAGCATCACTTGTAATGGCAATAGCTGGCAGGAATGTAAAATATATGGAACACAAGCCCTTCTCAGCCCTCAGCAGAGGGAGCAGTCCTGTGGCATCATGTTTTTCCAATTGGTCAGTACATTTCTAACTCTGATAGCTGTTCTTTGCAAATCCTCATTGGTTATTTCATGTGAAACATCAGTAAGGAAAAAAAAACCAGCATGATTGCAGTCACTTAATTCTACAAGGCTCTTTCTATTTTGTAACAGTCGCTGTTTTTCTATGAAAAATGGTTTGACACTGAAATATTAGACTGTAAATTGCAAGAGGAAGATTAATATAACTTCTATCTTGGCAAGTTTTCCCAGTATATCACTAGCACTGAGACCTAAAGTTTAGCTTGTTTTTCGAGGTTTGATATAACTCACAGAAACTTTGATTTGATGCATGCAATTGTATTGTCTCTCTTCTACTTCTCAACTGGTCTTCAATGCAGGTTTGGTTAGATTTATTTAACTGCATTTCAGGAGACTAAACTGTGTATCAAGTGATCTATAATATAGTTACAGACTTCCACAATTATATAATTGCTAAAATAAGAAGCAGGGCAAAACATGATGAGTATATGTTAGGAAACAGTGCTGAGTTATGAGTTCTGCCTGTGAAGACAGCAATGCATAAAGGGATTCCCCAAGATTTATATTTGAAAATGTGAACACAAAAGATGAAGGGTTTAGTATCATCTTTACTTTTAGAGGGAATGTCCTTTTGAGGGTTAAGGTGCAAGCTGTTTCTTCCTCTCTAGCAGTGGGCTTTGCCTCCCACCCACTAAGAGAAGAAAGTGCCCTGCGACACTGTGTGGACCTTTGGTGAAGTTAGCTTTTTCAGTTGCTCTTCAGGAAGCCTTTTCTTGTTCCAGCTTGTAAGACTCTCAGGTAGTCTTGTAAGAGCTGTTATTTCCAGCCTCATTGTCCACTTGTGGTATATTGCCTGAGCACAGGACCCTTCTGTGCAGTGGGGAACACAGAGACACGTGTCCCCCATCACAGACACCTTACTGTTCAGCAGAAAGTGGAAAGGGAGACAAAAAAGCCTTGTGCTATGTATGATAACCTTGAATCTAGGATTTATTTTTCCTCCCTGCAAATACATATTTGTAGCTAAAACCATCCTTTCAAGCTTCTCTCACGAGACTGATAATTTCTTGGCATTCCAAGAGAAGGGGGTCACTGGTGTTCAGAGGAGCAGCTGAAGTAGCAGCATTATACAAAGCATAAACACTTTCAGAGTCAGTAAATGAAAGCAATGTACTTTGCTCCAATACTCATCAAACAGAAAGAAGAATCTGTCTCAGCATGCTGTAGGATGATCATTAATTTTTAATAGTGTTAATGTTTATTAGTGACAGATGATTGACTTTAAGTGCCTTATGAATAATAAATAAATGATGTGGATTTTGGGCATCTGCCTTAGATTTGTATGCAAAGCCAGTGGGACTAACCTTCCTAGTTTGAGAGAAGTGTAGCTTCAATTCCTCAATGTGTGCTGTAACTCAGACTGTAGGAGTTCTTGGGCTCTAGCTCTGCTAAATGTGGGAGGCCTTTCTGTCCCCTTTGTGTCCCCGTTCTTAGGGCACATTGACTGCTTAGCGGCCTCAGGGTGAGAGGGGAGCTCACTGCAGCTCTTTTGGCTAGGACAGAACTGCTGGAAGGTGCATCATTCACTCTGAGGCTCTGCTGGATTTCATAACACTTAAACACCTGTGTCCATCAAACAGTATGCAGAGAATCACAGCTAGAGCTGCTCTTGACTTTGTAATTTCATTGACTGACAGTTTAATATCTATTTATTTTCACATCTGACTCTGGTATAGACAGGCTGGTATCTTGAATGTCACGATATTGTGCTGACAACTGTGTTTTTTCATTACTATAGAAAAAAAAAAAGGGATTCTTCATAAGTAAAGAGGTTCTTTTCAGGCTCAGCAACTGTAATAAAGACCAAATTATACTTCATATAAATTTGGTAGTAACGAGTGATATGTTATGTGTACATATTTATATAGGAACAAGGGCACACAGTTTTTAACTTTCTGGTAATCTGTCTCTTCCATCCTGTGAAATGCCATGTAATCATATTGTTTAAATACCTGGAACAACTGCCTTTACCACAGGCTCTCATAAGCAGCACAATCCTTGCTTAAATTAGATATTTAAAATTGCTCTCTTATTTTGATCCAATTTTGTTTGCTTTCTAAACAGAAACAAGTGGCTTACCCCATCTAAAATCTACAATATTTGAAATTATTTAAGAGACTATTTTGAGAAAAGAGAAATATGTATGCTCTGGTGAGGCTGTGCTGATGTTTAGAGAAAAAAGGGTAGAACTGCTTTCATATTGGGCACTGGCCAAATGGCTGATGACTCTGTAATAATATTCTCCAGATGTTAGGCAGTTAAACCAGACCAAAATGCTGTTGCTAACTTATTGTTATTCAGCATTTACTATATAAACAGAAAATTTGTATTTAATTCCACTTTAGTTAAATGGATTGTGATTAATATTGTAATTACCCCAATTCAGAGAACTTTTTAGACCAGACTCTTGGTTTTCTCAGAGCATAGCACACCATACATCAGCCCTAATTATATGGTGTATCTGACTGGGATCTGCCCTGTAATCACATGCCCTAGTGTTCCCTGAACTACTGGGTGTTGTGTCAGCAAAGAGGAGACACAACTGCACTCTGTAAAACATTTCAAGATGCTGAAATTAAATTGCATCTTATCTGGGAAAAAAAAATAATTGCTCTCAATATTCACAGCCGTTAGCTGGTCATCAGGTGATGGGAAATTATCTGAACTTGTCTGATTTCTCAGCAGTCATGGCATTAATTACTTTCATTAAGAAAACTCCTTGCTTATGATTTTTGAGGATTTTTCACCCTGCCCAAGGGCCTTATCTCTGTTTCAGGGTGTAGTCACTCTTACTCCACCACGTCTGGCCTCCTTTGCCCAGCCCTGGCTTGGTCCATGCACCTATCTTCAGCCTGGCTGCTGCTCTTGGGCACAGGTAGAAGTCTGGGCTGGGTTGTCTGTAAGGATGTAAATCTAGGCTGCTCCTGTTGCTGGAGAGGCACATCAGTGCCCACAGTGGGTTTCTGCATTGCGCTTCCAGAAATCACAGCACAGCTCGCACTCTCGGAGAGCCTGGGGTGTCACACATCCCTTCAGGAACCCCCTGGGGGTGACAGCACCCCTTGCTTTTCCTCACTGTGCACCTGGGACTGGTCACCTCACTGCTCTTAGACTTCAAAATCCTCAAAAATCAGTCCTCTGGCACATGTTGGGTGCTTGCTGTTGCCATGCTGTACAAATAGAGATGCACAGAGACCCACCTTGGTGGTGAAAGGTAAAGAAAACATAGAGCTTGTATCTTTTGGAGTGTATAACCATCAGGGTCAGATTTTGCATGACAAAAGTAAAACTGATTTCTGTACAGCCAATCAAAGGGGCAATATTTTAAGCCCTGGTAGGGGCTTTGTGCTCTGCTTACATTTACAGCAATGTCAAGAGTATAGCAAGGACAAATGGGAATCATGTGTGATCATAATGTTCCTATTTATATACACATAAAATAGAACAGGCTTTTAAAAGCCAATACAATTTTCTATTGTAATGATAACCTTAATAACAATATGGTTTCACTGCAAAGATATCAACAAATATAATAGAAATTGAGATAATGCCATAAGATAGATGCATTATTTTTGGAATTTGAAGGACACCTGCCAGAAAACATTTACCAACTTGTGCAAGCCACAGCAAATGAAATAAAAACTTACCTACTGCTGTTGCCTGGTTATGACATATTTACTGTGCAGTTTTCTTATCACTGTGGATTTCTAAGATAATTAGTTGTTGTTGTTGTTTAGTGCAAAATATCTGACCTAGGACTTACCAGTACTCACTAAACAAATATTGAAATAAGAAAAGAGGTAATACTCTTTTTAAAATTAATTGGAAGATGCAAAACTGATAAGTAATGTGTGTTTCCACAGTGGAACTCTACATGAGCTAGATATGCTATGATTATCTCAAGCATTTTATTGAAGTCTTCTGTTTAGATTTTGCATGTACTTTGCTGCTAGCTTAATTGAAATGAACTGCAGTATCAAAGTAAAAATCAGGTCTGTCTCCTTTAATTGCTAATGTTTAAAATATTGTGAAGGAAGAGCTCGCCAAAACACGTCCTATGAACATTGTATCTATGTATCTAGAATGTGTTTTTAGAAAATATTACACATTTTGTTTACAGAAATTAACCTTCTTCCACTTATGACATAAGTTGTCTCTTCTATCTTTGCTTCTTTTGCTGAAATCACAGAATACTAAAATTCTCATAAGACATTGGTTTTCTTAGTAGCTTCTGTTTCAGCTCTTTGCTAATGGTGTATGTGTTCCTTTTAATCATTTAGCAGTCTTTTGTCCCATTAATGACCAGTCCTTCTTCTTGCATTATGAAATACCATAACCACGAATGCCAAGTGGATTGCTGGATGGTGTTTACTATCATGTGTTACTTTACCATGTCTTTACTTAGCCACATTCTTGGCACACTGGTAATCTGCTGATTTTCCCTCCTCTTGGCACTGAAGGATGCCTGGGGAAAAGGTCCCATTTCCCACCAGATCCTGAGGTAGCTGAGCTATAAACGTGTGGTAACCAGGGGAGGAAAGTGCCTGGAGTGGAAAATGCAGGGTAAGAAAATCCAGAATTTAGAAAAATCAAGGATGGCTTATGTCTTTATTGTTGCTTGGTGACTCCTGCTTCCTGTCAGGTTTAAGGGTGTCAGAACTTGAAATTCTTTCTCTTATGCATGACAGGAACAAGAAGGAATGAGAAATGTTTGTTTCTTGTTTTCTCAAACAGGGGTTATGATGCCCAATACATTTGGAGGTGTGCTTGGAGTATGTGGCAGGGGACAGAGGACCTGGAGGCCAGAATTGTCTCACCAGTGTAGGAAAATCAGAGCTGAAGGGGAGGAGTGCTGAGCTGCTGTGGATCTGGGGCAGCCAGCGGGGTGTCAGGGCACAGGGCTGCACACACAGCCCCTGGGGCAGCAGCCAGGCCTCCAGCACACAGGACACGGTGCTGCCCTAAGCAGTGGCCAGATTCTGCATGGCTGTGTCTGAAACAGGACCTGGGAAACGGCTGCAACATAGGCAGAATCAATACATCTGCCTTTGCCCCCCAACAAAGTGTGGGTCTTCTTCTGGTGCTCTCAGTTTTCTTGATTTCACAGATTATCAGGGCAAGACACCATAGATGCTTTCAATATTGTAGAAAAGGCAGTTACGTATGTAAAATGTCAGTCTGAATGCTTCCTTTACCTGTGTGATGGAGGTTTAAATCTTGAGCAGGGCATGTGATTTCAACTTGCCTTGAGCATAATAAGGAAGTAATTATTCAGCTGTTGGGAAAGGTCCTACCATCATTACAGACAGCCTGAATGTCCAGGCAGTATCTGCCTATTATTTGAAATGGTTTCAAAATACTTCAGAAAAAAGAACCCAAACCCTCACATTCAAGACACATGGGGAGAATACGAGTTATCATAAAAAAGTGTTATGAGATGATTCTAAATGTCAGTTTAGCATATTTTAGCCTATTGGATCTTTATACAGAGTTGAGTAACATCTTTCATGAAGTGAATGTGTTTTTGGTAAACTGAAAGGGACAATAATATTTAAAGGTCAGTTAACATGGAGAGTTGGTTCTAGTTATTATTATTAAAGATCCAGCTGTATTACCTTTACACAACATTACCCCACAAATCCTTATTAAAACTGTAAAAGCAAACCACATCTTTGCTTTTTTTCCTCCCTGCCCCTCCTTCCTGCCACGATCCTGAGATCCTTGATTCTGCCTTCTCTTTATATTTAACAATTTCTCTAGTGAATAGCACTGGATGATCCTCACCCTGCTTCTGCCACGCTGCATCTGAAAGAGTCATACATTATAGCTGCTGTCAGTGCTGCCAACCAGAAAAAACCCTCTCATTTCTACATTACATTTCAGCCTCCCACGTATGACATGAGCTACCCTGCAAACAGTTGTTTAATAGTTTTCAGCTGCTTAGGAAATGGTAGTTGATTTCAAAGGGGTTTTTATTCAAGAAGTTGCAGTAGTGTGTTGTGTGACTGCTCCTGTGTTTAATTGGAAGCAGGCAGGCTGTCTGTCTGCCCATTGCACTGCCCACCCAGCCATGACCAGCTGGTGTTAATGGGCTGCACAATGAGATGGTTCATTTGTGCATGAGCACCCCCTCCCCAGAAAACTCTCCTGGGAGGGTTTCTGTGGCAGGGCGTGTGTGTACTGGGGCTGGAAGCTTGGGGAGCTGTGCTGCAGGCTGGCAGCATGGAGGGGCACTGGGCTCAGTTCCTACAGGTAACTGTCCTGGCGGTATGGCTGGGACTTCCTCCCACAGCCCTGTGCTGCTGCTCAAGCTGTGCTCTGCTCAGGGAGGTCTCCTCTTGTCTCTTCTCCACTACTCAGAGCAGTGAACCGTGAGGTGGGTCTGGTGCATGGGGTGGAAGAGTTTGCTCTGCATTGATATCTGCATCTGGACTTCTCTGGGCTGTGTTGCAGCCCTTTTGTTACCAAGATGGCCTCAGACACGAGGCAGTTAGCTGGTTTTGCTGAGGATCCCCGAGGTTTGATGCTGCAGAGGAGGGTGTTGGTATGAGTGAGGTAGCTGGCCAAGATATGAAACAGAAGTGGAAAAGCAATGACCAAAATAAGGAGATGGGATCATGTTTTCTTTATTCACAGTGCTGGGTGTAGAGAAACCTGAGAGATTTGGAGCCCTTTCAGTCAAGGTGAACAGAGAGCAGGGCTGGGGCAGGCTGTTATCCTGCTCCTGGGCACACAGAGGATGAGCAGGGACAGGATGTGCCAGGCCCTGGTCCTGATGGGCAATTCAGCTGTAAGTCTCATATTTTAACATGCAGAGAGAGTTTAGGTAGAGACATGTGAGCTGTGCTGTGCCTGATGGTGGCAGTGTGTGGGGCAGCCTGGCAGCCCTTTCCTTCAGTAATGGAGATGTGTGTGCCCAGAAACAAACAAGGGCAATTGTACAATGTTCAGAGCAGAGTGTGCTGAACAACTCCACTAAATGCAATATGTAGTTAGTAAAATGGCTTCCATGGAGAGTCTGCAAAAGCTGTGTGTCAGATTTTTTTATGCTAAGAAACCTCAAAAAAAAAAAAAAAAAAGGTGCCACAGTTTCTAATTTCCCAGAAGCAGAAATGTGATGTTGCACACACAGAATGGTTTGCTGCAAGCTGTGGCTTTGATGAGACAAACCCATGCCATTACCTAATGTCTTGTTACTGCTCACATGCACATGAGGATTTGATGGATAGTGAAGCCCTGGCCAGGGACTCCAGGGAGAGCTGTTGGTCAAGGCAGATGACCACATTGCCTGTAAAATAATTGTCCAGATCAGGACAGATCCTTGGATATAAGCTAGTTACCCAAATTACCTCATGGTGACAACCAGGAAAATCACCTGTTTAGAAAAGGACCCTGTAGACCGAGTGTGACTGCTTTCATTCCATGTTGTCGAGGAGCTGATAGTGGCTTTGGGAGTGGGAGGAGGAATTGAGAGCTTCCAGGCATCTCCTCTGCTCCAACGGGTGCCTTGCATCCCCAAGAGCTGCCTCCACATCAGAGAGCAGTGTGAAAGGTTTGGTCTCCTGGGCATCCCAGCTTTTGGGTATCAGGTGAGCACAGACAAACTCAGCCACAGACAGGCCACTCTCTGGGCACAGAGGATGCTCAGTGACTTGCCAACACCTGTGCTGTGCCATCTGCAGCCAGCTCTGCTCCTCAGCACTGCACAACAGCCAGCTGTAGCCTGAGCACAAGCTGCTGGTAAGGCAGCCAGGTTACTGACTGGCATGCAGGTAACAACAGCACAGGCTGGGCAGGGTGGGGAGCAGCTGTGTTGGGAAGTTATTCACCCTTGGTTACTTTTTACACCCTGTTAGGCTTGAGGCTGCAGAGATCCAGAGCTAGCACTAGTGGGACGCTGCAGAAATTCCCCCTTTCCATTGCCGTGGGAAGCTCCAACGTGCCAAACTTTGTGATACTACTCTAGTAAGCAGTAAAAACATAGGGAAGAGTTCAGTCTTCTGTTTTTCTGTGTTCTGGGCTCCTTCATGACCTCTACATCCATAGTTACACTCCTGTAAGAAAATGTGCCTTCCTGTTTGTGTTTTGTTTCTAGAGCATCCTAACCTCCTTTCTTTCCTTGTTTCATTTCTGGATGAAAATCCAAACCCACACAAGCACTCAGTTTTCCCTGCTTCTGGTGTTCTTGGTTCCTGCTAAATGAAAGACTTTAAAAGGCTATTTTCCCAGCTTAGTATTCTCTCCCCTCTTGTGCTGGTTCACTGATAACCTCGCTGGTCTAAATATAGGCTCACCTCCCCAGGTTCAGGACAGCAGGACCACACTGCAGCTGTGGAGGTGATGGGAGTGTTGCCTTTCCTTTTAGCAGCTGTGTTGGCTTCCATGGTAGAAGCCTCACCTCCTCCAAGCCTGCTGCAGCCTGTGCTGCCAAGGTTTGGTGCTGCAGAGCAGGGTGTCTTCAGAAGTGCTCCTGCCCCACCTTAGTGCCCTTGCTTGCGCCTGGGGCAGGCGGAGGTTTGGAGCTGGCCATAAGAGATGGATGGGTGGGAAGGCAGGGCTGAGGGTGGGACACATCTGCCTGCTGGGGAGGAAGGCTGCCCACTGCACAGCTCCTACAGTATAAGGTTTGTGGTGGGGTAGGAGATGAGGACAGCATCTCTGGGGCCTTGGAGGGCTTTTCTTCCTGAGGAAGCACAGAAAGCTGAAAGATGCTCCACGTGTCCTTTACCCCTCCAATAAATATTCTGCCCTGTGCCCTCTAGATGTGAGAAAGAAAATGTGATTAAAAAGGTAAAATGCTTTTATTTGTGAGATATTAGCTTTGTGTAATATGTATTCAAAAGCAGATTCTCATTTAAAGGTTATATTTAATATAGCTCTGCTCCAGTTTTTCTTTTTTATTATTTTCTTATACATCTTTTCACTTTCTAAGGCAATGCTCCAGTGACTACTGCAATATAATAGCTGCTTTCTCTCTCAGTACACAATTTGACAGCATTTATTCTTTCCTTCAGTGAACATAATTACTTCACATATGGAACCTGTGATAGCCTACAGGCATCTGAGAGAAACCAGAATCATACAATCTGTCCCCTTTGTGAGCTTAATTTACATTCACAAGTGTCATTTTAATAGTGCTGGCAACATGTAGGATAAAAATTACAGGTCAGCTGCAGCATGTCACAGGGAACTGTGCTTAAGTCAATAACATGGTATTATTACATTCTGGATAATTTTACAAGGTAGATCTCACAGAAGGAATTTGACCCCTATTTCTTTAGTTTTCTGCCTTTTGGTTTCCTTCACAAGGTAATTCACTTAGAAATGGATGTTGCAAAACTGCAAACATGTTGACAAAGAGGTTAGACTGTAGCAGGCGTTTCCAAATCTGAAAGCAACACCTTTCCCTTGCTGTAACTTGTAACAGGGCTTAGAATTGCCATGCTCTGGCATATTTAAAAATTTGCACTGTTAATTCTTGAAATTTGTTTTTCTGATCCGTGTAATAAAAATACTGAGGGGCATAGCCCTCTGCCTTCTCATTTCATACAGTTGACAGAAATTTGAGCTTTCTGCAACTGATTATTTTTTAGCCAGCAGAAGCAGTCTCTGGCTAAGCATCTTACAGACATTTTGTACAAGAAAAATAGTGACTGTCACAGAGACATGCTGCATACAGACCTGCGTGTGATTCATGGTTTAATGTATATATTTATAAGACCTAAAAATAATAGCTCATTTTTTATACGGGCATCTGTAATATAGATAAAGGTACAATAAATAATCCAGTAAACATCAGGTGACTTTTTTTAGTGAAAACTTCTTTGGGGTAGAGCACTCAATTCAAGTATAAAATCAATCTTAGTTACCATTAATGATTATTTTCTGTTTTTCCAGACCCCATAATTTACTGCCTTTTAAGCTTTCAAAGTTTGTTTAGGGCTTCTACAGTTTGTCCATAGTACTATAACATTCAAAAAGTCCATGTATGCACAAACAAGGCAAATACACCCCCAGGTGCCCCCCTGCACACATACCCAAACACATCCATTACCTGAACCACACAGCCATTTACTCCTCCTGAAATTTGCATCCTTCTCTTGCTGTAAGCCTTTTTAATCATTTGAGAAACACAAGGGGGAAAACATCTTTTATCTAACAATTCATTTTCATATCACTGACAGTGTTGGAGTTTGAGTGAGTTTTTTAACTAAGCCCACGCACCCGCCCCACTCTCCTTCCCTCAAAAATAAAAGCATATTTTTCCTGTGATGAAACTAGATAGAACATACTTGAATCTGTAGTAAAAAATATGATAAAGTAACAGCAAGGAACTGGATTCATAAATAACTAGATATAGTGAAGATGCCCACTACCTGAAGACTTGTAACATGGCTGAGGATGAAGCCAAAATGCATATAAACCCCCCAGATAATTGAGGTAAAAATCAGGAAAGTTACAACTTAAGTACATCACATGTTTTTGAGAGTGAAGGTAGGTAGGCACAGAAAAGGATGCCTTTTGAGACTGGTGGAATGCCTATCAAAACTTTGTGTTTTTCTAAAGGATGTGTCCCACTCAACCAGTGGTCTGATGTAGGAAGTCAATCAGTTTTGGTTCACTGTCCATGTTTAAGTCCACCCAGGCCTTAAATCCCCTAAAACACACAGCCAATCTCTGAAGTCTAATGTCAACCTTTAATTGGGAAAATATGTATTTGGGGCACTGGGAAATGTTTTCATGTAAGGAAAGTGTCTTTTAGTCGTGTTCTTCAGAGTCTGGCATAGGAAAGTGTTTGCATTTCACTCTTCACCCTAGCGGGAGGCTCTGGTTTTGTTTCAAGCTCTCGGTTGCTGCAAGGGTGTAGGCTGGGAAACAAGAGCCACAAAGGGCAAGCTGGAAGTGTTCATTCCACCTCTGGAGCTCTCCCACACACACATCTTAGCATAAAAATTTCTGTCTCTGATACACGTGACAATATACGTGCAAATATAATATTCTATGTGCCAAATGACTTGTTGATCAAACTCTTTACCAGTGGAATATTTGAAACATGGTAATTTTGGTTCTTTGTGAGGATCTTGTATGAGTTACAGTTCAATTGCGGAAAAGTCTCATTTATTCCACTGGAGATGTGCTGGAGTGTCTTGTCTGCTGCTCCTCAGCTTCTGTCTTCTCCCTTGGCTGATACTAAGTTTATTATTTACTTAATTAATGGTTGCCATATCTGGTTTTTCTATTTTAGATGAGGAAAATTAGAAGAGGAAAAAAAGAGTGTTTACAGGGGAGACTTTGCAGCTAGAAGGAAGCTGGGTGCAAGGCCCTGCCTATGAATGGGGATTACTTAAAAGGTGAGGGACACAATCAAGTTTTTGGCCTGACATCCACTTTTCACCAGTAGAACACAATTGTGCTGATAACGTTTGGTAGAAGGGCCTGAACATGCAGTAGATTAATTCTGTTCTTGGGCCTAGAACTTGAGCCTTTGAGCTCTCTCTCTGTGTCAGCTTGTGATGCTGGGCCCTAGAAGTCCTTTTTCTGTCACCTCCTGTTGGGCAGATGTTTATTGGTGAGAAAACTTATCTTAAGAGCTGTTAAGGTTTCATCAGCATAGTTTGGAAAAGAGTTTTGTATTTCATCAGCAATGCTTTTGAACCAAAGTGAAATCTTTGTGGGTTGGTTTCAGGGAAGTTGCCAGGCAACTGGGAGGTTATAGCTTGTAGTCATACCTGGTGGCTTGTGGACATAATCAGTTGATTTTGCTTTGCAAAGTAAAATAAGAAATTACTGTGGTGAGATTGCCAAAAATGGAGTATTTTCCCATATTAGGGAGGAGGTCTGTGCTTGGCTGGGATGATGATACTTGGCCGTGCTTGCCTGGTGGCACCTGGGGCTCCCTCCATGTGCTGCAGGCAGCACAGTGCCCCAGTTCAGGCCCTCTGCCCCAGTGTGCAGCATCAGGACAGATGCAGGAGCCTGGATTAATGCAGACAGTCTTTCATGTTATATTTTCTGAGTGATGGGTAAAGGAGCAAATCTACAGATTGCATGTGTGCTGTTTTAATTTACTACTTAGAGGATGAAGCAGAACCGAGTCTGTGGTTAATACAGATTTAAAAAAGATAATGAGATGTTTTGCCTCCCAAGCTGGCATACAATCTTATTTTCTTTACTCCTCCTCATCCAAAAAAAAACCCCTACCAAGCTCTTGTCTCCGATTTGTTCATGAATACAGTATCAAACACCTCCTCTGTGCCTCTGATGTGCGCTCCAGGCCGTGTGCCACTGTGTTGATTCAGCTGGAGGATGCCCGGCGTGTGAGTGCCTTGGCACAGTGTGCTACATGGAGGAACCTGATAGTGAGAAAGGCAGAGGCACTGGCATAATTATGAAGGATTTCTTCCCCTCATACTGCTTCTTGTTATTTATTCTTCTCTCCATGTTTCCCCTGGTTATTTCTCTTCCTGAAATGAAAATAACCTGGCAAGAAAACAATGTTTCCACTCCCATCATTTTTAGGCAAGGAACACCAGGCATGTTTTTTTTAGCGTTGCTAACTGACGGATGATTATTCACCAATATTTTTTGTTGAAGCAAGCAGGCTTGTTAACTGTGGTGACATTTTTAGTGATGCTATGATATCCCAGTGTCATTGTTGCTTGATTTATCAGTGTCTAATGGATTATTTTGTTGAAAAACCTACCATGGATCTTGTGTTTAAGGCTGACTTTATATGCGTATGACTACAAGTGTGTGAATTTGTATGAAAATAAGGAACAGAACTGTTAAGATGCTTCTTCTGTTTTGGGCTTTTGGCTCTGTGTCATAAAATACAAACTGGAGCCTTGAATTTCCATGCTTTAAAATGGCATACTTAAACTGAGAAATACTGTAATTGAGATCAGCTCAGCCACAGCCATCCTTCAGTTTGCATCTATGTACTCTCCATCTTCTCCCAATTCCTGACTCACCTTCTCTTATTACTATACTTCTACAGGACTATCACTTGCAATCTCTGCTCCCTCCAGCTATAGACAAAGGCTATCCTTGACTTCCCCAGCTTGTTCAGCACCACCTGCTAACCAGGCACACCTGGATCCACTGCTGAGGTTTGGCACGTGGCTTCCAGGGGTCTTTGAAGGGTTACAGCCGGTGTGGCTGGAGGAGTGGGATGGCAGGAGCCTGTGGGGTCACCCTTCCTAGGAAGGGGTGAGGACAAGTAGGGATCCATTCCCTTGAAGAAAGAACACTTGGTGAGAAATCCCTTGGAGCAAGCATTGCTGAAGGGTTGGGAATGAGAAGCCCAGGAGCGTTTCCCTGCTCCAAGCATTTGTTGCACAGGAATGCAAGGGTGCAAGTCTGTGGGCACAGCTTGGTGCAGCCTGGCAGCTGGAGTCTGAAGCAGTGGCTAGGATAATACGAATGCTGGGTATCTGCTTGGAGATGCAGCAGCCACAGACAGTTTGAAGGAACAAAAATTCAAAATGGAAAAGACGTGACCTTGATGCGTTTTAAACTAAGTGAAAGCAAATGTGCTTAGATTTCCTGGGAAAAAGATGCTATTGGAAATTCTGTGTAAGTGTAAATATATGAAAGCCAAAGGAGGTAAAGTTTTTCCTAATTAGGATAATTAAAAAGAAAAGCAGTCAGCAAGCTGAATGCCAGACACAGAGCACCACAGCTCCTTTGCTAAAGCAGGAGCAGATGTATTCATGGAGTGATGTGTCCTGCTCTTCTGGCACCCTGGTTGCCGTCCCTGGGCAAAACCTCTGCACTCCACATGGTGTAATCCAGTTTAGGTTGTACAGCATTGCTGGTCAAGATTATGACATTTCCCCTTTGACATTTCCCCTTCTTCCTAATTTTTAAGTGACAAAAAACATGTCAGTCTTACTGTGGCTCAGCTCACCCATCATCTCCAGTTCCCCAAAAATCTCTCTGGGAAATTTAGGTGCCTTCCAGCTCTATGAAGTAGGTCCACAGGGTTTGCAGCATTAAATCCAGATCACAATGTTAAAGTTACATAGATAGAGGGGACAAATATGCCTATTCTAGATAAGCCTGCAAAATTAGATCAACTGTCAAAAAATTGTTTTGTCCTGAAGAGAGATGGCAGAAAGGAAAGGCAGAGCACATTTTAGGACCACTTGGGAGCCCTTTATGTGGGTTCTGGCCATTCAGTCTTCAATAAAAAATGAATGCTAACCATGGCAACCACATCAGCCCCCTTTGAGAGAGTCACTGCTTGAATGAAGATGGGCGCTCACTGAAGAAAGCCTAACAAACACATGTAGACCTTTTACAGAGCTGTTCAAGAAAACAATCTCACTTGAAGAAGCAGACATAATTTCCCAGGAAGCATGTAAGAGGTAATGCAATATGCTGCTAGCTTTCCCTGCCTCTGCTGCCTGCCTGCTCCTGGGAATTGCTGTTGTTTGGGTGGTACAGGGGGTAGAGAAATGGCAAAGGTGTGGGCCTGCTACCTGCACCACTGTGAGGGCTCACTGCCCGAAATATTTTGGATACTTGCCCATTAAAGCTTCCCCCAAAGCCCACACATGCCCATTGAGTCACTGTTTTCCTGAAATCTTATGCCTGGTAGGTATTTTCCTGAAGTGCACCCTTTTGCTTTAATCCCTGCTTAATCTTACAGAAAGATGCAAACAATTTTGTAACATCTCTGCCTTGGGGAGTCTCATAGATGTTCAACAAACTCTTCTGTGGCTCTTTATTCATGTGCCCCAAGAGCAGATTGGGGTCCCTTCCCCTGTCTGCAGGTTTGGATATAAAATACTAATAGATCAACCTTCTGGAAAGAGAATGCTTGGATTTGTAAAACTGGAGAGAAAATGTTTATCTGGGCAGTATTAGATTAGTCACAGATTAATTACAATTGAAAAGTATAATTCATCTGTAATAAGAGTGAATTCTTCACTCAAGATTCATAGCAAAATAACATTATTTTTCAAATAGAAGTAATTTAAATGGAAGTAAGACCTTCTAATGCCACCATCTGTACAAGTAAATTACTTTCAAAGTAATTAAATATGCATATCTGGGCTGTGTACTGTACTGATGAACCAAGTTTTATGGAAGCAATATGCTTAAAAATCCCTTAGGTATTAAAGATGAAGAACCCATGGCATTTTGCATTCATATAACCATGAATAAGAAAAAATATTTTCTCTGCTGCATAATTTTGGGGAATATATTTTTATTAACTTTTCCAGGTTAATTAATACTTTTGCCAAATAGCAAATACGATCATCATATTTATTAGTCTGACATTTCACAGGGACTTAAAGCTCTATAAGAAGTTTCAGCATTGTGTGTGCCTGAATTTATGATTGTGACACAGTCACTCATCTTCTGCAGATTCCCAGGAAGCAGAGCAGTGCAGTGAAACCGAAATCATTATGTTGACTGAATTCATTACTGCCGGACTTGTCCCTCCATGAAATAGCACTGCTCAGCCAATTGGGATTCATGGTCACAGCCCTTCATGGGATCATCAGGGTTTATAGTCCATAACAAATACAAATACAGCCAGGAACAATAACAGTCTGATACACCTGATCTATTACCCCGCCTTGTGAGACTGTCGCGGGCGCCAGAGGCAGCGATGGGCCGTGTGTGTTCCCTTGTGCGGATGGATGGCACAGTCCTGTGGAAGCAGAGGCTGGGCCTCAGAACACAACACTGGCAGCATGCTCTTCAGTGACTAAAGCCCATCTTTGTGCTGGCAACACAGTGTTCGTGACTGGTGTGTAGGGGAGCTTTGAATATTTGCTGGAAGCATGTGAACACTGCAGAAATTCTTGGTTAAAGAAATACCCGAAGTCAGTTGTGTGGAGCGCTTCAGAAGAAGTCTGAAATCCCAGCTCAACCCTTTCAAAGCAGCAAATAGAGCTGTCTACATGCTACCAAAATGCAAGAGCAAATTCAAGCATAAAGACACACAGTGGGCACAATCTCTCTTTGCAAGTCAGCCGCTGCATTCTGCGTGTGATGTGTGTTTTACGTCAATGTAACATTGATTATAAAATGTGCAGAGGTTCCCTGACATCAAGTGATTTAGTCTACCTGCAGCACTTTCATAGTTATCTCCTCAGATTAATTGCAGGAGTTTGACAATAGATCAATTCTTCCTGCACCCCAAATGTGAAATAAGAAATGGTGGCCTGAAACACAGAAAAGAAACGATGAAAGCTTCATTTCTTTGCTCTCCCTGTGCTAAAACGTGTGAACTAATATGTTATGTCCACCCTTTGGGATCTGTCTATGTGTGTTTTAGATCATGCTTTGTGATAGATGGAGGTGGAGTATATGTAGCCAAGAGGAGAACCATTAGAAATGTTTTAATATTGGAAGTATTGAAGCTTGGATGCTGTGAGTTCTCACCTAGCATAAGGCAGAAATTTGGTGTCAGGTTCAGCTGCATCCACTCTAATCATGCACAAATATGATGCTGGAGGTAGCCTGCATGAGTTTTCTTAAGTTCCCTTTGTGTATCTTGTCACCTTTGTCTCTTCTGTCCCTGAACCTCAGTTCATGCCCAGTCTGCAAACCCCAGCCTCTGCAACATGCTCTGCTTTCAGCAATTCATTTTCTGTCCCTACCACTGGAAGACAAGACTTCTAGAAGATTTTCTATGAGGGTTGATGTTGAAAGAGAACAAAAGGAGGAATTTAGGTGTGATTGTGCTGAGTGAATCCTTGACAAAGGGGCTTTTGGCTCTGTGGGCCAGCTCCTATCAGGGCTGCATATGAAAGACTTTTATAGTACTCCTGAGAAAGCCTGATTTTCAGGTCAGGGTCTGACCTGTAACAGACAATATTTACATAATGCTTATTGCTTTTGGGCAGCAAATTGCTTTTGGGAATTTAGGAATTATAGCAATAATGCAAAAGAAACTCTGCATGGCCAAAAAGAAACAATTTAATTGTGACTCACTTCAGCTTCTGAATGTGGCCACTTTGCCATGGCAAAGTCCATGTTTATGCTAAAAACATTCTTACACTAGCATTATTAGCATAATGTGACACGTTTCCCAATAATTTGAAAGTGAATCTTCCATGTGTTTGAAAATGACAAGGCAGGACAAGAACATTAAAATCATCTTTTCCTCCTGTGTAAGAGTGACTTGTGTTCAGTATGTCTCCAATTCTCACAGAGGCTGGAGCATTATTTTTCACACCCTTTTCCCCCCATTTAGCTTCTAGTTACTTAGACAAAATTGAGAGAACTTTTTTACTTGCCATGCTTTTAAAGCTTTAAAAGCTTTTGCTGAAAAGGTACCTATTTTCTTATCACTTTTTTTTTTCTTTCTCTAGAAAAGGGCTTAATTTGAAGTTCTTTTTTGGCAGCTGTATTTCATTGTGATGCATTATGTCAGGGCACATCAGTCACATGAAAATTTATGGAAAAAAACATACCCTTTTTAGATGTCCCTCTCAGCAGCCCTCCTCAAAACACAGTGTTTTTTTCAAGGAATTCAACAGAAACTATCAACAGTGGTATGATTCTTGAAACATTTTGAGTGTAATGGCTTCATCTTACTCAATTATAGAAATGTCGCTTAAAGAATGAATACAGAAATTAATGTGGTGAACTTAGTAATTCTAAAAAAAATTGGCCATTTTCACCTATTTGTGATGTTTACTTTTTAGTGTTGAGCAAGGGCTTCTCTTCTTTGTAACCAAGATAATCCTATGCTATTCCTTATTTTACCATTAAATGAAATACATTCTGAATTCAGATGAAAATGAGTGACCTTGATGAAAGTGGGCTTCAGGTGTCGCACAGTAAGCATTGTACATTTTTCTTTGCTCTGATCCTCCAGCACACATAAGATTTCACCTCTTCACCTTTGAACAAGATTGCACTAACTTTGATCTTTTCAATTTTGTTCAACTCCAGGAAAGGAACAGCTACTTGAAACATGTTATCATTTAGAGTTTCAGAGGTTCTTTAAAAAAAAAGAAAAAAAAAAGAAAAAAAAAAAGAAAAAAAAAGGAGGGGAAAGGAAAAAAAACCCTTGAAAGTATGAACTAAATGCTGTAGATTTTTATCTTGAGCATCAGCTTTTGCAGCTAGTGTGTAATGGTTTAACGTCAAAAACTGTCTCCATGTAGAACAAAACAAAATACAGATTTTAAAAGCACACAGAATTATTAAATACAAATCTCATTTTTGGCAAGCATTTTTCTTCAGTAGTGATGTGGGTATCCTATCCCAGGTCAAAGCATAAGCTTTGTGTTCTTGCTCCTTTGCCTATGGCCTAAACATATTATTTGAGACTCTGTACTTATGTGATACTAATTCATGGTACTGACAGTTAATCTATTTTTATAACTGTTATTATCTGAGCAAAATAAGGTTCTTCATTTTCTCTTCAAGTCTGAGAGCATCTAACAGTGGGGAGCAAAGTTAAAAGTATGATATTTTGAAGATCTTACATGGTTTAGCAATATTCTTAAAATGATTATCACCATATGCCAACATGGTAGTTATTTTGCTGTTATTTCAGTATTATTTGGGTTTATTTAGGGGTTTTTTGCTATTACAAGACAGATTTTTCACCCAAATACTTAAAAATTTTAAATCACAGAGCACTAGTGTACCAGCCCCAATGAGGCTTTAAAGTCCTAGGAAGTTTAATCAAAATTCTTAATGATTACTAAAAGTTTACATTTTTTTCCCATTGGCTCCTCTTTATTCTTGCCTAGTTTACTCAGATGTGCATTATTTCATTCCTGTCTTCTCTGCTGAGACTGCAGTTGTTTAGGGAGGCTCATGATAAGTAGCTCTTTGTGTCCATCCTCTTGCTTTATTTTGAGGTTTGCTTTGCACAACAGTACAAATGGGGGCAGTTTCTCCCTTCTTGGATGTGATGCTTATTGAATTTGTTTCCATTAACAAGCTGTTAGAAACAAGTTAATGCCACATTAATTTACTCTTACATCTGATTTGTCCTGCCTATTCTAAGGGTTGCTTAGACAACAGATCATCCCCTAAATATCTCATAAAAGGTCTGCATTCCACTCCCTGCAAAAGTGGAATTATGATTAATAATTTATACCACATTAAAACACTAATGACAAAAGACATAAAAAAGATATTGGTGTGCAGGTGAAATTATTGGCAGAGCTAATCTCTGCAGAGATCCTTGACATGGTTACTCGGAGGGACTAAGTAATATATTGCTATTCATCAGCTGTTTATCCATTTTTCTTTTGCTTCACAGTTTCCTAGGTGTCAGACAATCCTGGAACCAAGAACCTCTGAGAACATTTCATCCTCTGGTTTCCCTGAAACTTTCAGTTACACCCTGAAGTTACTGGAATCCATGTTCTGTTCAAGGTATTTGCCTCCCCACTCCTCTTCAAGAGCCTTTGATCTGTTGTGAACTGAAGGTTCATTGAGACTTTCATTTGTTACTTTTCATAGCTCTGATTTCTTGAGGTTAATCAGATGTCTTATTTGGAGCTGTACTTGATTTTCTGGCCTCCCCATCACATGCCTTTTGCAGGTGAGCCCCATTTCCAAGCAACTTCTGTAATAGCCAGTGCCTCATGTGACCACTTGGCTGCCACCTACTCAGACGTCTCTGTGGGAGGTTTGTGGTGAAGCCATATGGGCTCTTGGGTCCTACAGGACGTTGGCAGGTGTAGCAGAAAACTTCAGGTTCTCTAGTGACGATGGGGTTAGCACCAGTGTAAAATCAAAGTGGAAATGTCCTAAAGCAGTAGTACTGAAAGAGAGATTAGTCACTGCCAGTTATGGGGAGAAAATATGACAGCCTGTGAGAGCTGATCCTTTTAGTGTTGCCCAGGTACCCAGCAGTGCAGTGTGTGGTGAGAAATTACCTGTGAGTGAGACAGGCTATTGCTTACAGCCTTCAGGGCCAGGAAAATCCGCTCATACCCCAGTGTCTGCTGGCTGTAGTTCCAGGCTCTCTCAGTGTCACAGGAGCAACCTGTCTGTAGTTTCCTTCTCCAGACAGTTTGCTGCTGCCAGGAAGCACCCCCAGGAAGCACTGACATTTCCAAAGCACTCAAGCAATAAGCATGGCTAACAAACTCATAGGTTTGTGACGGTTTGAGGTAGATGTCCTCATCCAGGTTTAGTGGCATCATTCTGCTCCACTTAAATCCTTCCATTTTCCTAATTTTTCCAGGAAAAAGTACAACCCCCAAATTTCAATCATCAAATCAAAGATTTCTCATTGCAGAACAACACAAAATTTTTTAAGCAATACATTTTAATTTCAGTTTTCTTGAGTCCATGCATAACAAAATGATTGCGGTATATAGGACAATAGCTATCTTAAACTATTGTCTAGATAGATTTTCTTTTAGAGTAGTTGGTAGTTGAAAGCTATCCTTATTGCACCGAGGGAGTAAAATCCACACTTGTTAGGCTCTTATTTCATCCTCTTTCCTATGGTCTCACCTTTTTGGCCCTGCTAACTTTCATGTCCATAATGAACTCCATTTAGCTTCCCTGCAGCAGGACCTTGTCTTTGTTAATCACTGACCCAGCGGAATGAAGCTGCATAGGAGAGCAGGTTATTTTTTTTTTTCCTGGATTTTCTCTACTTCCTTTAGCAGTTGTAACTTCTAAGAAACTGCAGAACAAACAAGTATAAAAGATCAGGAAGATGGCCTGAAAAAAAATAATGTTTAAAAGATGTTTCATTGTACTCAGTTCTCCAGTAGCTGCCAGCTACAGACTGATGGCTGAAATCTTAGAAGTTGTTAATGAGATTAGGTCTTTGGCAACTGATTGCTTAATGCTGTCTTCTCATTGAGTGGTGTCATGTTTGTGGGTTTTTTACTTTTTTTCTTTTTTTCAGTGACCATATATAAACTTGTCATGGAGATCAGCTGAGACCTCATGGCAGAAATCTCGTTTGAAACAACTGGAAATTACTTCACCTTGGTTCAAGCCACAGCACAACAGATACTTTCTCCTCCTTCTCCAGCCCTGCTGTGAGTCAAAGGCATTTTCTGGGCTGCAACTTTCCTGTGCTGAATGACCTTGAGCCTCTTGCTGCTGCCTTGTCTTTGCTTGGCTCAGCATGTGCATCCCTTGCTCTTTTAAATATGCCTGCATGCTCACCTTTGCTGTGTTCCTTTTTCTCCACAGCTGAAGGTATTGGTCCTTTGTCAGGCTTTGAGACTCGCCCATTTTAGCTCATAAACGCCTATAGTGATTCTCCATGCTTTTGACAGCAAGGATTTTTTCACCTTATTAAAAGAATGTTGGTATTGTCAAACGCATAGTACTTGCCTACTAGTATGTTTCCTTTCTGCCCATGCTTGCAGAGCAAGGGAAAATTAGGTGAAAAAGTAGAGTAGTAGCATTTTATACTTGTTTTGCTGGGACATAAATTTGCAGATCTGTGAAGTGGGGGAGAATCAGTGCACCGTGACTCACAGCACAAGCACAGCACAGTGGGAAGAGCCCAGCTTGGGTTGTGTGTATCCTTTACTAACAGGGAAAGCTGAAATGCTAATTGACGTTGCAATCTGCTTCAGGTCAGGTAAAGGCCATCAGACCCCTGCAAATGCTTAATCCTTCCCATGGAAGCTTTATGGGATTCCCAAGGATCCTACAAAAATAGCCTTTATGTTTGTTTACATGGAGAATCTCTGCAGGAAGCAGAGCAAGCAGAGTGGTGGTGGGGAGGCTCGGGATGGCAGTGGTGTCAGGAGGGATGGTGAGGCTGGGCAGAGTCATCACTCTTTGCTCTTTTTTTAATGTTAAACAACATGTAAATACTCCTGTAAAACAAAGCAGCCACTCTTTGCTACCAATCATTTCTCACATCTTCAGCCTCCTTGTAAAAGGCTGCATCAGCTTTTCCCAGAGATGAGCACTAGGATAGATTCAAGCACAAGCTGAATGTAACAGGGTGTAAGGTGGGGTAGATGCAATGCTGAGCACTGTGTAACTTCCAAACAGTGTGATGAAGCCAGTCCATACCTTCAGCAAGGTACTCTAGCACAAGCATGACCTAAAAGCATGTCTTGCTGAAATACAGGGGCTGTGTTACACACACTGTGCATGCTGAAGTGTTCTGCTGGGTCGAGGCCAGGATGTTCAGCACTGTGCAGGCTTAGCCCTTCCAGATGTCTCCAAAGATAAAATGGAAAGAAAGTGACAGTCAGTCCCAGTCACATGGAACACAACCCGGTTTTAAAAGGCTACTTTTGATAATTAGGTATTTTGTGTACTGTGAAAAGATGTGAATTACAAAACCCCTAATAATAATGTAGTTCAGTCAGGGTAGCCTTGAAATTAGACCCCTAGCAGAGAGGTTGCACTGTATAATGATAGTACAGTACCATTTGTTTCAACACATTTAGCACTTCAGAATGGGATTTTTTGTTAAACACCAGATGTTCTGGTGACCCGAGTGCTGACTCTAAGAGAATACACAATAGAATAGTGCGTCAAGGTCAATGGCACAAATTAATCTGTATTATCATGCTGTCATATTGTACTGTACACCCCATATGAGCAAGATCTATGGCTGGTTCCTTCTTTACGTGCAACTGTATGGGGTGTTGCATACACAGATTTAGAGTTTCCCAAGCCTTCAAACCCCCCTGAAAGAAATCTGATTCTTGCTTTGATAGTTTAAATTGTAAATGTGACATTCTTACAGCCGGTGAGGGCTGTGTGGGTATGTGACTGTAATCTCACAGAACCAGAGAGATGTGCAGGAGCACAGTGAGAATTACATCTCTTAATTGTAAATTCTGCCTTTAAGGACTTCAAAATAATAAACTAGGTAGCTTGGTTGTCTGCATTTTTCCTTTGACTTAACAATGTGATAAGGCACAAATGAATAATTGTTTACAAAATTTTAAATGATAGTTTATCTGCAGTAGATACTTCTGTCTCCATGAGTCCCCCATATTCCTTCTCCCTGCCCTGTGACTTCTAAGCTATTGCTGCAAGATGGCAGGATGTCAATGCCCCCCAGATTGAACCTGTGATTTGTTTTTCTTTGATTTATGGGCTTGTAGTCAATAAACTTTATAAAGGAAAGTATCAGACTGAGCAATCAATCAAAGATAAGCAGATTCTTGTCCTTTAAAAGCATTTCACCCCAGTAAGCAAGGGTCTCATTCATCTTTTACAACCACTCTTGCAGCTTTCAGCAGAGAAAGGACTTGCTGCTGACTACATTCCCTTCTGCTGAAAACTCCCCTGTTCTGAGCTGAGATTTTTAAAATTCATTGCAGCAGTACATTTCCTTCCCATGTTTTTTGCTATCTCTAAAAGGGAAAATTGCATGTTGTTACTAAAGGTAAATCTCCTTGCTGTGTAGAAGAAAAAAGGCTCGTGTTTTTAAGTGTGAGAGGCATGGACTGTTGTTTTACAGAAACAGTATTCATTTTCTTTGTTATTTTACAAAACAAAACATAAAAATAGGTTCCCATTTGTTTTTTATTAGTATCTGAATTTCATTTTGAGTAAGGCAAATGTTATCCTGCATGTTTTGCTTCTCTGAAGCACAGATGGTGTGCATATGCAGATTGGTGATTTTTTAATCAAAACAGTGACACTTGGGAATATATGTAAGTATTGTAATAATGCATTAGTCAGGAGTGATGTTGTAACACACTGAGATCATACACATAAATCTAAGACACCATGTCTAGACACCCCAGGGAAGATGGCATGCCATGGGTTAGAGCAAGCATTAAGGAAGTGCAATATTTCAAATATGATGGGAAAATAATGCAATTTGCAGACTTTAATAAAACCATTGGGGAATTAATTTTACTAAGCATACACTCTCTCCAAAAAACATCGATGTTTCTACATTTGCTTCATAGATAATCAGAAGGCGAGACACTGTACCTGCTGTCTCAGGCATAAGCACAGTACGGTATCTATGAATTGTGCTGTACCTTTAATATGCTGAATATGAAAATAATCCCTTTATAGTGCTTTAGTAGTACAAAACTGCATTATGCAAACAATGCACAGGCAGCCTAAACCTTGGAGATTCAGAATTTGAAGAGCTTTTAAATTAATCTCATAAGTGTTGATTTGGGCATGCTCAGGGAGTGCGCTCAGCTGTAAAACTTGACCGACCTAACCCTCCCAGTTTTAATTATTAGCTTTTTGATTATCAAATATTAAATGAAGAGGTGCAATTTATGACTTTTGCATGTATAATTTTCCTTTCTCACTAAAGGTTTTCTAAATTTTATTTAAAAAATCCTTGCTGTCTTTGGCTGATTTTTGTTATCTATTCTCTTGTATAGCTCTTGGTATATAATTTTAATCAGCCAACCACTTTTTAAATTTTTGCCAGCTGATAACTACTCACAAGCAAGTAACTTGCAATACTATGCCAGGAATGTTGTGATAAAAATGTCAGTTTAAACCTGGCCAAGGATGACAATCATAACTATTTCCAAGTGAAAAACTTGAACAGAATATATAACACAATAGCACTTGTTACTTTCTGCTAGTGTAGTACATGCAGGAACTTTAGAGGTTCCCATAATGGTAACCCTCAGAGTCAAAACCCCACTTCAAAATTGGCTGCATTGGTGACTCCATCAACCTCATCATCTCTTGTCATCTGAAAGGCTAATAGTAAAAAATCTTCAATACAGCTGAACATTTTCAATTAAAATATCATCAACTCAAATGCTAGCTGTAATCAGTCCAGTAAATTCGGCAGCTATAGAAGTCAGTGAATGAGGGAACTCCGGTTTTGCCAATAGAGACCATGGATTATATCCTGACCAATTGAACTCTGTTTCAGAAAACTAGGTGCATATGTTACCATGGAATAAACCCAAGCAATTTGGTCTTTGCTGTCCCCTCATCTGTCTTTTCCTCTCTGGACTATAAAGACACTCATCCAGAATCCTTTATTAGGACAATAATGCAGTGGAAAGATATTTGAAATCAAAACCTGAAACATGATGGGTTGGGACGTAAGCAATACTTTGAAGTTGTCAGGAGATTTTTGGAAAAGGTGAGTTCACAGATTTGGGAGCAATATGGTGTAGTTGCAGTGTTGTGAGGCTTCTCTGCACACAGCCCACCCCCTTCAGAAAATTGTAAACCACCTCTTGTATTCAGCTTTTCCCATTTTAAAGTAGATTTAACCTTCTAGGATGTTCAGGAAATATGAATGGGCTTCAGGGCTTGTGCAGGGGTATAAATACGTCTGCAAAATAATAATAATGAGCAGCTTTCATGAATCTCCATGGAGATTTCTTCTCTTTGAGTATCTTCCAAGGTCTTTGCCACAGTCAGTGCACAATATCTCTGGCTTTAGACCAATCTTCCTGTTGCCCTTTTCCTTTTCCCATCTAGCTAGTGCTACACAAATATTACTAGTGTATATTATAGTTATTATATATTTGTTTACACAGTCTTCATTTTTCTTTCTCTTTCCTTCATATTCTCTTACTCTGAAACTTGATGTTTGTTAAATTTCTGTTTCCACCAGCACTTCATCTGTGTTAATTTTTGTCATCCTTCATATTACAGTATTACATCCTTCATTCTTCATATTACAGTCTACTCAGTACCACATAAAAATGCACTAATGTTTTAATTTCAAGATGGTGTTGCTAATATCAGTTCTTGTGAATTAAATGTATTACAGTCAGATTGAATACATATAATCCTTACTGTTTGCTAGAAGAGAACTCAAATCCTGGATTCTTCTATTCTGTAGAAGCTGCTGCAGTTTACTTTTAGCATTTTCCCCCTACTAGATGGATCTTTGCTCTACCTTTTGGTACACAGGAAGAGGTTCCATTTTTCTCTATAACTCCTGGCTGCATCCCACTATGGCTGATCTTCAGCAGCACACTTGCACTGCTCCTCCTCCTCATGGACATCCACAGCAGAGAGAACGGGGTGAGGAAGGTGGGCTTACCTTCTCTCCTGGTGCATATCCACGAGTGGTTTGGATCAAAACATGCTATAGATCTAGTTCTCCAGCTGTGGGGGTGTAAGTGATGGCCCTGTTGTTGGACTGGGCTCAGCAGAGGGTCGGCCATGGTTGGGGATGGGGTGTGATGGGGACGGTGGCTCCTGGTGCCTCCCTGCCGTGAGTGCACAGCCTTCCCTGCACAGTCTGAGATGGTCATTTAACCTGGCCGGGGAGAGCAGCTTGTCATCCTGCAGGAATGTCAGATGCTAGACAGACCACTTTAACCTTGCTTAACCTTTCACTGTGCTCCTCAGCTAATGAGATGAATGAGAGTTTTATTGGTTCTTCTTGACCTAGATCTTTTACATGACAGTTCCATGTATCTGAGCAGCCTAATGCCTTGTGTTTTGTAAATCAATATAGCCTTATCTATTTTTTTAAAAGCTAGAAATGTTTATTTTAGGCCTAGTATCATATCCTATAAATAATATTGATATTGTTTAGCCTGAAAAACTATTTAATTTTCAATTGGCTCACCTTGTTAGTCAAATACAGTTCTTGGGTAAGTCCGACCATGATTCTCATTACTTTTATCCCTATGGTGTTTGCAAACCTGGTGTCAATAAATTGCAAATGGTATCTCCTGTGCATAAACCACATCTTAGTTTTCAATTTATGGAAGTTTTTCAGACTCTGAGATTTAATGGGCAAACAAAAGAAAGCAGTTATAGCAGATTGCACAGCCTCAAATAATGCAAATGTTGTAGGACAGTGATGGGAATGTGCAACATTAAGCTAGCCTTTCATGGTGTTATGTGAATTGCACTGGTTCAGCTAAAATGGAAAACTTAAACATTTATTTTATATTTACATCTTCAACACACACTTTTCCTAGTTATTATTTTATTTATGTCCTTCCATCCTTGCCATCCTTCCATTGATTGAAGTATAAATACTCTCATTGCCATTTGTGATGTTGTGAAATGAAAATTTCAAGGCAAGAGAACAAAATATTGTTATTCAGGGTTAGGGTCATTGCTCCATCTGTTGTCTGCTGTGTTTGACACAAGCAGTATTGTACTGCATGTACAACTAGAAAGGACCTGTACGGTGATGTTTCTTACAGGTGCTTCAGACGCTTCTGAAGGCTTTTTTGAACACAACTTCTGACATTTCCTCCCCATGTGTTCAAGACTTCTGTACCAGTACTTTCTCAGTTTCTATTCTGAATTAAAATGAATTCCTGTCTATTTACATGCTTGATGTAAGTAAACAAAATTTCCAAGACCGAGTCAAATGAGACAGTATATTAAAATGCATTTCTCATTGTCCAACTCTGTGATAAGATTCTTATACAAGCCTTTGGATTGCAGGGTAAATAGATACCCATTTGATCTGTTCATGTATAAGACACAAAATCTGATTCAATTTTCCTTTCATAATAAATGTTTGACACTTTAGGTACCAAATAGATGATACAAAGGTTGACTCTGAAAGTACAGGCTGAATTCATATACAAATGCAGGCATGATAATGATTTTCAGGCTCATTTTTTATGTTAGCATTACACAAATGCAGCCAAGGAAGTGATTAGTACATTTCTCTGTTGAACTTCTGAGACATTAGTTTGTGTATTATTACTTGCAACTAGCTTTTCAATTTTACTGTTATTTGCCTTTCTCACTTGGTAAGGACGAAGTATCAGATTGATGATTTACATTTTATATGGGAAAAAATAGGAACTGCAAGAAGGTTGGTCTGTGAATTTTTATAGAAACATCAGAGAAGCTAAACAGCTTTAGCTCTTTAGTTCCAGAAATTAATGTATAATATTGTTTTCCAAAACCACAGCATCATCTCATGGCATTAAAAATGACTGTGGGAAAAGCACGTAAGTCTATTTTGTATTAAAATGAAGCAGCAAGTATTAATTCCTGCTTCCAAGATGCCCATGTGAATTTGTGATAGGTGTCTAAATGCGGAGGTAAGTAATAAGCAGGTATTGACTTCTATTGAGATCAGTATCGAGATTTGTTGACCCAAAGAGGTTACAATTGACTGAAGAGTGGGACAGTAAATCTTGTTATTGAACAAAAAGCTGAAGTCAATATATGTATTATTATAAACATTTTTCTTTTGGAAGAGATAATAAGGGTGGAGTGGTTTAAGGCTTTAGATTTATACGGCCATGATAGCATACAGTTCTTTTATGCAGTCACAGGAGGAAAATGCCTGGAGGGAGTTTGTGGGGGATTTTTTGGTGGGTTTTTTTTTGTTTGCTTGGGAGTTTTTTTTGGTTATTTTTTTTTTTTTTTTTTTTTTTTTGTGTGAGTGTGCCTTTTTAAAATTTTTATTTATTTATTTTTAATACAGCTTCACCAATCATGCCAAAGCAGTAAAGCCTGCATCAACTTTCACATCATAAACCCTTATTCTCATTGTTTTATAACTCAGCTATAAAGGTTATTTTCAGATTGAAATTTGGCCTGCAAGCTCTTTGGCTAAGAATCATTTTTTCCCCAGAAGGGTGAAAGGAATAAAGATGATCTATTGAACTATTTATTGAATTTTAGAGGAGCACAGAAAATACGTGTTGTGATTTTTATATAATTCAAGATTTAGATTGTATTCCTTATTGAATATTATTTTCTGCATAAAGCTAGGATTTACTTGATCATAAAGGTGGTGGCTGAAAATGTTCTTTCAGTGGTTTAAAATACTTGCTAATATTAATCCATGCCTTGTATTGTAAACAAGTACGATTTTTATGATTTTTATATTTTAGTCCGTTCTATTATGCTCTGGTCAGTACATTATATTTTAGGTTATTGCTTGAAAAAATAAAGAGGAGACAGAGCATAGAAGTAAAGAGAAATCCATCCATCTGAAGACATTAAACTTATCAATTAAAATCACATACATTCTATAGTGAGTGACTGACTGAAGAAATAGATGTTGAATTGCAGTTTTATAACATTTATATCTGTTAGTATCTTGACTGCCAGTAGAAATGATCCTTCAGTAACTCAGAAATCCTCTAACAAAAATAATTTGTTGCTTTCCATTGCAGAAACCATCTGCCTCCTTACTTAGTTCACAAGACCCTCTTATGTTTCTCTAGGATTCAGGAACTTGTACTAATTTAGGAGACTCACTGAATCTCTTTAGCAGCACAGGCTATGATGAATGCATCAAACATCTTCTCTGCTCTTTGCACTGTCTTGCTGTGAATGTGAGAACAAACCCCACGTTGGCACCCTTGTCCTGGAGCCATTTGGTGTCCTGGTGTCAGCTCCCAGGGGCTGCCCCAGGCTGGCAGTGGAGCCCTGGCTGTGCCCAGTGCCCGTGCTGGGCAGCACCCTGCTCTTCCTTCTGCACAGGGCAGAGAGGAGCAACCACCCCAGCCAAACCCTGGGACCCCCCAGCTCTGCTCTGCGGCCTGGGGAGGTTCTCCCTGCTGCTGACCCTCGATTCAGTTCCCTTCTGAGCTCCCAGCCTGGTGGCATCCCTTGCAGTGGCATTCCGAGCTGGGAATTACTGCACTGTGGCTGATGGCCAGCACCTTTCCCCTCCTTGGAGAAGTTCTGCTGCTGTCTCTGTATACCTTCATAGAAATATCATGGAAATTATCTGCTCTTTTGTCAGACCTCAGTATGGTAAAAGAGACCTTGAGAAGTGTACATCCCACAAGAGCAGTATTTCCAAATGACCTGCAGAAAAAAACCAGACTTGTTTTGAATTGAATGCTATTTCCTCTCTCTGTTTATGCAGTTTCTGTTCTGGAAATGTGTAGGAGGGAAGGGTAATTGTCTCATCCTCAATTTTGCCCCATTTAAAATATGCAGGCAGATAAGCTCTGTTTCTCTAACTAAAACTGTGTCCTGAGGCCTTAGCTTTCCACAAGGCTGACAATTTCTTTTGGTCCTTTGACTTTTGTCCTTTAAGTAGCAAAGAGTAAAAGTACAGAAAAACCATTTTGTAATCCCTAAATATGTCATAGCTACATTTTCCTTTGTAATGTGGAGTGACCTTTGTGCTCACGGTGCATCAGGAGTGCATCTGGCTGGGGATGCTGGTACTGGCACACAGTGCAGTGGCCTTCCTCCCGGACAGCAGAGAGAAGCTCAGCTTGCACTCTTACCCAACATGGACATGCAGACTGGGACATTTTTGCTTATTTCATCACAATTAAATAAATTACTCTGTTTGAGTTGATGTTTGAGTTTAGCTAGAGAAGGTTGCTATGAAGAAGTTTGGCTCAAAGTACCTTGGGCTCCAATCACCATCAAACAAATCTATGGATTTTTGTGCTTTTTCTGAGGCTTTTCATTCACTATAAGATAATGTACTTCAACACTGTCTCTACAGTATATGAAGAAATTTTTTTTTGTTTCAAAAGCATGCATGTCCCTGAAAGTGTGCTTTGAGAAACCACAGCATCTGGCTATGCTTTGCCCACCTTACTGCAGTTTCTGTCTGTAGATTCTGATGCATTTAAATCAGTTGCCATTTCTAAGCTATTATAAAGGCTATAGATGAAAATCTTCTATAGCTACAAAGTGCCCACAGATTTATTCAAACCTACTGAAACTTTATTCATTTCCATTCCCAAGATAGCTTCCAGCCTTCCCCTATGGATATGCATGCTGTTTAATGGCACATGAATTAGCATGTCTGCTTGTTGGCACCAGTGTGGTAATGGTGGCAGTTGCTGATAAAGCTCATTAGATGGAAATAAAGGGTCTCAAGTAAGTTAATGGTGAAAAACATCTGAATTTAGTAGGAGTAGATCTGTGAGCATAAAATGAATGTGTAATATATTGAGCTTCAGCATGGTCAGGCTCTGGCTTGTGGCTTCTTCTTGTGAGGAGATTTTTTTAAATTCAGTTTTTATGTAATTTTATTTTAGAAAATCACCTCCTTTTTGGTGCATGAGCTGTCTAAAAAACTTTGCTGGTCTCTATTTAAGATGTGCTTATAGCAAGTGAATTGGAAGCTGGATTTGTGAAGTTGAAGGGCAAATCTATTTATGATGACATCCATTTCCTAAAGCTTGTGCTGGCAAGCTCTGCTGCTTCTGAATGAGATACACCTTTTTGAATATATGCTATTTAAGCACAGTATTGTGAGATAATACAAAAATACATATTCAACCAATAAGCATTGGGCTGAATGCCCCATCTGAAAATAACATCTTCTTTTCCAGTTTGAAAATGTTGCTTCTGCTCTCATTTTCCCATAAATACACCTTTGCCTTCTTTGGTCATACTGAACTAATTTTTGTTTGCAGTACAAGGTAATATGGTGTCAGAACAGGGCCATGCTTATCTAGAATGTGGTTTTTAGAAGAAACATGCTAGGGTGATGTATATGGGGCTTATTAGTGTTCACAGAGATAGCCAGATCATGATTGATTTGCTCCTTCTGATGATAATTTGCTCCTTCTGATTTTGCACTCTTCAGAAATTAGTGTGTTTAAGCTAGAGATGTGTTGCTCTCACCACTGTTTGCCAGAGTGGGATTAATAGTAGAATGATGTCGAGCCAGACAAACTTAAGTGGTAAAGTTACTTACTTTTTAAAAAAGAGATGGAATTAGTGGGTTATGCAGGTGAAAATCTTTCCAGTATCACAAGCCTTGTAAGCCCAAAGAACGCTTTTATTATAGTCAGTGGGGGATGTTCAAACAATGAGAAGTTGAAGAGCAAAATGTGATTCTAGCTGATTCTTGATCTTGCTGGGGGAGGCAGTGCTTTGATTTCTTTCAGGAAAGCACAGTGCACACCTGTGGTATTATATAAAACATTACATAATTATGAGAATAACACCCTGAATTTTCTCTCTCCAGCTCTGGCCTAGTCCACCTTTAATGAAGCAGCAAGTGTGTGGTGACTTATGTTCAGATCTGTCTTTGTGCCTTAGCTTGAAAAGTGAGTGAATTTATACATGTTGCCCTTGGCATTTATTTTCTGGGGTTGCTTTGCTTATTTCAGGGAGAAAGCCTACTAATGTTCTCTTAAAATAAGTTTACTATTCAGGCCAGATTGTTGCCTTTTCTTTCCTGCCATGCTTGCAGCCTAATTGTATTTAATATCATAGTTCAGGGCTTTCCTCTCTCTGCTCCTTGTCACTCAGAGGTATTTAAAAGAGGATTTAAACCAGCTATTTTTTGTACTTAATCCTTGATCCCTTCTGCCCGCCCCCTGCCCAAGCTTGCTCATTCACTGGAAATAGCAACCTATGTCCACATTTTACTGCTCTAGTTTATAGTAATTTTGTCTTATGCCTTTGGAGTATAAATGATTGTTCAATTCAGACATTCAAAATGAGAGTGAAGTTGCCAGTGGAAACGGGTGACTCATTATACAATGAGTGAGTACAAATAAAAAGGTGCCTGAGTATAATAATCAGAAGATATTGACTTTTGTTGAGGTCAGGATCACAATTTATTAACCCAAGAGATAAATATTGACTGAAACTTTGGGCAGCTTTTTTTCCCCCTCTTTTCCTTATAGCTGAGAGAAGACTGTAGAGGATTTACTAAATAACTCCATCTGCCTGCACAGTGAGATGGAGACTTTTGCATTTTGCCTGCAGTTTTATGCTCATCTTTTGTTCTGGCTCTCCCAAGGGCAAAACGATTTATAGCATATTTTAGAGGAATATTTAAAATCATGCTAATTGCTGTTTCTTTGTCATTAATTCTGCTCTTGACAAGCCAGAATCCTGCTCATGAAAGCAGGTTTTGCTTCTGAGCACTTCTGCAGATGATCCCAGCCCCAGACTGGCTGTCTGCAGTTTCTTTTCTGTCCTGGCCATTGCCCTGTCTGACGTCTCAGGGATCATTTTTGTGTATGTGTGTGTCTAAAAACACCAGGGTACTGAAGCAGCCATCAGACTGATGCCCTTGGGAATGGTGACTCCTTGTGCTGCTGACATTCTGTTCACTCTCTAGAAGGGGCTGTACAATCAAATTATTTGCCAGAGCAGAAGCAGCTCCTTAATTTGGCTGAAATGAGCACCCTGAAAGCTCTATTCTGCTGTCTTGGAAAACCAGGCTTTTCCAGGTTTCCTCCCTCTCTGACTGCTCTGTGCCTTCCAGGTACTACAGAGTTTGTGCTGAAGGATATGTTTGGGATTTATGTTTGGCATTTGAGCCTTTTCCGAGCAGGGCACTTACCTGTTTTTCATTCAGTTGCATTTTTTGTTTGTGCTTACTTTTTGGTTGTTTTTTTTTGATAGTTACATAAGTGGCATTTTGCAGGGTCTGGTCCCTGCCTCAGGAGCCACACGGGTGCAGAGCTCCCACAGGGCTGGCTGGGGACCAAGGGGTGTTGGCTGCCAGGTGCCACCTCACAGCTGCTGCCACCACACCTGGGCAACATTTGGAGCCCTTGTCCTTGCTGTGTTCCAAGCTAAATGAGATGGTGTAGAGAGAATTAATGTGACTTTCTACTCTTACAGGCTAATTTCTAGATTTGCTTCTTTTCTGTCCTGCCTTTCCTCCCTCTCCTTCTCCTTCCTTAGTCTTTTATTTTGTCAAATAATCTGCTTCTTTTTTGGTGTTCTCATTGCCCATTGTCTTGTGGTTTTGCTTCTGCATCCTCCTTAAAGTAAGATCTTTTTCTGTTCAGAGTCTGATTTACATGAATAATGCCTCAGGATAATCAGGCAGGATTGAATTTTCACACAATTTTAAATACTACAAAAGCTCCAGTGAGCTTTTAGCAGGAGAGGCTGCTTAGTGAGCACTGGAAAAGTGTTCTGAACCTGTTGATAAAATTTATCTGTGAAAAAGGGACTGCAAAGTATTAGTATCAAATTGTTATATATGGGAGCAAAGTCTTAAATCAAACTTTGTAATCCGTGGATTTTGGTGGAAGTGTGGATATCTGCATTGCAAACATAAGCCTACTGAAAATGCCTCCCTACCTCTGCAGAGCCTTCAGAATGGATCTGCAGATTCCTGAGCATTCATGGACCCCAGACTGGAGCTACAGCATAAAATCAGGGTAATGTTCTGGGATAATCTTCCCTGCTGAAGCTCAGCTTTGCTGAGCTGAGGAACCTGCCCCAAATGGTGACACAGGCTGATTTAAACAGTGCTTAAATCACTCTGTAGTGTTAGAGGCTCTGGTGCTTCTGCTGCACCTTGGAGACTCCAAGTCTGTTCTGCACACTTCTGTGTGTCTGACTTGTGTCTGGTGTAATGCAGCCTGCATGACCCCATCCATGGACTCCCATTACCTCTACCAGTCAGGCCCATAAAACACTTTTGGGCTCAGACCAAAGTAAGAGGGCCAGAGGAAATGGGTTTAAAAGCCTGAGCACATCTCCCAATGGACATAACAGTCCACATCACAAAATTTATATACATAATTTAAAATAATTGGCAACTTTAGGAAGCAAAGCAAAGAGCAAAATGGAGCTGCTTTAGCTGATTATTTATGATCACCTTTTGTCTCAGATGTTTCTGTAAGGAAAATCTTGCCTGTTTGGTAGTTCAAATCACTAATGCTCAACCTGAACTACTCTGTTTTCTGCTCTAAATAAGAATCACACATTCACTGTCTATTTAACATTTGCGGTACTTTTAAATTTAAATTATTTGTCTCCCTTTATTTCCCAATGCTTAGGTGAAGACTCTGTCCCCAGACTCTGCTACCTCTCTATTGCCCTCTAAGTACTTCATATGAAAGGTCACAGGCTCACAATACTGACTCCTTGCAAAGTTCAACTGGCTCTCTTTTGTAGGCTAAAGCCATTCCCCATCTCTGTAGCAAGGGAGGTCCCCTGGCAGCAAAACAAATGTGGTTAGTTATGTGTGGCATGAACCTCAGCTGCAGTGGGAGCTGAGCTCTGGAAAACATGTAATGGTAATGTATTGAGAATTACAAGGCTAACCTATCAGCCTCTCTCAAGAAATTTAACTCTGAAATGCTTTATTTTGCCTAGGGAAAGTCTATTTGGGTCTATCACCTGGTTTCCAAGAAGGTCCAGCACTCTCCCCTCCCCTGCTCCTTAGCAGGACGGATGGCATATAAAGGGGTCAAAGAGACTACCAGTGTCGTGCCATAAATCAGTGGTTCAGCTTAGAGGAGAGCCCAAAAGGCTTCTGCTCATCTGGTGTAAACTGACTCATTCTGCTGCAGTCAACAGAGGATCTGACAGCAGCAGATTTGCCTCAAGAGCTTCAGAATTCCCACTTTAGGTTTATCTAACTGGTATTTCAGACATTCTTTCTCCGTTGTCAATGGCAGAGATTGTATTAATATCTTGATAAATATATTTCAACTACTGCTTCATAGAATATCCAAACTTCCCCCCTGCCCACAAATAAGATGTTATGTATATGTGATTATAAAAATACCAGTAGCCAATTTAGTTTAATTTAAATTTAGATTTTGCCCTAAACAAATACTGATGTGCCCTGTATATTTTTACTGCCAGATCATGATTTACTAACTCCGTTTTGGGGGTTAAAGAGAGTATGACCTTGCCCCACATTAATATTTAAAGATTACCGTGCACATGAAATCAGATGCTGACACAAGTCTCAAAGGACTAAGAGGTTTTTAATCTGTAGAAGAAGCAGTGCCACGCTGAAATATGTATTACTACATTCAAAACAGAGCATGTAACAAATGTCCCACTAGCAGGCATCAGAGACTGCAAATTTCATTCACTGTAATATGGTCCACAAATACCAACTTGTTTCCAGAAGGGAAATTGCAATGCCACTAAGGCTGATGCTTGACACCATAGCAAAGGCCAGCAGACACAGCAGTAAAAGAGTTTGCCATCCAGTTCTAAATGCAGGGGCCATTTAGTGCCCTTTTCAAGGCAATACATAGATTTTACTCTTTCAAAATGTGAAAGTTTATGTACATTTCTTTTCAAATGCAATTTAGAACAGTTTAGGAACCATGTGATTCTTTGGTTTTTCTGTGTGTTAGCATAAGCCTAACACATTAAAACCTCCTGATTTTCTTTTAATGCAGTAAAAAAGAAAGCCAGAGCTGTTTTAATAGAAAACAGAAACAGCTGATATTTAAGATAAATGAATAATTTGATGCCTTTTTTAAGAGCACAGTTATTTTCTTAAAAAAAATTCAAGCTTAGCCTATCAGCATTTTTAACATGTCTTTCTACTGCACCCAAGCTTCAAACAAAAATATGAACTAGCAAGCTGCAGAAGAGTCTAATTAGTTTCTCATTGCATTTTGTGTGAACTCAGTTTGTATGAAAATGCTGTAGGTGAGGTCTCTGATTACAATAGTCCTGTGTTTTGATAACATCATGCAGATGTTACAGGACTTGAAGAATCATGACTGAAGGCTCTATCCAGTCTCCTTTTTTGGTGAGTGACAGAGGTGGCAGACTGCCACTCCTGGTCTCTTGTCATAATTCTGACAGGTGGTTGCAGACTGGTGCCTCTGGGAGCTTGCTATGGTGCTGCCAGGGAGCACTGGTCTGGTTTGGAGATAGTTCAACCAAAAGTTAGATAGATGTAGAAGAATTTGGGTACTAGAGGTTTCCAGCCCTGAGGAATTAGGAGCCTGTGAATGTGCGTGTTCATTTCCCCAATCATCAGCTGAGGGTCACCACTATGCTTGCTGATGGGTGATGTCCCCACCTCCACCCCTGGAAGTAGTGATTAAAAGGAAAAGGAGCCAGACCTATTGTTTGGAAGTTAGGGAGGCAGTGCTGGAAAATTTGCTGCAAGGAGAGCAAGAGCATCCCTTCCTGGAGAGGCAGCTCTCCTTGCCAGGAGACATTGAAGGCTGACCATCCTCTCCATGTTGGCTGTGCTGTTGATACAGCATTGTTGTAACCTAACCCTCACCTGGACATATCACAAGCAGGGTACACTTTCTTTGTTCCTTTAAAAGGAAAAAAGGCCTTTTAACCTTCCTTTTCCCTTAGCATGCCTGTCCTAGACCCATCCTCCTTCTCTTTGTGTCCTCCTTCAGCAAGGTCATGGGAGCAGATGCCAGAGAAATGTGCACCTTCTGAGTTGAGTGTGTAAAAGGGGACGGGAAAAACTGCATGAAGGCTTCTGCTTTCAGTGCTTCCCAAACATGTGGTCTCACTTCAATACATTTGCCAGTCAGCTAATCTATTTCTCTCTAAATTTGGTTGTCTTGTCAGATTTTGTGGGGGCAATATTTATTGGAAGTTTTTTGGTCACTGTAAACACAATTTGATCTATTTTATCCAAAATGAGTGTTTCTCTCTGCATGACTTACTTAGAACTTCATACTGCTAAGTCTCAAAAAAAGAATTTCAGTGAGTCACAAGTGCTGCAGGATGGCATGATGCCCTTCACAGAAATAACAACTACAGATGCATAGGAAAAAAATTAGAATTTGAGAATCTGAAGTTCTTTGCAAAATCTGCAACACTTTTATTATCAGCATTGCTGATAGTACAAATGAGGCTGAAGCAACAGATAAGTGTTCTGGTCCAATGAATTCACCTACTGCTTATGATCCTTCCAGTCGTATTTTTAACTGTTTTGGCATTCCCCATTAAATCTCCCTAAACAGTCTTCTTGCTGGTTCAGTGCTCTCGACCAGGAAGCTTGTGAGTTTGTGAGGATTTGTACTTGATCATGAATGATTCATGAAATGAGCTTAGAAAACTAAGTTTAACATCTTATTCAATGCTGAGGAAAAAAAGAGCATCTTCTCCCATACTCGTAACAACTTGGCTAAAAAGGAAGAGTCTCAATGTCTCATTTTAAACACTGAAATTGAGAGCATCTGTTGCCTTTCCAGCTAAACCTCATCTCTACTAAGAAGCAAGAGGAAGCATTTTAATTTACTACTGTAGCTGGTTTTGTTTTTCATTCTGCTGATCCATTTGACCACATCCCAGCAGCAGGCACAGCCAGGCTATTGGGGCACAGCTGGGAGCTGCCCATGTCGGTCACCATTTCTCACTGCCCTTTAACCATGTGTTAGATTTTTCTCTAAAACCTCTGTCTGAGATCAGTTGATCTTTTATATATTTTGCAACTGGTTCTATATGCTCCTTAGGACAACAGAAAGCTTAAACTCCAGGTTGTTATATTCTAGTGCCTCTCCTTCTCCTCTCCCTTGACCTCTCTCTCTGTGCATGGCAGACAGAAGGGTGTGTTTGACACTCATAGCCTGGGAGCACACAGCACCATTTCCTGCCATGCCTATTCCACACAGACCATGTTTGGGTCTTGGTTTTCACACCAGTGAAATGGGGATAATTGTGTTGCTTTGATGTGCTGATAAAAGTGCCTCGTGAGAGCTAAATATTTCTTTGTGGAACATGCCATGGCATGTTTGGAAACTCTGTATAGCAAAGGGTAGGTAGACAGCAGAGACATGGATCTGATGCAAAAAAATCAGGAAAAAACAGAAGGAGGTCCATGGTTATTCCTTTGCTGTCCTTTGTCTCCTATTCTAGATCTGCAAGAGGATAAGGAACTTTTTCTTCTTCCTTTGCTGAATGAAAAGACCACAACACAGCCTACATCTGGGGACACCTGCTGAGAGAATAAAACACAATAAACATGAGCATGCTATGGTGAGAGACATATTTTGTTTGTACAATAGACATTTTGATCCAGAGTTACAGAAAGTTTAAAGCCATAAATTAAAATAAATTCAAATGGTTTTGTTATTCAACCTGAGGTTTTTTTGTTGTGCTTTGCGGGTTTTTTTAAGCTCAAAAAATTTTGATCTCATGGTTAATAGAATTATGAAAAAGAAGAAAGTACTTCTAAATAAGGTCTTCTAAGGTGTCTCCTGGGACTATGATTTGAAACTGGTCTTGCATTAATTGCAGTTTCTCTGGCTGTTTGTCAGGCCATTGCCATGCTGCGTTAAGGTCTCGATGCTTTTATCTAGCCCTCCCCTATTCCCTGTTTGTTCTTCAGCAAGGATGAGAGGAACCCTTACAGTATGCAAATGCATAATGCTTTCTATGCTTCTTTCTTTAGAGACATAAAAGGATTTTTTTAAAAAGGCAAGTTGAATACATGGCAATAAAGACATAAATCTTCAGAAGCAGGCAAGCTACACTCCCTCTGCACTTCACAAATGAAGCATGGTTTTTGCAAAGAAAGAGTTTGTTAGGAGAACCAGAGGAAGCAGGATTTCCATAATGATTTGCAAGAAAGAATTCTGTAACACATGGCACTGTATTTCCTTCAGAACTGCAATCCCCTTGGGACCAAATTCTTTACTACTTAATCACTGCAGTAATTAGAGATGATGTTGGCAAGTGTTCATTGAACGTTGTGTCATTTTACATCTTAAAACATTTTGGCGTTACTTTCCATTTCCTTTATTTGGTGTGTTCTGGTCCATCCCCTGGATGATTAGACACAGCTGGCCTTTGCTTTGGGACCAGGTCAGTTTTGCAATTAAGAGCTGTGTTGGTCTGCACTGATAAAACCAGGGACTAAGTAGTTCTATTTATGGTTTATAAATGACTTTTCCACTAAACATTTTTTATAATGACTTGTACGCAAGAGACTTGATGTGAAACAAATCTGAGTGAAACAGGATTCCAGCCACAAAAAATGGCTCTGTCCTACAGCAAGCCTTCAGATGTGGAAAACTGCAGTAAAAAAGTTTGAAGATGAGACTGCATGAAGCAGAGCTCTGTAGATGGAGAATAATGTTGCAGCACCAAACCTGTGTGCAGAACGTGGCTGTGATTATGAGGAGTGCCCTGGGGGATGTGGGCAGCAAGGGGCAACCATCAGCAGCTTCTGCCTAATGCTGCTCCTTCCTTCTCTGCTGCTCTGTGTAGGCTGGCCAATGTCAAGTCAGATGAGGAGAAAGGGAAAAGTGAAATGGCTGTTCAACCCCTAAATCTGTCAATTGAAACTTCTGTTGGTAAGGCTGGGGGGACTGTGCTTGAGTGTTAATAATACATCTGGAAGTAGTGCAGCCTGACTTCTCTGCATTTCAGGTCTGTGCCTGAACCTGTCACTTCAGAAAAGTAGGAAAGGTTCTTACAATATATCATTATAGCTGAAGACCGCAGGTGTACATTTCAGTTTTCTAAAATCCAAGTGTCATTAACCATGTTGAGTGGCATATCAAGGCAACAGTGCATGGTGGAAGGTCCCTGCACTGCTCTTGCAGGCTCAGATTGTCCTTTTACACTCTAGATCTTAATCTTCATTTTTCAAAATGTTCATGTGTCTGTTACTTTTTTAAAATAGGCTTTGATGAGGCACTGGAGCCTTTCAAAGGTTAGACTGGAGGGTGCAGCAATGGCCTGGCTGTGATGCACACTTCTCCCTGGCCCCACGTGTTTGAGCATCCTTTCAGCTGGGCAGGCATTGCAGTGCCCCTCATAATTGGGCTTGGGCTTGGATAAAGACTCTTTCCACTTTCAGTCTCATTTCTTGCAGGCTGAAACAGAAAATTCATCAGATGTAAAGTTCAGCTTAAATGACAATTTGTGTGACTAATGATCTTCTAAAAGACAAGGTGGTAGATTATGATGTCTTCTGAAATGCTTTCAGAGGAGAAAAACACACAGTAAAAATTATATGACAAATATAAAAAAGGGAAAAGAAAACAAAGTTAGTAACATAAGCAAGCACTAGCAGCCATTATGCTTTTAAATTATCTCTCCACAGCCTACAAATCTTTGCTTTGAATCACGCATACCATACATCTAGCAAAGAGAGAAATAATATTTTTTATTGCCACTCAATTATAACTGATATACTATTGTATCATTATAAAATGTGTGAAAGCTGAAATGTACACACACAAAAATTTAAAATGGCAGGCAAGGAACAGCATATTAAAAGTGATAGAACTTTCTGAGCTGGTTTTATATACATCCTTTTCTCCCCTTATATGCATGTTCCAGGCAGGCAAAAAGTACTAATGAAAATTGGGAATGTGTAATAGCTCAAAACCAATTAAAGAAAATTACCTCTCCTTTTAATTCTGCTTACAAGCCTTTTCTGCAATATTGATTATTTTCCAGAGGTAAGTGATAGTATCTATTCTTTCTGCAATTAATCCATATGTTCATTTTGCATGGTGGTTTTAGAAATCCTCTGAGGTCCAGAATTAGGATACTGGTAACTAGAATAAAGCGAATTATGTGACAGTTTCTGAGAAAAAATCTGGCCAAAGGCTGATTGTGCTGCTGCTGTGACAAAGACATCTAGTAGTGTATTAGTTGTCTGACATACCAGAGGACAGGTTCTGGAATAATTTGAAACTAGAATTCAGATTGCGCTTGGCCAATAACTTCCTTTCTGCAACACTAGCACTGAAAATTCCAGAGCTGTGGCTATATGGCAAATGCATGACAAAACCACTGTTTATCATTTTGTTTGCTACTCTTAAATAATTCTGATGTTCCTTTTTTTCTTCCATTTCAGAGTCTGTCACTTAGGAATATCTTCCAAGGGGTGATGCTAGTTTTGTACTGAAAGTTGTATCTCTCAGTCTTTGTTACATTCATCACATATACCCAACTGATACCAAAGGGGAGTATGTTTTTAAGCATTTTTATGTAGACAATTCAAGCACTACTTTCTGTCATTTTTCCAGTGCAAATGCTCCTAAATCATCATGAGACAGGAGGTGTTATGGGATGCACCTTAGGCAAAGTGCTGAACACATTCTGAGTGGCTGCAAGGCCAGGTACCTTGATAGTGCACATGGGAGTGTAAGAGCACTGGAGGTTCCCCAAGCTAGTGGCAATGGTACAATATAGACAGGTGTCTGTGTCTTACTTTACCTAGGTTTCCATTCCTTTTAGTGCTTCTACATCCATTTAATGGATTAATAACCACAGGATGTGCCAATCCCTGCTGTTCAGTCTGTCCAATATGACCAACCCTCCTTTTGTTTAGAAGAAACCTGAAAAGAGTAAATGTGAGTGCTCACAGCTTGGCTCTGTCCTACAGCCCCTGTTGCTGGGCAAACCTTTTGCAACCTTGAGGGCAGGGGCTTTGTCCCAGGCTTGCTCCCTCATGGTTCCCCCAGGAGCCAGGATCCAGATGAATCCTAGGGGCAAGCCCAGTCCTTGCCTCTAGGAAGAAGGACGCTCTTTCTCCAGTATTCTGCCATGCTGTGTTCTTGTTGTTTTTCTTTTTTTTTGTAATAAGAATCTCCTTGTAACACTTGAAGACTGAGTTTAAAATCAGCCTGGAAAGACAAATGGCAGAAATACAGCTGACCTCACCAGGTTTTCTGCTTTTAAGCTCAGGATGCAGTTTGTTACTAGCTGTGGGAAAACAAAGTGAGCCAAGATGCATCCTTTTCTCATTGACATAAATGACCTATTTTCTCTTCTGAGGCTCAAGACACCCTGCTCCAGGCCTCCCCAAAAAGAATTTGTGTTCTATAGCAATGATAATTACAAACTAGCCTCTGCTTTTGGTCACTTTAAATCCACATGGTATTTCACATGCTATTCTTTGTGCTGTCAGGCATACAAGAATTCTACCATGCTGCAGAAAAACCCCATACACTGTAAAAATGAGCTTCACTTTTTAAGTCATGTCAAGTAAATTGCCTTTGAGTGCATTATAAAAAACTGTTATCCTTTCTAGGAGAAAAGTTTCCTATTCCATATTTTAAATTTCTGTCTGTTTCTTCAGAAGATAGAAAATCTTTAAAATTTGAAATTATGTTTGTCTATAAAAACAGTATATTCAGAAATGTTCTCTGTATTTTAAATGTGTTTTACATGAAGTTATAAATTACAACAGTGCCACAATTTCCAGATGTGTTTTATATAAATATGGATTAAGATAAATGTAGCAGGTTGAGCTAAAATTACCAATCCAAATTCCAATGCTTTTCATTATTCAGTTTCTGGATAAGAGCTTAAGTGATGTTTCCTTTAAAGAGGTATACACTGGAATGAGGGATGCATATGCCTTCCAGCCAGGAGACCCAGCAGAGCACGGGTGAGAATCAGCAGCAGTTGTGCAGTGGGTTTTGTCTGTGTGAGAGTTATTTATATCCCAGCAGACTGTCACAGGGAGTGCCCCTCTGCTTGGGAGCCTCAGCAGCGAGGTCACTGCTCCAGGCAGAGGGAGACTGAGTTTCCTTCTCAGGCTTTGATGGACTTTATCAGGCCTCTCTGTGTTACCATAGTTTCCATTTTGTTCTCTAGATAAGAAATGGAAATGTATAGTTCACAGAGGCCTTGATCAGTCGGTTGACATAGGGTCCCTGCCTGTGGTGAGGTTTAAGGGAATGAGAAGTAACTATGCAGAGTCCTGTTGTGTGCAGGTAAAAGTCTTTTCTTTCCTCCTTCCTTTTTTTCTTGCCTTGTTTGCTTGCTTTTAGCCATATCTCTGTTCACAGAAACTTGGTGGGACATCTGAACCACCAGCTAGGTAAAAGGATATCTTCACACAGTTTTACAAGAAGTATTGTCTAGTGATTGTGCATTCAGAAACTCAGCTGTTGTGTGCCCTTTAGTGAGCTTGGTCAGCTCCACCCCTTTTGTCTATGGACATTTTATTGGGAGTCCTACTCACATCACTCTTTTTGCACTGCTGTTCCCTTCCTGTTCTTGGGCTTCCTGCGCTTGCAGCTCCAGTCTGAAATTTCAGAGCAGCCAGGGCAGTGTCTGTACTGAAGCACTAAGAAGTTATAAAAGCAGTGGCTGCAGTTAACCACCACTAATGCTACCTCTCTCACTGAAACAGTCATTGCCTTCAAATGTCCTCTCCCTCCCTAAAATCCCAGGGAAGAATCACCGCTCCTTCCAGCACAAGAAAGGCTACATGAAGGTTAGGGACAATCCTCCACTGCCCATTGCTCTCCCTCTTTTACTGTCAGTGGAAATTTCAGATCACTTTATTCCCATGCCAGTATCATTCCCCCTACTTTCTTTATCTCTGGGCAGTGGCCAGGACTTTGGAGTCAATGCAAGTATTGTTGTGCAGAAGCAGTATTCTCTGTCACTGTTCCTTTTACCTTAGTAAATAGATACTATCTGCAAGTGAAGGAAGGCAGTATGTGTTCTCTTTTAATTTATTTTGCAGGCACTGTTAAAAGGTAGAGAACTCATTATGTTCCAGCCAGACAGGAAGTTTTATTTACAATTTCTTACCTCAGTGCAGCTGTGGCAAATTATATCAGCCCTTCAATTCGTGCATTATCATTACTTCCTCACTTTCATACCCTTTCCGGAATTACACTACCACTGACCTGATGAACCCATTTTCCTTTAAAATCACTCCTATTTTATGTTTAGAGATTGCTTGGGAAAACTCAACAGCAGCAGCTAAAAGAGCAGGCAGGTTGGCTGTGTATAATCTAAAGGTCAGTCTATTTTCAGGTACTTCTTCAGGCTCCTGCTGAAGAAAGCATGGAGCCATCGGTGCCCATACAGGTGTCAGAAGTTTGTTCTTGCACACAGCACAAAAGGCAAAACCAGGGGAAACAGCCACTGACTCCCCTGATGCCTCCTCTTTGATCCTGGAGGCTGCAGGGTGCCTGAGAAGATACTCATCCCAGGACACAGCAATTCACCTCCCACCAGTGATTCCCTTTATGTGCTGTTGCTTTGAAGGAAGGGATTTCATTCCCATGCTCTGACAGCAGGACTCAGAGATGGAGCTGGAGTGGATAGGTGTCAGTATGATAGGGATCAATGGCTCTTTGAGGGTTATCTGCCTCTTCTGCAGAATTCAAAACTTTTGTAGTTTACCCATCTGTTCACCTATCCTTGCTAACTACATCATCATGGAACTGTAATCCCAACCTCCAGTTCTGTATTCGTGGGCTACATCTATAGAAATGAGCTCCAGCAACACAGGATCCCTTTCCTTTTCTTGCGGCTCCTTAGCCACTTCTGCCTCTACCTAAAAAACATGCTTTGACACCACAGATACCAAACCTCCAATTCTCCGGCTGGGCCAGGCAGCATGGCAGGATGAAAAGCTTTGTCTTCTCTTGCATTTGCAATAGCTTTCCCTTCCAGCCCAAGTCCCTCTTTGGCTCCCTGCATCTCCATCTCCATTGTACATTTTGTGCTCCTTTTACACAGTAACTAATATGCTAAAATATTAGAGAATATACTAGAGAAATGTACTGTTTTATTGAGTAAACTCTGCATTGCTGCTGCTCAGTTTGCTGTGAGTTGTGACTTTGCTCTGAGTTATTTTTACCACTGAGAATTGCCAGGCTTTATACCATGTTTTGCACAGGAACTCAGCTGCCCTTTCACTGTTGTGTTTGTAATTCCAAGGAAGCTGCCTGCTCTTGCAAGGTTTCTCTTTCTTTCTCACTCTTAGTATCCTGTTTAAATACAAGAAATGCAAATAAATGATTTAAATTCTGTATTTTGCAGGGAAACTTCCTGCTGAGACTTCACTTAGACCAACTGATATCTTCTCCCTGCCTGGAGAAAACCTTTGTTCTCGAGACTGAAGACAGGCACTTAAAAGTAAGCCTGTTTGGTCTGCTCCTATTAACCAGCAGTGCTGACAGAGAAAAACGCTTTTCCCCAGTGTTCAGCACTTGAGAACCACAGGATTGAGATTGTTTATTCAGACTGCTTGATTCTTTGGTATCATCCAGTGGGACAGGCTGAGTCACTACTTGATTCTAATTTCTCTTCACATGAAGGTTTCAGCTCCCTTGGACTGCCATGAATCCCAAGCAATGATCCTGGTTTTGTCCTGACAGCCCCCCCAGGTTTCCATTGGACTTCCTGGACTGGTGGTCAGAGAGACCCCTCCCTCGGGCTCTGAACCCCTCCTCTGCTGGGATGATGGGGGAAGGCATCAGCACAAGCTGCCAGATGGCACCACCTGGGAGATTTTGTTTCTTTTTGTGCTGCCCTTCTCTCAACGGGGCAAGCTCTTGGGGCAGATAAGGATGTATTAAGTGACGGGAAGATGTGCAATTGTCTCCTAAAAGATGTCAGTTCAGTATTGCTGCAGATGAGAGGCAACTGTTCTATTTCTGTCCTTAGTCTGAAATAATTTTCATTGGGATTGCTGAGGGTCCTTCTTTGCTGAATGGGACCTCTGTGTAATGCTAAAAGGAATATTCTGTTTAATGTTCTGTTTCCCAACCCTTTGTCTTTCCTTCACCCAAGATAACTGCCAGCATGTTCATGAGTTTTTCATTTGAATGAAATTTTGCTCTAGCTGTGGGCAGAATATAGAAAGAAATCAATAGCTATTAAGATACGTGATACTGCAGGATATGGGATCCTACTGGTAGAAAAAGCAAAGCCCATTTATTTATTCACATACCCGAGTGCCTGCATTCACAGTCTGACCTCACTGCCCAGGTCCTGCTCTTCCCCCAGGTTTTCAGTGGGGTTTTTGTTGCCAAATGCTGAGCAGAGGATGTTTTGCCCATTGCATTCTGCTATGTTCTGTGCTAGTTTCCTGTGAAAGTGCCTTCAGGTATTTTCCCATGGCTCACATTTATTTGTTCAAGAACAAGTTAAGAAAGAAGAGTGACTGGAGGTTTTAAAACCCATTTTCTTTTTATCTAGTGTTCTGTTAAAGCTTTCCTCCTAAGCAGCTTACAATAATATAAACAACCTGCAGAAAAAACTTCCTGTCAATCTACTGCTATAAATTCCTGCAAGTCCAGGGGCTTCAGGAACTGTATATTGCACCGAGAGCCCTTGGAGTCAGAGATAACTATCAGATAATTCACTCCTCTAAAAAATACTCCCCTATATTCAGAGTGAGTGGAGAGCAGAGGGGGAAGAGGAGATGGGAGGGGATGTGGAGGGGCAGGAGTGGGGTACCTGGCATGTGGGACAGGCATGGAGACCAAGGAACACACAGGAGCAGCAGCTGAGTGAGTGTTTGCCTTTCCCAGTGCCCCTGGCTGTTGCTTTACCAGGCTCCTCGGCTGCACACCTTCTGCTTGGCATAAAAGACACTTTTCTTTCTTCCAGCTTGTGTGGGTGCAGCACAGGATTCAGCCCCTGAGGCTGCTTTAGCACAGAGAGCAGCCATGGCTCTGTGCTGCTTCGGCTTTGGAGGGGCTCAGGAGTAACGAGCAAAATCTAATTAAGAAGAGTGAAATACAGTAGGGTAAGTCAGCTGCATTGGAGTGTGAAATGGAGCCATTATAAAACAAAACACTGTACAGCAGCAGCTCAGGAGCTCCACAGCATTGCAGGGGGCTGACAGACTTCCCTGGCACCTGAGCAGGAATGCGCCGGTGAGAGCTGGTGATGGGTCAGGCTGTCCTGCCAGGGCACTCAGCTCCTGCTCCAAGGGGCAGCAGGACAGGGGACATGCCATGGCAGTCAGCTCCTGCTCCAAGGGGCAGCAGGACAGGACATGCCATGGCAGCACAGCTCCTGCTCAAGGGGCAGCAGGACAGGACATGCCAGGGCAGTCAGCTTCTGCTCAAGGGGCAGCAGGACAGGGGACATGCCAGGGCAGTCAGCTCCTGCTCCAAGGGGCAGCAGGACAGGGGACATGCCATGGCACCACAGCTCCTGCTCAAGGGGCAGCAGGACAGGGGACATGCCAGGGCAGTCAGCTCCTGCTCCAAGGGGCAGCAGGACAGGGGACATGCCAGGGCAGTCAGCTCCTGCTCAAGGGGCAGCAGGACAGGACATGCCATGGCAGCACAGCTCCTGCTCAAGGGGCAGTAGAATAGGGGACATGCCAGGGCAGTCAGCTCCTGCTCAAGGGGCAGCAGGACAGGGGACATGCCAGGGCAGCACATGGCCTGGCCAGGCTGGCACAGGAGGGATGGAAAGGGGGTCCTGAGAAAGCACTAGTGCAATCAAAAGAGGAGGGAAAGGAAAACAAGCTGGGCAGTGAGGGGTGACCATGAAGGGCAGGTGTGGAGCAAGGCTGGGCCTTCCCCCTCAGAAAATGAAAGACTCTGCAGCTATTAGAGCACAGGTTTCCATCCACTGGTAATGGCTGTGAGAGCTGCTCTGCTCTGCTCTGCTCTCAGGGTGCCACACTGAGGGCAGCGTGGGCCACCACTCTGCTCTGGGAGGAACTCAGCAGCTCCATGTGTGTGCAAATTTGCCTCTTTGGGGACAATTTTTTTGAAAAAAACTCCAAACAACACCCTCACACAACACACACTTTTTGAGCTGGCAGTGTTCTGAGATCAACAAGTAAACCTTTAAAATACAGAAGTTGTATTTGTTCTTCATGGCACTAGAATTTATGAAATTATAGCATTAGCTCTATTATTTGAATTTATGAAAAAAAGATGAAAAAAATTGATCTTGCTGGAAAAACATCTTTTGAAACAGGAAGGAATGGTTTCAGTATCCTTAAAATATTTTTTATAGTAATTGCTTGCAGTTGCTTCTCTCTTAAAGTTGGAGAAAGGGCATCTTGAATGCATTACAGTAAGCTCAGCCCATGTGAATCTGCTTTCAAGTATGCTATAAAGGATACCCACACTAACAGGATTACTACAAAGAGAACTTGTTGTCTTTGTATTTAAAATCCTACGGTTAATTTGTCTTAGTTCCACCCCTCTAAAAATTTTTGTAACAAATTTCTATTGACAGTCATTACCTAATGATGTTTCACTGTTAAATGCTCACAAGAAATATCTAACACCTGCTGGGAAAAATTATCCATAAAGGTTATCTCAGTAAGGCATGGATGTAAAATGTCAAAGGACAACTTCATCTCTTTCTCCTCCTTCATCCCCCACCCTTTCAACAGGCAGGAAAACCAGGGGAATGTTTGCAAAGCTGTGCTTCCCTCCAGCCTCTCTTCTCTCTCAAGAGAGCCTTGGGATATACTTATTTAAGCTATCAGGGTGTCCAAAGGTAGAAAACTGAATGCAGATAAAATTAATAATTTACTAAAGCTTTGCTGGAGAGCAGCACCACCCACCACTGTCACTGAAGGACAACTGAGCAATGAGGGCAAGGGGCACCTCCTGCCAGTGTGGAGGGGACCAGCAGCCAGGGACCCTGCTGGCACAGGGGCACAGGAGCACAGGCAGATTACCCCTGGCTTCAGATGACAACCTGTTGGCTGCAGTCCCCTTTTCTTATTGTTTCAGCATTCTGCTGTTCCTGTGGTCTGGAAAAAATGTGGCTAAACACTTCCCTTTGTGGCCCCCACAAATCCCACTGTATTTCATGCACTGACTTGTGTCTCAGGGGTATGTAGTAGGGTTTCCAGTCCTGCCCCCAAAACCAAGACACTGCAGACCAACTGAGAGATTCAGATTCAAATAGTGAATTTTATTTTTTTTTTTCTTGCTACAGTTAGATGTTTTGGGGGGTTTTGTATTTGATTACTGCTATTCATATTTGTGAATGCACCTGTTAATGTAGGTGGTAGGCCTATGCAGGAGATCAAAGCTGCTCACAGAAAAGTCTTTGCAGAATCAGTTTTATGTTATACCCCACATTTCTCCAAAGCAGCAAGGTAGAGAGTCTTTTTGCTTGTGAGATCAAAATTCATTCTCCAGAACAGTCTAGGTGTTTGTTTTTAATCATCTGTGTTACTATCTGTGGCCTGTTTGTAAATGGAGAGCAAGCAGCAGCAATTATGATCGAGCCTGGCTGCAGTCTTGGGCCTTGTGCGCTGGTTTTGCCTGGGGTGCAGAAAATCTTCTTCATCTTCCTTCCATGAAGCTAGCAGTCCAAAGCTTGTCACATTCTGTACTTTGCAGGGCTCTTTTTGACCTGTGTCTCTCTTGCACCTTACAGCAGGAACTCCTGGTAGCTGAGTGTGCTCTTTGTTGTTCCCACTCGGTCGCTTTGTGCAATTGTAGAGCCCCTTCATGTGGCTGATCGTTGTGGCACCTCGTTGTGAGTGCTAGCAAGGGCTCACAACTGGCCAGGCAGCTTTGCAGTGCAAACTGTTTAAAACAGAAATGTTCTGGAAACGAGAGGATCTGAGAGTCTGATGAAGGTCTGGGATTTGTGACTGCAGAGATTTTTCATTGGTAAATGCAGCCCATGGCGGGACACACATTCATTAAGGTCAGAACTTCAACATTTTTGTCTTCTCTGTTCCTGGTACTTCTCATATTGATTTTACCTTTTCTGTTATTTGAGTTTCACATATTTATTTACTTTGTCTCCTGTAGCCAATGAACAGAGCGAGTGTCTGATTATCAGAGGTCTGATTGCATTCAGTGGCTGAGTGTTACAGCCAGTGCTCTCTGCTCTTCCTCTTGAGTATGCTGCGTTGTGTATTGATGGAACTGGGTAAAATACCTCTTGTGTATCTCCTGGAATCAGCCCAAGGCAGTTTTGCCAATGCAGTGTCTCTCTGTCAGTACCATCTTTCCTATCTTGATGTTGTGTGACAAGATTTTTTTTCTGCCTACACAATATCTTGATAATGATATTTTTTGACTCTAACTGATAGAGGCATTTTGCACCTATACCAAAGAATTTTGGAGAAAGAAAGTCTTTACAACCTCCCAGAAAACCTGTCCAGGTAAAATTTGATGTGTGACATGTGTAAGCATGTTCCCATTCATTGTGGTTTTAGATAAGTGTGCTCATGATGGGTAACAAAAGCATAGAAATACCTTGGGAGTATGAAGGGACTGTTTCTATTCCTTAAGCTTTGATAACATGTTGACATCCTTAGTGAAACTACAGAAAGGTCAATATCCTTTGCTGTCTTTTCCAGTGACATGTTTTGGAATATTTTTCTTTTGTTCACATGCCCTCTCTGTTCTCAGGTGAATACAGTTGTAGCTCTCTCTTATGGACAGCTCTTCTCTGTTTTGTGCTGTGTCATAGAGATACAGATATCTGACAGCTGCAAAACATGCCTCAGAAAATTCACTGAATCCTGGTGGTGTGACAAGCAAAACCCTTGAAAATCCCCACTGCTTTTGTAACTGCATAACAGGAAACCCCTGATGTTGGGTTCATAAAGGATGGCTTTGCAGGACTCTGAGAAAATCCTCACTGTGGTTTTGGAGGTTTTAAAAAAATCTCTATTATTTTTGTAACAAAGTTTGCATTTCTTTTCAAGTTCATGACCTTACCAACATAAACGCATACAAAACTTCATCACTGGGATGATATATATTTTGCATTTTTTTTTCTTAAACGGCCATTTTCCCTCACATCCTTGTCCCTTATCCCAGTCTCCCCTGCTTCTTTTTCTGCAATATGTGAAAGCATTGGCTCCAGCTCTTCTGTTGTTTGCAAAGACCTCAACACAGCTGGTGATTATAGGGAGAAATGTTGTTTGATGGGCACAACAGGGCCTGAAGGCTGCTAGCAGGTTCCTGGTCCTGACCCTGCTGGGACAGGCCCTGTGCCAGGGTCCCCTCTGGGTGTGCCGCAGGGCACAGCTCTGGCACAGTGGCACTGGTGCCTGCTGCCACCCCTCAGCTCTGGGACACAAGCTCTTCCCACCCTCAGCAAGTCCCTTCACTCTTCTGGTGCTTGTGTTTCCCGGGCTGCCTACAAACCTGCCAAGAAAGGCAGATTATTATTCTGGACCCTCTTTTTCAGTGTGAGTGTTGGGAAGGGAAGTAAGGTGTAAGCACAGCCTTTCCTCTGCTGGGATCACAGTCACTGCTCTTACTGTGGTTTCTCACTTGGCACATTGTTCCCCTTTTCTGGATTAATCCCCAAAGTATACAGAGGTTTCTCATAGGGCTGGATGTGTTATCAGATATCTTTGTAATTGCAGGAGCATGAGCTGTGGGGTGCACATCTGTATACCCCCAAACAACTCTACCGCAAAGAAAGTTTTTCATTATATTCTTAAGTAATAAATCTTTTGCAGCCACCCCCATATTGTTAATATTCATCAGGGAAGGGATAGTCAAGAGCAGAATCCACAGAAGGGTTGCATGTATGGTCACAGAAGCAGAAGGGTTGTCTCAGAGCTGGAGCACCCACTCTGTCCCATAAATGTCTCCTGAATCTGTGCATTGAGGCCATCCCTGAAAGCTGGGGGTGTTAGCAGCAGTTCTTGCGCACCAAATGACCTCAAGCACAGATTCTCTGTTGCTCACCCACAGCTTTCAGGTGCTCATTCCCTTTTTTGCCCTTGATCTGCATGTATTTGGACCTACTCACTTGGAGGGGAAGGGCTTGTGTGTGCATGTGGCTTGCCAAGGAGCCAGCTTGCAGCACGCTCTTAAAATGGAAAAGCTCCTCTTTCTGAATGTTTTCTGCAAGAATAGCTGAGATAATCAAGCCTTCAAAGTAAGTGGAGGGAAAAAAAAAAAAACAACCCTCAAACCAAGCCTCAAAATTTTAACAGGGCTATTTCCAAGCTCTGTCAGCAATACTTAAGTGAGCTGGGACATCTCTGAGAGCAGAAGATGTGGGTGGAAAAATTTAAAAAACCCCAAAAAACAAAAAAGGAAAAGTATATGCACAGCAGGCCTGTGAAACAGCAGTGCTAGAAGACAATTTTTAAAGGTCAGAATTATTATAGGGCATTAATTAGCAGACTGATAATGCTCAAATTGCCTTAGCAAATTTAGACACTGTGTAAGGCCACATGCTGCAAGGGCTGCAGCCACCTGAAAAGAATTTGGACACTTTAACAGAAAATATGTCCTGCTCAGAACAGAGCTAGAAGAGCATAATGACAAAACAATATGACTTCCCTAAAGTAATTAGGAGGTGGTAGTGAGAGTAAATAAGCTTTTGCAGAACATAGTGAACCAAATGAGAGCAAATAAACTGTGTGCCAGTGCAGGAAGAGAAGGTAGCTAATCCTGGATTTTAACAGTGGTACTTGAGCTGCTAGCAAAAACAAACGTGTCATTGCAAAGCTGAATTGCAAAGGGGAATTACAAAACAGATTGAATATATTTATTTACCAGTTCCTGATCCCAAATGTTCTCCAACCATAAGAAGTCTTTGATGCATTAGTGAGGTCTTCATCTGGCCCCTAGAGAGCTCAGGTAGGTTACATAGTTGTCAGGGATAGTACTTACCATGCATTTACATTTCTAAGATACATTAATAAAAAGTAAATCTGAAACATATTTATTTTTTCTTGCTCTTAAATTCAAAGTAGATCATGGCTGGACATGTATTCCTTGCAATTCAGGAGTTATTTTACTACTTCTTTTTGGTAATATATTGGCTAAAGAAATACTTAGATACTTATTTATCTGGTAATTTTGTGCATCTTTTAACAAGATAGTAGCTGTTGGAGGGGAGTAATAACCGACTTTTAAGTTTTCTTCCTTTTTATGGGTGGCTGAACTGCAGAATTATAACTGAAATTTGAAGATGGTTATATTTAGGGAATTGGCTTCATTCATTGTAGACAGAGTATTTCTGAAATTTGGAGTATCATTTGGCTTCCATCTCCAGCCTTTCAGCTTGTAAAAGTGCACAATGCAGGGCAGGTGTGTGAGTGTATTTGTGCTCAACTTATCTACAGGTATAAGGCTTTGTATATCATAGGTACATACGGAAGACATGTATGTGTATGAGATATATATATATATATATGTGTGTGTGTGTGTGTATTCTTAGCAGTATTTGCCATGAAATGGTTCTAGCACTGCAACATTATCTTAAATTACCTGTTAGAGTAGTTGTGAAAACTATATCTAATTTGTCTTCTCAACTGCATGAAGAAAATTCTAGTTAATGCTTTACTGTGACTTCTGTGATAGAGTATAAAAAGAGTTGGAAGGAGAACCATGTCTAATGTTTTTCCATTATGAATTTCCATTGAATTGGCTCAACAGTCAAAGATAAAATCAACTGAAAATTTCTTTATTTTTTTTCTTCATTTTTGATGGGGACACGTAGATTGAGGTTAGAACTCTCCAAAGATTATCTGCTGAGTGCCAGCTTTTAATGAATCTCATTTGTTTTCTTGATTAAGTCTGCTATTACCCCTGTTTAGTCTTGTCATGAGCACATTAGCCAGAATTTTCATATCATGGTTTAGAAGAAAAATTAGCCTAGAAGAGCAGCAGTCATCATCAGTCAATTTTCAGTGTATTTAATATAGTTTACAATTTATGAATCCAGGAACCTGTAACCTCATACATATCTATTAAAAAAAAAAAACAAAACAACCAACAACCTAAACAATTGTTTTTTGTGGTGAAATTCACAGGCCAATAAGGGCTGCAGTCAAATACCAAGTCCTGGTGATAATGTTGTGTATCACTTGTTTACACACAGTCACAAGGGCTGCTTGGTGAACCTGCATCTGACAGGTCTAGGATTTGTGTGACAGAAGCTTCTTTAGCAAGAATTAACTCTCAAAAGGTTTGGCTTCTTATTTTCAAAAGGTAGGTGTACAGGAGGCTTACTGAGGTAACAAAGTATTCAAGAGCTTTGGAAGTGCTTAAAAGCCATGTCATAGGTACAGTGAAAAGTGTACTCAGGTGTAGCAGGTTTTCTGAAATTCTTGACTTTCTTGAAAATGTTATGAGAATAACCCTTTAGGAATTTAAATATCTTCATCCCTTTTCAGAGTCTCTAAATGAAAAGAGCAGCATAGGGTGAGGAGTACTTTTTAAATGACATTTTGTAAATTTCAAGGGATGCCATTTCAGCCTCTCCTGGAAGTGTGAAAACTTGGACAGCGGAATTTGCAGAACTGCCACAGAAGTATTTCTGCGGTGAAAAGAGAATGAACTGCAGCTGAATCAGGGGGTTGTGCCCTGCCATTATCCTGTAATGGGAAACATGACTTGGCCATGTGCATGGAAGCCAACATTGCAAATATTTGGACATAATGCCATTACATAATATTACCCATTCAATGCCCTCTTTCTCTTTTCTTGTTTTCTTTGTGCCACTCTAAATGACTAGGCTGGCCTGCTGGCATTTCCTTTTTTCTTTCTGCTTTTGCTGCTTTCTATCTCCTTTTCTGTAATTTCTGAAACTGAGTGGGATCTTGATGCTTAGAGCTCCCACATTTCTTTGTATTGGATGAACAGTGTGAGCAACATCCAGTAATCAAAGTGAAAACAGCTCCAATCACATCACTGTTCCACAGGAGCTCCTGAAGATGCCTGGAAGAATTTGCTGCATTTCTGGCCCCAGAGGCTGTTATGGAGAACACCACTTGGTAATCACAGTTTGTTTTTCTTTCTTTCTTTCTTTCTTTCTTTCTTTCTTTCTTTCTTTCTTTCTTTCTTTCTTTCTTTCTTTCTTTCTTTCTTTCTTTCTTTCTTTCTTTCTTTCTTTCTTTCTTTCTTTCTTTCTTTCTTTCTTTCTAATTTTTTTTTCTCTAAACCTATGGAAATTACTGAAGGAAAATCTTTCCCCTATCCTTACTAGAGTTGGATCAAAACAGAAGGACCCATTTCAGCACTAACCACATCTAAATTACTTAATTTCTTGGCTGGATGGCAGAGAAATATCTTTACAGAACTGGTAAATGACCATGACTACCTCTCAAAAAAATTATCTCCTAAGAATAATTCAGATGCTGTAAGAGAAATGTACTCTCACAAAAAGCAGCTTTTCCAAACCTCTGTAGTCTCCCTGCACAATATTCTCTCTAGCTACACACCTCTCTTCCTTTAGTAAATGTGTTATAACCCTTTCAGTCTGTTCTGCTTTACGTACTCAACACCATGAATCTATAACAAGGTTATGGGTGAGTAACAGTTTAAATTACTTTCAAATACAGCTGAAAAGCCTATTATAGATGCAACCTTGAACTTTAATTGTATAAAGGCAGCTACTTCCTTAGCATTCACACTAGTGATAAGAGTTCCTTGCTTGTAAGCCTGCCGGGACTTTCTGGCTGTGTTGGCAGCTATTTATTCTGCCTCTAGACTTTGAGAAAAGAAATGCATATGTTTAAACACTGTAACATCCCAATATCTATTGAAATTTGTAATGATGAAGGTTGTAACATATTTGAGTCGGAGCCTCAGTCTCGTTGATTATATGTTATTCTTCCTGCTATTTTCCTAGGCTACACAAGAGGTTGCTGAAATCCAGCATTTGTTTTCAGATATACATTCATGCTTTTTAAGGAAATTATTGTAAGGAGCTGGAGAACCTTTGAAATGATGTTGCTCAAAGATTTCCCAGCATTGGCACAAACTAAGCAAATAAGGGTAAGCTCAAAGAATCCATTAAAGGTAAACAAAGAATCTCCTTAAGGCTGGCTTATAGTTGGTAATGCAAAAATCTGGGAGTGCTTTTGTGGTCTCATAAGTGCTTCTGTGGTCTCATGGTTTCAAAGCTTTTTGGTACATCTGATTGAAAAAATCACTACCAAAACAAAACAAGCAAGACCCAAACAAACCCCACCCAATTCCCCAGATCAGTGTGTTGGACTGGAACACCCATGGGCTGGAAGCTCTCTTCACAGCAATGGCCATGGGCGTGGACTTGATGGAGGGATTATTTCCAGAGCTGAAATTTTGTATTTCATACCCAAGACTGAGTTCCATGGGTATGGAACTTCAATGGGAAGTTCCATTGAACTTTACAATGAGGGTAGCTGCAGCTAACATATCGATGAGGGTGGAAGTGAGGTTGCTGCTCATGCAGTGCAAACAGCTTACAAACACATCTCAGACACTGGTATCCACCCAGGATCTGCTCAGTCCTGGAGCAGCTGAGTAAAACACCAAGTGAAGCTTTATTTGTTTTGTTTTTACCAACAATGAGCCATGCTATCTCATGTTTGTTAAGCAGAGGAATAAAAATTTTGCCTTGAATATATTTGATCAAATAATTAATGTCTTCTTTAGATTAAAATACACTTATCAAACTAATTAACTTTGATTAAATCAAGGATAATGGGGTATGAGTGTAGCTCCCCGAGAGGTAAAGATGGAGAGCTCTGTAATCCTTCCACTGCCTGCAGTATTCCTTGAGCCTCCAAGACACAAAGCAATGCTCTGAGCCACTGGTCCCTCTGTGGGAGCACATTTGCTCTCCCTTAGTTGAAACTTTTAAAGGCATTTTTAGGCTTTAGAGTTTGATAGTTACTATCCATTTTAGCTAAAATATTCTAATTCAGAGTATTAGAACACAAAGAGTAACACTTGGAAAAAGAAAATTGGATTCAGAGTTGTACTGAACTTTTGTGATCCCTAGGCAGAAATTTGAGATCTCTGTATTTCCTCTTCATTCAGAAAATGAGATGCGAATTTTAAAAATGAGACACATTTTGGAAGATTATTTTCTAATTTTATAATTCAGCTAATGAAATGCAGCTAAGTGAATACAGCACATGTTATTAATTAACAGGAAGATGCATGTCCTCTTTAGGATACTTATCAGCAGCATTGGTGCAGAGGTGTCAGCAGGAGCACTGTGGTGACAGCATTGGGGTAGTATGTAATGTTGCATGGACCAATCCTGAGTAATATTGCCTGATGCCAACTCCTACATCAGCTCAGCCCCTTCCTCTTACCCAAAGCCTTCCCATCTGAAAAACAGATTAATTTCTAGGAAGAATGTAATGAGACAGTCCTCATGGTGTGGGCTTTTGACTGATTAAACAGTCAGATGTCAAGTCCCTTTATGGTGCCACAGAAGAAAGAAAAACTAGTGAAAAAAAGAGAATTGATATACTACATTGAATAATAAACAGTGTAATTTTCCTGCTATATTGTAAGCTGGTAGAAATGTCTAAAAATGCAAAGAAACATTTTACTTCCTTAAATGTTTTTTTCTTTTGAATAATGAACAATTATGCATCTTAGAGGGGGTTAATTTTGTGAGCAGAATATTAATAATTTATGAATGTGTTAAAGGTATTGATCATACAAGAGTAGAAGCATTATGCTTGAGCTCCTTCTGTAATCCATTAAAAAGGAAGTAAATTGCTTCAGTTTCATACTAAAATACGAGGCTAGCAGACTGTAGTTTAAAACATCTGTAAAGTTGTTTTCCTGTTTAAACTGCAGTCATCCATCGTTGGTGTGGTGGTAGCACACAGGGATTTGCTGGGACTCAGCCCCAGACAATCAGCCCAGAGGCTCTTTCTCCTTCCCCCAGGGCCCTGCCCATGCCCACTCCTTGCTCTGGGCACCTTCAGGGGCTGATCTGCAGCCACAGCAGCAGGGCTCCATTTCACCTGCGGGTGGCCTGTTTCTGGGCTTGGGACGCAACCCTTGGGGTCAGCAGAAGTTATGTGAATTCTCCTGAAGAAATGGTGGGGAGATATCAACTGTGGAACCAGATCTATAGCTTGTCTGTTTTGGTTTTTACCAGCCCTGACCATTTTTTCGTGGTTGAACACAAATACCATAAATATTGTATTTATGCAAGGTGAGTACTTACAGCAAAATCCATAAGGCTTCTATGGATCCAGGAATCTTCCCTGAATTTAACTGCATCAGAGACTTAGGTGGCTTTGAATTGTTACCCCATTTTATCATGGTTGCATGAATAAAGCTTTAATCCTCAGGCTCAGGATTGTAGGGTGTTTCTGCCAGGAAGGAACATGGGCATGGAAACCAATGAGCGCAATCCCTCTCCTTCTATTCCTGTTCTAAGGTAGAAGAAAGAATGATATAAACCAGAGGAAATAAATAATTGGTGAATAATTTTATTAATCAAATTCCTTCTAGACCACCAATCTCATTATTTGTTTATCAGCCAGGCTTCTACTAAATCTATTCACAATTTAAAAAAAAATTACCAAGTGAACAGTATTGACCCAATCCTTAATTAGGGCAGCTTAGATGTCTTGTATAATTAACTGGACTTTGTTCATAATTATTTCCTGATAGTTGGAATTGTTTTCCACAAGTAACAGAGCAATAGTAATAGTAACACCAAGAAATCTTTGATTTTTCAGAGTAGAATAATGACTTGGCTTATTGTGCTTAAGTTGCATAAGACTTTTTTGTTCCCACTGATAGCTAAAAGTAATCACATCAATTTGTCTGGGCCACACAGGGAGGTTTTGCAAAATCAGTTCTTTCAATGTAGAAATAAGTATGCATCCAAATATTTGAAATGTGTCTTTTCTAATGTATGTTTTGTGATGGCCAGCCTGAGGTGACTCCTCAGACACATGTGAATCTTGGTCTTAAAAAAAGAGAGACACAGATTAAAGCTGGTGCCCACTATGACCATGCTGGGTCCTGCTCAGTTGAAATTAATGAAATTAATAACTGAAATCAGCTATCACTGATACTACAGAGATTAAAAAGCTGCAACTCAATGAAGGTCTTCCTGGGCCTCCTGACCAGCAGGGCCCCGGAGTGCCTCTGTGTCTGGGTGCAGGGATGAGGCTGTCCAGGAGCTGTGCCCACCCTGGTGCCACACGCTGCCACCAGCACCGTGCACCCAGCCACTGGCACGGTGCCCTGCGTGCAGGGACCGCACAGAGCACCTGTGGGCTGGTGCCTCTAGAATTCAACAACACCTCACCAGTGGAAGGGATTCTTTGTGGAAACAAGGTAAACAGATTTTATTCACAGTTTGTCACTACTCCTTTAGCGCTGCCTTTTGAAGCTGGCTTGGGGCACAGTGTCAGGAAGCTGGAGGAATGCTGCAGGAGTGCCAAACATAGTCACTCTCAGGTGGGAATACACACTGAGGGGAAGCTTCAGCAGGCTCCAATCTATGGGCCTCTTGGAAAGAGGTGTTTGCTAGACCACTGCCTCTGATTTCAAGAGAATGAGTATCTGCTCTAATATGAGAAAATAGTAGTCATGTTACAACTCGGGGTTGTTTGGAATTCATTATGAAGCTGCGTGAAAGAGCATGAGGGTCAAAGAGGTTCACTGCTAATTAATACCTTTACTCCTAACAAAGTAGCTCCTTGCTCCTGGGGTTAGGCAGAGTGTGAGAAGAAAAAGAAGCAGGCAGTTGTCTGCAGGCTCTTTCAGGCCTGAAACAGCAGATGAGTACATGTAAAGTTTAGGGAGACAAGCACTAGCACAAGGTGTAACTCATTGCCACCAGACTTGCAACAGCCCTAAGGCAGCAGGGCTGAATGTGTATGATCAGAATAAGACTTCTTTTCTAAAACTCCAAACTTCAGAAGACCAACAAGGGTTTTCTTTGTATAATTTTCTGTGAGATTTGCTTAACCTGAGTAGTCTTCCCGCAAGAGGTCTTGGATGGTGCTATGTTGTGTTCATGCTAGAAAACACAGAATGAGTTATGACAATTATTCATCTGCCTCTGTCATCTCTTCCTGGCAAAGATGCCTCTGATCTGCTCATCTATAAAGAGCCAGGTGAATTTGGGTCATTGCTTGCAGATCACCCTCTTGCCACCAGTGTAGCCAAAGTCCATAAGCAGTTGGACACTTTCAGGATGTTGGAAGGATGTGAGCAGTGTGACTCCTGGAGCGTGGAAAGCATGGTGTGCTGTGTTGCTCTGACAGCCATTCCTGTTTGCATCCTGCTTATGAATCCACTGACCCATTGCCTATGCATTTTATGTTACTAACTAATGTCTAATTATTTTTTTCACTGTTGAATTCCTTGCAGCTCTCTTTAAAGTTTAGTAGGTAAGAAGATTAAAACATAAATGCCATTAAATATGCTTTAAATATCAGACCTATTGAAATACTTCCAGGTTCTGTATCCTCTTAAAAAATAATCCCTATTCAAAACAGAGGAAATGTCATTTGCATTAGTGTCTTCTGAGTTTAAGATTGGATTATACGGGGAATTATGTAAAATAGCTTTGGAAATCTGATAATTAAAAAAAACTTTGGACTATGTTATTTATGACATTTTAAACCTCTGTAACATTTGGGGATGTTTTCTGTGCTGTACATGTACTGTTAACTTCACATGTAAGAATTTCTTGCACAACTTCGTGTCAATTAATGGTCATAGAGTCTGAATTCAGATTCAGTCAAGCTGGATGTGCTGGGATTTGGAGTCAATTACTGGATCTACATGAAGTTAAAGCTGGGGTTTGGGCAGATCAGGATGTTGTTCTCAGACCACTTTGTGGGTTGTCCTCTGTCTCCATAGGGAAGTCAGGAAGAAAAGAACCAGAGGCTAATGTTAGCTGAATTACTTAAGAATGTCCTCCCATATCATCCTGTATTGGAGCCCCACAACATCCCCAAAAGTCCTCAAAATTTCAGTGCCCATTTATTAATGAGCACAGTTACTCCAGTGAGTCCCTCTGAAAAGGGCAAATGAAGTCCCATTACAGCCATTCCAGTTTGCACATTTAAGTGTTGTAGTACAAAAGGCAAATGGTCAGGACAGGGCTGCTTGGCTGCTCCAAGCCCTGCAGGTTGTGTCCAACACAGAATGCCAGAGCATCTGTAGGATGTTTCCATGGGTCTGCTACCAGAGCTGGGAGAGGGAGGGGTCCTTTCATCAGTGTGAAGTGCCAGGGAACAAAGCTCATTTCTGGGAAGGGCAGACAGGATTTCTCTCCAAGGCTGGTAGATTCTCTGCTTTGTGGAGCAGAAAGAAAAACCCTTACACCAACTTGGTTTCTTGCATCAATGAATACAGAGCACAGGCTTTGGCAAAACGTCACAAGATCTGGAGGAGAGTACTGAGATGTGCCCTGGAGCCTGGGTGTGGCCTTGCCATCTCTCTCTTCCCAGGATACACCCATCCAGGGCCACACAAACCGTGATGGCTCTCTCTGTCTCTGTGGTCACCTCCCCAGGTGCTGGCTGTGGCTCCCTGTGCCTTGCCCCTCACAGCAGCTGAGCTGGGAGACATGTCCACTTATGCAGAAGTGCTCCTGATAAATATTGACCAGAAAACTTAGCATAAATATGCAATGAATTTATGAGCCAGTGGGAAATGTTAAACCAAACATATTTAGGACAGAGGCTTTCAAAACAGGCCAGGAAAATTCTTTTTCCAGCAAGAGGTGATATGAGCCTATTCTTTCTTCAGCTGGCTAAGCAACAGCGGGAGTGTTTCCTACTAAACAGCCTCATTAGCATAAGAATAACTACAGGGTAAATTTTCAAGCTCATTCCAAGTGAATTCAAAGGGAGGGGGGGAAATATTCTTTTAATATGCACAACTCATGCAAACAATGATATGAAACTAATTCATTTCATCATATTATCACCATATCATATTAACTTAAAAGAAATAATAATGCAACATGGAAATGTTTGCATATTAGAGAGAACTCTCATTGTACCCTATTAGCACCATATCGTATTAGTATTAGTATTGCATTAGGCTATTATGCTACAGTGCTAAAATGATGAAATCCCACTGTGAAAACTGATATTGAATTCTTGTAATGTTTCGGAACCATTTTTAGCACTGAATATAAATAATTCATGGGAGCATATCTAATGAATTGATGAAAACCCCCCATCCCTTGACATTGTGAGAGTATTTATGAATGTAAAGTCATGAACAGGATTTTTTTTTTAATGGAGATGCGCTGGGACTGAAATATCTGGCTTATCACTTGACCCAGTGTGCTTATGTCACACAGAGCGTTGGGTTGAGTTGCCACATTTCTCAGGTAACACGGCAAAGGTGGCATCTAAGAAGTGGCCTGTTCCAGGATCAGGGGTGCACAGCTCACCTTTCCAGATGGGCTGCCTCCAGGACATGCTGAGACCCGCGAGCAGCCAGACCCTGTCCAGCACAGGGTCACTGCACTAATACCACTCTGGTCCATCTGCATTGACTTCTTGAGTTGTTAAGATCTGAGACTAATGGCTAAATGCTAATGAGAAAATATGTATTTGCCTCACAGGCTTTTATGGAATTATCCTTTCACTTACCCAGCATTTGGTGCTGTTGTGTGATTGCAAGGGTAATTATTACCACAAGCAGTGCTGAACTTTGTTTTATGCAGACATATTGCTGGCAGACTGGTTCCCATGACTCTTTAGGAAGGTAGAGGGCTGTATGATGAACTAGTGAGCATTAACTCAGCCTTTAAGAGCCCCACGAGGAACAGCTGAAGCAGACAGCAGTGTCTGTCCCTGTTCCTGGGAGGAAAGAGCGGCTGTGCTGGCACAGGAAGCAGGTGAACTGTGTTCTGGGTTAGTCACTGATTTATGATCTAAATTACCATCACCTTGTTCCTTTCGCGCTGCTCTCCAGCATCTCTTGGCCTATGCAGCAGATCTCTCCTCTCTCTCCTCTGGCTCCTGCATTTGTGTCTGATTCCATGCAGCACTGATGACCCTCAATCTAAACCATGGTGCTGCATGACCTGTAGGAGAAATGGTAACAGGGGACCCCTTCACAAATCCTTCAGTTTCTTTCTCACTGAGGTGTAAATTCAGAGCAGGAGATGCAGAGAAAACAAAGCTGGGTTACTGTTTCCACTGCTTTCCAAAAGTACATGAGGACACTGGCATGCTGTGTACCCTGCCTGCCAGGCTCAGAGAGAAGAGCCCATGTGTGCCATGTCATGAAAGTTTATTGTGCTCTTCAGGCTTGTCCTTTCTTCAGCAGTCTGGGATGCATCTGCGGTGCTTGCAGTGGGAAACATCAATCAGGTGGGAGGAATGACTCTGGTTTCAGTGCATGAGGCAGCAACGTGGGGGAAGTTTCTCTAAAGGTCATCAGGAGTCACACACTCTCAATACTTTCACCTAGTCTGGAGGTTTCAAGGAAAAATTACAGCAGCAAGCTGGGGGATGTTTTTGGTTTTGCAGGATACAAGGTCAGAGCATTGTGACCTTGTTCAGAGCAGAGAAGGAGCTGATGGGAGTGAGATCCCAGGAACAGCATTATGCAGAGTAAGAGCAGGTGAAGAAATATGAACTGTATCCTGTAACCCTTGACAGATGTGTTATGCACATGGTGTTTGCTTCTCAACTGGCTTGAGCAATGAATCCATTCAAGAGAAGTTTGATGGTAGGGTAGTGGGGGAGTGTTTATTTTCTCTCTGTTCATTTTTTCCTCACACACAGGTTTGGTTTTCTGTTCTTTCCTCTAGAAAATACTGCTATAATCACTGCAGAGATGGAGAGTCCTGCTTAGCTCCCATTTTTGTATTCAAAACTGGAAAAATTACAAGTGCTTGAAGTTTATCCTGGCCGGTAAGCTCCTAGTTTTCACTGGTGATATTAAATTACACATATGTTGCTAGTGAAAATAATTTCAGTTCTTCCTGTAGTCAGTATATAAAGTGTATAAATAACATGTTTGAGAGCTGCTTTTTTTCTTTTTCTGTGCTGTGTTTTTCTGCTAAGTTGAATACCAGACCTAACATTTATTTATAAGGTAGCTAGAAGAGAATTTTCCTCTGAGAGTAGCAGAGACACTTCAGTATTCACCTAATTCATACTAAAAGCAATGGATTTTTTTGTGGATGAACCACAGTAGCAACACATCTCATCTCTATATCAGCAAATAAAAACATGCACTTATTTCACCAGGATAGATAGATAGATAGATAGATAGATAGATAGATAGATAGATAGATAGATAGATAGATAGGAAATTGACCCTAAGGTAACTAAACAGTCAGTAATTTTTTGCTGTGCTTCCAAAGCAGTATTTTAAATAGATTCCAGCAGCTTGTTGTGGCTTACTGAATTTGTTTGTACGAGTCAGTATGGCCTAATTTTTCATGAAGAAGCTCTTCTCCAGTTATACCTGTGGATAATTTAAGGTGAATGTGACAATTCATGATTTTTTCCATAACTATAAATATCGGGCATTTACAAACTGCACCTTAACCTACAAACGTTTACTCCTACAATTATCATTGAATGTTGTGGTTAGCTGGAAACAACTGTTGCTAGTGAAGATCACCATATTTTGTTGGAAAAGTGAGTGAGATTGTGGCTGAGATGCTCCCTGTGCCCAGGAAGGAAAACTCTGTGCTCCTGCAGACACAGGAGGTGGGTCCTGGTCTTGGGGCACAAGCAATCCCCAGGGATGGAGCCCACGGGGGTTTGCAGTCATTGCCTGCACCGGGGCTTGCTCTGAGTGCTATGGAGGGAACATCCCTGGCTGATTCCCCACCGGTCCTTGCTGCTGGCACCTGCCAGGCTGCAGAAGGGGGAGCTCCCACTCTGGGGAGATGCAATTTCCTCTGCCCATGAAGTAAACTGCATCCTGTGAGCTGTTTGCCAGGCAACAGGTATGGCGTGTCCCACCTTTAGGAAATGCCTTTTCCATTGTTAACTAAAAATTGCCATGTGCTTCATTAAAATTCTGGCTGTTGCAGTGAAATATCTAATAGAAAATATTATTGCAGATTGGACTGTTTCAGTGCTGGCATTATTTTTGACTTTCATGAACAGTTCTTTCTGCAGCATATTGGATCTCCCACAGAGATGGGTATTCAAACTGTTTGAAGCCTACTGTTTTCTGGGCACAAGTGTTCAGGTCTACTTGCCACTCTAGAACCCTGTTTTAATCATGAGTTTGAAGCTTAGATTTTGTTTCTGCTGCCTGTGAATGAATAAGATTGGTGAGATTCTGCTTTTGCACTTGCTTCCATTTGGCTGCTGTGGGGATAGGAATGGTTGCTGTATAAGTTAGCAGCTTCCAAATGCATTTTGCTATTTCAGTATTCCACAGCTCTGGAATAGCTTCCTATCATCCCCCATAACTGAGGACTGCAAGCTTCTCCTTTGCTGCTGCAAGCTTTGGTCCCACTGCAGGCGAGGGAGACACATCTGCATGGCACATTGCAGTAAGGCATCAGGAATAAGCCAGTGGGGCTGTGAAAGAGCCATCAGATACACAGACTTCCCTTCCTTTTGGGTAGCCTGAATCTCTGTACATTTCCTTGGGATGCAGACACACTCCAGTGATAACTGAGTTGTATTGCTCTAGGAAAAACTCTTCTTGTGTGTGCTGTACTCCTTCATCTTGCCAGGGGTCGCTGAGAGGCCAGGGCAAGGGCCAATGTCCCAGACTGTTCCCCTGAATATCTGTCCAACCTTTTTTCTTCTGTGCCTCTGATACATCTCCACCATGCATCTCCTATAGTCTTTGTTTCCCTGTTCATTCATGCTTCTGATGCCAAAAATCTAAAACCAGACCCCCAGTAGTATTGACCTCCTTGTGCCTGTGTCTGTTTCTAAATAGCAGGGGGGAGAATTTCTATCAGAATCAGAAAGTACATGGGTTGAAGATGTCCGTAGCTGTGTGTGAGCTGGATTGAAAACAGCTCAGCTCCTTAAAAACTCTGTTGGGTTTATCATGGTGAATACAGCAAACTTGTTTTGTTTTCCAGAGCATCTCTCAAATAAGTGTGTGCTCAGCCACCAAGGCAGGCCTCAACCTGAGCTTTTAGGCTGGGACTGTGAGCTGAGGTCCCCAGGAGCTGGAGAAGCCTGGATCCAGTGTGATATTAGTGTCTCTGTGCAAGGTGCAGCAGGAGGGAGGTGGTGTTGTGGTGAGGTGGGAGACAGCCTCTCTTCCCAGCACCTGGCAGGATGGTGAGAGTGAGCCCTGCCACCCCAGGCAGCCAAATGTGACAGTACTGTCACTGCTCCAAGAGGTCTGCAGAAGCTGCCTTTGGTCTTTGGAAAACAAATGCCACAATCTTAGGAGGCTTCAGGAATCTGAGCAGTTCTTCAGAGTATTTGGTTTAGGTAAGTAGAAGTCATCGGCATAATCTGTTTTTTGTGGTAACTATTATGAGTTCTCATCTGATGAAATGCCAAATGAGCTATGCCATGTCACTGCTGCAAAGATTTCTTTACATGAAGGAAGTTCTGGGTGCTCATTTATTGCACACAAAAATTTCTCAGATCAGTGACTCTCTCCAGCAGCTCTGTTATTTGAAAGGAGCACTGAGATTGATGCAGTGATAGAGAGAACCATAAACTTGTGAACATTCATGGATGTGACAGTGAGGGGACAAAATCATGGATATGAAATGGATCTTAGGCAGATGCTGAGCTGGTTCTGAAAACAGTCAATGAGCTGGAAGGTTAGACTCATAGGGGGATGGGAAGATTGTGCTGGTGCCCAGTTCAGGAAGGGATTAAAGCCAGCAGGGAGCTGCATGCACAGATCTGTGTGTAGGTGGAATTGGTGATACTGCTGGGCCCACATTCAGTCATGCCTGGACAGAATTTCTTGGCTCTATGGAAGGGCACCCATACATGTAAAGAAAGCAATGGCTTGGGAAAGCAGACCCAAAATTGTTCACTGGAAGCTAAGCCTGAGTCATGGCCTGGCCCTGCTTTAGATGAACTCCTGCACTGACCTGGGATCGGGTCTAACCCCAGCTCCCGAGGCAGGATTCCCCTGCCAGTGCAGGGGGACAGCCCATCATGCCCTGGCAGGATCCTGGCAGGCAGAAGATGCTCTACACCTTCTGCAGCACAAGGCTCTGCCAAGTACAGCAAAGGCAGTGGGAGCATGCCTGTGGATTTCATGTGGATTCCATGCCACTTTAACAGGCTTCTGCACAGAGAAAACACCTTGCACTTGGCAAAATAATAGCTGTATTGCTCAAAGTCCAATTACAATCAAATCTTGCTAATTTGTGCCCATAATTGGAGATTCAGTGAAAATAACAAAACTTTTGCAAGTTATGGAGTAAGTGGTACACACATTTAAGAAGTGTGGCTAATGCATTACGAAATTCATTATCACCTTACAAACTTCTTCACACTCTGGAAAAGCATGAATGCTCTTAATTCATTTATTTTGACAAGGTTTGTTTCTTAAACATCTTTTGTTATAGCTGACAAGTTTGTACTGTTAAAAAAAGAAGCAATGAATCATAATTAAGGAGACATTATATAGCCCCTTCTTAGCAAGCCTGTGCCATTTTTTTGGCTACAGCTTGTGGCAGGCGTGGATAGAAGTGATTGTGTGGCACTGCACTCTGCCCACAAAAGCTGCTGATGCAGCCAGTGCCTGGGAAGTCCTTTCTGCAAAACAACAATTGCAGTGACTCCATTTATCCTTCTGTTGAGGAACTGCTGCTTTTTACAAAATTGATAACATAAACAAACAAAATAGTTCTCATTTGGCATAATATCTTAGGGAAAAAAAAATTATAAAGGAATCTTTTCTGTCATGAGGAGGGTATCTCTGCCACTCTGACAATGTGCCCAAGGAAAGAGTTTGACTGAATGTTTGTTGCTATTAAAATCTTATTGTTTTGTTCACTGCTAACATAGTATCTCATTGAATAAAAAATACAGTTTGGAGGAGAACATATCAGATTTGCAGGTCAGAGGCTCTGCAAAAATGGGATTTGAACCTAAGCAAAGCAACCTTGAGGCAAGGCTGCCCTTCGTTGAATGCCAGATGTGCAGTGAGGGTAATTACCATGGCCCACGCCAGCGCAGGGTTGGGATGGGAGCCAGGCAAAGGTCAGCTCCTGGCAGGAATCTCCCTTGCATTCCTGGGCTGCGCCAGGCTGCAGGATGCTGTTTGTCTTTCTAACCAGCAGCACAGTGGGCACAGGTACCTGTGTCTGCCTGTAAATCCATAACCAGCTACCACAGGTTAAACAGACCGAGGGAATAACTGCAGTCTTCCTGAGGAAACGTGATTGTCAATATAGCAAGACCCCTGAATTATGAATTCAGCAATGATTGCTATTACAGAAATGGCGTTAAATGAGTATCATTTTGTCAATTAACCTTTTACAATTCATAGTTTATTATAGCCTAGAACAATCTACTTTTAAATACCTTTTTTTTAACACGACTCTTGCTGCTTTAAACACTTACTACCTGCTCTTTAGCCTTTGAACATAGACTGTTCTACTTGCTTAGCATAATGTATAACCCTAGGTCACAAAGCTAAAGAAAACCTGTTTAATTTATGGAGGATTTCATTGTAGCTGAATATTTTGAAAAATTTCCGAACTTTCTGATGGCATCCAGGCTGACCAAGGATACAAATGTATCTGTGTTCCTAGGTCCAACCACTTTACCCTACTATAAGTTAAGCTCTTAATTTCACAACCTACAGTGCCCTGGCTACTTAGCAAAAGATAAAAGCATTCTTTGTGAAGACTCTGTAATAGAGAATTTTTCTGCTGCAGCAGATAAAATGACAATGACCAAGTAATTATCATAAAAATTATTATTTTCTAAAAATACTCTACTTTAAAAATAAAATCTCTATTATAGGAAAGGGAACAGACAGTAGTTTTGATGAAAAACACTTGAAAAATGGTGATACGGTTTCTTTGCTATATAAATACAATTATTTTTTTTCTAGAAATACTGTTGCTGTAGCTGTAAAAGGATAGGAGAGAGGAAAGGTTTGCAGAGAGAAGTAGTATTTTTTATTAGAACAGTTGATATAGATGAGAAAATAGAAATGCTTTCAGAGGGCTTGTGTGACTGAGAGCTTTTCCTTTTTTTCCCTCCAACTATATCAGCTGGTCCAATAAAATGTACTCTCTCTGCCTGTAAACCTTACTATATTTGTATATAGCTGTTTCTGTGCATGTGATTTGTCCACTAAGAGGACAAATATTTCTACAATTCTTGAAACTGGTATAGTCAGTAAAAGTTGATTATCAAACACTAAAAAAATTAAAATGCTTCCTTAAAAATGCTGAGAACTTGGGATTGGCTTTGTCTGTGAAAGAGAATAATTGCAACCGATGAAGGAACTGCATACAAATAATAAAATGTGGTCAACTCTTCCTTTCAGCAGCTTTGAAGCAGCAGTAATCTAACAAAGCACCTTGCTCTTGCTGTGCTGACAATGACTCCAGTGTACAAAAAAAGAAATTAAACAAAAAAAGACATTTTAATTTCAAGGTTCACTGGAAAAAAACATGAAAAAAAAATCAATGTTTGCCAAAGAGAAAGACAAACTCTGAAGGGAAATGAAAAAATGTATTTACAAGATTCAAAGAGAACTCTATAAATAATGGGACAATAAAAAAAGGAAATAAAATATTTGTCCCTCTTAACTCTAAATATGCAGGTAATATTCCCAATAAATCTTGTACATGAAATGGCCTTAAGGACTCATCCAATTATATTGTTATCAAGAAATTATTAGGAAAAGCAAAATAACCCTCAAATCAAAGGAATGTTTGGAGCAGTTACATCTCCAGTGCATGGCTGCATCACCCCAGGGCTCGAAGGAGGCTGTGACAGCCCTGAGGGCTGCCCTTGGCACAGGCAGGGCTCCTGAGCAGCTCCATGCCCTGGGAGGGGTGGCCCAGGGCTCGTGGGGCAGCTCTGGATGTGGTGGTCGTGCTTGGGACGTCGAGACAGGATCGAGCCCTTCTGCCTGGAGCTCCCAGTGCTTGGGCTGTGCCCTTGGCCGGGCTCCCTGGAGCCTCGTGCCCAGGCACAGGGGCTGCAGCCACCCTGGCCACAGCAAGGACAGGGCAGCACAGTCTGTGTTCACCCAGGCCTGGCGTGGCCATGTGCCCTGGGCATGGTGTCCATGAACACCCAGCCCTGGTGCTGTGCCCACCCAGCCCTGGTGCCCTGGCACACCCAGCCCTGGTGCCCCTGCACACCCAGCCCTGGTGCTGTGCCCACCCAGCCCTGGTGCCCTGGCACACCCAGCCCTGGTGCTGTGCCCACCCAGCCCTGGTGCCCTGGCACACCCAGCCCTGGTGCCCCTGCACACCCAGCCCTGGTGCCCCTGCACACCCAGCCCTGGTGCTGTGCACACCCAGCCCTGGTGCCCCTGCACACCCAGCCCTGGTGCCCTGGCACACCCAGCCCTGGTGCCCCTGCACACCCAGCCCTGGTGCCCTGGCACACCCAGCCCTGGTGCCCCTGCACACCCAGCCCTGGTGCCCTTGCACACCCAGCCCTGGTGCTGTGCACACCAGCCCTGGTGCTGTGCCCACCCAGCCCTGGTGCCCCTGCACACCCAGCCCTGGTGCCCTGGCACACCCAGCCCTGGTGCCCCTGCACACCCAGCCCTGGTGCTGTGCACACCCAGCCCTGGTGCCCTTGCACACCCAGCCCTGGTGCTGTGCACACCCAGCCCTGGTGCCCCTGCACACCCAGCCCTGGTGCTGTGCACACCCAGCCCTGGTGCCCTGGCACACCCAGCCCTGGTGCCCCTGCACACCCAGCCCTGGTGTCCTGGCACACCCAGCCCTGGTGCCCCTGCACACCCAGCCCTGGTGCCCTTGCACACCCAGCCCTGGTGCTGTGCACACCAGCCCTGGTGCTGTGCCCACCCAGCCCTGGTGCCCCTGCACACCCAGCCCTGGTGCCCTGGCACACCCAGCCCTGGTGCCCCTGCACACCCAGCCCTGGTGCTGTGCACACCCAGCCCTGGTGCCCTTGCACACCCAGCCCTGGTGCCTGTGCACACCCAGCCCTGGTGCCCTTGCACACCCAGCCCTGGTGCTGTGCCCACTCAGCCCTGGTGCCCCTGCACACCCAGCCCTGGTGCCCTTGCACACCCAGCCCTGGTGCTGTGCACACCAGCCCTGGTGCTGTGCCCACCCAGCCCTGGTGCCCCTGCACACCCAGCCCTGGTGCTGTGCACACCCAGCCCTGGTGCCCCTGCACACCCAGCCCTGGTGCTGTGCACACCCAGCCCTGGTGCCCCTGCACACCCAGCCCTGGTGCTGTGCCCACCCAGCCCTGGTGCCCCTGCACACCCAGCCCTGGTGCTGTGCACACCCAGCCCTGGTGCCCCTGCACACCCAGCCCTGGTGCCCCTGCACACCCAGCCCTGGTGCTGTGCCCACCCAGCCCTGGTGCTGTGCACACCCAGCCCTGGTGCCCTGGTGCCCAAGGCTGCTTTCCTCTGAGATTGAATTGATTTTCCATGAGCACTAGTGCCAAAGATCAGGCCTAGTCTCTCTGCCAGCTCTCTAATGCCTTTCTCCCTATTAGTTTTCTGATATTCAGCTATTGGAGCTTTCAGTAAGAATGTTCAGGTCTTATATATACTTTGTCTGATACATAAAACCTTTTATAAACTTTATCCATTTAATTCTCCTACAGTGTGCAGTATGCTGAAGTGACATTATCTTCACTGATAAGAAGATTTACATCCACACAAAGCCAGACTGGAAGGTCTGGGGTAAGGGCTGGGTCCAGAGCTGCAGATGTGGTGATTACCAGCTGCCTGCTTATGGTGGTAGCCTGAGTGGATCTGTCTTACCCCAGAGTGACCCTGAAGGTCGGGCACCTTTAAAGGCACCTTTTTGTTTCAGCTTTGGCTAAACCTCACTGAATGTGGGGGGTTGTATTGGCCCTAGCTAGAGGCTACCCTTCACTTTAGATAACAGAGCAGATAACGTTCCTTAGGAAACCAGAGGGGGTCCAAACTGAAAAGGGGGCATGGATCACCAGATGCAACATCTGCATGTGTAAAAGTATTCAAAAATTATCTTCTAAGTACAGCTGCACAGTGATGCTTCTGTCTGTAAAAGACAAAAGGAAGCAGCACAGCAGCTCTGGGAGGGAACAGTGCAAGTGTTGGCCACTAAATATTCCCATGACTATGGCCTAGAGGGAAGTGACAGGGATAGGATTTATTGGCTAACTCCTGACTTGTATTAAAGAACTGTAAGACCTCATCTCTGGTATTTAAGTGTGTAAAAGGGAATTCATCCTGAACCCAAAACCCAAACCACTTCATTTGATGTTCCGAACTCAAAAAAGGCAACTTGGTTTGGCTTTCCTTTCTTTTTGTTTGTTTGTTTTGGGGTTTTTTGTTTCCTGGTTAATTGCATGTGCCAGAAGGGATCATGGTACTTAATTTATAGCCACTGTATTGGACTGCCTGATCAGCATCAAAGCCATTTACAAAGTGTAGGTTCACCTAAGCATATCAGCTATGCTGTGCTGTCCTCAGCCCTCCAGAGCATGCACTGATGCTCTTGGATTTGGAAATGGTGTCGGTGCTGCTTGGCTGGTTTGCATCTTACTCCAAGAAGCCTTTAAAGAACTCAGCTCTTGAGATAGACAGAAATTTAATGATTTAAGTGAAGCAATGTCATGTCAGTTGAAGGGTTGGTTCAGGGTCTGTAAATATGATCAAATGTACTGAACACTGTTCAGCTTGGATTCACAACTCTGGGAGGAGGAATCAGCTCTTACTGGACAAGGGGATTTTATACCCAATAATTAGGCTTAATGAAGCTGTTGCACAGAATGGTGGCAAAGAGCCTCATTTTGTTGGCATGCTATAACATCACATAATACATGAATGTGTTGCAGTAGGTGCTGCTTTCTCCTTCCAAATTTTTTATTACAGCCCTAACCATTGACACTTCATTCCCTGCCAATTCCTCTGCTCCCTTCTCTCATGCTGGCAAAAATATAGCAGGAGACCTAAAGCTGTAGGCCTTGGCAGGATCATGTGAATCTGCTGAACACATACATGCTGATTAATTCATTGCCTTAGCAACTGGAAAGTTTCAGAATATTCTTCCTTGTTTATTGGCCCTTTCAGAGTTAATGTGAGCACTAATGATCATACATGGGCAAAATACAGCAACCATTAACTGACTGCACCTGCAAGGGCCAAAAAACTCCTTTAATCCCAAAAGGTTACCTGTTTCACAAAGTCAGATAGGCATCCTTTGGAGCACCAGCCCAGCTGCCATACTACATACACTGTACATGTCACCCAGCTAAATTTTACATGGTGGCACCAGTGTCCATGTACAGCAGTTTGCTTTGTGGGCACACACGTGACTGCTCCATGTGCAAGGGGGAGGGAATCTGGCTTTTGGAAAGCAGTGTGCAGATGGAACCCTTGATTGTGCAATTCACCTTTGTTTCATCTCAGAAGACTGTGGGTCTGCAGAGGAAGAGATGTCCAGGGTGTTACTGTAGGCAGGGCTCGTGAGTGCCTGTCTGGGTGTGCTGGCCCTTGGCAGCAGCCTCACAGTCCCACTGGAGCTGGTGGCAGCTGGAGCTGGTGGCACAGCCTGTGCAGCGTGGGGCCGTGGTGCTGTGCTGCCAGGGGAGCTGTGCCGACAGCTCCCTGCTCCCCTGGGAGAGCCTGGGGAGGGAAGGGCAGATGGGCTCCCTGGGTGTTGAGTAAACACTGCAAAGGAGCTGGTTCAGTAGATGGGCATGTCTCTGTTCAAGAGCAAACATTATGTTCCTGTTTCATTCTTTTGATTTAGCTTTAACAGTGCTTATTAAAACAACATCCTTGGCTGAACCCTTGCTGCCTGATGAGTGTGTTCCTTGACTCAAAGTCCAAGAATGAAAATCTCTCCAGCTCTGCTGTGATGGATTATGGCAGCTCTAGACTATTTTTCATAGTCTTTTAGAACTTCTGCATGGTTTTCACTCAAGAGTGATGCTCTGTCCCTCATTCGGGTCATTTTGTTACTGGGGCCATCTAAGAGAAGTATTTGGATTGCCTGATTCTCCAAGTTGTCTTTCATCTAGATCCAAAGGCTGTCACACAGGCATCTACACATACATCAGTCCTAAGAGAAGCCCTGTTTCTTCAGGAAGACTTTCCAGAAAGTCTCCTTTTCTCTGACCATCTATAGTTGTGGGCTCCCTTTTCAGCTGTCCTCACACATTCTATAGTGCTTTAAGACCCTGAAAATACACAGGAAAAAAGCACTCCCCCCTTTTCTCTAGCAACTTTCAAAACCTGCCAGCCCTGTGGCAGATTCTCCTGCCTGTTTTGGGGAGCCCACACCAGCAAAAGGTCCTGTAATTTCTGTTATTCCCAGGAAGTACAGGAAGGTTCCAGAGCTCATGCTGCTTTCTCTATGAGACCTACAACATTTTCACCACCTCTAAAGTAGCTGCTTCTCTCTTTTTCTATTTTTGTGTAAACACAAGCTGCCCATTGGTAAACTCTGAGCTTAAAAATCCAAGTGCTGTCAGGAGGAATCTACATTTGCTTCAAGGCAATTAGGTGACTCATGGCTGTATCCTTTCTTCAGCTGCATGGAGAGAAGTCAAATCTCCCACGGCTGGATGAAGCCAACTCCCAGCCATCCCTCTATGAATAAGCCCAACACAAATGCCTACGAACATTTCCCAGGCTGAGCTCAGAAATGTGCTCCCCGACACAGAGCCACCAAATTAAAGGTGTTGAAGTGCAAGCTGTGTAAGCCTGAGGAAATGTGCAGAGCTAATGAAAGGAATGCTGCATACTCCAGACTTTTTAGAGTACAACGTGAAATAGCATCTGGATTTCTTCACAGACTTTTTTTTTCATGTCTGTGAAAACTCTGATTCCATATTTACTAATAAATAACTAACTAACAGCCTCTTACTCTGGTGAGACAGTTCCATACTGGGAGATTTACTTTAAAATTGCAACTGCTGGCTATCAGATATGATTTGAGAGTATTGATTTTGGAGGCAGGTATTTTTCCCTATGTACTCTTTCCATTGCCCTTCTTGAAAGATGCACCATTTCTTGTGAGTTTTTTGGGGGGAAAAATAGAGTTTCAGGCTACAGTTTTTATGAAAAGAATGCAATGCATCCTGGAGCTCAGAGACTACTGTGCTTGTATTAATTGATGTCCAGAGATGAGGAAGTCTTCTATTTTAAATCAGTCCTCCCCCTGCAAGAAGCATGGAATAATAAGAGGGACTGTCAGCAGAGTACCAGGTAAATGTTGCCATGGGCCAAAGGACTCTCCCTTTCCCTAGAGCTCCTCTTGGAAACAAGCAGCTATCAAATCAAAACATATTTACTTGATGCGACCAGTAGTGAAAAGACTGATGTTTGCAAATGCCACAGTACAAACAACAAATTTTGCCTCTAATAGACTGGTTTCCACCAATGTATTTTAATGGCTTTTTAATGGTTAGAATATGGGCAGGGAGAAAAGCCAATGTTTTAGAACCTCAGCCAGATAGAGGTGAGGAATTAATGCTATTTCAAGTCAATCCTCTTCCAAAAGCACTCTGATAACAGTAGTTAGTTAATCTTTTTGTTTCTGCCTGTTTGTGGGTGATCACATTGGGTTTGTCTTCAGCCTGGTTTGCTTAAACAGCACAGAAAGCCCAGCTTAAATACTTATTTTGGTCAAGTAGCACTTCAGAAAATTACTGATGCTGCCTTTGAAAGCTCTGCCTATTTTACAAAGGGGGAGAGGGAGAGATTATTTAAAAGTCAATGATATGAAACTAACTAGATATATTTGAAATATTGATTACATATATCTTCTGAAATAGGGTAATGGGATATTCCTAGATGCTGTATGCATGTTTATACATCTCTGAAATGTTTGATTAATGTGCACCTAATCTTTCTTTCTGTTAATAGACCATCATATTTCTTACTAAGAAATGAATTATTCGACCACTGGTACAAGTGGCTGAGAGAAGACCATTTATAATGCTGCATCTTCAGCTAGTGTTTCTTCAGCAAGTAATCTTTGACCTGGAAAACTGTTTCACTGAAAATGACTAATTTTGCCAATTTTATTTTTTGCTTTGAATATGTTTTTCTGGTGGCAGTTTAATCTATCCTAAAAGACTTATTTTATACTTTACAATATTGGTAAAACATAAATAGAAAATAGACAAAGGAAAACCTTCATGAAGTAAAACTTCAATTCCATTTATGGAGATGCTATCCCAGAACTCTGAATTTGGAAGTGCAAAGTAATGTATTGGTATGCAGAAAGTTTAAAAAACCCAAACAAACAAACAAAACAAAAAAAATAAAAGAAAAAGACAATCCAGAATTGACTCATACTTTTCTTTGTTCATAAAATATATTGTCATTCTACACTAGTTTGAATTTGCTTTCCATTTTTATTCTAAGATTATCTCACATTTGAGTATTTTCATAATTTTCTATACCACTTGTTTCAAGCAATACCACTTTTCACATCTCTCAAAATTGCTTAGTTAGGAGATTCAACAAATCACAGGTACTGATAACAATAGTTGCTCTCTGCCAGCCTTGTCTGTATCAGCCCCAATCTTGCCATTAAGACTCTATAAGCAGCACTTCTGTATGCAGTGATTTTCAAAATTACAGTGCTAAACTTCGAGAAACAGGGATGTTCATCACTTTTGCACATTTGGTCATAGGCTCAGCTGGAAACACTGAGCATTATGCAGGCAAACAAACCATGACAAGCTACAGTTGTGGGACTGGGTGAATTTTGTGGAAAGGCTGCTGAGGGTTAGTTTGCTCCTTGGCAACTTCTATAAGATAAATTGAGCATTTGCACTTGTGGTTTTGAGAGCTCAGTAAAGATCAATAGGTAATTAATACAAAAGTCCAAGCTCTCTGAGTTTGGGTCATAGCCCTGAAGACAAGTCCTAGTGTCCACATTCTCCTTTGAACCCACAATTAAAAGTAGTAGTTTGGAATTTCCATCCACTTTAATGAATTTCAGATTTCAGCCCAATCCACATTTGACATTTAGAACCCTTTACAGAATGTTGAATTGTGACTAAAAAGCAGACACATTTTAAAATGCAGACTTTTTGCTTTGAGAACAGAAAACACCCACTGAATCCACCTATCAGTAAAATCCAGCCTTGCATTGTCTTCAGCTTCAGTCTGGGGATGCTTGGGCCTTTTCTGCACCTAATTTTGCTCTGGAATGACAAGAAGTAGCAGTAGGTTGCATGGTGTCTGTGGGCCTTGACATGGAGATTTTTTGATCCATTTTATGGATTGAAGTTCTTCCTATGGTGTCAACTCTGACTTTTGTAAAGCAGAAGAGGAGAGCTTTAAATAAGGCTTTCTTCCTTTCTTCCTATCCCTCTCTTCAGCTCTCTCCAGACCTTAGACCTCCCAAGGGCTTTCAGAAGCAGGGAAAGAGAAATAAAGTTTACCCTGGCTGGAGAAGGGTACAGTAGATGTGATCAGACTCTTAATAAGATATTTTAGGACCTCTGTTGAAAGGAAGGTGGAAGGGGGAGGAGAAAGTTTCCAGAAACCATCTGTATAGGAAGAGCAAAAGATTATGCATAGCTGGAGCATGTGAGATAATGAATTCCTGCCCCATCCCTTCTTCCTCCTCTTCCTCCTCTTCCCCCCATGCTGTTATTTGGGGATGTGATAAACTCTCTGATGGTGAAAAAGGTCGAGGAAAGTGTTTGGTTACTTTTTTTAAGATGTGATTTTGTAATTCAGCCAGCTCCTTCTGAGCTGAGAGAGTTGGGAAGGAGCAGCTGCACCTGCCCAGGGAGTGAGGAAGTACTTGTGTTAAGAACTGATATTGATACTTTTTAGCTGTGCAAGTACTATAGTTAGCTATGTGTACTTAGCAAATGAAAGGTAAACCAGTCTTTTCATTGTAGCAAAAAACAGATATGGGTCATTGGTTTTTATTCTCAAAAGCTTCTGCTGAAATGGAGAAGCATCCATTCTGTGGGAAGCATCCACTTCTTTCCCATTCAAAACATTCCAAAACATTTCCATCTATGCCAGTCTAAAACCCTGGGGTAAATCTCTGCTCTGTTTTGAAGCATAAGGAATGCAGGAGAAGGTGGAGAGGGTCTGACCTCCAGTGAAGACAGTTCAGCTCTGCCATGGTCCTCTGGTTAGCAAAGGAATCAGAGAGAAGCCTTGCTTGAGGGAAGTGATGTAAGAAATTCTTTCTGGAGATTTCTAGTCCTCTCTATTTTGAAAGAGGCCTATACTTCGCTACAAAGAAAAAAAAAGCAGTTTTTATTATTTAAGAAAGATAGCTCCTAAGAGTTTTTGACAAGCTCAATACTAAAAAAGGGAAAAGAAGCATTGAGCATAGCACAGGAAGCTTTCAAAAATTGGCTATTACAGGAAACATTATTGTGAAGTACATTTCTCTGAAGAACATGCAAAAATGTTCACTTTTCCATTTTGCTACCTTACTGCTAAGGTCTGGCAGAGGCAGCTTCTAACGTGCAGCTCCTGTACCTGAGGTGACATTGAAGCCTGCTGGCACTGGGGCTGTGGATGTTGGGCTGGGTGCTTCTTGGCCTGAGTGGGGTGCTTGTGTCCTGATGATCAGAGGGAATGAGTGACACCAAGCAAGAAGCCTTGTCCTGGAAGCCCCAGCTCCTGCGGGCTCCTGGAGCTGCTCCTCCCCTCACCAGGCTGGCACTGAGCTGTGAGCAAGGCCCTCCTTGCCAGGGTGGTGTCAGCATGTGCTGCAGGGCGGCACCATGAGCTGCTAATTAATGGAAGGAAAAGGCAGCTGCTGAGGAAGTGCCTGATTAGTCCACACTGGAGCAAAAGAGGGTGTATGAAGCCTCTAAATTTAACACAACTTTAGGAAAGTGTGTCTTTCTTCAGGCTTGCTTGTGAGTCAACAGCTCTTGACTTCCAATAAAGCTGAAGGAAAACCTGGAAAAGCAATGCTAAGTTTTTGAGTGAAAAGTTCAGACGCAAGAGGCAGAGAAATGCAGACACTTTGTTTTTTCCTTGCTGAATTGCTTGAAATTTTTGGGTTTTTGAGCTATGATTTTTATGTTCATAGCCTTTCCTAGGAGAAAGCCCCAGCACCACAGCTGAGTGCTGGTGCAGCTGAGCTGTGCTTACATTCCAAGGGCTGGGGGACTGCAGTTCCAAACTGTGCCCATATTCCAGGGGAACATGATGCCATGGGAGCAGCAGGCAAACCTGCCAGACAGGGCACAACATCTGCTTCTTGCATGGAGTAATAGGCACCTTCCCACAGAGGCAAGTTTCACCTCCCTGGAAATGAGTTTGGCACCATTTTTCTCTTCTATAGATTCTTGTTCTCTTGTGTCCATATTGATCTGTTCCACTTGGTTTGGTTTTAGAAGTAACTTTTTTATGCATGCAGCTTCTAACCCTGGGGTCCCTGCTTGTCACTCCTCAGCAGCCAAGGAAGGGCAGGCCAGGACAGGGTCCTGGGGTTGCTCAGGCACCTCTTGGACTGAGGCTGTGGGGAACACTCCACAGAAAGATTGGAAGGGGGTAGTTATGCTAAGAATAATGAATATCAGCTATTCCAGGGGAAAAACTTAACTGGGTACTTAGGCACCCAGTGTGATAGTTAAATTATCTTAATTTTCCTTAATTAGCTTCTGTTACCTCCCCTTCCTGTCCAGTGGGGCTACTAGCAGAAAGGAGACAGGGGCCTCTGTAAAGTATCCTACAGAAGTATCCTGTAAGGCCTTCACATGTCACAAATCAAGATTTTTGTCCCATGGGTAGAAGGTGTTTCAAATGACAGTGAAACATTAGAAATAGGAAAGGATAGGGTTTTTTCCCTACCTTACTGGTTTCTGAAAAGTGATTTATAAGCTGTCAATCATTTCCAATGATCTCAGTCCAGTGTTTACTCAAAAATCATGTTTGGTGTAGCTGGAAGTTGTTACTCACTGATGAGCAAGTCTGAATGCTGAGAATGAGAAATGATTGACATTCTTTAAGGTAAAGGGGGAGACTCTTCATCCAGCAGAAGCTGCCACTGCAACAGATGCTGTTATAGCTTCTGACACTGATCGTGATGAGTGGTGTGTAATGTCAGTAAAAGATGAGAGGCTACAACAACAAAGTGAAAAAGAAGCCTCTGAACACAAATCCCATGGCACCCTGGTAGCAGTTAATAGCCATGACTTCCGTGGCTGGAAATATGACTTTAAAAGGTCAGGCATATATTGGTTAACTTATCACCTAATCAGTAAATAAGCACAAGAGCTTGCTAATTAGTGATCTATTATTATTTGACTCTAGGTTTGTTGGGGTTTTTTTAATAATTTTGATTCCATTTTTTCCTATGGCTTTTGGCAAATATTGCCCAGTTCTCTTTTTATTTCAGGTTCTCCTTTTGGTTAAATATAGCAGATATTTACAGAGAATAATTCATAGCAGAGCTGCACATGGTCCTGAATACTGTGATGCACTCAGGGGTAATGCTTCATTTTGGGCATCTCACTAGCAATATCAAACAGCAAGTTTCCCTCTGCAGTTATAAACTTTGCCCTAAGTAGGAGGAACAGGCTGGGGTTTCACACCCCCTCCCTCATTTTGCTGCAGAGTCCCTTGCCAGGTTAGTGGAGCAGCATGTGCCTGATGAAAGCACCCAGGAAGCTGTTGGGAGTCACACCAGGACTCCCAGTTTTAAGGAAATCTCTCCTGAGCAAGGAACCTTGAGTTACCATGAATGAAGGTCCCTTTTGGGAGTAGCCTTTCACTAAACCCCCAAAAATGTGGATAGTGTTCACTTAATGAACTATAATGTAATCTGCTAGATGGCAGAGTGGGTGGACTTTTTTACTGTCTTTCTGGAGGGATGTTCACCTTCAAGCCATGATATAACTCTTGTCCTCCCACCTTTATTTTTACAAGTGGAATTAAAGTCTTTAAATTGTTCTGTAAGTTGACAAATATTTACACTGCTGCAATGTGTAAATCAGTCCCTTGTATGCATTAGTAGTAAAGCTCGGTGTGGTTATATCCAGGTCTCTTGATAATTGTGCACATGGTAAGAATGAAGTGAGAGGAGATGCAGGGCTGAAATGTGACCCCCCTTGCCAGCCCGCAGTGCTGTGGCCGTGTGCTTGTCCCTGGCTGGAGATGTGGCCCTGGTCTGTGATGGGGATGTGCTGCTCTGTTTGCTCCTGCAGTGAGGCACACCAAGGGTGCCCCTCCTGTCTGCCCACAAGGACAGAGCCCCCCACCCTCAGTGGGGCTCGGCTGGAGGCCAGGCACCCCTGGGTGCTGCTCAGGAGCCAGCCCTTGCCTCTGCTGCCCGCAGGGAAACGCCACAAGGCAGAACATAGACACCTCCACTGCTGCCCTTCACTTCTCATCCTTCTCTTTTTGTTCCTTTGTGCTTCAACTTCTTTAATTGCTGAACTTACTGTTGGGCTCTGGGGTATCATAATTCTGTTTTCTTTAAATGCAAGAGTTCTCAGTGTTGCCTGTTGGGGACAGTGTGTTCAACAGTGCAATTTTTATTCATAAAAGTGCTTTCCCTCACATGATAAATTTCACATGTGTTTCTCCAGGAGCTACAGCAAATCCAGTTGAGGGTACATGTTTTCATATGATCAGAGCTTAAAAAAAACCACCATCTTCTTCCTTATTTTTCTCTTTTTCCATTTTGCTTCCTTTGGGTCTGGGATTTGTGCCCCATATCTGCACTCAGAAGGTTTTGGGGATCCAGATGCATTCTCAAGAGCTGGATTACTGCTTCTCACTCCCTTCTGTTGTTGCAGTGCCCCATGGAAACAGCTGTGGAGCTGGGTGATGGGATCTGGGTGTGTTTTAAGTGGTAACTGCTGCATTTATCATGCTTAATGCCTGTAATCAACAGCACCTTTCTGTCTCCCAGTAGTGCAGAGGGTTTGTTGCAGCAGGTTTTTTGTGTAGGCACAGACCCCTTGGATGTCCACGAGTGAGCCAGGACACCTAATTCTCTTTCTTCCCCTCCCATTTTGGAGGGGAAATGGGCCACTTTGGAGGATGTTTGGCCTCACCACGTAGCTAAGCTGAGGATTCTGCTCCCCAAGGACCATGCTGTGATTGGTAGAGCAGTTTCACCTGGCAATAGGAGCTGGTGTAGGGGGTCTCTGCCAGAGTTTCCAGTCTGATGTGCTGTCCTGTCCCCTGTTCCCACGCCATGAGCCCTGAGTGTTGGGAGCTGCTGCTGCACAGTGCTTGGGGCTCAGTTATTTCAGCCCCTCAATTCCACACTCCTTCCAGCCTCCTGCACTGAGGCTGACTCTGTACCTGACACTGAGCCAGGGGGGACAACATTTTAGTTATTTGTTAGTGAAACACAGACAAACAAAACTTTTCAGGAGGCTCTAGCAGAAGCCTGGTAAGGCAGCATTTCTCTCCTCCCAGCTGTGATCCCTGCTAGGTGCCGTGACTTTCTGGAGTTTCTGTTGCTGGCTGCACACCAAACAAGGCTTCCTTTCCTACTCCAGCCTTCCTCTCGGGAATTGTCCCTGGTTCAAAGACTCCTCTGTAGGTCCATGGGCCTTCAAAGAAGACCTTTCCTTTGTATGGCAGCTTTGATACAAATGAACCTCGGAGGTTTAACTGCCAGATAAAAGTAGAGTGCATTAACCCCCTCAATTGCTCTAATGAAGCCAAGGTGAAGTTGTAAAGTCTGGGTCACAACTAATGGATGAGCCATTAACACTTCCCAGGCACAAAAGCACTTAAAAATATCAAACAGAAAATGCATTTAGTGACTTTCAGGTGCAGAGCTGGTCACGGTGTTTTGAGAGCAAAACATCATGAAAAGATTGCAATTTCATTGCCTCTCCCCTACTCTGCCCTACATGTATTTACATTTAAGGTCAACTCTTCGCAGGAGGGTTTTTGCCATCATGAATCTGACAGATGGCAGGTAACTTTTGTCTAAGTGCTTAACACTTCAAGAACTCATGTTGAGCCAGAAACTTGATTTCCAAATTTCAGTACTGATTAACAGTGCTGTACTGGCATGTATTATTGCTGGCTTATTCACTGAATTTATAACAGAATGGATCGAGATCCTAGTCTCTCTTTGAAAGGATATCTTGCTGGATGAGTTAATTTTTTCCTCTGACACCAAGAGACTGGATTAAGATCAGTTGCTTTCCTCCATGATGCGGAATGTCCTGGGTGGATGGGCAGTGGAACCCTGTTCCAGCAGAGAGTACCATTTGTATATGTTTTACTGCAAAAGTTACTGCTCACCCTCAGTGTACTTTCAGAGACAGAGGAGCCTGTTTAAATAACATATGTGGCTGTTGAACAATGGGGAATGTTTCAGAGGGCAGCAGGCTTTTCCTGTCAGGGGTTTGCTGCCTTGGACTAGGATTCAAGCTCCAAACGTGGCTTTGTGGAGGTGAAGACCTGAAAAGAACAACTCCCCAAAATTCTGTGAGGTTGCTTCTTCTGACAGGATCTTTTACACAAAGCCTGGTTATGCTGCAGGCCTTGTTCTGGGCCTTGGCACTGACTGCAACCTGGATTATGTTCTCCATAAAACAGAGCTATTCAGTGCTTTTCTCCCTGTTTCCCCCCCCCCCCCCCCCCCCGGCAAAAAGCTAAGTGAGCTGCAGCCAGCCTGTGAGCTGACCCAGTGTCCCCATGGCTGAGCCTCTGCCCTGCTCACAGGGCCCACGTGTGGGGAGAGGCTCAGCTGTGGGTCTCCTGCCACCCCTGAGCAGCTGTGCTGGGGCAGTGCTGAGGGCTGTGATCCCTCTCTCAGCCTTTACAGGTGCTGTTTCTTTGCTGGTCTCTGGGAATTTTTCATCCAGGGCACTCCTGGAAGACATTTCTGTTGCACTTGGGAAACACTTCCATGCTGAGGCTGAGTGCATGTCTTATGCATGTGGCCTTGTTGCAGCTGTGAGTTAATTCTACCCACCTGGGAGAGGATGTGGGTCACTGGGAAAGCTGAGGGGAGCACCCTGTGGCACTGGAGATACACCAGCCCCTGCCCCAGGAGCTGGATGATTGCATAAGGCTGTAAATGAGGAATTCCCTTCCAGCTCAGCAATGCTGTGGTAAACTGTGTCATAAGCTTAAGCTTTCACCTGCTTGTGAAGAGCCTCCCTTCCCCAGCTGTGCATCTTTTGCACATCTGCCTGGCACAGACAGGCTGATGCAACAGGCCCTGTGGAACCTCACTGTGCTGTGCTGGCATCTCCTGGAGCTGCAGATGAAGGTTTGGTTGCACAAAATGCTCTCTGCTACTCCCTCAGCGTTCTGGAGCACACAGGTTGGATTATGGAGCTGTAAAGGAAAGATGTATGTCTTAATTACCTACCAGCAGTTTGTTAGTCTATAAAAGAGAAATACAGAATTGTTATTTAAGCCTCCTTTGTATGATTGTTTTCATACTGAGCAAATACTGCCTACTAAAATTACAAGGTGGGACAAGAACAGAGTCAGTAGCACTCGTGTTAAAACCTCATCCTGCTTGGTAAGATATATCTCCTGTCTAATTCTCCACTTGCCTGTCAAACTTGTACCACTATCCACAAGCAGAAGAAGGAACTGCTGCTGTAAAACTACACAACCTTTAGACTTCCAGATGAATCCTTAGGGCATAATTTAAGGAAACAGGGTCATGTGTTGGACACCGTGTCTTGCACGATGGTGTCATTATCTCTTATGTATTAGCAGGCTACTAATGCTGACATCTAATTAGCACCAAGAAACTGATTAACTCTCAATAGGGTCAAGAGAAAGAAGAAAAATAGATCTCAGGCAAGCAATTAGGTCATTTATTTAATAAATTAAAATACTTGTGATTATAAGCTCACTCTGTCATTTTATTTCTGTACTGCTCAGCTGAAGGCAGAAACAATGACAAAATAATAAATGTAACACCAGGTAATGGCAGCTTATTCAAAACACAGAATGCAAAATAAACCCACCTGAATTTCCTCTAATGGACAGTTTATCATCCAAAACAGATGTATTTATTAGGCAAAAAGTTGCATTCAAATACCAGTAAAATAAATGGAGTCTATTCAGATTTTTTATTCTCATGATTGGGCTGTTCCACACTATGGAGGCCAAGTACATAAACAATGCTTCAAGAAACCTTTGTTACGTGGCAGACATTTATGTTTATTGTGTACTTTTTGCAAACTAGCCTGAATGCCCAGAAATGGCAAGTCAGATGAATATTGTGCAGGCAGCAGTCACCATCTTCTTATATATCACCTTTGCCAATTAATCTTAATTTTTAAAAAAAATTAGGTACACAGTGTGTGGTAATTGGGAGTGAGTGGGGCTGTGGCTGAGCCTCATCCCCAGTGGGCACAGCTGTGAGCAGCAGGTGAGCAGCACTGACAGCAACGAGCCAGGGAGTGCCCAGGGGCACTGACCAACCACCAAAGGGAACAGAGGGCACACAGGTGAAGGGCATCAACAGGAGGGGATAAAAGAGCAAGAAGGGCAGATGTTTGAAGCTTTCTGGAGTGGCGTGATGTTACTGTGTGTGGGCAGAGACCTGAAACCTTCTGCTGTGGTAAGGTGTTGCTCTGTTTGGCTGAATGCTTAAAGCTTTCTGAAATTGTTTGATGTTACTCTGTGTATTGTGGCCATCTGAACTATGACATAGGCTGTGGTGTATGCTGTGACAAGGCAAGACTTTTTGTTTGTTTTTGTGAAAATGAAGTAAAAAGTGCCTATCTGTGCTATCAGGTAGTGCATTCCACCCACAGAACCTGGTGTTTTCTGCTCTGGTTATAGTGACCCAAAAGGATTTTGCTTTCTATGCTGGAGTAGCCCTTCAGAGCTTTATAACAGACAAGTTGCCCATACTCCCTTCTTGCAGACTCAGTTTGAAGCATTTCTTAATTGGGTTCATTTAAATGCTAATTTTATTGAATTCAGACTCCTGTAAATCACAGACGTGAGTTCTTGTCAGACTTCTCCAGTAATAATAATAATATTTCAAAAGGTTTGGACCTCAGATTAGGTTTGGACAAACGCTAGAAGGTCTGATTGTGTGTCCAACATTGACTGCAAACCGTGAGGTTTCTGGTGCCTTGTTTCCTGTGCAAGATCTCTTCTTCCTTGCTGTAGGCTCTGCTTCTTTGTCTCTGGGTTTGAAACTCTCTTACTTGCAATTTAAAGATTGCCCTTTTTCCCCCCCAACAAATCTGTCCATCTGATATACATGCACTACAAGGAAGTGCCCAGATTTTTGTTGATTGGGACCTGTACTGCCCTTCACAGCCATTTTTATACTTTGCTGGCTATAACCTTTTACCTGAGTGCTGCATTTCAGTGCTCACTTGATGGCACCCCATGGTTGCCCTGTGCATGTCACATGGCATTTAGCTCACTTGTGCAGGTGTCTGTGCAGGCTTGTGGCTGTGCTGGAACTTGTGGAAGTGTGGTTCTTTGTTCAGAGTGATGCCTGCAGTGTCTGCTGGAGGGAGCAGGGGCTGGCAATGCTTTCTCTCCTGGCCTTTCCTGCTTGTGCTCTGGCCACATGAAGCACAGGTTCTGCTCTTGGAAAGAGAGCTTCCCCCACCCTTTCTCCAAAGATACTTTTAGAAGACCAAAAGGATAATCAATCCGACCTTTACCAAGGCCCAAGATCAGTTTGGAGCTGTTAGGGACAGGCTTGGAGGGAACTGCTGCTTCTTCCTAACCTGCTTCAGTTGCAGTGGCCAGGGAGGAACCCGGTAGGGCCAAGCTCGTGCCCCCATGAGCAGCCTCCAGCAGCTGCCCTCTCCCCTGGCCGAGCTCACCCGAGTGCCACTCTGGGCATGGGGCTGGTCCTGGTGCTCAGAGGCAGGGAAATGCCCAGGGCCAGTGGAGCTGAGTCACTGCTGGGCTCCCTCAGTACTGGTGCTCCAATAAATGGTCTGACAAGTCCCTGGAAGCAGCAGCACACTCTGATGCCTGTGGCAGGCCCAGAATTAAACTGGGGCTTACACAACTGTCTCTAAATGTAAAAATCAACATAGCAAAGGTCATTTAAAAGAACAGAAAAATAACCCCTCAAAATGTTTTTCTTTTCTTAACGTTTTCTTCTTGTTATTAAAACAAATATATCAAGGATGAAGTAGAGTATGTAGCATTAAGCAGTGAGAAATTAATCATTGGTACCTAGTCTTAAACAGCTGATTTTTTTTTTTTTTTTGAGAATGTCTTGAAACAGTTGTCATAAACACCAACAAATGCAAAGCAGCTTTCAAGATGACTTTTTGTTATAGGCATATTCCTGAACCATTCATCTGTGTTAAATGCATTTTGCCTTGAATCATATGTCATGTTGCCAGAAAAGAGTTGTTTCCATGCCAACTCATTTGCAACATGGGGGAAAAAAAATCAAAGCTACTAACATCTGCAAGATGTCAGTACTGATATAAGCCACTTGCAATGAAAAACACAGAACTGCAGGAGGGTTTGCCAAATAGGCACTATATATAGGGTAGAATGTCATAAACTAATCGCCGAACAGTGCATTTCCATTCCTTTTTTGGCTGTATTCTTGATCTAATCTCTTTGCCAGAAAAGGCTTGCAGCTAAAGGAGCATCAGTGTCATCCACATGCATTTCTCTTGTAAAGAAGGAATTACTCAGATTTGTTTTTCTGACTCAAGCCTCCACAAAAGCCACTTAATTTAAAACATATAAGAACTTGTACAAGAAACTGCTGCTTCACTTTCCATACTATTTCCTTTCAATTTTCTCGGCTGCGGGGTCTCCTTTTATAAAGGTCCTATTCATCAGCAAGATTAATGAGACCTGGTGTCTGAAACTGTGGATTCCATTTCACAGCTACTATTTCCTCGGCATTCTTCTTCCCACCCCCATCCCTTTTTCTTTTTTTTTATAAAAGAAGATTGTTCGTTTATTATCTAAGTATTATGAAATGCCAGAGGCTGAGGCTCTGTAGCCTGAGCAGTTCAAATATCGAGGTATATTTAATTTTAAGATGATCCAAGCATTGCTATATTTGGAGAGACATTGGAGGTGGCATTACCTGGGTTTTTTTTCCTTTTTGGAGGTATTAAAGCAGTTCTAATTTTCAAAAGGTGTTTTTAATACATTGTTGTAAATCCTTTCTTTTTATATCTGGAGGATGTACCAGGTTGCCAGGGTATAGTAGGTCACCTGTAGCACGTGCTGCCAGGTCCATTGTCTCCTCTCACACGGCTGCCAGGGCATTTGCTCGGTGTGACACACGGGGTTTGGCTTGCAGGGTGGGACGGGACTGGGGGCAGCCACGCCAGCAGTGGCACCTCCACGGCGAGGGCTCTGCTGGGCATGGAGCTGGAGTGCCCAGGGTCCCTGCAGCAGCTCTGTGCCCACCTCCTCGCTGGGCCAGGCCAAGGGAGGATGTTCTCCTCCCCTGCCATCCCCTGAGTGCAGGGTGCCAGGGCACGGTGCTGCTGGCACTGCTGCCCCTGCACAGAGCTGTCAGCACACGCCTCAGGTCTGCAGTTAGGTACAGGAAAGTGCTAGCTCCCACAAAGGAGCAGTCATGCTCTCTCAGTATTGCTTACCCCATGAAAGCAATTACCTGAGTTGTCACGGCGGCGGGGAACAGAAAGGAGTTAATTTCATGGGAGTCATCTTTGCATAAGAGAGATTTGAAATATCAAATTGAAACATTTATGGCAAAACCTTTTGCAAAGAGAAGGTCTTGACTACCTATGCTTGTTAGTAGGGTAGAGGGGGATGGGACATTACTAATCTACTGCATTTCAGGTATTTCCATAATTTTACTTCTACTATCTTTAGACTGATATAATTCTCATAGAGATAATTTTTATACTTCATAAAGATCTCAATCCTAATTCATATAACTTTGCTTTATTAGAATGCTTCTGCTGAGACTTTTTAATAGAAGACTATCACAGGCGAGCAAAATTGAGAGCAAATGTAGGAATTGATTCCTATAGCACGTTATTTATTTCACTGAGTTTTGAAAATTAAACCTCAAGTAAGAGCATTTAAGGATATGAAGGATTACCTGATTTTTTTTTTTTTTTTTTGAATGAGGATGAAATGCTGTGAGCTTTGCTATTACTGAGAAGAAGTTTAGGTTATATCACCAAGAGCATATAGCACACACTTCAGAGTGTTGTTTTTCCATGCAAGTTCAGTGTGTGTGTGTATTTATATGTATATACATACCTTACATAGATGTCAAAATGCACATTAATATATGTAATAGGCTGGGTAAACAATGTTAAATTGGCTTCCATCTGAAATACATTGTATTTAATTTCTGATACAAATGTAATTGAAAGAGTAGAAGGTATTGAGCTTCTGCTTCTTAAAATGAATGTGCTTTGTGCAGTGTCAACAGCATCCTTTTAACTAAGCAGTTTCTTTTTTTCCTGTGTGTGTACTAACTCAGTAGAGCAGGAAAACATCTTTAGAAGAGGAAAATATGACTGTAAAATGATTTTTAAGAGTTCATTTGAAGTCAGTCAGGCACAACACCTAGAAATGCTTTAAATTGGATTTTTTCTTAAATCAGATTTCAGGTTGACAGTGTCCTACACTGTTATGCCTAGAATTATAACCTGGAATTCTGTTGCACTTTGCCTATCTCCACTCTCAAACACGTGCTGCATCTCCTTCCCTTTGCACTAGCAATGATGCAACAAGGATAGCTCAGTCTGTGTATGCTGACCCTTGAAGAAAACTGAGTATATTTAAAAAGGGTTTCAGTTTCTAGAAAATGACTTGACGAGGCAGTCTCTGTAAGGAAGGGTGGGGTGTGTTCAGATGGAGATGGGGCTCACAGGGTGTGCTGGGGAGAGCCTGCGAGCCCCTGCCTCGCTGGTGACTCCCTGGGCAGCACCAGCCCTTCCTCTTGTCCCCTTTTGGCCCCTGCTAATGAAGGTGCAGGTGAGGTGAGGTCGTGGTGAGACAAGAGCAGCCCTGGCCTTTCTGCAGCAGGGCTCAAAGTGCTCCTTGTGGGATAATTGACACAGTTATGCAATTACGGACACTTAGCATGAGGTTGGATGAGCCCTTGACCAAGGGGGCTGATCGTGTCATGCTTTTTGAAATAAATATTCCTTACTGCCTAGCTATACTATTGAGAGAAAATGACCAGCTGCAGGAACCTGAACACACAAATTCCCAGATTAGAATCCTGTCTGAGAACAAAATGCAGAAATGTGTGCAGGGAAATGCAGAAAGGTAAAAACCCCTAGTCCTGAGAGACCCCAGCCTGTGCTGTAGCCTATGATACTGGCTACAGTTCCTGCATCATCCTCCGTTCTCATTCCAGGTTTGGCTTCAAATGAAGTTGACCCAAAACATAAGTTACAGTATTAAGGCACAGCTGTGCCCTAACAGACTATTCTGGCAGATAGGATTTCTTAAGGTGAAACTCTCATTCTTTATTTTTCAGAGAGATGAATAATGGTAGACAAAGCAAAACTGCTGCTACTTGTCTCTAGCCTTTTGCTTCATCTGAACTCCTGTGGCTTCCCCTCTCTGAATGTCAGGCAGTGCCATTGCCCAGGTCCTGCTCTATCTCCATGCTGAGCATTTACCCACCATCTGATTCATCACAGTGATTTTTCATCTCAATTTGATGTGTGAGCTGCTGGCTCCACTGCTGTGTCACGGCTGTCGCTAATTTGGCATGACTCGCATCAGGGTAGGTTATTCAGTCTCTGTTTTTTCTTTTTAAGAATTTTGAACCTGAGTCCATCTCCTAGGTAGGGCATTGTCCTCACTTAACACAAGCACTTTACTGATTTTGCTGTGTTGTGATCACAGAGTTAGTTTTAAAATAACATTTGTGTCTACTACCTGCATTTTCTAAGGCAGTGGTTACTTGATGGAATCAAGGATTGCTGCTAGACTCTTCTGCTGGAAGTGCCTTCCTCTCTCTGGCCTGTAGCAGGAAGGAACTAAAAGGACTTGCTCCACTTAAATAAAAAATCCAGGATAGCTTGATTTTTATCGAGGTTTTGTTTTTATGATTCAGTTGTCCTGATGATCTTTGATCCATCAGTAAGAGATGTCACTGAGCTTCTGAGGTGTGCTGTGTGATGAGAGCACGACAATGGGTTCAGCAGGTGATGTGTTCTGGTGCTCTTCTCTGTGAAGACTGGGGGCTGTGATACTCGTTTATTTTTCAGGACAGGTCAAAGACGTTTTCTTTGGTGTAGGCCCTAAGCATTTATTTTCTTAAAATCTTACTATTGTTAAGTAATCTTTTGTAGCTCCTCTTTGTAATAAGCAAGTTTCATTGTGCCTTCACCTGATGATTTAATATTTTGATCAAATTACCTTTGAATGCTGAGCCTTTGAGTGTTTTTCTGACTTGGATGATCTTCCACATACAGGCTTTCAAGAGAATAGTTTTTAGAGGGTTTCAAGCCAGTCATTCAAATGAGATCTTTACAAAATTGTTAATTCATCAGTTTTTTGAAGCTAGAGTGGCTTTTACATCAGGCCAACAATGTCAATGTAACTGAGCCCAGGGTGAGCATGCTGTAACTGTCCCCTTTAGTGTCCCAATTGACTGCACACTGTAGTCTGTGAGCTTGTATTTCTGCATGTATTTTCTATGATTGTGTCTTTTTTTTCCTCTTGCTTTGAGTGAAGGAGTTGCTCCTTTTTATTAGAAAACAGGCATCTTCCTCAGGTTTTCATGCTGTGCTTCTTACTCTCTTTGCCAAATGTACCAGCCACTATTATCAGTCCCAAATCTGAATTTCTCTGCCATTTGAGGACCCAGGGTGCCAGGTATTATCTCAGGATGTTATTACTCCTACTCTCAGGATTTTTGGCTAGAATTATTTCAGAGTAATTCTTAAAAACAAAAAAAAAAAAGAGAGAGACACTCAAACACTAGCCTTTTCTTCTTTATTCTTAGTAAACCCTTTTTCTTTGAGTCTTGTTTTGTTCCTGATGGGCTTTGCTTTGAGAAAATTTGTGCTGTACATTTCAGTGGGTTGCACAGGGCTCTTGCTTAGGAAGACATCAAGACCTCTCCAATCTTTATGTTCTATTACTGATGTTAGTGCTTAAAAAAAGGCAGTAAATCAAGTTGTCATTAAAAATATGCCTTTTTAAGGTGACTGTAGTGAGGTTTCTGTACCTGTAATTTTTCAGTTAAACTTGAAATATAAAATAATCAAGGAACATGTTCTGCTTGCAGCTCTTTCTCAGCATCCTGGTAATTTTGAATGAGCTTATCTACTATTTTCTTCTCTTTTAATACAGTAAGAGCCTTGTAACTATTTTTGGACCAGCTTTTTTTTCAAGTGTTCAGTCACATTTAAGCTGCACGAGGTTCATGAGGAGATATATGGTTTCAAAGAGAAAGCAAGCTTTGAAGAATTTCTTGTCTGTAGAAAGATTTGTATGTATGAACTCCTTTTCTTCCTATATTCCCACGTCTAGTGTTAGGAATTATTTCAATTTAGAAAACTTGTTCTAAAAACAATGATCTTGAGGTCATTCTACTTAATGATTCTCATTGCTGCAGATACATTTATACACTTTAAATTTGTTTCAGTTCTAGCAGTGCCCATGACAGGTGATAAGTATTTCCAAACACTCAAATGCAGCTCTGAGGAGTTTACAATCATCTGTCTCCAGGAATTCACATTGGATGCTTGCTTTAAATGCCTTGCTGTCCACTAAGGGAAATATCTGTTGGAGAGCCATGCAAGCTCTAGGGGTACCTGTGCTCCCCCCATCTCTAACGGATAAGAATTATCTCCTGCATGTCTGCTTGGATGGGTTTGCTGTATAACAAAACATGATTTGATCAAACACAGTTGCTTTAGGTGTTGGTCAGGCTTTGGTACTCCCTGGCTAAACAAGGTGCAACACCTCCAGTTTGGGCATTCCTGCTGCAGGGATTGTCCCCTCAGAGGCATTTCTGAGACACTCAACTGCAAGTCCTCTGAGCTGAATGAGTGTTTATTTGCCTTGTGCCTTGGTAAGATCAGTCTCGCTTCCTGATGGAGCTCTGTCACATCAGGAATGGTGTTGCTCTGCAGATGTTAAAATAGCACAGCTTTGCTTCCTGCAAGCAGCCCCAGTGTTGTTCCACCCACCCATTCCCTGCATGTAGGGGAGCCTACATCATCAACAAGAAACACCATGCCACTTTCTGCCTGCAAACAGAAATGTACTTGCTTTCATTTCCCTCTGTAAATGCTTTGTTCTGCATTTCAGCACATTTTAAGCTTTCTATTCTGTGTTAGCAGTTAGAATTTTCAGATTGGAGCACAGGTATTACAGAGGAGGGCCAGAATTAATTCTGTGCTGAAAGAGCTGTTCTAAACAGAAATAGTGCTGATGCACTTTCCCTTTTCACCTTACAGGGAGAGATTATGCATGCATCACCTTGGGTTTGCAGTAGGCTGTGCAAACATCCCTTTTGCAACAGCTTGAGCCTATGCCATATTTAAATACTACAAATATGCAGTTGTTACAAGCATGCTTTACTGCCACGAAGTGCTTTGATCAAATGTTCAATAGATATTGTGACTGAGCAGCACAGGAACACGCAAAGCATTAGCTGGTATTGTTAGTGAAAAACAAAACCAAACAAAGCCAACATTATGTAGTGCAGTCTACTCTGGAGATAGCATTCCTATTAAGAGTGAGGTTATTAAGTTCAAAAAGCCCAAATTCGTGTACTTCTTTTTAACCTTTAATCTTTTCTTTGAGAACCTTATATGAAGCTATTAGCACTGAGAAGAAATCTACTGTCAAGAAATTGCAGTAAGAGCCTAAATTGAAAACAGAATGGGAGAGTCTTTTTGCTCCACTATGCCAATTATGTTGCCACTTTTGTTTCTGCACTGCAAGACTGATAGGGATCTACAAATGCTTAGATCCCAAGGGATTTGAGCACATCTGGTAAAAATTGGAAATCAATAGGTTTTTATAATTCCAAGCAAACTGCATCATTTTCATGGGGGTGAAAGATGGCAGCTATCCAGAGATGCCAGGGACGTGGGTCCATCAGGTGTATTTGTTGGAGCCTTCTGCTCAACATGACAAGTACAAGGTCCTGGTTTCTCGGCAAATTAAGCCTATGACTTGCCTCTCAATTAGCAAGGGGAGAGAAAAATGTTCACTGACCTTTCCATTCAGATGAATATTTTGAAGCTAAAGAGGAGGATTCACTTTCTGGATGTGAATTTTAAATGTATTGGCAGTCCTGCTGAGGAGGCAAATGTTTAGTTTTCAGTCCTGTCACTAGACTGCAAATTCATCCCAGGTCTGGCTTGAAGCAAGTTTCATCTCCAAAGCTGGGAGGTAATTTAGTTTCCAGGGTTATTCTGTCCTGGCTTTTGCTTAAGCAGAGGCTACCAATTCAATGTGACAATGAGAATTACTATCCACTAGGGGCCAAACTATGCCCACCAAAGGCTTGATTTCCTTTCTGAAGCACATTTCTTCACTAGCAGTTGAAATTGCATGCTTTTGAACCTTTTTTTTCCTGAGCCCACTACTTGATATATTCAATTCCAGACTGTCCTTGAGCTCTCCAAGTCTCACCCTGAATCCACAAGATACAGTTCACTTGTTCTAGAGAAATGTGCAGCAATTATGAATATTATGACTGTATTTGTCTATAGGGCAGGCAAGATATAAAAGTCAGTCTATTGATGACAAACATAAAAGAGATGTCAGTTTTCAGAGATGGGGGAAATTATGTCTATTGCAGGCTCAAATCCAATTTTTTCAATGTGTGTAATAGCTGAAATGATCCTGCTTCTGTGTTGAAGAAGGGATTGTGAAAGACCTCACCCAGAGATGGCTCAGTAAAGGTCTGAATCAAAGCTCAGGGAAATCACTGGGCAGTCTTACAAGCCAGACATGCTCCTGGACCATGTGTCCCTTGTACACCTCTCTGCTTCCTTCAGTGTTTGAGAAAACTTACAAATGGAGGCAAGCACTGCTGAGACACACCAAGGCACAGACCTGTTTACGTGTCCATGGTTTGTGGTCACTGGCCAGCAAACTCTAATGCTGTGGGCTGTTACTGGGAACTTGGCATAACCATTGACGTGCATCTTTCCATAGACTCCGAAACCAAGAATTCTGAGAGTGTTCTTGAGCTTTTCTTTCTCCCACAAGGTACTAACAAATGAGCTATTGGATTAGTTACAGCTTTCATTAAAATGTAATTAAAAGATGTCATACTTTTATAGTCGGACTCAGCTGTAGCCAAACATATGGGCACAGTAAAACATTTCAGAGAACGGAGAGATTTTGTGGTCCTGCTGAGAAAATGATAGCCTTATGGCTTCTCACTTAATTATTTCAAAATTAATAATAGCAATTGTTTAAGTTCTCCTTGTTCTAACAGAGCAGCTTTTAATATTCCTGGCTGAAATGCTCAGTTGTGAAGCTAGTTAGTGTGCTGTGGATATGGAGAGCAGCTCAGGGTCCTCAGTCCTGCTGGATCCTACACAAGACATCTTGGCTCCTTGTGCACATGCATGGGACATTGCAGGTGCTCAGGGGAAGGGCCCTGAAGCCCTGCCACTCCTGTCTGGAGAGGACAGCTTGGCTGCCAGGTCTGACATACTTGCTGTGTTCTCCACTGCTGTAGCTGTGCCTTTGGCAAATTACTCCCAGATGGAGACAGGCTGGGATGTTGAGTATTTAGGTCACTTCCCTAGAATGGGAAGTATGTCTGTGGCTTTATTACAGTGATTTGAAGTTCTACAAAGTCAAGTAGCTGGCAGAGGAGGAGATCTCTGCTAATAGCCTGGTCCCAGTGCAGTCAGGGCACAGGACTGGCAGTTCAAATCATTGCTCCAGAGCAGGGATCCCAGCAGGGCTCCTGTGCCACAGAAGGCTTTGGGTTATACAGCTTTCCATGCTGGCTCTGTGCTGTGACACAAGAGCAGTTCCTGGGTGTGAGGAGGGCAGTGCTGTGCAGGTGAGCTGTGCCCTGGGCTCCTGCTGGCTGCAGCTCTCCGTGTATGCCCAGGTGTAAGGAGGGGAAAGTGCTGCTGCCTGTGCAGGGCACTCCTCTCCATGGAGCTGGCTGTAGGCTTAAACACGGGGGGGGGAAATTGTAGGGGGAGCCACGGGCCTGAGACACAAGGAGACACAATGAGACAGGGGCATCCTCAGCCTGCACAACTGGAGATGGGGAGCCAGGCTGCCCCTGCCCCAGACAGAGAGAGGAGCTGCAGCTGCTGCACCTGGGAGTGCAGGGACACTCAGGGTGGGTCCCCACGGCACCCTGCTCTGCCTCCTCCTCTGCTTCAGCCCCTGCAACACCAGGCAGGGTGGAAGGGACACCTTGGGATGCAGGCTTTGTTCCCCTCATTTTTCAGAAGAAAATAATATTCAGCTTCTCGGAAGACGTTATCTATACGCAATGTTCTCTGTACCCCACTCTGGGATACAGCTAGGGCACTTTGAATTATAAATGCAGAGGGAGTTCTCTCTGAAAGTAGTCGGGGGATGCTCATTTATTCTAAAAGGTTCACAACTTTTAACACAGTTTCAAAAATTTAATTTAAATATGCATTACTTATTGTTATACACTTTTTCCACTTGCTTGTAAAACTTATTCAGAAATGAGAAATCACATTCTGTACCCATTGCAGGACAGAAAAAAATATAATAAACAACCTTACCACAATCTATTTGCATGGATTACCTGAACACTTATAAGTAACTAATCTGTTCAGGAGAACCAGAATCAGCCCTCATACATGAAAAATGCAGAAGTTGCAAAATATAATTTGGGGAGGAATTAATGACTCTCCAGTAGCATCATGTATTTCTAGTCCCAGGAAAAAAAGACACTGTCACCTTGTATGTAATATTGGGATGTTGAGAGCACTTGCTCAGTGTAGATACTGCAGTCGGTATGTATGCAACACAACAAGCCCTACTCTTAGTGGTGTTAATATTAATTAATTATCATTAATATCTGGGTCACAAAGCAGTGACAACAAGGGAGAGAGGTTTCTCTGTGCCAGTAGCTCCTGCACGTGTGCCCCTGCCAAGTCCTGCTCAGCCAGAAGTGAGCTGCTGGGCACTCCATGCCTGCGTGCACCTGGATCCTGCCAGAGTGAGACTGTCACCACTGGGGGCCAAGATAAAGATTTCAGTGGGAGAGTGAGACCAGTAGCATTGTCAGGATTTGAAACAGTAAGAGAAGGAAGTACGTTCCTGCACTCTTGTCACTGGTACACGGAAAATGTTTCCATTTCATGAAAGCTGTTTTCCTGCAGGAAGCTATGAAAGTATTACTTTAAACAAACTATCTTCTTCAAAGGGCTGAACCAAACCTATTTTATCAGCTGTGCAGTTTTCTAAAGGCCTGAATGTGAGCTTGAGCCCTCCAATTGCTGTGATTCAGGGAAGGCTAGAACATAAGACTGGCTAAAATATTCAGAAGTTAGAAATTAAACAGATTCTAGTAAAGTCAGTTTTATTTGGGATATGAATTCCAAATAAATGATACAGTGTGCAACTGACTGCTCAGCTATCATGGACATCTGTCTGGAGATTATTCTTTAACAAAAGAGTCTTAGAAATCATTCATATAGTTTGCATTCATGTCAGGTTTTGGTCACAGACAAATTCACACACTCAGCAATGCAGTTAATCTCCTAGATACCCACCACAGAAGAATAGGGATTAATACATTTATCTTGTAAAACAATGCAGTCCTCCTCTGAATTACAACCAGAAATTAGACTGGAGTTATCAAATATGCTCAGTGAGGTTATGACTCAAGTCACTGCATTGTTAAAATTCCCATCTCCCATCGCCTCCTGTTTTGAAGGCTGAGGCCATTGAGTGTCAGTGGCCAACTGGGTTTGCTGCAGTCAGGGAAGGGCCTTCTCCAGCAGGGAATTTCTGCACCAGGGCTTTGCCTTGCAAATGTTATCCACAAGTCCAGGAAAGGTATCGGGAGATGCCCCTGGACTCGGTAATCCATAAAACCTTTATGAAAGTCAATGCCTGCTCCATCAGGGACTGAAGCCATCATTTGCATGGCATGCCAGCAGTGATAAATCTGTCCTGCAGATGTGTGGAGGACTAGTGAGTGTCATGCTGTTTGCTTACTGAAGCCTCTGTAAGCTCAGAAAAACTTACACTTAACTCTATATCCTAAAAAAACCCAGAACAAAAATCCTCCAGACAAACAAAACGAACCCAAAATAGAAATCAAAAAGCCATGGCTATCTGTAAGGGAAGAAAATTTCCTAGTTTGTAGTGTTGGGGAGGGGAGAGAGGAAGGGCTCCTTCATTTTCTCTTCCTTCTGAATGTATGTGGCACATGCATTTATAGGTTAATGGTACCTTTGAGGAAATACAAATCTCGCAGTGATTAACAGAATTTTTATTTTCTACAAGCCTTGTTACAAAATCCACACAGTTCCTGCCTCCGAAATGATAATTAATCTGCTGGTGTGCGTGGTCCGTCTCCAGATTTCCACGGTGGGACACTGGCGTTTCTCATTAAAATGAATCCTGGAGGCACTTTGTTATTGTTTAGACTGTGAAAACCACGGGCGGGTTTTTTTTCCCCCTCTGTATGTTTTGTAAGTGCTAAACGCAGGAGGAATTTAGCACATTCTTTAAAGGACTGCACATTAATAATACATTCTCGACCACAAAAAGAAAGTCGAACTGCTAAATGGTAGTTGTTTAAGTCAACAGCATACAGGAAAAGGCACTTTCCCTTTAATCTTTGCTACAAAGGGATGCCCTTGTAGTCGAGACAGTATCATCTACAAGTCGGCCAATTCTTGCTTGATGTGTTGATCTTGTGCCTTTTAACAGTGCTTTAGGGGGTTATTTCAACAGCATTGTAGATGACAAGGCTCGGATTAGTGAAACTTTTCAACTCCATCTTTGTTTTTGAAAAGGCTGCCTGCTGTATGAGAGCGCTTGTAAGGCCTTTTTGTGCATCTCAGTCTCTTGCCATAGGTAATTATTTATTAATGCAAACCCTGCAAGAAAGATTGACTGTGTCAAGAAGAGAGCAAGGCAATAATAACCTAATAAAATTCCACCCTGATGCCCTTGTCTGATCCCAGTATGAGAGTCGGTAGTTCTGCCTTTTTCCCCCATTGCATCAGCTAATTCCCAAATTCAAAAGCAGTTTTGTTCAGTAGCGCTAAGACTGTACCAAAACAGTCCCACAACTGGGACGGTGTTCCTGCCAGCTGATCAGTGTTGACAGCGTTAGTGCTGCTCTGCTCTAAGCCTGTGGCAATGCTGCAGCATTCACACAATGCAGGGGATTAGGGCTGTGGAGCCACTGGTGCTAGTCTGAAATCAGCTGTCACATGGATCAGATGAGCAGGGGAATGCATGCTAGGGAAGTGGTTTACTCTGGGTTCAGGTTTTGTTTTCACCCCTAGCCCCAGCAGTGCTGTGAGCTTCTCTCACAAGCTGCTTTGATTCCAGCCCTTCCTGCTTTGGGCTTGGGCAGGCAGCGCTGCCCCCGCTGTGTGCTGGGGCTCCAGGCTTTGCCTGTGGGTGTGGAAACCCTGGTACAGCAAATCTTGGGGCCCAGAGGAGGAGGCTGGAATGAGCCTCGCTCCATTTGGCACTTTGGTTAATTTCTGAACATCCATGTGCTCTGTGAGCTACAACCTTCTGTCTGGGTTTAGGGACCTTGCTGTCCATGAATGTGTTTGAACCCCTCTTGCACCTGCTGGCATGGGCCTCCTCCAGGCTCCTGTGGCAGCACCTCCCATCACCTTGCTGCTCCCTATGCAAGGAAGTGCTTGCTCTCACCTCTTGTGAATTAGTCTTCATATTCCACCACGTGCCTCCTCATTCTCACACCACAGGGGTAAATTCTGACTAAAACCAGGATTCTGCTCTGCACTTGTTCCACACACAAGCAGGAGACAGGCTTTATTAAAAACTAAATTTAAACCTTACAGCTCTGTGGAGAGAGAAGGTAGAGTGAGGTTTGCACAGGCTCCTGGCAGACAGGGAGGTTTTGAGCTGTCAGGTTTGAATAGGCAGAGGTTTTGCACAGGCTCTTAAATTACATGTAAATGTTCAATTTCAGATGACTCTGGATATGGCTTCTTTTAGTCATTTTAGGGAGGGATTGCTCAGACCACACAAAGCATCACCTTCCGAATTTTGTGTTAAAATAACTGGCAAGTCAACTGTCCCCTCAGTCAAGCTGTGTGGCAGAGGGACAGTGTGACTTCATCAGGTAAAGTTTCCCTTATACAAAAAAACTTTGGGTTAGTTACAAAGCAAAACTTGATGACTTCCTTCTTAGGTTTTTGATTTATTTTTTATTTTTTCCCCTAATGGCAAAATGCCCGGCGCAAATCAAATCCTTCAATTCAGTTTCCAGAAAAGAAGAAGCTATCCTGTATGCCTGAAATATTAATTAAAAAGAAGCAAAAAGGGAAAGATTTGGACAGATCCCAAAGCAGCTACTCAAATATAAATGTCTGCAACTGTCATGTGAACTTCTCAGTAAATGAAACTATAATCCATCCTTCCTAATGTGGAAATGCTACTTGATTAGCCCAATTAAGAGCAGATTTCTGACAGAATATTACTTTAGGGTGTAGTTTCCTTAAGGATGAAAAGATGCCAATTTAGAAACAACTGTATGTGACTCTTGTTAATAAAAATTAGAAACAAGGAATGACATAGTAAATTAACCATTGGATTTACACATTGGTTTGAGTTTCCCTTCAAAGTAATATAAAATATGTAGAGCAATTAGGCTATTTTTTACATGGACTGATTTGGTGAATCAACATCCTCCATTAAACTTTTAATTTGCCCAAGTAGAACACTGATGTATTTTGGTTTGTTTGGTGATGTGTTGATTGGTTGGGTTGGTTTTTATTGCTCCATTTGAAGAAACAGTTCACTTGAACAAAACCCCTTATTTGATCCTGGTAATCTCTATTTTTTGGTATTATTTTGATTTGCTGTCAGAGGGGTCTGTTTGTTGATGAGAGTTGTTTTAGGATGCCTGTGTTTAATTGTGATGCCCATGCATGTGAGCGGCTCGGAGCTGCCCACTTATGCATTTAACTGCTTGTGACGGGCTGGGACCCTCCCTTTTCCCACCTGCATGGCCTTTGGTTTATTTTAAACACTCTGCTTAGCTTCCCCATGACCAAGTTAGCCTGAGATCTCCTTGCAAGTATTTGTGAGCTCTGCATATGGTGCAGAGGAGGTGGGGAAGCCGTGCCCTGGGCAGTGGTGCGGGGCTGCGAGGGCTCCCTTGGGGTGAGCAGCAGGGTGTGCCATGAGGATGTGCCATCAAGGTGTGCCATTGTTTTGTGTCATCAGGGTGTGCCAGGCAGTGCCAGCAGCCTGGGAATTGCCCAGTAGCTGTGGGGTGAGTGCTGAAGGGACACACTCTGCTCTCGCCCCAGCCAAGCTCTCCTCGACATCTGCAACGTGGGGAGCCAATTTCAAAACCTTTATTGTTTTGTACAATATAGTGTAAATGTTTAACAGGGTTGCTTAAAGTTCTTTGTGTTTGCTTAACTGAATCGAGGCAAGGAACATTAATTTTCTGGGAAGATTTCTGCTCTGCACGATCAACAGAATTTCATATTGAAAGATAGTTTATCCATGCAGTCACGCTTATTTTCCAGTTGCCCAAATTAAGACAATCTATAAAGAAATGTTCATTTATTAGCAACTGGTGTTCGACAGTTTATTTCATGTAAGCCTCCAGCTTTCCTTGGCAAGCTTATTTGCATAATGTGTTATTATGTCTAAATGGAAAACTAAATGCCTCCATGTGGTCTTTAAATGACAAGTGCTTGTCAGCTTCATGCAATATTCAGAAGTAATAGATCCAAATCACAACAGCACTCACTATGATGTACAAGAAGAAAAAGAAACAAAGCCCAAAAACTTGTTGCATATCCTTTCCTGACAAATTTACACTTTGGTACAGAATTGTCAATTAGAGTTTTCATTTGTTAAACAGTTGAGTTCAACTGTGAAGGCATTTACTGAAGCTTTATTCTGCACTGCTTTTGAGTAATTACAATTCATGCTGCTGGTTTTGTTTTCTTCGTGTTTTTTGCCCCCTTTCAAACAATGCAGCTCAGGGAATAAGCTTCGGAAAACCTTGGCAAGGTATAGCCAAGAATTTCTGCCTTAATTACTTCTTAATTACTTCTGGAAATGTGAATGCTCCTTGACAATGGTTACAATAGCTTTGGAAGATCTATTATGAAGTTCACATTTGAAAGTGTCCTTGGGTCTTAAATTTGTGCAGTTATGTATTAATAATTTTTTTTAAAACAGAAAAGTGATGTGTTTGTGTGTGGTTCCAGGTTATTTGAGGATTCAGTGAGGATGAAAAGTCACAGTGCTCATGTAAACATTGTCTTTATGCCCTTTCTTTACATGTTTGTAATGGGCTACTCGGTCCCTCACAGCCCCTCTACCCTGAGCACAGCAGAAACATCAAAGTGGCTTCCACCAAAGGAGGAAAATCTAAACTCTGTTTTTACACCAGGGTGGGATGGGGTGTGCTGGCACAATGAAGGGCTGGAGCTCAGCCAGGAAAAAACCTGCTAGCAATTAACGCTACAACATGATACTGTCAAGGGGCAGTTGTGACCTTTAGCAGTGCCACATCTCCTTTTTGATAAATGCTATTATTTCCATCTCATGTTAAAGGTTAGGAAAAGTAAACAATATTTTACATATAAGATTAATTTTTAACTTTTAAAATAGATTGTTATCTTTTTTCCTATTCATTGTGTGGTGTGGAGTGGTCTCAGTTGAATTTGACATTAGCAAGTGCTATTTAAGTTGGCATTAACTAATGAAATGGTTTGGAGCAGAGGTTGGGGTTTTTTTGTCTTACACAACAGAAGTCCAGAAAGAAGATAGGGAGGAAACAGAAAATATTAGAAGGAATATGCTGTCTCCTGGGTAAATCTGGTGCAGGAAGAGAAAGAAAAACTTTTAGCACTAGTCTAAAACCCAGATACTTTTAACTCTAGTCTAAAACCCAGATACTTTTAGCACTAGTCTAAAACCCAGGAAAAATGTATGAGTGTTGGACTGTTGAGTTTGTTGCTTTTAACTGTCCTTTTTGGTTACTCAGTGTTGCAGGACAAGGAGATGTGGCTGAAAAGGACAGAAGGAAAAGAGAGGAGACCAACTGACAGGAGGAAACTAGCACAAGGGACAGGACAAGTAGCAAGGACTCGTGTCACAACTCTGGGCTGGCCTTGGGGTCAGACTGCTCTTGGGTACCATCAGTCACCACCATCTGGTCACTTTGCCTCTTAGTGGCTGAACACTGCAGGCTCAGAGAAATGCCTGGTGGTGTAGGTTTTAGGGTTTGGGAAGTGATGGAGATAATAAGCAGGCAAACAAAAATACCACCCGTTCTTCTGATGTGCTGTCCTGCCTAACCACCACTAAGCACTGTGGCCAAGCAAGTCACCATCAGCCACACATGGTTGACATTAGTTACTAGAAGATTTTTGGGGGGTTTGTGCCTGTTCTCTCTGCATGTGCTAGGTCACCTTTGTGCATTGTGTTCAATAAAAAGGGACCAAATGCTGCTTCCAGAAGCCAAGAGGGGCTGGAAGCACTCGGGGTTCATGCCTGATGTTGGATGCCTGGCAGGCTCCTGAGTGAGCCCTCATTAGGGGAGCAGCACCAGGAGCTGTAGTTAATGAGGAGGTGGGAGTCCTGCCTCAGCAGTGTGTCTGCTGTGAGAGAAGGTCCTGGGCTGGTAATTCCCCCTGGGAGGTCAGGGTCAGGCGTAAAGCAAGGCAACAGTTTGTCAGTGTTATTAAATGATGTTCCAGTCCCAGGCCATGGCTTCCCTCCATGATTTCAGCAGCTGCTCTGCTTGATGCAATTGCTGTAATCAAAGTGGTTGTGTCACTTGCAGCAGGCCTGGTGTCAGTGGGACAGGAGGTGTTTCCAGCAGTGCTGACCTGAGCCTGGTGCTGCCCCTGCCTGCCCGAGCTGGGCTGCTGGAGGCTGCTGTGGCTCTGCTCGCTGGGTTCGACACAAGGCCACTCACATCAAGTGACCTTGATGGGGACACTGTCATTTCCTCCACCTCAGGTTATAACTTTCACTCACCCAGTGAAAGGAAGCACACCACCAGGTGCAAACAGCAAGTTTGTGTTGGCTTGGACCCGTCCTGCACCCGGCTCTCATTAAACCCCTCAGTGCCTCCCCAGGACTGGCCCCAGGGGACATGGAAGGCTCCTGCCAGGGCTTCCCTTTGGGCTGGGATCAAATGGGGCTCTCCTGGCTGCCCAAATGTGTCCCAGGTGCTGGTCAGCCAGAGCAGGCAGCTGACTGGCACTTTGACCAACAGGAGCCATTAGGGGAATGCTCAAATATCCTGAATAGCATATAAGTTATCCAGGAAAGTCCCAAGACTTGCTCACAAATATGTAAAAAGTAGCCATTTGCTCCATGAGCATGCAAATAACACTATTGCTGTAAAAATCAGAGGTGGATTGCAGAGACTTGACAGCAGGTGACTTGCATGCTCCATCTCCAGTTGGTCTTTTAGATTCTTTGGCTCCAAATGCTGTGCAGCATCATATCTTCTGCACCTCACAGCCCAGGGTGCTTTCAACAGTTCTTGTAAAGAGTAACATAAGAGTTCTCATCTTGGCCTGAGAGGTATTTGTAGGTGCATGAAAATAAGGATAAACTCTGCATCATTATGTACTTTTTCCCTGCTAAAAGAACAGGTAAAATTATCTGAAGGAAATGGCAATCAGACTGGATCTCAGAGTAAAGTGTCCAACAGGGTGAACTTTTCAAACTACCACCTCTGATTTTACAGCTATTAAAGGGCATTTATTTAAAAATCTTCACCTTTTTTATGGTACCCTTTTTTGAGATTAATTATGTATGTAAAATTCTCAATGAAGAATGCAGTATTTGAGGAACTCATGTAGAGTTTCAGCAGTTAGTCCAGTGATATTAAAATGAAACAGGACCAACTTTGTAGGGAGCAATTATAACATATTACGGTGTGAATTGCACACTGTGATTAAACTCATAGGAGGTACTCAGCAGCAGCATTTGCTTTGAAAGGGGCGCTGATTACCATTTGTACTATGCATTTTGGTAATCAGAAATCATTATGGAAAATATTACATCAACTAAACAAATACCCCCTTAGCATCATGAAATATACAGATTTTTTTTTTTTTTTTTAAGTAGCCGTATGCACGTAAATAAATACTTTTTTTTTGCATGGGACTAGCACTTAATCAGCACATGGAATTAGTATGCTGTCAGCCTACAGCAGGACCATGAGCTGCAGAATGAATGGTTTAAAGTTAAAATATCTCCTGGGGTTGGGTTTGTCTTCATGACTTAACTTCAGGCTGGTTGCAATGACACTCTAAACCATCATTTACTTGTGATTTATAAAAATAGCCTTGTGAAAGAATTAAACTAGCAAGAGGTGTTAACATTTACTTTGGAAGTCCTGAGTTATTTCTATTAAATGGCTTTCCCTAGGATTTAAGATGGGGGAGTCTTAAAGCTCTTACTACCTATAAAATACTAATGGGCCTGTTGCAAAGGTACTATAATTTTCTGGCATGTTTTGACACCTAATATTTTCAGGGATTTGAAGAGAGCTCCCGTCTAATGGCATTAACCAGTTTTATTAAGGCACTTTTGCCACTGCCTTCTGAGAGTGCTTCACATTGTCTCATGCAGCACCAGAGGGCTTTTGCATCCCCCCAAGTCTCCCGAGCCAGGGCTACACCTTCCCCCAGGCCAGGGGTCCAGAGCACAGCACAGAGGGTCAGCCTGGCAACAGATCCCACCCCTGATGGCCCAAAGCAAAACTTCATCCCAAGCCAGCAAACCAAACAGCTGCATGCTCAGGGATCCCTCCTTCCTTTCCCTTTCCCTCCTTCCTTCCTTTGACAGGATGTAATATAGATAAATCCTGTAACATTTCTGGCAGTTGGGGACCATGTGATTGCTTTAAGGATGTAAACTCATCTTTACTGTATCTTGATCATTTTGCTGCCTTCTCTTTCTGCCATACCATTTTGATTGCTTAACATAAGGTCTAATGTCAAGTAATAATAAAGCAATTACAAGAAATACAATTCATTCTAAAGTGCATTAAGCAAGAACTAAATTAAGGCACATAATTAACAACAACCAAAAAAAAAAAAAAAGGAAGATACATTAAGGACAAAATGTTTTAACCCCTATATTTCTTCCAGCATTAACTACCTTGGCATTAACTCAAAACCGGTAGGGAAAAATATAGATTCTATGCAGATGCAGTAGGGCTTTTACTGATTTATGAAGGGAGATTCACAGATCTGTCAGGCATGATCCTTTCTATATAGTAATAGACTCAGTTTAAACTGTCATGCTAATTTTTTTTTCTTGTCCATCTGGTCCAATTATTAGAAAATTGTACTCAAGAAGGCTCCAATAACAAACATGAAACAGCTCAATATTTCAGGTTGCCAGTATTTTTCTCATATTTGTTCTTTTTAATTAGAGAGCATACCAAGTTCCAACCACAGGACCCAGGCATTTATTAAGTGATAGAGAAACAGCACTATTTTATTGACTAATTCCCCAGGCTTTTATTATGTTTCCTAGCAAAATGTGATTTATAGGAAAGTTAATAAAGGTATCCTCACCTACTGCTCCTGGAGACAGGACATCTACAAGGGGCAGACATTCAGACTAATAAGTGAAATCACAAATCTGGAAGCTGAAATTGGATTTTATTTCTGTGAGTGCAGCAAAATACTGATGCAGACTTGGGCATTTAACATCTCTATCTTAACTGGCTTTGCCTACAAAATGAATGTAATAGTTTTTCTAGATTTTCACATTCTGCTAACTAATTAAAGCACTTACATTTTTTTAAAGATTCAATGCAAAAAAAAAATAATTAAAGTTTCATTTCCTCTATACCATGACCCATTTCTTCCTCTCAAATGTCTGAGACATTTTTTTAGTGACTGCATTCCTGAATTGAAAGTAACAACTTGAAAAGTGTGTTATTCTCAATTTCTTGCCATGCTTTGACTGATTTTTTCCCCTTTTTATAGCATTTCCTGTGTGATTAGCTCACGAAGGGAGCGTTGTGGCACGGGGACATTCTGTGGGCTCTGCTGATGCCTGAAGGGTGGCATCAGGACAGAGGAACACTGGAGGCTTGGCCCTGGTACATACATTCTTTCCAAATCCAGCTAGAAAAAAGAAATAGTACAAATTGGACAAAGGCAATTTAAAATAAATGCATTGATTCTCATTCTTAATAAGGTTAGGCATGCAATTGTGTGATGACTAATTTGTGTGCCTAATTACCATGATTGTATGTGCAAATCAAGTAATTATGGAAGTAAATAACCATAATCATTTATTTTCATGGGTAATTATTCAATTTTATGCACAATGCCAATAATTGGGTGTGCAAATTAAGCATGCAATTGTGCATGCATATTCAACACACACTTGTGTGTCTAATCTTTCCATAAATCTTTTTTTTTTCTGATTATTTTTCTTGTTTCCCATCCTTTACTCTGGTGTAGCATTACTGGGACACTCTTGCTTGAGGTAAGGATTTGAAAACTCTTCTATTCCAAACCTTCCTGACTTTTTAGTGGTTAATAGTTCTCCAGTGCAAGTGGACTGCTCTCTTGAAAGATGGCTTTTCATTCTCGGTCTTAGTGCAGGTGTACTCTTTTCCTAATTAGGCAGGGAATTTCTAAATGGGAGACTGAAATAGATACATTCTAAATAATATCCTAAAATATCTAAATAATATCCTAAAATATCCAAATAATATCCTAAAATTTCAAATACATCATTTTGTAACCTATTAAGCATGTTTTATAGAAAAGGTTTTTTTCTGCACACATATCCACAATTACCTTGGGGTTTCAGACATAATAGTGCCTTTGTCATGAAGAGGGACTTCATACTGCACTGTGCTGGAGGAGATGTCCCTAAGCTGCCATTAAAGGCAAGGAAAACATTGTACCTCTTTGCTTACCACACAGGTCTGATTTACAAAGCACTTTGGCACTGACCTAATTCAGTTCCCACTTAAGACACGTAGCAAGAAATCCCATTGACCTCAATACAAGCGAAGTTTATCACCGCTGAGCGCTTCTAAAAATGTCACCCCACTTTTCTGTCTTAAGACCTGAATTTGTAGGCACACAATCATCTTTAAGCATAAAGCATAAGCATATCTGTTATATGCTCAAGTTCTTGCAGCTGCAGGAGCCCGAGTGAGGTGTCTGACAGCAAGGTGCTGATCCCCAGGTGCCAGGCTGGTTATTCCCGTGTGGCTCCAGGGAAGGTGCCCCAGACAGAGCTGCTGGGCTGTTCCCAAGTCATGCCTGTGGCCAGGATGCAGCTCTGCCCAGTCTGGGCAGCTGTTCAGGGTCCTGCCTGTACAGTACCCATGCCATAGGGGCTCTAGTTTGTCACTCTTTCCTCCCCTGCTCTTCCTGCAGCAGGGAGGCAGGGGAAGCACCCTGGCTTCACTCTGCCTCAGGAGTGGCTCATTGCTCTGTTTAACCAAGGGATTTAATTTCCATTGTTTGTCTTTTGTGTCCCTTTTCATTCAGATAAATTTCCCCAGCCTCATGGATGCTAATCTCATTGTTCAGGAATCAGCAAAGGGTAATTAGTTTCTGCAGTAATGATCTATCTGTCACAAGATCATGGCCTTTCATCACACACTACCTCAGGTGTTTTCTAACTAAGCCCAGGGAAAAGGAGCAGAGCTGTTCCATGATGTTCAGTCAGGTGGGGAGGTGCCATGGTACATGGCAGCAAGTCCCACCACCCATACAGGGCATCCAGCCAGCAAAGCCTTCCAGTCCCAGCCCCAAACATCATCACCCCAGAAAGGACTTCCTAATGTCAGAACCTGACCTTCTGGGTGGGTAAGAAAATAGTAACAAGAAGAACCAAACCTCCCATCCTCAACCTGTTTTGATATTTCAGAAGAGAAATGAATTCTCTTTTTAGCTATGAAGTAATTTTCCTCAGCATGGTATGGTTTCCTATGGCCAGAGATTATAAAGGTCAAAACCAGAATACAGCTCATTTTTGTTAAGATAAGACAGCTTGCTCATGTTGCAAAGCATTTCTCCCAGCTGTTCCTTTTCATAGGGAATTTTTAAATTTTAGGGTTTAAAGCATTCTGAAGTAAAAAAAAAAAAAAAAAAAAGAAAGACTCAAAAGCAGAGCTTTGTATCAAACAAAGCTGTTTTGCTGAGTATTCTCCTGGCAGCAGTGTCAGACCTTTGTCACAGCTGGGCTTCCCAGCTTGGGATGGGACCTGCAGCCTTGGGCAGTGTCACACATCGTGCCCTGTCTCTGGGGCTGAGCCATCTCAGCTCAAAGTGGTGTCCCACCCTAACATGCCCTTTTCCCATAACCATGAGCACTTTCTGGGCTCTTTCTCTCTGCCAAAGAGTCCAGATGTTTCTTCATGTGTAGTCTTTAATTGCCAGGCTAACTTGGCTTTCTACTGGAGCCCATCAGAAGGTTGCATGCTCAGTTCTACATGTCCCATCACTGAGAACCTGTGTAATGTAATGTAATCTATTCTTTAAAAATATAATGAACAAGAAACTTTCATTCCAGAAAAAGTTTAGCTACACTTTTAGGAAAGGGCTGTTATTGTTAAATTTTATGTATCCTCCCCATAATATCGCCACCTTTAAATATACATACACACACACAAAGGCATTTTGAATTATAATGTCTAGGAGAAGATAGTTTTCAAAATATTCATAAATGAGGATAATTAAGCTGGGTTCCTACATAGTAATATGGCCACTGAAGTCAAAGTGGAGAGATAAGTCACTAATTATAAACAATAAACACTGAATGTTGTCATTTTACAATTCTGCTGACTTGACAGGGCTGCAGCTGCCTTATGGAAAGTCTCACTAAATGTTTCTTTGTGTAAGAACAATTCTGCTTATATAGCCTATATTTTCCATATTTCCCTATCCTTATTCTGACTTACTGGAAACATTTGCATTAAAAAAAGTATCTTTGTTTCTTAAGAGTTCATCTGCTTTCCTGCTTATCATGCACATGCTGAGAAAATTAGCTCAGCAGCCACAAGAAATGCCTGTTTCCCCAGGTCAGAAATCCTTCTGCCATAATGAATTGGAGTGACTTGGAGACAACACCTGATCTGCTTTTTCAGACAGATTCAGTGTCCTGCCTCCTGCTTTTTCAGATTCAGTCAAAGATAGTGCTCCAACCTGACAGGATGTGACCTTGGAGAACTTTGGAGAACACAGGGCAAACTGAAATTCCAAGTTATTTATTTGGAGTTAAAAAATTCCTCTGGATATTCACAGAAATATTCCTGCTGAAGAGGTATTGCTGTCCAAAAATGGCACAATAAACAGCTGAACAAGAATCCTAGAAAGCCAATTGGTGCCTTGGCAGGGTTTGAACACCAGAGCTCAAGGAGCATCTACATCTGCAAAAAGGCTCAAAATAATACAGTTGCATTAGGTATTTCCTTGTCTGGAACAAGTGTCTGAACAGGAGATGGCTTTGTGGTGAGCTGAACAGCAAAGGAAAGTGATTTCTGGTGAGATTGGAACCTTTTGTTTCTTGGTAGCTTAACCAAGAAGAAAAAAGGATTTACTGGAGAATCAAGGATGTTGCCCTGAATGTTCGGAAACAGAACACAAAATAGAGCATTCACTAGGAAACAAAACCAATGTTAATTTAGTAAAAATATTTTTAAATTCCTTTATATGAGAGGCAGCCAAACCCACTAACAGTCATATGTCTTGAAAATTACCACTAATCAAATCATGCCCTTCCCTTCCCTAGTAAAATGCCTTGTGCCCTGCTGTTTGCCACACTTGTCTTGTTACTCCTGATTATACCTGTTTGAGATTTATTCTTCTACTTAAATAGAACAATGCTGTTGTCTCAGTGAGGCTGTTACTTGTTTCTTATGACCACTTAATGCCATCCTGTGGAGCAAAATCATTCCTTTGTTTGCTCATCTTGGTTTATGTGGTACTGGAATTCGAATAAGAAGTAATCACTTGGGCATCCTGTTTCTTACCAGTCTGGTGCTGTCCTCCTGGCAATGGCAGGAGTATTGATGTGGTGAAATTAGGGCTTGGTTGATATCAGTGTCTTGGGCAGCAGAGAGAAGGGTGACCACCGAGAGAACCCAGCTCAGACCAGTTGCTACACTACAGACAGTGGGTTTATACTTCATGTGCATTTGAGAAGTTCCCTTCTGCCAGCAGCTAATTGTGCTGCCTGCTTCTTGTTTTGTGTGAATGAGCTCTCTGTTTGCAGTGGCTGTGCTTCACAGGATGTCTCCTGCCCTCTGGCCCGTGCAGAGTGACAGAGGCTGGGCTGCAGGATGCCCTGAACAGCAATGGGAACAGGTACCGTGCAGGGGAGGACAGCTGCCAGCTCTGCCTCCAGCCTTACCAGGCTCCTGTTTGTTTCCTCTGGTGCCTTGGAGGAGATCCTTTCTCTTGAGCAGCAGAAGCCAGAGCACCTTCCTTTTGTTTCCTACCTGTACAATAAATTCAGAGTGCTGCTTGCTCAGTAGTATTCTCTTGGTGAGGCAGTGAGGAGATTCTGTGACCATTTGCTTGAGGGCAAGATTTGCATCTGTATTTGTCTTGCTATCATTTAGCTATAAAACACAGGAAGTAATCTTTTCCTATGTCACAGACATGATATAGGCAGCTCAATTAAAGTTTATGAAGCATGATCTGAGATCTTTTTAACTCAGAGCTTTACAGATATGCAAAGCAAGATTTTCAGTTATTCATTTCTGTTTGCAATAGTTCACATCTTACTTTTTTCAAGCAGAGCAGTACCTTGATCAGGAAATAAGTCTGATTTCATGGGAAAGAATGGGATTTGAGAAGGAAACCAAAATGGTAATTATTAATTACATATTATAGCTTCCCTAGCACACAATTGTATCCACATCCATGGAATACACTACATGGACTGGATGGTAGGACTTCATGCTGTGATTTCTCTGCTTCAAAATATATCATGCTCATGTATGCTAGTCTGTGAAAATATGCTTGGAAATATTTTGGGATGTAGCATCTGATTTTTCTGTTGACAGTAATCTGCCTGTGGTCATATAAAATACCTCCTAGCTTAGATGTGACAATGAACAGTGAGGATTTGTTTGAGAATGGTTTAGAAAAGAAGATTTACTTTGCTTTGAGGGCAGCTGGGAAGACTCATTTTATTGGATTACAGAAAGTGAGAGCAGTAAATAAAACCTGATCCCCAATATTTAATATATGAGTGTCATGAAAGAAGTAAAGATTAACTGTCATGTCAAGATGCAGTAACTGTAAGTCTGCTGGTTAGCTGTTTAACTGATAGAATTAAAAGAGGAGCAAACAGAACCCATCTGCCCACCCTTTGTTTTTCAGAGGACCAAGAAATGGAAGCTTTGAATTCTAACAGGCAAAAGGTTTTCTGATCATTTGCCAGCCCTCTCTCATCTCACTGATTTGAGTGATCCTGCCAAGTTACATAAAAACAGTATCTTTAAAGTGTCTCAAGACACTCTGTTAGATCACCGTAGCTCCAATATTTTAACAAAAGCATGTAATTTTCATCATCAGAGCACTATTCTTTATTTAGGCTCACCATTAAACTGGGAAATCCTTATCTAATGAATTTTGTTGTGTAGCACTCGTGGCATTATTAGGAGCAGGTGAAGCATCTCTAACTCACACCCCCTAAATTGAATCTGAGTTCTTTGCTTCAAACTTTGTACAGATTGAAATGCTAAAGCTTTTTTACTGGCTTCATTTGAGCCTCTGTCACAGTCCTGAATCAGTTGTGGAGCCCCTGTATCAATGAATAAGGTAAATTATGTATATGAACTAAAAATAACAGGGTGATACACTGTGACCTGCCACAGACTCTTTCTGAATTTATATGAACCAAAATACATTAGCAGTGAATAACATCTTGTTATGGAATCCTTAGAAGTGATATAAAACCAGTTTTGTTGGCACATCACAGTAAGAACTGGGGTCATGACAGTCTATTTGATGGAACAGCAGATACAGTGGAAAAGTTCAGCACTGTGCCTCAGAACCTGCTGTTGTTTTCCTGAGATGACCTAACATCTGTGGCTTGAAAACCCTCAACATTTCAATCTGCCTTTGGCTTATATTAGTAAGTTCTGTCAATAAATGAGTATTTATTTTAGTTAAATATCAGGCATTTACAAAAAGCATGGGAGCATGATCATAATTACATTATAACTATGTTTTCTCTGTCATCTTTTCTTGGACTCTGTGTCAACAGTGTCCATACAAAGAACTAAAGGCACTTTGGCTGTAGGCTCAGTGCTGCCACTTCAGATTTCTGGCTTTTGAGCTAAGATTTAACCACAAAGCCTCAGCTGAACTTTGTGGCTATGTACTTAAAAGATGAGTTGGCACCTTTAAATCAGTTCAGCCCATGGGCCCAGAGGAGAGAAAAGTCAGCTCCAGAGTGCACACAGATGCACTGAAGCTTTTTCATCCACATGTGGGCAAACTTTTATGTTGAAGCTATATTACATTGCCAAAGGCAAACAAAACTACTTTGCTAGGTAGTCTTAAAGTTTATTTTTACCTGATGATGACATTTGCATTGGGAGTGAGGTACAGCAGCAGAAAGCCCACAAGGGCAGCATCAATGGAACAGATATTGAAAAGAACAAAAAAACCCCTGTTTCTTTTTAAGTCCTCCATACTTGTAAATGTGAGACCTATTGCTGTGATAAATGAAAGGGTCATGAGCCAATGCACCAGAGGAGGATGAAATAGCACAGCTGTGTGGAATACAATACTGACTTTTCAAAGTTTGTTTAAAATCAGGGCAGCCAGTCCAGCCCAGTCTGGCTTGGGCCAGGGTTTACTGAGGGGAATGTGCACTCCCCTGGGCAGCTGCACAGCTCTTGCTGTCTGGGACAGCATTTTCATAATGAGCAGTGTGTCACTAACGATGTATCCCCAGCCTGCCCTTCCCTGGGGCCTGGAGCTCTGGCTCCCCAGCCCTTCCCATCCTTTCCCAGCCAGTCTGGCTGCCATGGAGTCAGAGCAGTTCTCCTCCCCTGTCTCAGGCCCAGCTGGAGCTCCAGCCCCCAGTAAAACCCCAGGTGGGTCCCACTGCTCAGGGCTGGGCTGCTCCTCAGCACTGCAGGGCCGCCTCTGCAGAGGGGACCAGGAAAAACTGGAGCACAATGGACCATTAGCTGCACCTACAGGGCTGCTGCCAGAGTGTCTGAAAAGCTTGTTTTAAAAACCAATCTGATTGCAAGTAGGAGTAATTTCAGTGGTCTGCACTTCTTTGCTCTTATTTTGTGTATTGCAGTATGTGTCAGTGAGCAGAACTTAATAATACTTCACCCATATGAACCTTGGTGATTGCATGCAGCTTCAACAGAATAACAAAATTAATTCTCTGATGACTTCACAGCAGTTTTGGGGAATAATAAGCTGACCTTTTGCATTTATTTTGTACACAGAAACCACTACAAATTTATTAAAAAAAGGGATCTGCAGATTAATGTTTTAAGTGTTATTGAAAACAACAACTTTTGTTATTTATATAGATTTAAAATTCTACCTACTTGAACCTGTTAGGGCACATGATTTAAAACACAAGTATAAAAATGTCATATAAGATTCAAATATTATAGGCTTCTAAAATGTGCATACTCTGAATAGCAACTCCAAATAATGTCAGTGAAGAATACAGGTAATGTAAAACTTTACTGCCTTCTATCTCACAATAAATCATACACCAATCACTGTAAGTCTATTGCCTCATTTAAAAATCAGTTACGTAGTTGAATCATGCTACTTTTAGGTCATTCTTTTAATGAGTAATTTCACTGGTATATCACCATCCAATATCACAGTATTATAATCAATTAAAATAAAAACAACTCAATTATTTGTAGCTAAACATAACAAACACTGTTTTGTATATATGCAAACTTCATTTCCACCAGAATTAGAGTAGACCCTTGTCCTAAGAGCCAGTATAATTTCTCATTTTCAATCTTAAAGAATTGTTATAGCTTGAGAGAGAAATTTATAGAGACGTGAGTTCCATCACTTGTTATAATCAACTGTACAGTCTGCTCTGGAATGTTTTGGTCCTCAGAGTGGGGATTATGGCCAGTGCTTGTACTATGATCTACATTGCTTGAATTCTCTGGCCTACCCCTTCTATTAGAAAAAGGTCCAAGTACACAAAAGAAGTCTGTTTGTAACTCAGACAGGAAAACTTGTCAGGAGGTTTGCTGACCACAAATTTCATTTAACTAGTTTTACTAAAAGCAACTTAGTCCACAGGTGCATTTTGCATTCAAATTATTTTTCAGCAAGATCTTTTCCTAGTAATATTAAAATCTGTTTATAAAGCCTGTAAGTGGTTTATATAATAAGATTTTTAATGAGTTGAAATATTAAATTAATTTGTGTAGAAGTGCTCCAGGTGCTGATATAACCAACTTAAACACTGTACATCGTTAACTTTATCATAAGCTTTAGCTTCTCTTCATGCAACAATATACAGCTCTGCAGTAGTAACTATCAGCTACTCTGCCCTGCAAACTGTGTTTTGTGGACTGCTCAGCAGGATTTCTGTGGCTGGGGTGCCTGAGCCCCACTGCCAGAGTCACCCATGTGCTCACTCAGCCCCGGGTAGGCTCATCTGGGCTGGTCCTCAGGCCCTGTGCTCTTTGCTGCAGGACACAAGTGAGAGCAGCCCAGTGGCACCACAGCCTCATCTGCTGAAGCCCAGCTCAGATCAGCTCTGTGTCCTGTGGGAGCCTGGGGAGTCACATTTTCATTCCTCTGCTTGTAGCTGAGATTTGCTTTCTTTGAAAGCAAAGCTGTGGAAATGAGCCCCCATGTTTGCTGTGTGAATGACCAGGGCACACCAGATGAAGCATGTCTTAACCTTACCTTGCAAATCTTAACTTTGATTTACCTTGTTTGTAAATCAGAATCAGTTATGGGATTACACAGCAAGCAGAAAGCCAGAGTTTTGCATTCTGCAGTTAATACTGAAGTGTCTGGCATTACATGTGCAAATTATATTGTCCTTTCATTACCATCTACTGGTTTGATAGGAAAATTATGCTCCTAACTTTTAAAAAGCAGGGGTTTGCCTGCTCAGAGGAAACCTACCTCAGGGTTTTCCAGAGTAACTAATCTTCCTTGAGAGTTGCTGGCAGAAAAGCCATGTGTTACTGCATCTCATGCCTGTTCATGTAACTGGGACTTGGAGTATGTCTTGTCATATGACCAAATTGTCTTCCCCATAATGGGGAAAATTTCTCTTTACCTAGTGATGAGGGTATAGGGTATGCTTCAGTGTTTGGATAACTGGCCAACAGTAGGTGAGGAGTGAAACAATCCTCATCATACTTAATTTGCCAGAAGTTGCCTAAAACAGACAATGTGAGTACCTTTCCTAGAGGTCACCTAATTAATTTATATGTCTGTGGTAGCATTCTCTTTGTTGTTTGCATTTTGCTTCACTTCATATACTCTGCATTTGCCTCCTTACATTTTGTTCTTCTGTCTGAGGTTTGTTATTGTAGCTCAGTACCTGAGGTTTCAGGTACTGAAAAATCACCTGGTGAGTTGGAAGTATAACATGTTTTGTCTTGATTTTGATTTTGGCTTCAAGAAGCTTGAGCTGGCATGAGAAAAGCTCCATTTCTCCAACACTCTTTGCTGGGCCAGTCACAATAGCTCACCCTGTCTCAACTCCTTGAGCCACCAAGTGATGTTAATGATATGTACCTCTGTCAAGTGCCGGAAGAACAGCAGCATTATAAATAAAAACAAAGCAGTGTACTGCTTCATGGCACAGATTTAGCATCTGGCGTTAGCTGAAGTTTCTTACCCTGGGGAACCAAGGGGCTGCTGGCTAGACAGGCTTGGAAGGGTAACATTATGTGTCGGTCACTCTGGCAAGATCTACATCCTAACCAGAGAATAAAATAGCTAGACAGGCTACTTTTGCCGTAGGGATGATAATGGCAATCTCACTCCAAACAAAAAAGAAAAGAAAATAATTTTTTTATTGATAACGTTTGGTTAAGGTATATGGTTATTGCCACTCACTCTTAATTAAAAGATATTAAATGGTGTCAGTGAATCAGTAGTGCTGAGGAACACAGAGCTGCTGAATATTCAGCAAGGTTAAGTGCAGCTATTGAGGCACCCACCATTGCAGCAAATGGGCTGCAACATCAGATTTTCACATATAGGGCCAGTGCTCTCAAACTGTGGTGCAGCTCAGCTGTTCTGCCTCCCTTCATGAGATTGATGGGGATTCTGCTGTGCTTGCCACACTCCAGTGCAGAGCACTGGAGGGCATTCGGCATGTTGAGAAAGGTCAAAACAAGACTACATCAGCTTCTGAACCTAAAAACTCTGAACTCTTTGCTACCTATTAGGATGAACGAACAAAAGCTGTGTTTTGATGTGTGACATCCCAAAGAATTGCTTGAGGCAGATGAGAAAGTTACTGCTACTTAAAGGATGGAGCAGTTGTCTGCAAGCTTCATCCCTCAGTGCAAGCACTGCAGCACAGCTCCAGCAGGCTTCAAACAAAGCTGTGTCCTCAGTGAACTGGCTGTAGGTTTGGTAATGAAGTGCTCATCCCAACAGTCATTAAAATTTTGACATCTTTAATTTGGTTCAAAGGAAAATATTAATTGTTTATTTTCAGGTACTATGAAAGCTGAGATAAACAATGCTTAAAGAAATTTACCACAGCCTGGCACGTGCTACCAGTAAATCACAGTTTCTGCATTTTCAAAACTTGTAATATGGCCTGTTCCAGCCTGTTGAGAGGTATGGTAATCTCTGTTGGCAGAATGTGTAAATAAACCTAAAATAAAGACAGCTCAGTGTGCAAAGCCCCGGTCACAGAGCAGGAACAGCAGCAGGAGGGAAGGAAGGCAGCGTCTCCCAGCCTGGGCTGGGGCACACAGCAGCTGTGGGAGGTTCTCCTCTGTTCGGGGAAAATACTAATTAAGTAGTTTGTTTACTCCTGGCCAGACACGCTCTCCTCAGAGCTGAGTGTGAGCACAGGGCTCCAGGCTCGCCGGTGTCCCCACTCGCTGGGTGCATCACCTCACCCTCCAGCCCTGGCTGGTCCTTTCCTGTGCCGAGGGCTCTGCAGGGAGCCTGGGCTGCACACAGTGCTGGCTCTGCCGTTTCAGCTGCTGTCTCTATGCTAAGATGGGTCATATACAGTCTTGACCTACACTTATGTGTAAATATGTTAATTTTTTGCAGGTTACTAACTGCCCTGTTTGACTTTGAAAAAATATTTTTCATATATTTCTTCCTCACATAAAAATGATATTCTAGACACTGGCTTCTAATATCCTGGCTATTATGCTATCAGCACTGATGAGTTTAAAACTAGGAATTAAAAAAGCAAAATAAATGTTTAGCTTTTTGCCTGAGTCCTCATCCATGCGCACTTATTAATTTGAATATACAAGCTATTTTTTTTTCTGTTTATATTACAATAAATGAAGGTTGCCCAGAGGAGAAGAAAAACCTGTGCTTGTCTGGGAGGAATGTGATGCACAACAAGCAAGAGACTGACCCTCTTAATGTCATGCTGCTATTGATGATGTGCTTAAGTTCTGCTTCTTTCTTTATATGGGTGCAGGCTGAGGCAGGGCAGCCAGGCTGCCTCAGAGTGTGACTCAGGGAACAAGTATGTAACTCACAGCTCGATGTGGTCAGCACTACACCCGCCAGGAATTTCTTCTGGCAGCTCTACCAAGTTGTGAAAGAAATACTGTGGAAAGTTTCTGTTCCTCAGATTTTCCTCTCATCAGATCAGAAATTCCATTGCATAAATGTAACAGATTCGTAGAGAGGCTTCCATAATTGCTTTTCTTCTTGGTCTTTTCCGGAGTGCAGTTTTCTAGTTTTTGTTAAAATTTAATCAAGGCTGAATTAATACAGTGTATAATGTTTTTCAGTTACAAGTTGTGTTAGAATTCCTCGTAGTTTAATTACTTTTACATTTGGTAAAAACCTGAACGTAGGAGCAGCTATCCCTGTCTTCAGACTACATTTACTCTTGTGACATTTAATAAAAGCCCCATAAATCCAGAATTAAAAACAATTTAAATTCTGCAGCCAGATCTGTGGAGTCAGTGCTGCTTTGCTGAAACCTATACATCACCTCCAGCTTAATTAAAATCTGCCTGCTTTTATTAATTGACAATTGCAAATGTAGAGACTAGACCAGAATGTAGTTATTTTCTGGCACTCTTCTCTCTCCTTTCAGCGTGTTCTGCTGTCTACATGGCTCACACATGTAATCCAAGGGAATTTCTTGAGTCACCATTGCCTAAATTGTGCAGCTAATACAATACCAGATGCTTAATGCTTTCAATACCTAGAGAAACAAAGAGTGGGCATTCCAAAAAGGTTCCAGTAAGCTGGATTTACAGATCATTACAGCTACAGACATGGCATGGTGTGAATTTATCTACTAACCTTGAAATCTTGCCCTTAACGGAAACCATGTTAAAGTGAAGCATTTCTTTACAAAATCCAAAATAGAAGAAGCTACGATGGCAAATACAGAAAGAGAAGTACACTTGCCTGGAAATCAAATTTAATTGCTTGTCCTGCCTCTCTGTAGGCAGCTGACAGGCTGTGGGTGGCTAATGGATCCACGCTGTAAGGCAGTGCCTTCCCTGAGACCCTGGGCTGCAGGGAGCCACCAGCTGACACCCCCAGCTTCCTTTTCTGCCCTCCTCACTCTCTCGTGGGCATTCAACATCACATCTTCTCTCTTTGCCTCGTGTGTTATTGATTCTCAGCTAATTTAGGAGGCAATTTCAAAGTTGTTCTGGGTGATCAAAGGCCCCTACTTTTTTTGAGATGCCTACTTCCCTTTGGTAGACTTGGCACCAAAATCCCCTGTACTTAATGAGGCAACTTAAAACTATTGGCCATTGAGAAGTGATTTACTTTTGTGGTAAGACAGTGTCCAAATCTGCACTGAATCTATACATGTGTCATACTTTACACAAACCTATAATGGAGATTAATGCTTGTGGCTTATTATTGACTCTTGATTGGCACCATGTGTGAAAGATGGATATTTGGATCACTTTAGGATGATGATAAATTTGGGGTGTTCCACCTAATGTCCTATGTTTTAGAGATACTCTGATAGTCTCAGTTAAAAATCTTGATTCATGTATTGCTAAGTTCATGTTTCAGATCAGTTTAGTAAGGCAGCTCACACACCTTAGACAGCTTAATACATTAGACTGACTGTACTTCCAGGACTGAAATTATTTAAAAATTATCTTTCTGACCATGACCATTGAGATCATTATGTTATTTACTGAAAACTGGTCATATAAAGTGTAAAATCACCACAAGGGAAGGAGCCTGTAGCTGATCAGAATCTTCTTGAATACTTGGGAATTCAAAATACAATTTTTTTAAGTCCCATAAAATTTGCGTTTTAATTAATTTTTTGAATGGGGTACTTTCTTGTGGCAGATAAGAAATTCAAAGGCATGACTGTCCAGTTACCAAGGACCTCCACTGTGTGTATTACAGTTTGGAAGGTAACATTGTAGTTACATTGAAATTTTGGACTCAACTCTAAAGCTCTTTTTCTTCCTCAGCTACTCCACTGTTGTTCTCGAGACTTGAAAGAATCAGTTTGTCCAACAATAGGAATATATTATAATAATAATAATTATTATAATATAGGTAGGTATTTGTGGTTTTTGGATGAAAGCTTATGTGTTAATAAAACTTGACATGACTTGTTGCAAACCTCTCCAAAATAGTACTTCAGTCAAACCTGCTTGGCTTGCTTGTGTCCTTAAAGAGAGAAATAGAGCAAAAAGAAAACAGAAGACTGTGAAAATCAGTCCTGAAGTTTTTGTTGTCTTTGCCTTTTGCACGACTAATGCATTGTTCAGCTGAGTGTGGTTTCAACAGGGCACTGAGCAAGCACGATGCAAGTAAGAAGCAAGCTGAGGAGTAGGCACACCTTGGACACTGTAATGACAGACTGGTGCTTCCCTGTTTACTGGTAACAAAAACCTGTGGGGCCTGAACAAGAACTGTTGTGTACTAAATCTTTCCCTTTAACTCAGCATGAGTGACTGCCGTTTCCCTACTATTAAGAACTTGCCTTTAGCAAAGTTAGACAATCAGAATCCAGAGTTCTTAGAGTTTAGGTCTAGTGGTCCCTGAGCTTGAAGTTTGGGATTATCACAGCAACATTTTGATTGCAACTAGGAGTGAAAATCAGTGCAGGGCAATTCCTGCCTGAACTAAAATAATAAGCCAGAGCTGAAAAAAGGACTGTAAAGATAGGTAAGCAGAGTCTCTACAGCTTTCAGAACCATGTTTGGGCAGAGCCATATTTTGTTCAGCGATGCACGCCTTTAATCGGAGCGAGCTGCCTTGCCTCAGGTTGGGCTGGAGCTGGGAGATCTTTTGTGCCTCCAAATACCCTGTTCATCCTGTCTAGCACTTGTATGTGTCAGTGGCCTTGATCCCTTCTCACTCCTGTCAGAGAGTTCCTGTGCCCTGAGGCCAAGGCTTAGCTCTGCCTGCCCTTGTGCAGAAAACAGGAGGGATATGACTGCCCTGACTCCAATCCCCTAGAAAACCTGCACCAGGACTGCTGCAGTATTTTGATTACTTACTACAGGATGATGGCTTCTACTTTACATGCTCTGTGCCTACAGTGGTTGTAAGCTATCAATTTTGCCCTTTTAAAATAATATTTTGCATCTGCTAAGTCACGACATTAGACAGCAAACACAATATTGGACTGATAGCTGAATTTAGAAATTAGTAGAGAAATACAGACATGTAATTTTGACACAAAGATGATTACTATAGTCCAAGCCACGAGGAATCAGCCTCTCACTGGATGGCATCTCATACTGCTGATGGTATTTGTTAAAAGTTGCTGCTATTCATGATGGAAGTTGAGATGATAGCTGCTGTTTATTCTGAAAATGCAGATATCTTTGTTGGGTTCAGATATTGCAAAAGGTTAATGAGATGTTATGTCACAAGTGGCCAGAAATTCTCTGAAATTTGCAAGCAGACGGTTTGTAATGCAGTGTGACAAGCTGCTCTTGTTCTCCAGCTACATCAGCACTCCTAAAGGACAGTAGACTACACAGAAGATTACTCTTGAAATTATAAAGTAAATTAGTTTAGGGGATGGCAAACTGATTTTTTTTTAAACAATATCCATCTGGATACATAATGAATTTAGGAACAGAATTATTTCTGACTTCCATCTCTCATCTATAGCTCTTCTACTCAGCACCCATTTTCAAATTTCCAGTGGGTTGTTTTGCCTTTTACCACTTAACATTTCTGTAACTCTTCATGCTGCATATGAAAGAAAACTATATCTACTTTGTATGGTTGATAGAGCAACTTACCATTTTTTCATGGAAAATATAATTTAGTCTAGAGAAGAATATTTGTAACCTCAGAAACACTGGGGATTTTTCTATTATTTCCAAATTGAAAAGACAAGAGTTAGGTTGACAAGGAAAATTACTGAGGTGCCTTGATCTGTTGTCCATACTTCACCATCTGTGAGATTTTTGTTTGCCGTAGCAGGTCAACTTTAAATTACAGCTAACATATCACGAAGTTTCTGTGGTGCATGAGGAATAGAAAAAAAACCTTGCAAAACATTAGCTTATGGATTGCTTCCTTAAAAAAGTGCTTTTTTTAACCTTACCACCTAAGGCCTGATAGGTCACTAATTCTACCTGTGACAGTGATGTCTCAGTTTCTAATTATTCAGGGATCAGAGCTGCACCTCTCCCAGAATCTCATTTGGAGCATGGGAGCGCATGTACCGGTCCCAGCCTGAGCAGAGCCTGGGAAGGGGCTTTGGTGTTTTCTCAAGGATTGATGTGAGGCTCTGGCTACACTGCAGGGAGAGTTTTAGCTGCACAAAAGCTCACCAGTGCCCCAGTTCAGGTGGCAGCCCTAGGGGTGGTGTGGTGGCTGCAGGGTGGCAGCAGGGAGGACACTGTGCTGTCCCCAGCGTGGGCTGCTGTGTGTCAGTGCCACAGCGCCGGACCCTGCAGCTGCCCTGGCTTGGTGGCACCCCTGCAGCCTGGGTCAGCAGTTTTGGTTTTGAGAAGCAGTGCTGCAGAAAGGTTTGCATGTGCAGCTACTTGGGCAGATCATCTTCAAATAGTCTCACAAGGTATTTGTATCTTTCACTTAAATTCTCTGAGCATTGCCAGCTGCAGTGACTGCTGTATTCAGTGAGTGAAAAGATTAACAGCAACTGAACATTGTAATTGGTCCTTGCAACCTGGATTTCTTTTCTGCTATAAGCAAAACCACTATTCACATCTACCTTTTAGCATGAAAACAACTTCTACTTTTTGTAGTCATCTTTTTATTTTTTTCTAAAACACAAACCCCAATCCCCGCTAAAGGGTGTTATTTAATAACTTTGTTGTATAGGTTGTGTCAGTTGGGTCAAATTTGCCTCCTGTGTTGAACCTCCCCGTACTTCACTCCACAGAAACCACAGGTCTGTGAAATTGATATGCTAAAAACTATTTCAGCTGAGTAGATCTGAAAGACTAATGTTATATATAATATTTAATACAGAAAGATGCTTAAGTGATCTCTGTCAAATTTGCTGCTAGACAAATAGACCAGTGGGAAAAGTATGTACAGTAAAGCAATTAAAAACCAGAGTGTCACAATGTATCCCCATAGCTACATTTTCCTAGGGGTATTTATGATGCCCAAATCCTGAAGTGAAGAGTGTGTGAGGACAGCATGAAAAGATAATAAAGGAGAGGGGAAGAGACTGTCCCTTGTTGAGTGTTTCTGATGTAGGAACAGTATGGAGGTGGTGGTACTATTGTAGGTTCACTCCACCAGGAGTAGGTGACTAAAATGTTGCTTCCATGAGTCTCATGGGTAAGAGACAAAGTGGCCACTCAAGAAAGCAATTATGTATTTTATCTGTTAATTTCTGAATTTCTTAATTTAAAAAAGCCTGCGTCTCCCCAGGATGCTTTAAACTCCAGTGCCTTGCCCTGCAAATAATTCTGGCTTGCTGTTGGCTTTGGGTCAACTGCAGCTCCCTCACAGCCCACCAGCTTGTGTAGTGCCCCAGCAGTCAGCCTCCTTAAATGATGCTATAGATCCACCTCCCTGCATTGCTCAAGGAAACACTTTAACAGCAGTCTTCTTCAAGGCCATGATGTTTCAGTGTGGCAAAATGAACAAATTGTCTTTTCATTGTTTCCTTTCTAAGCTATATAGAGGCTATTTGCTTTGCTTGTCACAGCTTTGCTTCTATAGCACTTCCCTGAAAAGCTTTTGACCAGCAAGCACTCCATGGAATGTGCTAGATGGGAAAACATCTGAATATGCATTTCCTGCAGAAATCATCCAGGTTCCAAAAATCATACAGTTCTTAAGTGGAAAAACATACTGCAAAGCTGCTATTTCCTGTCTTTGGGGGGGGGGGGGGGGGGGAAGAATTCCATGGGAATATCATTCACAGAAATACTTCCAATAAGCTCTATTTCATGGACTTTCTTACTTACATCTTCAGAAATTAATGATTTCTTTTTAAGTCAGCAATGGCTTGCCCAGTGAGAAAGAGTATACTGCCACCAATACTATTAATTGTTTAAAATATTGTCATAATGTATTTTAATAACTTTGTGAAGATGATAAGGATTTTAAATAATACTTATTCCTCTTGTAAGAGAAGAAGCATTGTTTGGCTCTATAGTTAACAATAGTGCAGTTATTTCTCTCTTTAGGAACACCATATACTCTCCCAAGGAAATACTGCTTTCAGTTTTAGGAATGGTTTATTACTTTCAAAGTTTTCAGATCATTTAAGAGATTTCATTTTCAAAGATTCTCACTCTGGAGGAATGCCCCTTTGAGGATTTCCTCACAGAAAGAGGTGTCTGCTTTGAAGATTTTCATTTTTTAAAAAATAGTCACATTTCTGGGATGTCCTCTTTGAAGACATTTTCTGTATCACTTAAAAGGTTTTCATTTTAAATATCTTTTACCACCATGGACAGCATCCACTTGAAAATATTTTTCCTCTGTGATATTCTTTTTGATAATTTATACAGTCTTGTAGGAGTCCATAAAATAATCCCTATCAAAAAACCCAGGAACATAATGCCATTTCTACATAAGGTGCAAAAGCATGTGGAAGAACTTAGGATAGGATGTTATGAGAGCACAGTTTTGGAAAAATTGTACAAAAATAATTTCATTTTCTAACATCAAAGGATAAAGTGGAAAGGTGAGCTCATCTGTCACTTATATGGCCTTTTAAAAATTACTGTGAGACACTTTTTACTCCTTTTAAATTATTTGAGTTCAGAGTTCAAGTTCTGGTATTCCTGAAATCAATAGCAAAAGTCCCATTTCAGTCTAGCTGTACAAAGAATATTCTTTAAAATTGCTATGAGCTTTCTTTGTTTGAGAATGTATTGCTTTAATTTGCGACTATTTTATTGGAGATTTGGAATATTTTCCTTGGTGGTGTTTTTTTTTTTTTTTAAATGTGTTCTCCATTACTTTTTTGGTCACCATTTTAGTAATCATAATTATCATATCTGCAAAACTAGGCAGCTTCAGAGCTTGTACAAGACTGGGCTTATTGTGTATATTACATAAAGTCGTCTCTCAGATGTTGGTCTGGCATTAAGAAGCAGAGAAGTTCTACCCTTTTTTTTTATAACATCAACAGACACGTTTGCATTCAGGGAAAAAAAAGGCAAAGGAAAAAAAAACAAAGAAGAAAAAAGCTAAAGAAAAATATTCATTTCACTTCTTGCCCCTGACAGAAAACAGCTGCAGCCATGGCTGTACATGACCCACAATATGATCTTTGCTCCACCACCTCTCTAAGACAAAACCAAGGAAGCCCTGTGGAATGAAGGATGTTTGCAAACACCACTGGCACATATTGTTTGTAATAAAAAGTAAAAGTGATCTTCAGTCCTGAAGAAAGTAAGTGTACATGTTTTTAATCACAGTGATAGAAAAAGGTGAATTTGGTGTGGAAAATAAATTTCCAGATGGATATCCTAGAAGCCAGAGAGAGAGTGGGCAGACTGATAATAATCTGGTTGTCAGGACCAGACCTTTGGACACAAATGAATGTTCACTTAAGTACAGGATGAGCTATGCCACATATTTCAATGCTTGAAATGGTAGAGAGCAGTAACATTCCCAGCCTGCCCAAGGTAAGCTGTCTTTCTAGCAAGGATGCTAGAAATAAAATGCTGGAGCCAGCCTGTGGGATTCAGGCCAGCAAGACAAGTTCTGACCTGAACTTGAAAAAGAGACATTTATTTAGGGCACTGTGCTTGTAAGAGCTACACAATAGCTTCAAAACTTAGTTTAAAAAAACAAAGTAAATCAACATAGAGTGCTGGGAAGAAATGTTGATTAAGGACATTGTTTACAGGAGCACAAAAAGATGAATAGCTACTAATAAATGTTGGGACTTTGCTCAAAGGCATCTGGGGAATTTATGAAGATGATAAGGACTGGCTTAAGATAGAATAATGTGGTTTAATATAACAAAGACTGGTAAACCAAATGATCAACCTTTCCCATAATATCCCGAGGATCTGTTGTTCTAAGCAACACCATTTAATAACGCTACCATTAACAATTTGGGGAAACTGAAGAATGGGGCTGTTTGGAGATAAGGACAAATGAAGAGTTGTTACTGTGTAAGTGCCTCTAATAGCAAGAAGCATCATATTCTTTGAAGGAATCACTGAGTTTTAGCATAGTCTGATTGAAACACCACAATAACATTCTCTTAAAAAAAGAATTTGCTTAAGTTCTCTGCCCAAAGCTCTTGAGAGAAACTAAGCTGACACAAGATTAACAGGTACATTCTTTGATATATTATTAAACAGTTAATTATTAGTTATTAATACTAGATTAATAAAAGATATTAAATGAAGGGCAAGAAAAATGTTCTATTTTGTTACAGTATAGGGAGGTCATTGGTAGTGTACCACAGGGACCTGTGTTGTTCAGCATATTCTTAAATGATCTGGAAAAAAGAGTGATTATCGAGGCAACCAAGTTTGCTGATGATGCTGAATTATTCATGGTAATAAAAACAAAAGCTGACCGTGAAGAATTGTGGAAAGCTCTCATGATACTGTGTGACTGAATGATAAAATGGCAAGTTACATTCTGTGCTGAAAAATGGAAGTAATATGTGAGAGAGAAAACAAGCCAAAATATAAGTGCAAAGTCCTGGAATCTAAATAAATGGCTTTCACACAGCAAAGAGTGCTTCAGTTATGGGGGGTTCTGTGAAAACACCAGCTCAGGGCTCAGTAGGATTCAAACATGCAAATGAGATTGGTGTTATAAGAAAGAAAAATAATATGAAACCAGAAAGCATTTATTATGCACCTATATAAAGCCATTGAGTGTGTAACTTGAATAATGAAAACCATTTTGGTCTTCTAGAATAGGATTATGAAAGGTATTAAAAAAACCAAAACAAATCATTGAAAACAGGGAATAACTTTTAATAGAGGAAACATGAAATTTACTAGAACAGCTGAAAGATAACTGAAGACAGTATGATGGAGGTATATGCATTCAGGAACAGCAAGAAGAGGTACACAGAAAAAATGATCCATCTATTTTTTTTTTTAAAAGGAGAACTAGTGGACATCACAGGAAATAATCAGGCAGTGGGCTTGACAGAACCAAAAGAAAATATTTTTCAGACACTGATTTCCTAAATTGCAAGACTTGTTGCCCTAGAGTGCTGGGGATGTCAAAAAGTGCTCAGGCAAACTCTGGACAAGCTGTTCTCTGAGAGTGCGGATGCTGTTTTATCCCCAGCAACTCCAGAGACTCAGTCTGGGACAATATACAGCAGAAAATATCTTTGTGTGCTTTCTAATTCCTACAATCTTCCATGAAGCAAACATCATTAACTACTCACACCGCTACTGAACTACACAGATGGTTATTTATTAGCTGTTCTTGAAATAAAACGGAAACAACTGATCAAAGTGAAACATCTAAGTGTATCAATGATCAAAGGAAATTATTTAGGAAAACAAGATATTGTTGCAGCAGTAAGGGTATGGAACTTTGAACAGCTGATAATAGTATCTGCACTTAAATTTTACTTAGAATAAAATGGATAGAGTATATAAGCACATTACATTACATGTGCTTTGTAATGTAACAACTGAATGTGAAGGGCTTTGCTCGAGGTATTTTACTTAATGCTTGTCTCTTACAGGACATTTCAGCTGCCTTCTCAAACGTCTGATGCAGAACTTCAGCAAAGAGTTTACAGCTCCTAAGGACAAGAGGGGGTTTTTTGGGAACAATTTCTTTCTGACTATCTGAAACATGAGAAAGACAAAGCAAAAACACACTCTAGCAACAGAGAAAACAGACAACCAGATAAACAGATGATGCTATCACAGTGTTCCAAATGCGGCAGACATTTCACAAGGCATTCAGAAGTGTACTAAAAATGATCTAATAGTATAAAAAGGCAAAGCTACATGAACAGGAAAGTGGAACACCACACTGCATGAACTGATCAAGAGGGTACCATGGCATTTTATTAGAAACGCACTGAATACTCGTATCTTTTTTATCCCTTTTTAAATTAAATGCTCTAGGTAAAATCCTGATTGATTATCACTTTTATTGATGCTTTGTGGGGGACCAGAGTTTTGCTGTATAAAGTCACATCCGTTATTTCAACCAGATTTGCAGACTCAGTTCCAGTGTCCTTTCTGCTATACTCAACAGGTACTCCCCTGCCTCCTTTATGTGGAAGAGCTTCTAACTCTGAGGATAAACTGAATGAGTATTAGCTCACTTAGATTTTTGTAGGTGTCATGAAAGAAGGAGAAAAAAGAAATATTATGGAAGAGAAAACCAGGTTGGAAGATGGCATTACTATAAAGGCAAAGAAGGTAAGCAAATTAGGCTGTTGGAAAAATGAGATGGAAATCAGATTTTCCACTAATTGCTAAGAAGTGGAAGGATTAGTACCTCTACCAATACAAAATTACATAAGATGTATTTAGATTTAAAAGGGGGAAAAAAGACAAAAAAATTCCCAGTACAATATGGCATCAAAAGGCAATGGAAAACAAGAGCAGCCAATTATAAACCCAACCTCCAATGGTGCAAAGCCTAGCAAGTATGCCAGAATATACAGGGATTATACTTAGAGAGAGAGTAAATATATAAATACGCCCTGGATTTATGGAGATTGTTACATGCACTCCTATGTCTCTGATGTCTTCAATGTTACTTTCTATCATGATCATAGTACTTTATCACCTGTAATCAGGAAAGAATGCTACAAACACAGACTTAAAAAAAAAAAACAACCAAAACATAATGTAGAAGAAAAAACCCTTAAAGCATAGCATGTGGCATGATGAGCTTTAGATACAATCTCAGCAAATCAAATATTTAAGAGGGGTTTTCTAAGAAAGTGAATAAATAGTAATTTAGTCTAGTGGTCAGTGATGGGTGCTGAAGACAATTTCTGAAAGAGGAAGTAGTTGCACATATCCAAGTGATAATGGTATTAAGGGGAAGCATTATCAGTAAACTGCTGTAGAGAATCAGAGTGGCTTTTCCAGAACAGAACAACAAAAAGTTGCAGAGTAGAATGAGAATTTGTACACACTCCTAATTGTTAATCCAGTTATGAGTTATTTGTGGTGTCAGCTAGAGGATGATACTGGAGTATTAAAGCATAGTGAAAATTTTCCAGTTATGGACATGTGTATAGTTTTGTAGTTTTTGGTTCCTAAATTCTTTATCAGGCTTCATTGCAATAGTTTTGATGGCAGACTCCAAAAAATGCAATCAAGTAATGGGCTACCTTCTCTAAAGATATTTAGATATTTTTTCTAGATCAAAATATAGAAATCACAGAAGATGTTTTGAATACTTTGAAACATTCTTCTGGGTTTGGGATCTTACAGGAACATTTGGATCACAATTTCGAATAGGTATAAAATCTTTAGTTTGACTTTTTTGTTTGAGTGCAATCCAGGGTCTTGTCATGCACAGCTTTTCTAGGAAACTTAGAAACGTGTCGAACATTTGAAGTTTTGTGATGAAACACTGAGATCTGGCAAAAGATAATGAGGAGAAAATGTGTATTTTGCAATAGCCACGTATTTTGTACCCTGACATGACAGTTTACAGAGAACCACAGAGACACTTATTTCTGTGAAGAAACAGCCCAATTCACTGCAGTAGTTCCTTTGGACGTTCCTCTTTATTATGTTTATTAGTATTAGTGATCAGTTATATAGTCAACAGGTTGTTTCTGGGAAGGGACAGCGCGGCCGAGGCTAGGAGCGATGGGCACAAGGCTCCCTGTGGGGGGTGGAGCGCGGCGCGGGTCCTTCTGATCGCTTTCCCTGAGGAGAAGGGCCGGGACCAAGCCCGGAACTCTCTCCCTTCAACAAGTGGGGTCCGGCGGCTCAGCCCGGGCGGGCGGCAGGGAATGCCGACGGGCAGAGGAGCCCCTGCCGCCCCCCGCGCACTCCGGGCGCGGCGCTGGGGCAGGAGCGGTGGCGGGGCGGGCCGGGGCCGGGCGGGGAAAGCTAAGCTCCGCCGCCGCCGCCGCCGCTCCCGCCGCGGGCGGGGCAGCTCGCGCCGCCTCAAGGGCCGGCTCGGGCCGGGCAGCTGAGGGCAAGAGCTTCACCGCTGCGCACGGCGCATGCGCGTTCTGCCGGCGCGTGCGCGGAAGCGGAGGGGGACGCGGAGCGGAGCCCGGCACTCGGCAACGCTCGGCGGTTTCCGTGCAGGCCAGGCCGCCATTTTCTCTCAGCTCCCCGTGCGCGGCTCCTGTCCCGCTGCCCGCGCTCTGTCCTGCTCGGCGATGGACGGGTGAGTGGGCACCGGGGCGCTGGGAGCGAGCGCACTGCCGCGCTGTGTGCTGCCGGCCGCTGGTGGCACCTGTCCCGGCGCCGGGCGCTCGCTGGCTGTCGGCGGGCGTCTCCGAGGGTGTGGGGAGCGAGGAGCTTCCCGCCGCGGGACAGCTGAAGCCTGAGGCCCCACGCAGGCTGCGAGCGGGGCCGGACGGGCTCAGCCTCTCCGTAACGCGGGCCCCTCTGTAGGGTGCCCCTTTCAAATCGCCGAGGGCCTCGGGCTGCCCCCTAATTAAGTGCAGTGCCCGAGACGGCGAGTCCCGATGTAAAGAAGGGGCGATCTGCCCTCATCCTCGACCCTCAGAGCCTCTCGCTCCCTCCTGCCCCCCCGCCTTTGGCATCTCTCCTCTGGCCAGGGGGCGAGGAGGGGCGCGTTGCTGGGCTCGGGTTTGTTTTGGAGCTGGCTGGCGGGGAGGAGCGATGCCAGCAGGAGCCAGATGTCGAGCTCTTTTGTTTTCAGAAACTGCCTAATAAGCCCTTCGGCTTCCCCCCCCCTCCAGGTGGAGAGATGCCTTTGTGTATACAGTGGAGTGGCTGTAAAAACCAAAGAAGGGAAGGTTGGAAGCAGTCGGCATTAGGGGACAGTAGGGGCTGGGGTGGGCAGGCACCACACGCCAGGCCTGCTTTTTGTTGCACCTGGAAAGCGGGGCTGCTGGCTGTAGCCTTCAGTGTAAACACAACAGCTTTCAGCTTCCAAACCTCCCATTAGGTTGTTTACTCTGCTTCAAATAGAGAAGCCATCTCTTTGGTATGCTTTAAGCATATATAACCTTTCAACTGTGAGACTTCCCAAGGCTTTTTATGGTTGTGGTTATAATGGTAGGAGTTACAAATCCTGTCTGAGAACTAGGAATGAGTACTGCATTGTGGAATGCTCTCCCATATTCTTTTTTGTGTGTATGTGTTTGTGGACTGAGGTTTCTTTTAGGATTGTGGTGTACACTGTGAGTGGTGATGTCACAAGCTCTAAGGAGGAGATGCACCTTGACATACCTGTTGCGATGTTTTTCATCGGTGTACCTCATTACATTTCGTACAGTTGTAGCTGCCAATGGGGGTTTTTTCCAAGCTAATTAAAAAAAAAAATAAAAGATTGCTTTCTGCTGTTCAAAGAGTAGGTCAAACAAAGGTTCAGCTATGTTGCTGAGTTAGCTGTTTAGTTAATAGATGTATGTAAGAAGTTTTGTACTTACTTTTAAATTACTTTATTTCTACCCTGTAATCCTATGTCCAGAAACCCAAGTTTCCTAAATAAATTTCCTGGCAGTGCTGTATTGGAGTAACATTTACTTGAAACTTTGTACTCTTGGAAAGGCCTATAAGCTGTGGGAGCTCAGTAGCTTTTCAAAGTTTCTTTTGCATTCCAGTCCTATATGTTTTTGAGCATAGTTTCTTGCTCGGGGAACTTGTTGCCTGTTTGTTTCCTCATAATTTTGTCATTACAAGACATTGAAAAGTTTGGTTTATGAGGATAAATTGGGTGACTTATGTTCTTGTTTTTTTCTTTTTTTGCAGCATTGTCACTGATGTTGCCGTTGGTGTGAAGGTAGGATGTACACTTAACAAATAAGGGGGTAGAGTGCTGATACAAAATGAACTACTTTGAGCATCAGTAATTGCCTGTTGGAAGATATTAACTGGTCATTGTGAGCTGATATCTAGTCAGCCGTGTATGCTTTATTAAACAAAAATCTCTAGAGGTAAATTGGAGCCTCTACACAAAAGACTTTTCTAGGCACTGAACTATAAACAGTGGTTCTGGATTAATGCAGTGGTGTCAGCTTCTTACTTTGAAACTTGATTTATCATACTTTTTTTCAAAACACCACTCCCACATTGTTCCATGGGGCCTGTAAAAGTCATACTTTCTCTGTCCCTCCCCCTCCTTGTTTCAAAACAGTTCCCACTGAAGTGAAAAAATAAATGACTATCTATAAGAGGACAGAAAAATGGGAGCTAGAATTGTTATGTAGACACAGAAGTGGGTATTTGCTGTAACTTTTATTTCTCAAGTTAAGTTGTGAATTTAGTGTACTTTCATAAGAAGGAAAGGGCTTCTAAATAGCAGTTAATTTACTATTTATTTTGCTTTTTATTCAAATCTATCACAGGAATTTGATCAGTACTCCGTCGTAGTAGATAAATAATGTTTATGCAAAGGGATATGGGACAAGAGAACTTCAATGAATGCATGAGAGCAATTGTATTTCAGTGGTAGAAGCAGGAGTTTTCTAGTGCATACAGTTAAGTCTTTGTTCAGAGACTTTGTAGCTTGTGCTGTGTACCTGCCTTTTCACCTGGAGCTGATCAGTGCTAGCTGCTTGCTCAGCCCAGCTTTGTCTAGAAAGGCCCAGTTGCTCAGATTCAGTATTGGTCCTGCTGGATTTGGGCTAGTTCTTATATAATGCAGTCAGCCTGTAGATACAGCAGCTGTTCTGTTGGATCTACCTGTGTAATGTTTCTGGGTAAGCTTGCTTGTAGGAAGGGCTGTGAGAAGTCAGTTATGTGGATTCTGCACCCATCCAGCTCCATGTGTTCATGCACTATTGGAGACAAGCTTAAACTCATCTCTGAATCATGAGTAAAGTGTGGTTGTTAAGGTACTTCCGTGGGAGCTAAGCACAATAGAGCTGACATGATTCTTTCTCTGATGCCTGGGAGGACAAAGTGTTAACTAATTAAAACATAGCAATGTATTTAGTAGTTTGGAGAGATACCTGAGGATGTTCCAAGTCTTTCAGCAGCAAACTGTGCTCCATGTACACAGCTTCAGGGCAAAAAATCTAAAATCGTTAATTATCCCTAGTAATTTTTCTTTTTAGTGAAGAAGTAGTTTCAAGTGGACCATGTATTACTTGGATCTTTAATTCTAACATTTGTCACTTCAGGAGAAGTAAATTGATTCAGTATCCCTTTTACTCTTTACTGTGAGCAACTTCAGTCTGTGAGAACTTGAGTGTTACAAACTGTGTCTAAGTGGGTAGTACCATTTTAGAACCAAATTTTAAGATAGTAGCCAGACAATGAAATAAGGATACTTCAGATGATGTAACTGCTTTCTTCTGTTGATTGTAGAAGTCATATTATGAGTGTAAGAAAGAAGGCAAGACAGGTGTATTGGAGGCAGTGATTAAAAACTACAAGGAAAAGCTCAGAAGTATCAAAAAGTTGTGCTTTTTGCTTGTAAAAATGGACTTGCTGTCTGGTTTCTGGAAGAAAACAGTCTGTGCATGGAAGTAGTGCAAATAAATAAGGATGATGATTTCCTGAAGAAAGCTGTTAAATATGGGAGGAATAAACTGGATTGTATTCTGGAGCTTCTTTAATTATCTCAAGGTACTGCTGAGCATGGAGAATGGGATTTCTGTCTAATGGAGTGTGCATAGTGATGTCATGCCAGCTTCACTCGTGCTTTGTGGAAGGACATGTGGAACATTTGTCCTTATGGTGGCTATTCATTGCTCTTGATGGACTGATGTTTTCAAGTTGAGGAATGCTTTGCCTGTCAAGTGTATATAAACAACTGGGATCAGTCATCTGGCCTTCCCTTGGAAGTTTTCTTTTCATGGAGTGCTGTGGGAATGTGTAAGAATTAAGTTTTGAATCCAAGCAGTTGCATTAGCAATTTTAATGTTCTTCCAACACTGCTTTTGTTGAGACTGGATAGTCATTGGGTGTGGGCAGGGATTTAGCTGTGAGAAGTTGCCTTATCCAGAATGTTTCTTTTACTTGATGCTTTCTGATATTTTTCACTTAGAGTGTATGTGCTGATCACTTGCAAAACATGTTTGTGATATATTCAATTATACTCAGAGAAATGGATGGTGACATGTGACTCTTCTGTTTGGAAAATTTGCTTTATTTTATCATCATCAGTCGTGTCAATGCAAATTTAAAAGTTACATTAACTGTTATCTACCTGGTTGTTCTCTTAAACAACAAAATGCACGTTATACCTTTAAAATTCTAAAAGAGTAAGAGAAGTTAATTATTGTAGTCTGGGTATTGTCTTTCCATTAAAGGAGGACTTTGTAGTTTAGGGGACTGCATGTGGTCAAGGCAAGTATAAAGTGAAAGGAATGCTTCCTTATAATGCTTTATTAACAGTTTTATAATCAGAGTTACCTACAAATGAGGGATAAATTTGAAACTATACCATTTATTTGTATTGTGTACTTCAATTGTTTTAAAACATTCTTGTTCATCTGATGTTTGGTCTTCATTTGATTTACATGTTGAGTCACCAGAAATTAACACTAGAAACCAGTACAAAACTTAAAACTTAAAATGGAGCTAGAAAAAATGATGAATACAACTTGAGAACTCGGTTTACAAAGAATAAATGTGAGGATTTGTGCAATTCAAAATATGCAGTGGGAACACGCTTCCTCGCTCAAATCTGTCAGAGGAGCAGCGAGCTTTAATTTCTGAAAGCATTAGAACATGTCACAACCCAGTCATCTTGTAAATACAAATGAGATAACTCATACTTGATTTGGTCCGTAATGTCTTGTTTTGCTTACCTAGAATTCATGGAGGCAGGGAAATGTCACTGCACACAGTTCACCCCTTACATTACATTTTGCAAAATAATGCAAGAAGGACTGAGCTTTAGCTCTCTGTCTGATGCTGATTTGTGAACTTGCATTGTATATGAGCAGTTTGTGCAAAGTATACTTGAATAAAGGAGAGTTGAGGATTCCAGGAATGGTAATATTTACATAGTTCATAAATTTAAAAAAAATTCAGTTCCCTGGAGAAATTTTATACATTTTATAGATTTCTTTGTGCATAATTTCAAAAATTTATCATATTCTATAAGATATTTGCTTTTTTTTTAAAAAAAAGTACATTAGGATTGCTCTGCTCTTATTACATCAGGTCCTTAGTTACTCTGTGGTTATACAGTTTTGAGCATCAACATCTAATAACTGTACTTTGAATTGTTCTCTTGTGTTCTCTTTACATTACCGTGCTTTAATCTTGATATCTGATTGGCACTTGGTGTGATAGAGCCTTTTTCAGCCATTTGATGTATGAAGTATTAATGTATCTTTCCTATGGAGTAATTAAAAGACTCTTTGGATAGATATGAAAACATAAGGAATATATGTCACACAGGTGTAGGGAATAACTTAGGTGAACGTTGGGTGCATATTGAGGGTGATCTCTCCTACTGTGTTTCAGTGTGTGCCACTTCAGTCTGATGGATGTTTCTCCTGGATGGGATGGGTAGCTGTGCAGTAAATGGGCTTTGAACAATTGAGTGACTCATTCTGTGTGTGTGCATTGCATGTTTCACAGTGGCTGAGGTGTTCTATCTGACAGGAGAACAGAAGCAGCCATTTCTTCCTGGAGTGTTATTTGGTACACAGCATTTGGGAAATTTTTGACCACCTTGACGGTGCTATGGATGCTGGCCAAAAGCCAAGCTTCAGCTGCCAAGCATGGACAGCCCCAGTTGTAGCCAGGAGAGAGAGCTCATTCCTGTGAAGAGTTTTGGAATGGTTAAAGATGTGGGGATGGCCTTCTTCCCCCCATGGTCAGGGATTCGGCCGTTGCTTAAGAGATGAGGAAATTGGTGGTGTGTGTTTAGTTGGTTGTGTTTGGGATGGATAGAACATGCTAAGAAACACTTCCTGTACTTTTGAAGTTTTCCAAACAGGAAAGTATCACTTAGTCCCCCTTTTTCCTGGTTACTGAAACTTAACATGGAGGAATATGGTAGTATGGGGGAAGGACAGTAGCTGAGAACTGACAGAGAAAGGAACTGAGGGAGAAAGGGGAGAGGACACCAAGTAGCAGTCTAAGTACTCTTGAATCACTGTCCGCTTCGGTTTTTTAACTCATGTTCTGAGGTGTAGTCTTCTCTTACTAAACTATATTCTGAACCTTTTTGCTAGTAATAACTGAGAATTTGTTCATGGTGGAAACAAGTAGATACTGTAGATGTGCCATGACTTTTTGTTTCAGCTGTACATGGTATAATGAAAATAGGATTGAAAGTCAGATTCTAGCAAGTTGTCAGAAGATAAACTCCCACTTCTAAAATTTAGTCTAAACTTATTTCACAAGCCCATTCCTTTCAGTTTTGTACTCTCTCAGATTTTTTGCCTTCACTGTTGTAATTTTGGCTGCTTAAAAAGAAGGGAGTGGTAGGATAAAAAAATCAGTTTATTCATACAGACAAATGCCATGTGATACTCTGTTGTATTTAAAATGTTAGTATTAGAGTTTTGGACTAACCTTATATGTCTAATATAATTGCTGGTAGACTAGACAAAGACACAGTGATATGAGAAAAATGGGTTGTTTGTGAATTTTAGAGGTGTTTTAATCTTGTGTTAGGTGTGATAATATTTTTAGACAACCTTTGGTTTTAATAATATTTAAGATACTTAAGTTGTGCTAGCAGCAGTAAACAGCCAAAAAGACGTGTGGAGCATTATAGCAGTGAAGTAAGGCTGAAGTCTGACCATGTTCAAAAGTTTAGAAGTGGCATCTGGATTTGTTTTTCCAGCAGTGGTATGGGGAACATGTCCATAATGACAAAAAATAGCTTCTTACAATGAAAGATATCTATTAACAGTAAAGATATCTGATAACTGTAACTTCTGTAAATTGGCCCTGTTTGAAATAGCTTTCATATTTATTCTCAGAACATCTGACTCCAGTTCTTTTTTTCTTTGTACTTTTTTTTTTTTTTGATGCCCATTCTATCACTGTAATATATGTGAAGAAGTAAGAAAAGCTGAAAATAGGAAGAAAGGAAACATGTTGAAACTTAGTTTGTTCTCTCTAGTAGGTATGCTCACTGTGTGTAAGGAAGTTTTAGTGTACCTGTTTGATAAATTTTGATGTCTTTCACTTATTTGAAATCATGCAGTTTTCATTTGTAGCAGAAGACTTAGTTCTGCATCTTAATTGAGGGGTTATACAAAGAGAAACGCAATCACATGCACCATCTCTGACAACATGCACTAATTCCATTTCCTAGAGCTTCAGGCCATGTTTTCACAAGCAAATCAAGCTGCATTCCATTTTTCTGTCACTGTAATACTTGTGCAACAGTAGCCAATTCACAAACCTTTTTTGGGAACTCAATACTGGATGAAAAGCAAGTGATGGTATAAGTGAGTTACTAAGCACCCATGGAGTTCATGACCTCAACTGATTTCATGCCAGTATAGATAAATGGTGTATTCTTTAAAATTATTCAAGTAGGTGTGCTCCATGCATGTAAGGTTCTGGTGAAGTAACAGCAAGCTTATAATTAAACTGTATGCTTTGGAAAATAATTATGAACCTGCATGGAGTTTCTTCTGAATACGTATCCTGTCCTGCATGGGTATTCTGTGATCCTGTACATATGAGAGGTGTAACAAATTCCTCAGGGTAGTTTGGATTATGTGTTATGACAGTTGTGTGTATAAGCAGAGCATAAGGCAGATCATGTGTTTTTTCTTGACAAAAGAATATGTGAGGGTATATTTATGCAGTGTTTCATATAAAAATTTATCATGTTAGAAACGAAGCATCCTTTTAAATTCTAATCCACCACATGTAAACTGAACAAAGTTTATAAATGCTGTGTTTGGGGGTTCAAAGTGTGTTTTCTGTTGTTTCTAACATCCAGTCCCCAAAGTTACTTCAGATATTGAAGCAGTGTGTTTACAATGTGTAACTGTTAGAGGAGATTGTTTTAATGTCTGGGTTGAAACTGTCATGTGCTTATTCCTCTCCCATACCATCAGGTTTCTGGCTCTTTCTTTTAAATTGCTCCCAGATGTTGTTAGAAATAAAGTGTTTTACAGTGCTGTTGGATTTCCTTAAATCACAAGATCTGTCTCCTGGCTCGTCATATGCCTTGAGAAATTCATGCCTGTAGGCTGAGAATGACTGTGGTGAATGTGCAGTGCAGCTGAAGTTCTCTTACTTATCTTTCCTTTGGTGGGGGGAGAAAGGCAGAGAAAGGGAAATTGGAAGGGCAGAATCATCCAGGTTTTGAGAGAGGTTTCTAATATCAGCAAATATAAACACCACAAATGAGAGTATTTGTAAAAAAAAATGTATTTTCAATATTTTTGAGTGTTGTAATTTTATTTTCTAGTGCAGGTTTAAGAATTATTTTTAGATGATACTGTTGACTTTTTAACAGAAGTTAACTGTTTCTAGGAGTCACTTGTTTACTGTTTCTAGGAGTATTGTAGTGCTTCTACACATGCTGTTTGTAATACACTGCTAGGTTAGGTTTAGCCAAGACTTCTGATCAGTCTCCATAGCCCTGAATTACTGGGGAAAAAAACCCTATGTGTCTCTGATGTAAACAGTTGTCAAAAAGTATTCTGGTGCATAAAAGACTAAACCCTTGGATGTAATAAAATCTGGGGAATGTGTTAAGTATTTAAAGCCTAATCTGGAATATGAGGCAAATAGTTTGCAAAGACTTCTAAATAGTATATTTTTAATTAGCTTGGAAGCATAGTATGACTGTAATGACTTCCTGAAATTATATAGATACGTAATAAAACCTGTGATAGCACAAAGCTTTATAATAGTCTTTAATGGAGGGAAAAAATCTGAAATTCTGCAATGTAAATCCAGCTTGTGTTGTGAAGGATTTTGAGTTAGCTTAAAGCAAAGACCTGGGACATTCATTTGCTGAGCTAGGGGCTTCTTCTTTCGCTTTGTTTAATTGATTTTGTAAATTGCAGAAGTGACAGTGTAAGAAATAAGTGTTCACTTAGGGAAATTAGCTAAAACATCAAAGTGGTGTCTTTAATTTACAGTATGTAACATAATTTTTGTATATATAACTTTGAATTTTCACTTAAATATGCACTAAAAGTCTGATTTGGTTTATTTTTTGTCTATTTTGAAAGTGGTCCTACATGTCAGTTTTACATAAATCCATTGATTGACGCCGTGCATTAAACATGATGTTTTCCCACCATGCATGGAGATGCTCTCATGGGGTCTTGGGGTGATAAGGGGCTGATAACATGGGCTGAAGTGAAAGGGTGGTATTGACTGTGACAAATTCAGGGTTTGCTTGCTGCAAGATGTTAGCCTGGAAATTTCCTTGTTTATTTTGTGTACTCATATTTTGGTAGATGCTGGTTTCATAAAGAAATTGTATAGATAGCTCTGATCTGAGCAGTTAGTTGTTGGTTTTTCTGGAAGATTTATGTAAATTTATCTTCTTGACACTGCTAGGAATAGAAATATGGCATTGAAGACTGGTGCTGTTGAGGTCTAGATGTCAGAAGATGAGGTATTAATAGTATAATAGCAGTTTGTACTTCTTATTTTGTTCTTAATAATCTCCCTGCCTCATGCTAAAATGGATATTGAATTAGTCTCTACCGTGTTGCTTTTACAGTAACTTTCCTTTGCAGTTTATGGTGAAATGTAATCATAGTGTGGTTTTTTATTTTTTTGTTATAACTTAGATGAGAATGTTTTTTCCATCTCTGTATTTGTGATCTTCAGTACTGTTTTACAATCTCAAACTTGCTTTGATTCTTTAGAACACAGCAGTTTGCACAGACAGGGAAAAGAGTTAAGTGAATGTTGCTGTTGGATCTTCCTTCCTTGAGTCTGATTCTGTGTGCTCTTCAAATATCTCAGTTTTGTTTCCTTAGCTCTGAAACATTCAATACAATTACCTAATTTAGTTTAAAGGTTTGTACCATTCAACTAACAGAATTTCTGTGATTGAGACTAATTAAATATTTGAGATGCTTGGAAAATTGGATGTGATTTTGAAATTCATGTGTGACATAGCAGAGTGATGAAAAGCTTTGCTCGTGGAGCATGGTGTTAGTCCTTTTTGGCTTAGCACCCTCTAAAAGAGTATGCACATAAAACCAAAACCAAGCACCCAAACCACAAATTGAATACTCCCTTATCTCTGCTGAATAAATGTAAGTAAAATAAGTATTTATGTCTATGTAATTTGGGAGGGATTGTGTTACACAGTAGTGGCAGTCTAAGAGCACACATTGGCTTACTTTAGATGCTTATATGAATTTGCTTTACTAGCCAACCAAGATCTTCAGACAACCCTTTTGAAGTAAATCACAAAAACCAGGCAGGTACTGCTTTTGATTTTGTAATTTACCACTCTGTATCCAAGTTCCATCGTGTCTTTTGCTGCAGGGCAGATTCTAAAGTTACATACTGAAGTACAGAAGGATCTAGGCTGCTTAAGAACCAATTAGGAAAAATAAGCATGTATATCTATAGGATCATTACACTCATGGTAAGAGAGCTCTTTGACCAAAAGCTTGGGAAATACATACAGGGGTTATAGAGATTTGCTATGCATTTGTGATTTCACAGGGGAATTGGAAGAACATTTCATGTATGAACCTGTACCTATGTGAATCAGACTTTTGAACACTAATTTATGCAGATAAGACAAGTGTAGATTTTATGATACAGGCCAGCACAAGAAATTCACATTTAATTGTTCTTCGGAAGCAAAAATGTTAAAACTTCCAAGTGCAATGACAAAGTCTTGTGATTGACTGTGAAGGTGTTCATGAAATGTAAAATGATATGTTTGTAAATGAAGAGAGAACTGTTCATGAAACACAAATACAGGAACTGAATATCTACTCTGAGTAATTTGTGCTCCTTTTGGATTTTTCTGCTGTGGATTAAGTAATTAACAGTTTTTTTGAAAGCCAGATTTACTAGGAACCAGAAGTTTATATAATCATTCTTGCACTCTTTCATTCAGCAGTTGCTGTTGTAAGTAACTTTCTGAAGCTGGAGGCAATTGAAATCTGAAATTTTTCAGATTTGTGAAGTTCCTACAGGTTTTGGGAAGAGCATTCATTTGGTACTGGGGTTACTTCAGCTGTTTATGTAGTAATTGCTGTACCATTACAAATTTATGCATGTTTTATTAAGGGGGAAAAACTGCTGGTGAATGATCTTAATCAGCTGGACTATATGCAGAGTCAGTGTCTGCTGCTGCTTCTGCCTGTTCAGCTGGGCTGGCCCGGCTGCAGACAGGGGCTCCCAAGCAAAGCCAGATGGGTATTGCAAGCACTTACCACTGAGTAACCTAATGCTGCTAGTAAACTTCAGCTTTGCAGCATTCTACCCTTGCCAATATTATGTTAGATAAAGTAGAACATGAAAGGGAAAGAATGTTTGTTTCAACTTACACCTGCATATTACATCAGTAGTAGAAAGTAGTGTAGTTAGAAAAACAGAGAATTTCTATAACTTGCCTATAAATTGCTTCTCAGTTCTATCCAGCTAAATTTTTCTTAGTTATATCTGTTTAGAAATGCATCCTTGCATTGAAAAGAACAACACATAGTCCCTCTCATGGTTCTATCTGGTCTTGGTATTAGGAATGATGCAATCTTAAAGAAACTCTTGCTCATTTGATAGGCACAGCTTTGTTGCTTGCTATGTACCCTTACAAGCTTAGAGCATTCAGTAAACTGTATAGAGATTCTTCAGAGCTGATGTTGAAAACCAAGTAAACTTTAATGGCTCTATATGTGTGTACACGTATATAAACTTTAACATACTGTTCTCTGTGTGGACACAAATATAGTGCAGTATGAGAAAAAGGTAAGGGTTTGATTTTTATAAGTCTTTTAACTGTGCTGTCTATGAAGGTAATAGTCTCAGATGAATTTATTATGAAGTGCCCTGTAAAACATACTCATGAACTATTCTTGATTCTCTTGTAGTGTCCACAACAGAATTAAACACATTTATTTTAATAAGGATGTGTAGAAACTTTTTTTTTTCCTCATTGTCATTTTAGCAGTGACCTGGATTTGTAGGCTTTTTGAGGGATGGAGTCTTGAGAATGAAGAGGGTTGGGGCATAAAAGAAAAAAAGAAACAACAAGGTGTGAAAAGAAGCGCCTCTTCAGCTCTGTCAAGTGCCCATCTTACCATTTGTGGAAAGGGTTATCTTGTATGGTTTTAATACAAACCCTCCTGATTTTTGCAGCTCACTTTTAAGTCGTTCATTAATTTATATTTTTCATGTTTTAAGAACTACAATGGAGATGTAATTCCCTGCCCTAAGTTGTGTTTTGCAGAAAAAATGAATGTCCCCAAAATGAAAACTGATTTAATTTCCTGTGATCATTAAATATTTGTTTTTAAATAGGGGTGTTAAAATTGAGCTAAACTCCATATTTCTTTCTGCATAGATTTCCCTTGTAGTTTCAGCTAGATATAATAGTTTAATATATATGTGTATTAAAATATTAAAACTTAATTTAAATGTTATTGAAGTAGAATAAATTTATTTAATTATATTTTAATTTGAAATACTGGACAAAATTATTGTTCAGCAGTTCTCATCGTGTCCAGAGATGGCTTTATTTCAGTGGTGGGTTAAACAACTGTGCTTAAGCTGCTCTCATTTCAGTTTGCCATGTAAATATTCCGCTTTACTTAGATTTCAAATTGTTGCACTTATCTGAAAAGAGGAAGTATCATCTTTAAAAATCACAAAATAGAGGAAAAAAAATCTCTTACTGTCTCTTTCTTTTTAGAGAGGATCTGACGAACTTCTTTCAGGCAGTGTACTCAGTAGCCCGAACTCTAACATGAGCAGCATGGTAGTTACTGGTAAGTGATGCCCTTTCAAAGGAGAAATCTATCATTTATACTTGGACTCATTTCCTGTTTACAAGGGGAGAACACCAAATGAGAATCCATTGTGCTATAGAGGGATAAACTATTGGCTTATATTAGGATATAGTGACTTTGTATTTCCTACAAACCTTGGGTGTCTGAGAAGAATAATCCCACAATCTACAGGCAACTTTGAGATGTCTGCACACAAAATTGTTGATGGGTGATGGGATGAAAAATCACAGTTCTCTTGAACAGCTACCTTTAAAGTAAGGACTCTCAGCTGCAAAGGTAAACAGCCCAGTAAAATCTCAGGCAAAGGTAAAGAGCCCAGTTCCTGTGTGACATCAACTTCTTTACTCATGGTCATCCACAAGTGTGGGTGTTACAGGGAAGACCACTGTGCCAGTTTGATAATGCAGTGTGGATTCAGGAAGAGAGAGTTCTGGGTCACTGCTCAAGCAGGAAGCTTCACTTTGCTCCTTCAGTTTGAGATTGCAGTGGTAGAATATCAGAGCAAAGTGACTGTGGCTGTTCATGAATCAGTTTTCTGGTGATGCAAGATAGAAAGGTTTTTTTCATTAATTGGCACACACTAAAATGCCTTCTCTTGCACTTGATGCTTCTGTATGTTGAATGTACATTGAGTTCCCTTGGAAAGCTCATTTCAGAGGTCTTGCTTTTTCTCTTTTTTCTTTTTCTACCGTACTATTAATTTTTTTGTGCGTTTTTTCTCTTTTTTTTCCCTCTTGCCTTAGAGATGTGGAGGAGTTAATTCATGACATAGAGGGTTGCTGCACTTTCCAGTCACTTGCCTGTTTCACTGTTCTACTGTGCCTGATTTTCTGTATTCATGGGGTCAGCAGAATAATCACTGATATTAATAGCAGATTTTTTCCATTTTAATTTATTAGTAAGAGGTTGGGATTCAGGGCGCAATTTCATGTTACCATTAGGGTGCTGTGGTGACAACTCTTGCCAGAATGGGTGGCTCTGTGCTTTCTCATCCTACATCTTTAGCACAAGCAGAAAAAACTCCAAATCCACATTTCTGCTACACTCTTCTGTTGGAGTGCTTATACACTTGCAGAGTAAGTTAATGCAGCATTAAACTATTCTAACAAAATAAAGTAGTTTTCCCTTGGAGCAGCTTACTGATCAGTCATGTGATTGCACAGTTGTAGACACAGTGTGGTGTTGAGTGGAGGAGTGTGGCAACACAACAAAGCCACTTCCACTGGCAGTTCTGTCACCAAAGGTGACGAGGTTATTACTTTGGAGTAAGTAATTAGGTATTACTTTGGAGTCAGAAATGCAGTGCAGTGTAGTGCATTCACAGCCATTTTGGAACCCCAGAACATATGTCTCTCTTCTCGGTTTTTCTTCCTTCCTTCTGGTTCTGAAAGAGGTCCTTCTTTTGTTCATTTTCTTGATGTCCTCTTCAGTCCTGGATATTTAGTGCTTCATCAGTTTGCTTTACTTAAATGAGAAGCAGCTATGGAAAGAGTTGTGTGCCAAGGGTTTGGGTATCAGCAGAGGACATTAAGACAGGACCCAGTCCTAAACATTACCAAATTATAAATATATTTTTAGATAAACTTTTAGTTCCAGGAAATTAAATGCAAATTAATTTATGAAAGGAAAAAGGAGGTAAAGGAAAAAAAATTGAAATAAGTATTATAATTTTGAGGTTTTGAAACAAGAAATACGAAAGCTTGTCTAAGCAGCCCCTACATACAAATTCTTCCTTAAAAATTGTGAGAATGGAAAAACATGTTTTGATCCCATTAGGCTGATCTATGGGATAGAACTTTGATGTATTTAACAGCTATATTGCTTCCCATTTTGTTTTTATTTCCCAGCTGATTAAGGGTTTGGGTTTTATTTTTGGGAGTTTGTTTGTTGTGTGTGTGAGTATTCTTGGTGTGGGTGGGGTTTCTCTGTTTGGGTTTTTTTGACATCCATAACCATAACTCAAGAAACAATCTCATTAGCAGCAGTGGTTAGAGTAGTGATCTGGCTCCTGTAATATCAGATGCCTGTCCTTAAAAGTTTCATATAAATTCATTATTATGTAAAGAAGGTTGGTGGAAAAATAATTCCAAACAAACAAAAACTCACAGTCTGAATGCAGTGCTGTAGTTCAAGTCATTCTCTACAGCAGTCTGTAAAAAGGGGATTAGTTAGTGTTCTATTTTTGGGTGTTCTATTTTTTAAACATTTTCTTGGTATTGTATTCAAATTTCATTCTGCTTGTCTTTTTGAAGTAGCACAAAAAACCCCTGTAGAGAAGGATAAATCTGCTCTTCAGCTTCTGAATATATCCTCCCATAGCTCTTTTTTTTACTGTGAACCAGGAAGTACTTTTTCCAGACTTGCACTGTTTACAAGTTCAGATTGTAACCTCAGAAGTAGTTAGATGTGAAATTGAAGCCTGTGTTAATTTTTTTGTGGCCATTTCCAGAAGCCAAATGAGTTCAAGTATTCTTTCTATCTGAATTGATGTCCTCCTTTCAGTTCTGCTATTACTTTTTCTCTTCAGAAGAATTTAAAACTTCAGTCAATTAAACAATTATTTTTTTCTGTAGCCAAGGTGATGAATCTTTCCCAAATTTTCTAGGGCTTCAGGGACCCTGTGATCATTTATTAAGTCCCTTGTAAATGAGACATGTTGTCGATGCTTGCCTATGTAAAACTAATACTTGTTCTTGCCCTTTCATTCTTAGGGTTGGGAAGTGTCATGGTATTCTTATGAGGTTTGGCCATTGTTTCCCAGAGAATATAGAAACCTATTCTGGTTCTGACTGTGATATTTCCAATATCTGATTGTGTGATATTTTTCTAAGTAGGTAGCTAGGAGAACAGAAGAAAGAGGTGGTTTGTCTTTGTAATCCTCTGGGCCTTCTATTGGTGAAAGTGTACACAGTCAAAAAAGCAATTATCAATAGCAGTGCCTTAGCAGGCCTAAACTTTGAACAAAGTCTTGTCAATCACAGCCTCATTTCTCTCTCTGCTATAAAAATATTAACCTAAACCAAAATGCCTAAGTTGTCAAAAAAACCCCTACCTTTTCTTGGAAGGGAGGGGTTTTGGTGGAACTGAGGGCAGAGACTGGAGATGATTTTTTAAAAATGAACATCCTACCTTTTTATCATAGGAAGAGTTCCTTTAGTGAGTTGTGGGGTTTTTTTTTGTTGTTGTTTTTTTTTGTTTGTTTGTTTGTTTTGTTTTTTTAATTCAGCTTCAGCTGCCATTCAGTGAGAATACTGTAGTACTTTAATGCTTTTATGAATACTTTTGCTCTAATCTTCTCTCCTAGTGAAAGGCATGAAAGAGGAATGGTTTCTCTGCCCTATAGGGAGTCTTGCAGATGAATCCTTTCCTATTTCTTTGTGAAAGAAACTTGTGAAATTGGTGAGCAAATGCTTGATTTGCATTCTTACTGATAGTTTGAACGAATGGTAATTCTCTAAAAAAGGCCAGCATGTTTGACATGATTGAAAATGCAAGGCCTGTTCCTTGGGCCTTTTCTGAACAGTTTTGTCATCTGTATCCATCTCCAGACTGTGTAGGTGACAGCAGGGTACAATAGCAGTCACTACAGGTGAAGTTACTGTTTTAGGTACTTTGTATGTCTTTTGTAAAAGAGCAGTCTTAAGACTGTAAAGGAGCAGAATTCTACACTTGGATTAAGATGACTTTTATCTCTTAATTCTGAGCACTGTTTTGGATGAATTTGATTACTGTTATTGTAAGGAATTTCATATTAGTTAACTGTTTATATTTAAATATACAAGATTTATTCTTGTTCCTGAACCAGGTTGGACAGGATGGCAGAATATTATTCTGTAACTATTAAGTGAAGGATCCCATACACTAGATTAGAATTTGTAGCAAGGGAGAACAGCTTGTGAAGTGCAAGATCAGCAAATATCTAAGCTTAAGAAGTTCTTTTGTTATGTTACATGTGTAAGTTTCTGATGTTTTTAACACCAGCTGACATGAGTATATTAAAGTTGTGTTCTCAGAACTACAGGCCTTTTACTACTGCTTAAAGTACAGCTAGTTTTCCTTTAGCTTTTTTTTGAAAATATTGTCAAAGTCTGTTCTTATTTTCTTCCACTATCTTGCTTGACTCTCATTTCTTTAGAGAGCATAATCTTCTCATAAAGATCCATGAGTTAATTTTTTTTGTGTTGGCGCACAATGACTAGAAAGGCTCTTTAAGTAAGCTAAAATATGATTTGGTAACAGGATTTTGAGAAACCAGAGCTGAAACCACGATCTTTAAATACATATTGCTGATTCTGACATCGCTAATGGTTTTGAAGACATTAGTAAGGCAGATTGCAAATGATTGTACATAAATAATTTTTTTACCTTTCAGTGCTGTATGTTCAGTAAGTACATAGTTGTTTATTCTGCAGATTTTAAATGCAAGGAAAAAAAATCCCTTATCCTTCAAAACTGGAAAAATTGTTTCCTGTGTAAAGGGTAACCTCTGTAAAGGCGTTACTTTTTCACTGAACTTGGTGTGAGGCTTTGGCTGTTCAAGATGGAGGATTGCTTAATGGAAGTTGTAGGAAGAGTTATCTGTGTGGAGATGCTCATGCCATGAACTCCTTGCTGAAATCCACATACAAAAAAGGTAAAATTTTTAAGGGATGTAGATAAAAAGTGAAAGATGTTGATGAAGGTTTTATGAAAATTGGCTTGTCAAAGATAAGAAGAATTGGCAGGTTTTCTTGTTGCAGCTGCCATCAATTTCATTGTTCACATTTGTGTGTTTAAAGTAGATCAGTAGAAACGTTCCAAAATCGTTTTGCAGCTGAGCTCACCAAACTCCTGGAGCTTTGAATGATACTGTTGATCTTGTTTTTACTTAATTAGCAGGGAATGTTAGGAGTGACTTTGGTAGGTACTTCATTGTATTAACAGAATAATTAGCACTGAGGCATACAAACTAATAATATTTCAAGTGCTGTATTTAACTTGGGCAGTAAACATAGATGTGTCATAGATGTGCCGTTTTTGCTAGCACATTAAGTAAAATTAGTTATTAGTTAAAATTAATGATGCCTAAACTTAGGTAATTTACTTCTGAAGTTTTTAAATTGATTACAATTACTAATAATTTGAAAGATTTTAAGAAGTACATTACATGTGACTGGAAGATATTGTAATTTAATAATACTGTATACTTTACATATTTCTACAGATACACAGATTTAGAAACATACAAAAATGAAAAATCTCCAGATGGGAGCAATAAAATGTGGCTGTTATTATCAATTTGGGTAACTTCTGTCTGCATTGCTATGCTTTGGTAACTCCTTGTTCTGCTTCAGTTGGATTTCACTCTAGCCTGTGGTATTTTTACATATTTTTAAGGACCAAATTAGGTGCATTCATGTTAGACTGCAGTGCATTGAACTGTAGCCACTATACCATACTGTAAATGTGTTATCATAGTGCTTAGAAAACTCAGTGCATTTTGAAACAGGCACAGTCTATGTGCAGATGTGCCACTTAAAAACTGTATTAAAGTTTTCTTTGTTTTACTGTGCTTACTTATTTAAGCTCAAATTCCTCTTAAGCAATAGTCTTTGTAGTGTAAGATAGTTTTAATATTGGCTGATCAAGATTTTTGTATGTACATGGCTCATGTCTGTGATAAACAGCAAAAAAACCCTATTAACAAAAGAGTAATTAACCCTGACCAGTGTAATCTAACCTTCAAGGTTAACAGATGTGGACTTCAGACAACTTCATATTCTATGTATTTTTATTGTATTTTGAGTGTATATCTCCTTTTCTTGTTCTTTCAAACATTTTGAATTCCAGATTTTATCTTTAGGTTGAACTTTTGATGATTTACATGCTAAAGCAAAAGTCCTGTGTATTTGCGTTTGGGAGCCTGGGTGAGGTCACTGGTCAGCTCCCTTCCTACATTCTATCACATCAGGGTAGGATACGGATAGGAAAAATTTCCATAAGAAAAGAACTTTCCAGAAATAAAACCACAGTGGTCTCTGTTACACAATTTGTGATTGTCTGCAGTTTGTTACTGGTTGGTTGAGGCAGATGATTGTGTTCAGTAGCCAGTGCAACATTTTACTATTTGTCTAATAAACTAGATATCTTCATTTGCATTGCCTTTCTCTTAGTCACTTATTTCCTGTCTGGATGTGTGTCTGATGTTCTACAGTTGATAACCTGAAATCACATATATTTAGCCAAGGTAAAGCAAGAAGTGCTTTCTGCATAGAACAGCACTGAATACTACTGCTATTAAGCTTCTTTTCTCTAGTATGTACAAACTGAAAGTTACTTTTTTTTTTTAATTGGTTGTTGGTATGTACTGGCAGTTGTGAACCAGAGTGATTTCTGCAGGAAGTGTGTGTATTTATATATTATTTCACTACTGCAGATATGCAGGAATTTATAGCCAGTGTCTTGTAGTAATTTTTAATTTTTTTTCCCCTTTTCAGGAACTAATGGGTGAAAGCAACTTTATGTTGTATCCAATTTTTTTTACCTGTACCCACAGAGTTACATTTCTGTATTAGGAGATTGTGTGCTTACGAAAAAAGTTTATGATACAGAAAAATTATGCATCTAAAATAAAGGTCTCAGAACTCTTAGGTCATATTTATATATTTCTTTTTAAAAAGTGCAGAGAAAAGCTCCTCTAGGATGAAATTTTATTAAAATATGTTTTCAAAATCAGTTACTATCAGATAGTAAGCTATTCGTTCTTTGCTAGAGCTTAGGCTGAACTTAAAGAACAGTTTTTCTGCAAAAACTGCTGGGTTTCATTGAATATTCATAGCTTGAATTGGACTTAAAATATGCCTTGTGTATACTGCAGTTCATTTTGTTCCTTTTTTATATAGGTTCCTATTTCTTTGTTTAATAAAATAGGAGTTTCTCACTGAAAATGCCAGGACCCAAGTTGCTCACATTATGACCATTTAAAGGCTTTGCCAACCTGTAAATATTCAATTTCAACAAGTTGATCTATGCTGAATTGAAGGAACTCTATGCAGCAGGGATGTGGCTTATGTATCCATTATATTTAAATTGTAGTATCCTATTTGGATGTGAGAATAATGCTTTGAATATAATTAGTAAAGATGACATCTTGGTTAAGATATAATTGCCTGATATCACATGGAAACTGAATTCTTCATCTCCTTGGTGGAGAGATGCAGAGGACTCAGATCAGTGCTATGGGTGTTACAGAACATGGGTTTTTACAATAGTCTGAATTGAATAGAACCATTCCTGTGCTCAGTGGATATTGGCAGTGCAGGATTAATGGTTGGGCTTGATCTTCAAGGTCTTCTCCAACCCAAAAGTTTCTATGATTCAGAACTAGGTTTCTAATTTTTTTCGGTTTATATATATTTTTAAACTATGCATTTGCAGCTATAACTTGATTTGTAGAGAGCTAACACTGTGTTTTAGTCATTCTCTCAGTGCTTCTTAAAACTTTTTCTCCCAATGCAAATATTGTAGCCTGCTGTTTTCAGTGCATATTTATGTTTGTTAAAGTTTTAGCAGTAAAATGTTTGAATTGGATCAAGATTTTCAAGTCCAGTGAAAGCCAGACTACATCATGAAATAGCTACTTGCCAGTGAGTCTCCAGTTTAACAGCAGATTCAGCAGTAGTTATTAGTCAGGTTGTGAGGTCTCCTCCGACATCCCTTGGCCTCTCCCCAAGTTTCAGCCGTTTTGTGTTAAGTGCTGTATAGGGAAGGTTCTTTCAGGTTTGTTGCTGCTTAGACATAGACTCTATTTCTACCAAAAGACCATGTTACTCCTCTAGTACCTTGCTCCCCTTGGACTTGGCTTTTAACCTTTATGGACACTGATTCTGCTAATAAAATTTGTTAGAGGATGAGATTGTTGTTTTAACAGTAGTTAAATTCACCTTTCAATGACTCTGAACAAGTTGTGCTCCTATGTCATAAATGTGGTTTTCTATTCCCAAGTGCAATTTAATGATGCATCTTCAGCCAAGAAGTACCATTTATAATGACAAATAAGAGACTACAGTAAGAGAGGTGTCATACAGTGCCAGAATCTCTCAATAACTCTCCTAAAAGCTAAATTTAATTTGTTCCATGAATGTCTTTAAAAGTTCACTTCTGTACATGCATGCATATTTAGTGTATGATACACACTTCATTAATGGAACAGGAAATTACTGTTAGGTGATGCTGAATGGATAACCAAAAGTAGTAAAAGTACATATTCTCTTTGCATTCAGCAGCTGACATGTTCATTTCTTCTGTCTTCCAAAATCCATTGTTACATTTTTTGGCATAAATTTTACTTTAAGAAAGTGGGCTTCATTTTTTAATGAATGGTACCAGTTCAGCTTTCATTGCACAAGAGGTGCTTTTGCCTATAAGTAATAAACAGCTTTTGTCATGTTTATCTGCCCTACAGCTAGAATCATTTTTTGGGCAATTCCATAGCAGTGAGAATGCTTGTTACCAGTCCTCCCATGCTGTCTCTCCACCCCCCATTTTCTGATTGCCATATGTTCTTTTGTGCCTAATTCTGTATTTTTTGTATATATTACTGTAATATATTTATCTGCTCTTTTACGTAAATGTTTTTACCCAGGCACTTGTCTACATAGCTTTTTTTACAGTAAGTAAAAAAAGTTACAAGTATAGTGTAGTTTAGGTTTAAGACCATGTAAGAATAAAATTGTGTGGGGGGTTGTGTACGTGAACTAAGTTAAAGCTCTTAGTTGCTGTTTAGGAAAAGATACACATTAGTACATCAAAATGCTTCTTTTAAGCTTCTTTAAACTTACTGCAGCAAAAGGTGAAAAACTGTGTAAAATGCCAGTGTTAGTAGCAATGCTAATAGATGCAAAATCAATTGGGTAATATAGTAATTAATAAATTATTGTGTTAAATAATTATTAGAGAAACATTTGATATACATATATGTGAATAATAATTTTACACTGGCCAGTGCTACCTTTACTAGAAATGCTGGGATTACCTGAAGCCTAATTTAAATAAGAACTTTAGTGTAACAAAAAGTAAATTCCTGAACATTATGCTGTGGAAAGGTTAATATGTTAAAATTGTCTGTTGAAAAGCACACAAAAGAGAAAGCATTTCTGCCAGTACTGATATGAGCCATCATGTTGAATATTTTTCTGGTGATGTAAAAAAAAAGAGGTTTCTTAATTTCAGAAAATCCTTTAGTTTGAAAACTTTTGCTCGTTTTCATTTCTGATTGGTTTCATATTTTTTGAAACTTTAATGAATTGAAATTATTCAGAAAACTGAAGCATGAAGGGCATTGGACATGTAGTCTCAGTATCACCTTAATTCTTTTATCCTTTGCAAGTTTGTTTTTAGCATGTTTGAATGCATAGTCCAGCCTATCATACTTCACCTTGTTTCTTCTGTTCATTTTTTTTTTTTACTTTTTTAGAGCTTTAAATTAAGAACTAGAGAAGACTATTGTGTGATGATCTTCAGGTGAAAAGTAAAAGTACTTTTTTTCCACAAACTTTGGCTGTCTATCTCTTTGAGATAGTGTTATAATGTATAATTTTGAGCAAGTAAAACCTGGCTACCTGGAAGCTCAGTCTCACCATGTTTGCCAAAATGGTACAGGTTAGAGTCCTGTGTAGACTCTTCAGATCCTAGGTCAGTGTGTATTTTTTCAAATTTTACTCTTCTGCGTTCCACCAAATTTCTTTCTCTGCTGCAGACCAAAATAAAAAAAAAACTACTATTGCATGGATTCTAGCATTGTCAGTTGGAGATACTGCTGGCTGAATTTTGACCAGTCTTGAATGTTGTTAGGTTTTTATTGGTTTGTCTGCTATAGTAAGGTGGAAAACACTTTGTGTTCTTCAGTGCAAGAACTTTTTAAAAGCTTAGTCATGGAAATTTTTTTGGAGGAGGGTTGATGGTAGTGGTACAGGGTGTGGGTATGGAGTTACTGCATGATGTACCTCTAAGACATACTGGTTTTAACTGATAGGATATTTTGAATTTTGTATTTAGATAAATCTAAACATCTTTTTTGATAGAAGAAAGGGAAGTCTTATCACTTGTTTCACTAATGTCTAAGTGCATGCTGATTTCCAGCACTGATTAATTTGTTAATATTATATCTTATGACAGTGTTGTTCTTTAGCTCTTGACTCAGGTGTTTACTGACATATTTTTAACCTAAGTTAATATTTTTTTTCTGGCCTTCTTTCAAAGGCAAGATTTCTTCCATCCAGCTGGTTAGCTACTTATCATATGCAAAAGGAATTCCAGTTGGAATTTTGCTGTAATTCTTTGCAAGAATTCTGGAGAGTAATCTAAATAGTCTTTCTGGTGTTTTGTACATTGATGCTAATGCTTCCCTGATTCTTTTAGGGAAATGTATCTGGATCTTCCCCCATCCCTGTCTGTGTTGGCTGCATCATGTTATTAGTTGGTTTTTCCTTTTTTATGAGTGAGCTCGTGGTTCAGAATGGATATTTTCTTACCTTAAATTGTTGGTTTCATCAGCTTTTTGTGATGTCAGTCCTCTGGGTCATCCCCTTTCTCCACTCAGATCTTTCCCAGCATTAATGATGCTTCCTGTCTTGCTTTGTTACTTTTCTACTTTTTGTGTCCAGTTCCTTAGTGCAAGCAGTTCTTAAAAAAATTTTAGGATCTATTAATGGTCCACCACTATTTTACTTCTTTCAAAAGATCTCTAGGTAGCCACTAACTGTTTTTACTTTAATGTATGTTGGAGTTCTTATGTGAGCCCTTGTTAGATTAGTAAGTTATTATATGAGATGGTTTACTGAAAGTGAGGTGTAAAGGATTTGCTGAGGTCTCTGTCAGATGACTATGTCTTGAACAATCTGCCTTCCATGAAACTAGCATTTGTTTCTGCAGAATTTGTTCTGAAGCCTTGAATTGGACCTAAACCAAATGAGATGGCTCGCTTAAAATTAATTTCATGTTTATAATTAAAAGTATTTTTAATAAAGCATTAGTAATATCAGTAAACTTTTCAAATAGAGTCTGAATATGTCTTTCAGCCAATGGTAATGACAACAAGAAATTCAAAGGTGATGATAAAATGGATGGGGCTCCTTCTCGTGTTCTTCATATCAGGAAATTGCCTGGGGAAGTGACAGAAACAGAAGTTATTGCTTTAGGTTTACCTTTTGGTAAAGTAACCAACATCCTGATGCTGAAAGGGAAAAACCAGGTAATTTGATGCTTTTTGTTTTTCTCATATGCTTACTGTCTGATTTCAAAATATATTGTTAAAATGGTGTTAAGTAAGTGTGAAGCAGTAAGTGTTCTAGAAAAAAAGTGCTTTTGTTCCTTTATTTTTTAAAATTAATTTACACTCTCTTTTAGTAAATTTTGGGGGCAAACGGGGTGGTTGGCAGCTACATAAAGCAAAAACTTAGCTGGAAGAGAAATATTTATTCTTGCATCTTCACTGATGAATTTTTGGAGATGACGTAGCTTAGCAAATAAAGTTGGAATGTGTAGAATGACATTTTCTGAAGACTGATACAAATTGTTAAAATGTGTTATCAAACCCTTTGTTTTTTTATGTACGTCTAACATGAAGATTACCTACTTTGTAAATACTAAAAATTTTAATTCTTTTAATTGCAGGCATTTTTGGAACTTGCCACAGAAGAAGCAGCTATCACTATGGTTAATTACTACTCTGCTGTGACGCCTCATCTTCGTAACCAACCCATTTATATCCAGTATTCCAATCATAAAGAACTAAAGACTGATAACACACTTAACCAGGTATATTTACTGTTCAGTAGTATCACAAATGCAGACACTGTAGAAGATGAGGCGTGGCACGTGTTCTTGGCTCATGTGCCATGTTTGAATCATTTGGTTTTGTCCACATTCTAACACTCCTGTGTTCTTACCTATGATTGTTCCATTTTGTGGCACTGAAAAGTGTTTGCTTTCTGTGCCATCTTTCCATTACAATAAATTTTCTTAATGTGTCCTTGATGTCAAGAGGCAGAGGTTCTCAAGTGTGTTTTTAATAGTTATTTAAAAGTTCTAAATAACTTCAAAGTTTTTGTCTTAGGTTAGAGACTGTAGGATGGTAGAATTACCTTGTTCTGACAGCTGAGATTCCAATGCCAATTTGAATTCCCCTAGTGGTAGTGGCTGATGCCAGTGCCTAAATTTCAGTGCTTTGTATGATCACTGGTAACCTCAGCTTGTGATCTGCTCTTTCTGGAGAATAATACCATAATGGTCACTCTAGAGACAAATGTACTCAATAAAAACCACTATTTTGATCTCCATTTTGCTCTTGCCTCCCCAGGACCTATTTCATGACAAATACAGATACATATGTCTATTTTTAGTAGAATTGAAGAATTGACACAAGTAATGTGGTGACCAATTAATGCAAACTATAGAGAGATAAGAGACTCAAACCTACCAGAAGTCTGATGGTTATTTTAAGATTAATTTCTTATGTTGCATTTTTGATGATACAAAAAACAGTGTAAGTGCCAAATTAATTTCTATTAATTGTGTCCTCTGTTAGGACATGTAAATAGTAAAGTTATGGCTGTTGCCTTTGGAAGCAATTTCAGGGTAATCTATTGAAAGACATTTTGGTTCAGATCAAGTATAGTGTTGATTTTTCTGTTGGTCTTTCTAAATAGTCTTGTACCTTAGAATACTTTGATTAATTTTTATAGAGGTTACCCACCCTCCCAAATGACTACTTAGGTATGATGCTAGATGTTATTTTGAGCTTGTTTGACAAAATACTCATAAGAACTTTAATATTTACCATTTTTTAGTCCTGTGTTCCTTCATGTACTCACGTTAATTTTAATGGAATGAAATATGATGTATAAGTACATATAGACAGTGCTGACAAGGGTCATATGTTAAAATTGGCTTTGCAAGTTGTAGTTCATTGTGTTTTACAGTTTGAACTTTTCCAGTCACTGTAAGGACTGATATTTAATTGATATGTGCTTATAGGAAATAATTATGCAACTCAGCCGAGTATCTGGCTATCTTGAAAGTTGTGTTTCATTCATTAGGAAAAAGAAGTGTAATTGAAAGACATTTCAATGTAATTAATGTTAAATGTAGAGGTAAATTTTGTTTTCCCAACTGGTGTTCAGCAGGTCTTTTTTTTCCCCCCCTTTCCTTATTCATTGATTTGATTCAGTATGAGGAATATCATGTAAGTTGTGAGACATGAAATGGTGTAGTATCTCTAATACCTTTAAAATATGCAGTATGCATTAATATGATGGTTATTATTTTTACCTGTCATGCTCAGTTCTCTCTCTTGTTTTGTATTGTTTTGCTTTATAAGGCAACTGAAATGAAAATATTAAATGGAACCTCTTTTTTCTGCACTTTTTCTTTCTTAGAAAATCTTTCTGATACTGTCAGTTTTGGCAGTGGAAGTAGTTACATAGATGTGTGGTTTTGTGGTATCATGGTTACCTGTGAATTTCTAAAATCCTACTTGTGTTTAAAAACAAAAAACCCCATATGTGGAGAGGATTTTGTTTTTCTTTTTACAAAAGAGGGTGGATAACAGACACCAGTTTGTTTACCTCTCTGGATACCACTTTCTGACATGTTAGTATTTTGAATTATTTCATTGTGTTAAAACTGAGAAGTTTGGACATGTTAGTTTAGAATTTTCCTTTCCTATTATAACCTTCTACATAATTAAAATGGCAGTGAAATGTTAGCTGAGATACAATCTTTTGAACGTAAGATAAGTACTTCTGCTTTCCGTAGCATTGGGGTTTTTCCTTGGTTGGTTTGTGGGTTAGTTTAGCTTTATTTCCTGTAAAGGAACGAATCTTGAAACCTACAAAATCCTCACTTTCTTTATCCTTACTAGTAGAACAATAAGCTTTCTACTAGACAGATTGATATTGGTGCCTTTTGAAGTTCCTCCTTAATGTGACATAAGGATTAATTGCTGTTTTCATTTTTGTTGGCCCTTCTCACAGAGTCAGACTGCATTGCACTTAACGTTGTGTTATGTCTGTAGCTCTGAGTTTTAAATTAGTGGACTATTTTGTGTTTCTGGAGTTAACTATATTAATATTTCTGACTAATTTCAAGCTGTTATCTTGAAATATTAAGAAAATCTCTCTTCTGTCATTTTTTTAAGCGGGCCCAGGCTGTTCTTCAGGCAGTGACAGCTGTGCAGGCATCAAACGCTCCCATTAGTGGGACCACTGTTAGTGAGAGTGCAGTGACTCCAGCTCAGAGTCCAGTACTTAGAATAATTATTGACAACATGTACTATCCAGTAACCCTGGACGTTCTTCATCAGGTAAGTCAGATTTCACTGTAGCTTGAGCTATGGTTGGGAGAAACAGATGTGTAAAACTGTACCATGTTTTTTGGCAGATATTCTCTAAATTTGGTGCTGTATTGAAGATAATCACATTCACAAAGAATAACCAGTTTCAAGCTTTACTGCAGTTTGGTGATCCAGTAAACGCACAGCAAGCAAAACAAGTAAGTATAGTTCTCTTCTAAGGCTAGAGATCTTCCTGTACTCTCAGTATTTGTAAAATGTTGATGTAACAGAGTACTGCCATAACAATGTGTAATACTCCTCCACCATGTGTGTGAATCTTCTGAGATTAAAAAAAATAGTAGTTGTTATACTGTGTGAAATCAATGTTTAATGATAGTATGTTTATGGATACTCTGTCTAAAATATTTCAGACATTTGTATGAACAAATATTATAGTGAGACTGCACAGAGATGAAATAATATGCAAGACTGCAATAGTAAAAATGTCTACCAGAAGTAAGAATGTAGGATGGCAGGGTGATGCATAATTAATTCACTGTAAGCAGCAAATTTAGTAACCCTATTGAATTGTTGTTGGCAGGTGCTTTTAAGCATCCATACAAAAATGTGATTTGTGGATTAGTTACAGATTTGTGAAAGTATTTAGTTATAGTATCCTTAAAAAAAAAAAAAAAAAAAAAAAGAAAATCTAAACTTATTTGTAACCATAAATGCCCAGAAGAAAGAGTGCAGTTTACTCATGTGACCAGAGTGTGAAGAAGCTCTCCAGCAGTGATGGGTGAGCAGGATCTTGCTTTTGTTTTATAGAAACTCTCCTATCCTGGGTAGGAGAGGCAAGAACAGGTAGCTGGTTTTATTCATTATAGCAGGAGAAAGCCTATGGATAAATTATGGCAAAGATCAACAGCAAGTCATCTAGACCAGATGGTTTGAATTAATTGAATGGCATATGTTCACATTTGTGGCAGTAGAAAAGGTGAGCCAAAGGGGAAGGTGAGATTTTTATTATTATTATAATAATCTTCAAGAGATAAATGGAATTAATTTGTATTTTCAAACTTTCACACGCAGTCTGAGTTTGAGGAAGGCTGATTAAAATTGATGTGCTGGTTAAGTGTTGCTTGGCAGCATAGAATTGCTTGCCTGTAGATGACAGACTAGCTGAGAACTTCACAAAATTGAAAAGCTCACACCTCAGGCTAAGTTGGCAAATTTTCTTCTTGGTAAAGGAAAGACAAAAATGGTCTTAATTTTCTGTTGTAAAGAATGAGGGCTATATTGAAATAAAGACTTTGTTAAGTGGTGGACGGTGGTCATTTTTGTCCCTATCACCAAATGAAATACTCGACACTGAGTCAAGAACTGTGAGATGGTCAAGACAGGGGATCACAAAGAATTGGACATGTTTTCAAAAAACAGAGTGTTCATGCTATTGTGGAAAACAAGAGAGAAGAGATGATTTGCACCTTGATTTATGGTGGCTTTAAGATAATCTACTCCAGAAAAACAGTCTGGAAATACTTGTAGATCTGGAACGCAATTTAAATTAGGGGTGTCCTTTTCAGAGTTGAAATAATATCAAATATTAGATTGTGCCTCAGAATCAAGAGACATGCAGATGTATCACTGTAGTACATAAGAATTGGTATGGTTGGAATGGACCTTGCAGGTTTAAATTAGTGGTACAGAAACTACATCATAACCTACAAGTTCTGCAGAAATCAATTGTCGACATTTAGATTTCTATTTGAAATCTTTGATAAATAGTTGAATGCTAAATATATTTGTTACAGAAGGTTGTAATTCAGGCTTCACTTGTGTTTGGAAAGCCATTTTTCAGTAGTAGATGTTACTGCTGCTTTCAAAGTGCTTTTCTGATGCAAAGTATGACATCAAGTGTTAAAGCTTTTGACCTCATTTTTCAAGTCATTTATATTATCAGAAAATTTAATGGAAAAATGACGTCTGCAAAATGGACTGCAGTGATATGAAAATTATCAGTGTAATTCTAGGAATATATTGTAAAGAAGTTAGAAATGGAAGGATGAGGTATGTAAAAGTGTGAAAGGAATCTAAGAATCTCTTGCTGTTTTTGACTTCAGACAAACTGATACTAGCTTGCGGGACTCTATTGATCTTAAAAAAACCCAGCATGTATTTGTTTCTCCAGTTTTGCATGTTTTCATTAGGGTGCCTGTTCACTTGTAGTGTGGGTGTGAATGACAAAACTTCATTAAATAAGTGACTCCTGTATGTGCAGTGATTGCCAGAGTAATGTTGGGGCCTTATTGTCAAAATGAAATAGTCTTAGGTTTATGGTTTCATATTTTAACCAGTCTATGCATAAACATACAAAATGTTAAGAGTAGTAGCAAGTGCAATTACTAAAGGATGCTAAATTGGAAGGAAGGTTTGATTTCCCCACTGCCTCACAAACTAAATAGAATAGAATACAGTTCTTACAGTTAAGCCACTGTGATAAAACATGTAGTGCCACCAGAACAAAAATACCTGAAGGAAAGAAGCAGTCAGGTGATAGGGAAAATCCTCTTCAGCTTATATACATCTGGATGTAGAAGCAAGATGATGTGGTGACTGCAATTAAGTTGCATGGAGTTCAAGATCAAACACATGGTAAAAGAATAAAGTTTTCAATTTGTTTTCCATCCAAGTTACTGTAGAAGATAATGGGGAAATTTAATTTTCCAGTGGCCCTCTTCACAGGAAATCTGAATATGGCCTTAATAGAAATTGAAGACTTATTAAGGAAGTTAAAGAGCAATTTGAAAAACTCAAGTGACGTAAGTACCAAGGAGAGATGCTAAGCATTTGAAGGTTTTGAGAAAACAGTGACACTGACAAGAATGTGCAATATGAGGCCTCTAGCCCTGTGGGATCTCTTTTGCAATTTGAATGAGCAGCTAGTGAAAAACCTCATTCCTCCTCTGCTTGTTTTGTAAGAAACTCATTTCCTGTAAAAGGACAGTGGCTTCACTGATACTTGTTTCATCACCACTTTCAGGCTGGATCGTTATGGGTTCCTGGGGTGAAAACCAGGAGCTTCAGGTTCTGTATAATGCAGCAGTCTAGCCAGGGTGGAGAATGTAACTGAGAATGGGCAGGAGTAGAGCACATTGAGCTGCTGTGCTTCTGCTAATGAAGGTTTTGTCTGGAGATGTCTGTATGCATATGGAGATACCTAAGCATTAAAAATAGCCCATTTTCATTGTAAACGATGAGTACTCTTAGCATAAGCAGCAGATTTAAATATTTGAACACCAGTACTTTGGTGTACCATGAGATGAGAGTGCTGGTGATTGTGTCTGAGAAGCTGACTAATTCAGAGCATTGCCTTCATGCAGATGTACTGGAAGTATTCTTGCCAAATCATGGATATTAACAGTCATTAATGACTCATCTGTAGACAATCAACAGAGGCTCATATGTAGTGCATGCAGGTCATCTTGACCCAGCATGGGTTAAAAATAACACTAGAGGTTCTGTTACAGTGTGCCAGTTGATCCTTCCTTGGCCTGCACGTGATTCAAAGATTCCAGTGAAGTTTGACTGCACATGTCATCTTTCCCGTTGTTTTGCCTCTCAGCTTCAGGGTAGCTCTGTGCTGGTAGGAGTCTGCAAAAGATCTCTGCCAGTCTGCATTGCCCTAAAATATGTTGTAGGAACTTCAGGTGGTTATTGCAGAATGGAAGAAAGGACATCTTCAGATAGGATACTGAGCTGCAGGGCTATTATCCACTATTATTGTAGTAGGCTTTTTTGGACATCTGTAGTTCTAAGGAGCACAATTTATGCTCCATTCAGATGCACAGATCTGTGGGATGCACTTGGCACATATTTCTCCCAAGAGATACTTACCGTACAACCTTCAGTTACCTTGAGGTACTTACTTGAGCTGGAGTATGTTTTGGAGAATGTTTCCTTCCTTGGGTTTGGGGGGGGTTTTATGCCTTTAGCTCTTAACACCCTTCTGAAAATCTTAGATTTAGTTTTTTGGGTTTGCTGATACAGGCAAGATGAAGAATGGTGCTCACATTTGTAGAAGGTCTCATGATTCTTGATCTCCTTGGTTTGGCCCGTGTGTGATGTGGTGTGGTATCACATGTGAAATAAATACACAAAAGAAAAGTTTCTTAGCAGTAACTGGAGTTCTTGGAGATGATGTTGTATGTACATTCACTAGCAGTGAATGGCTGGTGTCATGTTTTTCAGGATGTCTGAGAGGAACAGTGTTTGAGGGTTTGTTGCACATTCTTTTGCTATACAAGTAAGAGCTCAGGACACACATTCGCATTTGTGACTTTAGATGTGAACAATTAATCTTGAAAAAAATGCTGATTGGCGAGAATCTTTCTTGCATTGTTAGGTGTATGAGGTGTATGATGCTGCTGGTAGAGATGGTTGGGGTGAGGGTCTTTGTTTTTTGTTCTTGTATCCTTTCCTAGAGTTTGACTGCAGTCCTTATTAAGAGTGCATCTCCTTCCTTTCTTGTTCAAGATGTTCTTTCAGCCCATCTATCCTCCAGCTACAAGAAATTTCACTTGTGCAGTACCTTTTATATGTATTTTTGGTCACTTTGATTTTGGAAGAAAGAGGAGCTTTTGCTGTTTCAGTAGAAGTTTAGTTACTTGTATAGCTCCCTTTAAACCCTGACTACTCTAGAAACTCCAGACACAGATATATCTTGGTTTGCTACTTCTTAAGTGTGAAATATTTCCATCAACTTAGCAGCTTTCTGCAAGCCACAAGTCAGTATTTCTACAGACTCCACACAGAGATAAAGTATGAATCTTGTTGGGTCCTATGATTCAGATTAGGCTAAAGAATATATCCTTTCAGTCTCAAGAGTTCACACCTGTTTGCTTCGTCATGGGATTGGGTGTTCCCTTGCTGAGCAGTGACATTGTATTGACCATAGGTAAACTCTGGCTGAATAATTTGCACCTTCCTCTAGTCCATGTCTTAGTGGATTTTAGAAGGTAGGAAGTCTTCTAAAAGTGATGGTAAATTCTCAATATAAACTTTTTTAGGTGTAAGTGTTCAAGTGATACTCTTTTCCCAAATACCAACAGGAGTCTTGGATTGTGCTTTGCCACCATGTATTAAAGAGTTAGCAAATGATGTATGCTGTAATGGTGGTGCTCACCACCACCCCAACAATACAGATTTAATTAATGAAGCTTGTTCTATGAATAAGGACAGTAGATTTTGCTTTTGAAATATTGTATGAAGCATTTTTAAGCTGAATTTCAAGCATAGGAGTTTCTCTTTAATTGCTATTTGTTGATACAATGCTTAGATTTTCCAGTTAAATTTTTCTTCTATATGTTGTTAGACCTTCTGAGCTATGGCAAAATAATTACATTGACTTACACATTCTTTTACATTGACTGCTAATGGTGGTCGTTCTTTTAAGTGGTTTTGTGAGCCCTGGAGATGTCAGGTGTGATAATGTTTTGTGGTGACAGCCTTGCTGGCCCAGGCCTAGCAGAGGGGTGTCTGCAAGATGTTCAGTTTCCAGATGCATCACTGTATGAAAATAGCAGGCACACAAGGTTTGTGCAGTGCTAAGCTTAAAATAGTAAGCCCTACTAGAACCTGGATGAGTTGGCAGGTATGCTACAGATGTAACCCTGCTAACTGCAAGAGCTGGCTCACCTCCAGAAGTGGTACATTTCAGTCTAACATTTCAGTCCAAACAAATGTGTGTATTTGAAAATTTGCTTTGTTTGGTTTTTTCTTTCAGTGCATATATGTATATATATAGTAGCTTCATATTTAAATAATTGATTGAATGCTAATTTGCTAATTTTTAAGATGAGCTGCATCGTCACTTCCTAGCACTCCCTAAGAATTAAATTGACTTTATTATAAAAGTTTCTTTATTTTTAACTCTCCCATAATCAACTCGTAGTGCTTAGAGTGAAAGGAGGATATGCCCAAAATGTAAATGGACTCAAATCCAGGTACTGACTTGCCTGGTGGCTAAGGGAGACACACATATATATGAGTGTGTGTGTGTGTATGTTGAATTCTTTTACAAAAGTGTTTTCATAGAGTACTAGTTGTCATGTTAATACACGTTCTTTTAGAAGTACCAATTAATTGTGAAAATGGGATTTCTAACAAAGAGTATTAGGAACATCAGGTTAGCAGTTACAGTTGGTTTTGTCTCATTTTTGGCACTAACTGCCTTTAAGTGGAGAAGGGAAGCATGCAGGTATAATCTATATATTATGCTTTAACAGATGGCTGTCTAACATGGTAGTTAAGTCTAGATTTTTTTTCTCAGTTGATTTTCCATGTAAAATTCTTGACTTTGTTTTTGTTCTTTTTTTTTTTTTTTTGAGAAATCTCTTTGGCATTATGTCTAATTTTAAGCTGTGCTATGGAATGCAGGTTAATTAGCTGTATTCGACAGACAAAATTTAAGTTTTTAACTTCGACAGTGTTAAAATGTCCCTTGCCACTTTAGTGCATAAAAACAGTTTCTAGGTAAGAAGGGAACATGGAGCTTCCTGGCATCATGTTGAGAGGTTAATGCATTTTAATTGGTTTTAAGCTAGCCAGTAAGACAGATAAATATCTATACACTGACCTTGTTTAAAATAACACGACCAAAAACCCCAACCTTGTGCAACCAACTGTTACTGCGTCTTTTAAATAAACTGTGATCTTTTTTTCAGGCCTTAGACGGTCAGAATATTTATAATGCTTGCTGTACCCTACGAATTGATTTTTCCAAATTGGTGAATTTGAATGTCAAGTACAACAACGATAAGAGCAGGGACTACACTCGTCCTGACCTTCCATCTGGCGATGGACAGCCAACTCTGGACCCAGCTATTGCTGCTGCATTTGCCAAGGAGACCTCTCTTCTAGGTATGATGTTTACATTCTTCTTCTGTATTGCACAGCCACTTCATGCAAATATTCATTAATCCTTCTAACAACTTAAATTACAATAGTGTCCAAAGGCCCAGGCATGGTTCAGTCTAGACTGTGATCTGAATTGTAGTAACATAATTATATTGCCTTTAGAAGTACTGCAAAAAATGAATGAAAACTTGCATGACAAATTGACAAACGCATAAAGTACTAGAAAAGGTCGTTAGTTCAGTTTGTATCTCAAAGTCTGTCCTTCCCTCTTTCATGTGTTCCTGTCTGTGGCCACCTTGCCCACCTTCCCTCCTAATTTGTAAGAGAGACTTAACATGATTTGCATGATTTCTTCATGCTAAATGGTTATTTGTAATATCAGATTATGAAACTAACATTTTGCTGGTTTCCTTCAAAGGGGAAAGATTATGCTCTTTGCTTAAAATACGCAAACCCTTTGGTGCTACCTGTAGTTTCTGTGAATAAAAGAAAAAATCTATAGTTGCACTTCTAGTGATATGTTATAGGAGTTCTGTATATCCTGCCTCAGCCTTTGAGTTCATCAGAAGTTGTTGAAATGCTCTGAAAAAGGTACAGATATATCTATCTTCTGACTATTACCAAAATAATCAATGCATGCTCCTACTCCTGTCAAATTGTTTTTTGGGAAGAGCACCTTTCACTCTTTAAAATGTAATAGCACTCAGATGTAGAATCATTATTTTTATACAAGCTGATTTATTATGTTGTGATCATTGTTCTTCCCACTTAGTCTTTTTTTTTTGCTTTCTTGGATAATTTCTCATTTTTGTTTTGAAGAAAACATAAAAACAACATAGATTTCATGGGTTTTTGTACAGTCTGGGCCAAACTGAAGTAAGTTTGAGTTACTCTACAAAAGAGGGGCCTCTGCTCTCTGTTATGAAAGATAGAAGGCACTTAGTGAATGATGTGAACCCAGAAGAGGTAAATATTGTAGCTAGGGCTACTGAATATTGCACTGTATTTGACAATTTTCTGAAATTCTCAGGATACATTTGAAAGATACATTTCATATCTACTGTTGTAAAGTACGCACAAAGGCTGTGCCTTATTCACATGTGATTCTCAGAGGGCATATTTCCCCATGAAAGAGTGGAGCTCCATTTGGAGTTTAGTGTGCTGTTCTTCAGAAAGAATACCATGAGATGGACATGTGGCATTGCTGTAAAAATTCTTGCCGTAGCAATCTTTTATATGTATGTCATGAGATTGCCGACAGAAAATTCATTAAGGACTCACTTCTTCCTTTTGCTTATGTTACACTTTTATTTGCTGCAAACTTGTACAAAGCATGGGTGCAACTTTGTTGTTGGCTTTCTAAGAGTGTGCTGTACCCCATATGTCAAAAGTGAGATTTAGGTTCAACACAATTTTGTGGCTTTAGTTTTAGTGACAGGATGTAAATCTTGTTAGTCTTGGTGCTTAAATCTGCCCTAGTTCCTACCAGACATATCTCAGTTTCCTTCTGGGTGAAGTGAATGCTCCACTTCAGTAAATGTAACTTGATGATGTAACTCTTGTAGCTTTGTGAGCTGTTAAGCAGAGGTGTTAAGCTGCTGTCTCCCCCAAAGCCATAGGAAGCATGACAGGAACTAGTCAGTGCAAGTAGATGGGGATTACTTGACATAGAGCCGCAAAAAGGGTTCATAACAGGTCTATAAACCCTTGTTTATAGACTTTAAAAAGTTCTTGGTCAGTTTTACTTACCTGCATTAAGATGATTATAGTGCCTGTGCTTTTCATGGAAGTTGATAATATATTTTTAGTATACTTCAATCTGCCTACTATGAAAATGGCATTAGCAATTTGCATTTTGGAAGTCACAGGAAAGGATAAGCTGAGAGGGAATAAATAATGTGATATGTTGTGTTTTAACTTCATTGGGGAAAAGGCCTCAAAAGGCTAGAAAGAAGATGTGTAATATTTGTATGTTTCCAGTAATATTTTGAAAAAAACAAAAGCCTGTTATCTGTAGTTGTAGGAAGCTAAAATAAAGCTAATGACAAAGATTTCTAATACTAGTTGATCATGTTGACAACATAGCTAACATTTCTAAATAGTTTCATACAAGTCCTAAACAGTGTTACATGGTGACTTTTTCGTAATAGAAACTCTTCTTATTTTTATTTATTAAAAAGCTTTTCATTGCTTTAATCAGAATGGCAAATCAAAGTACAGTGGAGACTGCAGACCAAAAATTCTGTTTCACAGCTATTTGCTGTGGCTTTGTAATTTGTCTGACCTTTTCAAAAAATGAGATCTGTGCATGCTAAGTAATCAGTTAAAAACATATCAATCAAATAGATGGTCTAGCCTGCATGCATCATCACTCATTCATCTACTACATCCTCACCTGTGATAAAATAAGGTTTTAGAAATCTTTGAGTCTGTAAGCTGGACAACATTCAATGAGTGTTAATGTTTTTTGAAAGGAGGAGGAAATTACTAGTGGACTAAATGAGCTGGTTTTAGATGAATGATCAGAGGCAATTTTTTTTTCTTCTGTTTTTTACCTCATATATGAAACAATAGGTATAGTCTCCCTCCTCTTCAACCCCCCTAAAAATGTTACAGATGTCACAGAAAAAAGCTTTGGATAAACAACAGCTGTATTATACTGAACCACAACATACAAAATATTTTATATAAGAACTACTCAAAATAGCAAATACTGATATACGTTACTCACAATTTAGATATTTGTTTACTATTACAGCTGCAAATACACTGTTGTGCTGGAAATACTCTGTTGTGTTTAGGGCTCACACAGCTTTATCCCTTACTGTCATTGCTGACATTCTTTGTTATCACTTTTCACTAGTGCCCCTTTTTGAGATTGTTGTTGACAGTTTTGAAGGACAATAATTGAAAATGCTTTTATACGAATGGTGTTTAATAAATCATTGTTTTTAACTTCTTTGGTGGGACCAAAGAATGTCCTTAGGAGAGTCTGATGCTGTGAAGAATTTTTGCCTTTTAAAGTATGAGTTACTTGGCTGTGCTGTGCCCAGCTATGGAAAGAACCATAAACACTTCACTGGCCTTCTTTAGATTCCTTTACTCCTGAAAATGCTGGACTGGCTTAAAGTTTCTTAGGTTATGTAGAAATGTCTAGACATAGTAGAAGACTGGGTATGCTCTAGTAAGACCTGGTAGCTTGACATTTTCTAAAATGTAAGTGATTGCTATTGACCTAGTATAAAATTTCCTTCAGGTGGGGATCTGTCATGCCATACTGTCCTGGAAAAGTGTTTTGATTCAATAGTGCTCATTTACTGAACCCTGCATGATGTGCAAATGGCAGTGTTGATCAAATACAATCAAGCTGTTCCTATATAAACCATGTATAGTGCAAATGTATCACAAGAACCTTTCCTGAATCCTGGGAGTAGCACACTCAGCTCATGCCCCGCTGACATGAGCAGACAAAATCAGCGTTTCTGTACAGGGTCTGAGTTTCCTTGAAGAAGAAAACGTAGAGGCACAACTGAAGCTATAGCTGAGGGTAACATGCTTCTTCAGAGAACTGGATTACTAAAGCCACAGAGCATGTTGAATATTGGATTTAGAGGGTTGCCTCCCCACCTCATACTAAGCTTGTGAGGTGTGTAAACCTCTTCACATGGACAAATGCACAGTTGGGGATTTAGTCAAGCACCAAGTTGAAGTGAGGAATGTCTCTCAAATGATGAGAAATAAGGATGTAATGATGCAGAGAGCACAATTAGTGTTTATTCTTACTGATTTAATCAACATTTACTTTAGAGCATCTTGATAAACTAGACCCTTCAAGCATTTTGGAGTGCAGTGAAAACAGTTTTGCTGCAAAATAATAGTTATTTGAATAGAAAGTACTTTTTATACCTCATAACTCTGCAGGCTTGATCTGAAAAGAATTTTCTACATTTCTCTTATGTTAATTTACCAACCTATTTCATAACCCTTTGGATAACTTTACAGTGGTATTGTTTGCTGTGTAGAGTGTGTATAGAGCCCTAGTAGTGATATAGGAACTTTTTAAAAAAATGACTTGTGTGTGTTTCGTAAAATATGCTTTATTTTAAAATTAGGGCTTCCTGTTGCAGCTGTTCCAGGAGCTCTGAGTCCTTTGGCTATTCCAAATGCTGCTGCTGCGGCTGCAGCTGCTGCTGCTGGCCGTGTAGGAATGCCTGGAGTTTCAGCTGGTGGCAATACAGTCCTCCTGGTTAGCAATTTAAATGAAGAGGTAAGTGAAACAATTTTACTTTGCTTTTCCTCCCTCTTTAGTCACACTTCATTTGTCAGTATTTTATAATTTCTTTGCATTTGGCCTCTTATATTTGAATTATAAGCTCCAAGTATTTTTGCTGTTTTTTTAGTAATCCCCAGTTTATTTTAAAGCCATTGTTAAATACATTTTTGTTCCTAGGTAGCTAACAACTTAAAGTATCTTTTGACAGTCAGCTACCTATTTTTTTTCTAAGAAAAATTTGGTAACTTCTTCATGTTTGAATACCAACTATTCTTTCCTTTGTAACTGTAATCATGTAAACTAGAATTTCTGTTTTGTTTCTAATTGTTTGCTGTTTCATTTCATGCTTGTATCTCACATTTTTGAGTCTTAATTTATGTGAACTACTCTAACACATTTTTCTTTGAAGGTTCTCCCAAAGATCTTGACGAGGCACTCTTCCAGTCTCTCTTAGTAATTTTTTTTTCTTTGCAGTTACTCATTTGTCTTAAAAATAAAAAAGTGGTGGCAAAGCATTTTCACCTTAACTGTATCTTTCTTGCTAACTCTGAAATCTAAAGGGATTAATTTAGTTTTGCATTTTTACTGTCCTTTACATTTATTTTGATGGCTGTGAACGCTGGTATGAAATGTGGGAAGTTTGTATCAGTCTAGCTGTTCCATTTTTAACTGGCCTCTGTCACTGTAAATCATTAAGCTTTTTTTATCATCTAGTACTATTTTGTCATCCACAGTCTTGCATGTAAAAATGTTTCAGATCAGAGTGCCATTTTGAAAGATATTTTGCCTGCATTTCATAACCAGCCATGCTTACGCAGTTAAAGTTTTAAAATTTAAATTTCTATTGCATGCTTTTTTTTAATTTATTTTCATGTTGAGATGAAATGCTGTAGTTTACTCTTGATATGAATGTACTTTACCCATATTTGTCTTGGGTGACTACATTTTACTCAGTTTTTCTCGTACAGTACATAAACCAACCATTTTCTGACCAAATTCCTACATTTCCTATGTACTGACCTATATTTTATTTTTTTTTTTTTGTTCCCCACTTCCTTATTTTTTTTTCTTCTGCATTGCTGTATTCCCTCCCCCATTTCATCCTTTTCCCTGTGTGTTCAACTTCCCTATCCTTGTCTTTACCCAAATTCCCGTGCCCTTCCCTGTCTTACCCTTCTCCCGGTCTTTGTGTACGTTCCCTGTCTCCATTCCCTATGTTCATGCTTCTGTGCTTGAACAAAATGTTCCTCGGACCAACTTGCCCCAATTAACCGCCTTGAAACCATGATCCATGACCACCTCACCATTCTGCGGGAACCACCCTTCGTTATGGATGATCTGTTCATCTCCGCTCTTCCTCGACTCTTCTCTCTTCTTGTCTTACGCTGCTTGCTCTTCTCTCCTTCTAAAGATGGTTACGCCCCAAAGTCTGTTTACCCTCTTCGGTATGTTATTGTTAGCACTATACTTTTATTATTGATTTGGTTTTGTTTTTATGGTTTTTGTTTGGTTGGTTTTTTTTTTTTTTTTGTTTCACCTTAATTCTTATTTGTAGCTAGCACTTTGGCTTAAAGTTGAATAGTAAATCTTTTGCTATTTTTCTTTTGCTGTTTAAATCTCTCCATAGACACAGATTTTCTTTTAATGCATGCTAATATATTTTGCATGGTCTTTAATTTTATATCATTCACATAGCTTTGAGGGTTTATCAGAAATTATTCTTTTCAAAATTCACTATTCAAAATCTTTATCTCCTTTATTCATTTGTGAGTGTGTTGAGTTTGAGCGAGTGATCTTGTTGCTGTCTGAATGTTCCATTGATATGTCAAAATATATTACTTAGGTGGTTGGCTTTAAAATGAACTTTTTCTTTTGGGTTACTTTTGACTTTAAAAAGGTGTTTATGGTGATGTGCAGCGTGTGAAGATTTTATACAATAAGAAAGATAGTGCTCTTATACAGATGGCTGATGGAAACCAGTCCCAGCTGGGTAAGATTAGTTTTCTGTTTATATTCCTATTAGTCTAAGTACTTGGAAATTAGACTGTGTAAGATCAGGTGAACTAAACGTGTTTATATTTGTTAGTCTGTCTCTTATCTTGGTTATCCACCAGATCCAAAATTTTTTGTGTGCAGTTGTGTTCCAGAAGGTCTGCACTTAAATGGATACCCTAAATGAATTCAACAGCTGAATCAAATATGATGATCCCTGAATAAAATTAAGTATTGACAAAGAGTCTGCAGACCTAGTTCTTGATTCTAGTCCTTTAGCACACTGACCCTTTGATTTGCTTGAGTGCTTTTCTTCTTTGCATGTGTGATGTACCACAAGCTATTGAAAAGTAGCACTCAATTGAGTAAACTTGTCTTTTTCAGCCATGAGCCATCTTAATGGACAAAAAATGTATGGAAAGATCATTCGGGTTACCCTTTCTAAACATCAGACAGTACAACTACCTCGAGAGGGACTGGATGACCAAGGGCTGACTAAAGATTTTGGTAATTCACCTTTGCACCGCTTCAAGAAACCTGGTTCCAAAAACTTCCAAAATATATTTCCTCCTTCTGCAACACTTCATCTGTCCAATATTCCGTAAGTGTTCACTGTCAGCAATCTGATAATATTTCTGTGAATCACAGCACTCTGAACTGACTAATGATTTCCCACTTATGCTGATTTTCTTCCTGTCTGTAGACCATCAGTAGCAGAAGAGGATCTACGCACATTGTTTGCTAACACTGGAGGCACTGTGAAAGCATTTAAATTTTTTCAGTAAGTACCTTTTCTGCACATAGCTCTAAAAAAAAGAATTTTGCAGCACATCTTAAGAAAAAGTATATATCAAATTGCAAACATTAGGAGCAACCCTGTAGTGTTCAAGTTCCTAATTCCATTATTTTGTTTCAGAAGAGATCACAAGATGGCGCTTCTTCAGATGTCAACAGTAGAAGAAGCTATTCAGGCTTTGATTGATCTTCACAATTACAATCTGGGAGAAAGTCACCATCTGAGAGTCTCTTTCTCTAAGTCAACTATTTAAAAAGGCAGATAGAGAATGAAGGTGTATTGCATTGTTTGGTGTTGTCACCTTTTGACTGTTCAGGAAAGTGGGGACCAGAGTTTGTCTTCTGTTTTTTTATTTTTTCATGCTGTTACCATTCCTTGATTGTTTTAAAAAAATAATTAAAAAAAGGCAGTGCTCTTAACTGCTTTTCAAGTGTTCAACTGTTGTTTAGATAAACCATTGTTTTGTTTAAAAGATTTCAAGTTAATACGACATTTTTTCAACTTAGTTGACGTACGTGCCTTAAAAAGGAAAATTAGTACTGCTGGAATTGCATAACTAGTAAAAAGCAAATTTGGTTGTCTGGGGCACATTGTTACATGATAATTTAAATATGTTTAGGCAGGGGTGTGTAAAAAGGTTAAGTTTTTGTTTTCTCCTGCTTGATAGATTTCTTTATCTGCTGACTTATCACTTATTTCCTTTTTAATTGGATAAAATGCATTATGCTGAAAGAGTAAAATGATTTTATTTGATTTTTGCTACTTTTTGCTATGTGTTCTTTTTTAAAAAAAGCCTTTTGTATTTCATTGTTCTGGTGTAGATTCAGTTATGAATGTAGGCATTAGTTAAAATTAACAAGGTACAGAATATTAATTTCTTAAAGGACAAAAAGTGACTTCTGTGACTTTGAGCCCTACGTGAAAAGCATTGTGGAATCTTAACCTTTTTGTACACACTCTTGTGGGATGTATCATATAAATGTCAGCACTAAGTAATGTCTTGTTTGTGGCTGAATATTTTTCGTAGATGTTTTCGAAGTTGACATGACTTACGTGCATTTCAGTATATATTGCCATCTTTAGTTTGTAATTAAGATATGGAATATGGTTGTGGATTTCTGAGCATGTACAGACTGGTCAAGCTAGTTCAGGAAATGGTGCATGTATTTTTCAATGATGAAGAAAGTTTGCTGCAGATGCTTGCAGGAAATTTTGTGGCAGTTTTCTAAAACTGACAACCAGGTGGGACCAAAGTTTATGTGCCTTTAGTCTTAATTTACCTTGCATTGTAATATTCAGTTTTAATAAATCTCTTCAAAATATTTTGTATTTAGAAATTGATCTGACTTTACTATAAACATGGCTCAGAATCTGCAGATCCAGTTAATTTGAAAGCAGTTCACTGACAGTCTGAACTGTTACCTTGATTCTGTTTAAATGACCAATACTTTTTGAAATTGATGTACTTAGTTTCAAGATTCATAGATTCTGTTATCTATGTAGAAAAAAAAGGTCATGTATATTTTCTATTAGTTGAGTTTTTACATCTTTAGAATTGTAAAATTCAGTATAGTTTGGAAGTGGCACAATTAAAAATTAATTTTCTAACAAAGTTGGGAGGTTTGATGGTTGTTTAATTTCATTTTGTGTGTACTCTGCTTACCTCTGTAGCATGCTCAATAAACACTTCTGTAGCTCTGTATTCACCTTTTCTGTCTTTCTCTGCTTCTATCTCTTCTCTTCTTTGTTTTCCACTTCTACTGTGCTTCTAAATTCATGTTATTCTCTGCCAGGGTGGGAAAAGCATAACATTAAAAACTACTATTTATGGCTTTTTACCATAAATCTGATGCTGTGAAAAATACCAGCTCTTTATGTTCATTCAGATAGTGACCCCTTTGCAGGCATATGTGCAAATTAAACATTTCCCACCCTGTTATAACTTACTGCTTTAAAGACATAACCTTTATTGTAGTTTGTTAGCTCTCTCTTTCTATCTTTTTAGTTTTTAAGCAGATTTATGCACTAATAGATCTCTCAGGTTTGCCATGCTCTCTTGCTGCAAGTTTCATCTTTCATTTTTTTTGTGTGTGCTATAAAGATTTTCTACTAATCATACAGTACATTCATGGGTGAAAGTAACAAAGGATTTCACATGAGATCCGTGGACCATACATGTTTGAGAACAGGATGCTTCACCTTTTTAGAGTCATGGGTTCAAATGAATATTAGAACAGTTTGGGCACTTCAGTAGTTTTCCTATATATTACTTTGAACTGATTGTTGTGGGGGTTTTTTCCCTTTCAGTTAGAAATAGGATTTTACACAGTTGCCATTTAAGAGCAACTGAATGATCCTGGAGCATTCAGTAAAAGCTGTCAGCATTAAAATCAAAGCATTTTTCAGTCACTTTCCAGTACAACCACTGTAGGTACATTGATGTCAGAATACTTTGTGAACTGATGTCTTCCTTTGGGTGGCTTTCAAATCAGTAAATAGCTCTCAGCTTTTTAAGGTCATGGTATAATGTAGGGGCTTGCATTAGTCTTAATACGTTAAATAAAATGCATTTTATCAGAATTACACCCAATATATGATTTAAGTCATACTCCACGTAATGCAGTGATCACCCAATCTGAAGTGCTGATAGAATCCTATTCATCCATACTCAAAGTTTTGGAATCAGCATCTTTTTCCAATTTGAGCACCCAAACGCAGAGATGTGACTATTTCCAGTGATTTAAGCAGTAGTTAAGGGTCTGACTGAGCTGATCTGTTACATTTTTCATCTGTACAATATGATGTCCCATATTTTTCTAAAATAAAAGTGTGTCAGATTTCCTTTTGTGTATCAGAATGTGCTTGCGTGTTTCAACTAGAAATGTGACTTGAAATTTGCCATTCTGTGTGTTCAGCTTGTGCTGAAATGTTTCCGCTCCAAAATGTGTATCAGATAGCATACAGTGATTGCCATATGTGTAATTTTGAAGTAACTGTGAACATCTGCGCTGTCTGATTGTGTACAAATACAGGGGTTTATAAAAGGGTAGCTTACATTCTTCTTGCCAGGCTTGTTTCCTTAAAAAGAAGTTTCTATACTTTTCTCATTTTGAAAATTTCTGTGGCAAAAACCTCAAGGGAAAGAGTATATATTGGCTTTGACTTATTATAAATTCAGCAGCTTTTATTACGAGGTTATATTTGTATCAGCCAAAATTAAAAGTAATGACAGTCATAATTGTCATGAAAGCATTTTTTATTAATCTGAAGAAAATCACTGTTCAGTTATGGATACTTAGTCTTTAAAGTGGTATCTCTTCAGAAAATACAGACTTAGTACTGTCCTAACTCCTAGAACTTTCAAAAACTTCTTTTTCATGAGATGGTAATGCATTTTGTATAGTAATTTGTACATTTTTGTTGTTATAAAATGTAAATAAGTTTCTGTATTTTTAGCTCTTCAGAATGTGAAAAGCATCACTTTTATTAAAATTTTACTAAAAATAAGTTTCATGAATAACTTCTTACACTCCATCGAATGTGAGTTTTCAGATTGTTAGTAAAACTTTACCATAGGAATGGTGATTCTCTGAACTCAATTTCAGATTTTTAAAATAATACTGGTGTTTTGTCAGAGGGCAGTTGCTGATTTTTATTTCTTCGTGAGTTGTTACATTTTTCTCTGGTGGAGCGATGAAATTGGTTGGAGAAGTCCAAAAATGATCATTGATCAGATAATGTTGAGTGGCAAATACAGTATCTAAGTGAAATGAACCAAAACCTTATAGCATTCTAACTATAAACTGGGGGAAAACTTAAAACCAAAGTGAATACACTTAAAAGTATTTCTGTATATTGTGATTTAACATGTTACAAAAGGTGCCTTTGCCCTGCAGGAATAACAGTTCACACAACTATTTGTGGCTTGCCATTTTTAATGTTTTATATTAAGAATTAGTTTCATAAGCCATTTTACAAAAACAGTTTATTTGATTCTTTATAAGTTTCCTTATGTTTTCTAGTATCTTACAGCATGACAAGATTACTAAGGTCCTGCTATCTGCAGGATTTAAGGCATTGTGATTTCAAACTCTAGTTTGCTCCAGATAATTTGTCTAATTCTGTGCTTAGATAACATTGTACGTCTGTCAAAACATTAGAAAAAAAAATTCTGGGTTTTTTTTTGCCAACAGGAATATAAATCCACTAGTCCCGTCTCAAGAAATGGTTTTCCTAATATCAAATGTGTTCCAGTGAGCAAGACTGCTCAAAAGGTTTGACTGTGTTACATTGGGATGAGGCTGAAGTCCTTGTTCTGTTCCAGACTCTGAGACAACCTGAAATTCAGTTTTGCTGAGGTGAACAAATTTTCTCTTAAATAATCAGGCAGAATGCCCCATGTCTTGTAGTCCTGCTGTGGGTAGAAAGGCAGAATAGGTATAGATACAGATATATAAGGACATCTGCAATATTTCTTACCTTCCTGGTTTTTTGGGGGGCTGAGCAGCTGCAGCCTGCTAGTGTGATTCCAGCCACAGAGAGGATAGGAAGAAAGAAAGAATGGGTTTTCTGAAACTATAGGATTTGGCATGGTATTTTCTACTGAATAGTCAGTCAGTAGACTGCAGTAACCTTAACTATAGAGAATGATAAACCATTAATTATCCTCTTGGTGCATTGGCTTGCTAGAACCAGTGACAAAGTTCCTGCTTTGCTCTGGAATTAGAGGTCACAATAATGCAGCTTTAAAGAATTTCTTTAATTTGCTTTTTCCTTTAACGTAAGAATTTATTTAGTATCACATAATCTGAGTATTTCAAGGTTTGAAATTCTCTCTCATGCATGTGTTTGATCTTTAAGGATGGTTAACACAATGAGATTGGTGAGTTCCTGCTTCACCTTAAAAAAATTACAGCTTGCTATATCTGTTGTTTTCTGAGTTGAATGGATTTTCCTCTCATCAACAAAGTAAATTTGGAAGAGGGTTACATTGCTTTGTTTTTTCCTTTTCAAAGTTTACAGCATTAAAATCTATTTTTTCTTGATTAGTGCTGCAGGTAGGCAGCAAAGGAATAGTGAAGAACTTTTTTCCTCAGGAAAAATATGAATTAAATGCAGATTGATTTAAATGTCTCAAAAAACTTAGCTGAAACTAGCACTCCTATTATGGAAGAGTTCTGCATGTTTTATGAGCTTTAGCCTGGTTTCATTAGGGAATGAGGCATGTGTAATCTCTGTGTGATGTCCTGTTCCCAAGATAACCCCTGTCCCTTCCTTGTCCGTCCTGTACCCTTTGGTGGCCTTCCTGGCAGGCAGAGGGGATGAAGGTCTCCAGTAGCAAGCATTTCTGTTTCTAGCCTCATGATTAGTTGTCTTGCTAGGTCCAAGTTCTTACTTTCAGTAAGGAGTAAGTACTTTCAGTCCTACAGGCAAGGGAAGGGAAGATCAGGTGCCTTGTCTGTTGCTGGGACTTCTCAAAGAGGCCCAGACCTGATTCTCTCCCTCTTGATGGGCAGCAGCTTCAGAGGTAGCTGGCATGGTGGGGCCTGGGGATGCTGAGTGCAGGACAGAGAAGTGAAAGGGAAGGGATATTTTGCAAGAGGAGCAGAGTATTGGGCAGAGGCGTGTTGAGGGTGTTTCAGTAGCTTGCTTTCAGTTGTCTCATGTAAATAGATGTGAAAAATTATTGACAAGGTGAGACATAATGACTGAATAATTCTGTTAGGGGTATTTTACAAACTAGTCAGAAAAAAAGTAGTCCAGCTTGTGAAGTAAATGTGATGGATTTTCACTTCAGCTCAACAGGTACAGGGGTGTCAGAGCTTAGCACTTGCCTGCAGACTGCTGTGGAAGATGGTTTTCCTAGGATGAGTACTTATCATCCCTGGAAGCCAGAAAGACTGAAAGCCTGAAGCCTCTAGCCCTAGGTTAGGCTACATGTCAGGGTAGTTTAGGATGATTGACACTGATGGCTGGCCAAAGAGTAGATAAAGTGAGCTAGTGGGATCCAGGAAGAGATTTGTTAGAGGAGTCATCAAGTGACACGCAGGGACTGGCATTTTTTGATGAAAAATAGAAGCTGTAAAATTTCTGACTGTATTCCATGGCAGGGTACAGCAGTGTCCTTTGGGCTAACCCTATTCCCCCTAGTTCCTTAATGCCCGGGGCTTATCTCTGACAGTATCAACACTCTTTGAAGATCTCAGTTGTGCAGCTGAAATCGTGCTGGACTAGTTGTTCTTTTCTGAAGCAAGAAAGGTTTCTTGGCAGCTGCATCTGACAAGCACCAGTGATTTGTTGTGTGTGGTGGGATACTGCCCTTTCCACGTTAAAACACTGGCAATCCTCAGCTAGTAAAGAGTCCTGGTGCTGTGTCAACAAAATACTCCTTTCATCACGCTGTGCTTTGTTGTCTAAACATTAACCTTCAGGTATTGACTCTGATAATTTGAGTAAGCTTTTAGTGAACTTTTAGTTTATCTTTAAGGGAGATTTTCCTTTTTCCCTCTCATTTTAGAGAGAGGGAGATTTTCCTGTTGATTATAGAAAATAAACTAGAAGTTGCCATTTTCCAGTTCCTAAGCAAATTTTGGTTGACCTCAACAATTTGGATCAGAAGTGTGTGTAACTTATTTAAACTCTGATGGCAGAAGTCACACATCCTCAGTCTGTATCATTGCTCCTAGACTTCATGGAAAACATAATCTTGACCTAAATCTTTTGCTACAATTAAAAAGTCTGCTTTTGTTGTTGGAAAGTGGTAATTTTCAAGTTCCTCTTAGATGGAAGATGGACCTAAACCTCATCTTCTTTTAAGTGTAGTTACATTAAAATACCTGGTTAATAGTAGATAACCTCTTCCTATTGGTAGCTCTTCACTCAAAACAGGTCTTATAAACAGAGGTGTTTGTGGTGCCATTATGTTACAATTGAAAAATTTGTTCTTTTAATTAGAGAATGGTAACACCAAGCACTTCTGCACTGCTGTGGGTGAACTCTAAATGGGTTTTTTCCTGCAGGTGGCATACCTTGCTTGAGTACATGTACAGCAAGTTTTGGTCTCAGTGCTCTCAGTTTTGGCAATGGAGGAACTGCCACATCACCACCCATTACTGATGGCAAGTGACTGGAGTTGCTCAGCAAAACTGAAGTCTGCAGAGTGCAAGTGATCTTGCTAACAGATCAATATTAACATTTATTTGCAATTTTCTTAAGGATACCTGGAAATCTTTAAAAGTAGTTTGCTTTTCAAAGCAAACAGGTAAAGTATCTGAACTTTTTTCACAGAAATGTAGACTGTTGGTTTGTATAAGCTATGATCTATAAATTTTTGCACAGATCTTCTGAATAAGTTGCCCTAAGGAAAGGGATTCTACATTTAATTTAATTTCTAATTCCAGTTTTTGCAAATCTTGAGTCAGTTGAAAACTTGTATTTTTACTGATTTGAAATAGTCAAATAATCAATAACCCTTTCATACACTTCCTTTTTCAGTCCACAGCAGCTTCCTCAGTTTCTAAAGATGGGAATTCTGTAAAACATAGCTTTTTTTCCAGGGTGATTTCAAACAACATAACATCAAACAACATACATTACATACTCCTGCATAGCTACAGTAAGGCACCAAGATTCTTCCTATGCTGGAAGCGGTTATCCAGTTGCCTTCTTGGCTTAGAACTGCATGGGAAGCTTCCAGAGAGATGTACTGGAAAGGAAATACCTTGTGCTTTGGTGTACCTGGACAGCAGTACAAACCCTAAACTTCCCTCAGTGAGCCGTCACACTTGAAGCAAAACCTGGTTATGTGCTACAGCTATTAGATTCCTTGGAATTCAGGCCTTGCAGATTCAGTGTTCATGGAGCTTCTCAGCACTTCTGAGATCCTTAGGTAACAATAGCAGGTTGCATCCATGATTTCAGAACTTTTGGGGTGAGTACTGTAGTGAGATCAGGGCTCTTTGCACTTCAGACTTTTGGATTAAGACACTGAATAGCCCTAGAAAAATCTGGGAACTCTTCAGTCTGTTTTGAGAAAGTTCCCTCATAAGAAGTCACTAGATATTGAAAGTTATATTCATTTCAGCTTCACTTAGGATTTAACAACATGCTTGAATCCTGAGTAACCAACATCCTCGTAACACTCCAAGAGAAGCTCTTAAAATGCAGGTGTTTTTTTAAAATATTTTTGGAACTTAATGTTATGCTCTGAATTATGCTTTTGTAATTAAAAAGTTACATTTTTCAGTCCCCTATTTTGTATTTCTGTAGTAAATGTTACTTAGGTTTATTTTAGCAGAATTTAATAATAGTCAATGTAGAAGTTAGTGAACTTGCAGGAGGATTACCACTTGGAACAATAGGCATTAGTTTTCTGTGCTGGAAAAAAACAAGTCCAGGCTTCTGGCACTTAGAAGGAGGTATCTAGGCAACTGCTACTGCATGCCAAGATCCTCTCTTGTGCAGACATCTGCCCTGCCAAAACCATGTTCCTGGGGAGAAGAGAAAGTTCATCCAGATGTAGTGACTGAGTATGCAAAGAAAATGAAACTGAGGACAAATCCTGTAAATACTGAACTCCTACACAGGAACTTCAGCTCCCTAGAGATGAGACAAGTGGCCGAAAGCTTCCTCTGCCCACACCATGTGAAAGGTGGCTACTGCAGGGCACCTGTCCTGAACTTGTATCCTCTCACAGCTGGTTTCAGCCTAGATCCTTGCACTCCTTTTCATAAGATTGCTTTTTCTTCCTTTCCCAATTTCAAAAATGAATTTGCAAGTTTTTAAGTTGCCGTGTTTTAGGGTTTTTTTTAAATCCGTCAAGCGGTGCTATGCAGATGAGCTGTGTGTTGCTGTGAGGCCAGGCGTGATTCACTTAAAACTGGAAATAATGTAAGGCACTGAATGTAGCGGAGACTTCACTTTCACAGATTAATAATTGTCACAAATAGAGCTCTGATCTTTGGGCTGCCTTAATCTATAGTACAAAATCTCCTGTTGAGTAAGTATGTGTACATCAAGTTGCCTTTCTCTGTCAGGGAACAGAATGCCTATTTGCCACCACTCTATTGTTCAGAGACATTAACAACTCCTTCTACTGATAAAGAGCTGATGTTTTTAACTGGCTGATTTATATGAGTTATCAAGTTTGTTACATACTTCCTCATTCTTCTGTGTTTGGCAATTTTAGAAGTGTTAAAGTGTCAAAATATCTTACACTTGTTACCGTTTAAGCACCTTCTTTTGCAATCATTTCAAGATGGAACCATTACAAGTTTCAAATATTTTGGATGTCATCTTTGTTCCAAATTTGGTTTTAAGATACTTCATGCTTGTAAAATTGCAACTGGATTTTAAAAGTCTAACATGTACAGCTGCCTGATCCCTTGTACAAAATGTGATGAAAGATTTAGCAACACTTTAAATGTATTGGTACTAATAATGTAACCTATTTCTCTCTCCTATCCCTTGGCTAACATGGCTGTCAAGGAGAGGAGGTGCCAAAAGTTCCTCTTGCAGTGCAAGAAGTAGCCAGGAATCCTTCAGGAGGTGTTTTCACTTTACAGCTGGGCTGCTCTAAAGGCTTGCTGCTATTCAAGGGATTAGTTCTGCTCCTGCCATTCTTGCTTGGGGTCTTCTGCCAGCTCTGGTGCCTGTCTTCTTGCCCTTCATCTGCATGATTCAACCTGCTAAACTGACAGCATCCCTACCAAAATAGTCAAACTTCTGCCTTGTCTTCTCCTTCTCCTTTTTTGGTACTGATTTTTGCCCTTTGGTGGACTGAACCTGGTCACTGAATGGTTACAGAAATACTAAAGGAGATGGAGCATACTTCTAGGAGGAGAGGGGAAAACAACTCTGCCTGCTTCAACTGAAGTCAGAGATCAGCTAAAATGTAACAAAATCTCATATTTAGAACATTTTAGCTGATATAGCTGTTGCAGCCCTAAAGGCTGGAACTGTCACAGATTTTAGATACAGGTGGAAATACTGAGTTACTCTAGGACTTCAGATAATAAACACCTTGATATTTATTTACCTAAGTGCCTATATGAATATTTTTAGTTTCTAGACATTAATAATTACTAAAATACTGTATATTACACAGAGTTGTAATTTAAATTAACACATGACTTTACAACAGCATCTTATGAAATGGTCTGCCACACACTGCCAAATAAGTGCATTACATCAACTTCATGGGCTATGTGAAATGTTTTTAAACTTCTTAATATTTTTCCTTCAGTGAAAAAGGAAAAAATACTTTTAATTATGGATTAATGAGCTCTGGGATGCTGTTTATTTTGCATGGGGTTTTGGGGGATTGTGCTTTTTTCCCCTCCTTTTGCCTATCATGCCTCTTTTGAGTTTCTGTCATTGCTGCTTTAGATCCAAGCAGGATTCACCAGGCACAGCTTTTTTGAAATCTCTGGTTATTATCTGGGTGGGATTTTCCTGTTCTGTTTTCAGACGTGCTCTTTTGAAACAATGTGTTAGTTCCTTGTTAATCATGCTAAGAATTAAGTTTGCTTTTAAATGATGGAATTGGGCTGACATTTATGCCATAAGTTTCTTAAAGCAAAGCTTCTCTTTGACTTTGAGGTGTCAGATATGTTGTAAAGGCCGTAAGAATTCTCAAATAAAGACCTCTGATTTTTGCCTCATCACATATAAGAGGACAAAGACAAAAAAAAAAAAGGTGCTTCATGAGCCAGGATTTTACTGCTTTATGGTGACAGATAATGGTAATATTTACTACTTATGAGCCATGCACATAAATCTACATATTTATGTAGCAATGAATACAGTAAAATATTGTGGCATTTCTACTTAGAACATAATTGCCATGTATATTAACATGGATCTGGATGTCATAGAAAGTGAGCCAAAAATAAAGGTGTTTTACCAAATTGATTCAGTGCTATGGGATTATTTTAAGAAGCTATAATAAGGGAGGTTCTTGAGAAATAGACTGAAATATTTCTGTTTACATGTAATGACAATGTAAAGGTGATAAGCAGTGTCATTCTTACAGCTGATTATATGCTGCAAAGGTAGCTGTAGATTAGTTCTTGTACTAAATTTCTGGAGTGTATAAATAGCTCTGTTCTTTAGAGTCAAAGCAGATAGAAAATTGAACTGAAAACTGAAAAAGTTCTGCTAGACTTGGTTTACTCTTTTCTAAAACTTTGCACCTCTTTTTCCTCTTGCTCAATCATGTCTCCTTTTCCATTTTCAAGTTATCTCAGCCTAGATACACCAAACCTTAAATGACATTAATGTTTTTCTTTTCTCTACCTTAACACCTGCCTGTCATCCATCACGCCACCTGCCCCAGGTCTGGAGCATTTGCATTGTTTACATTGATTGGTTTTGAAAGCTGCTCTCCTGCTCTGTTCTCCATCCAGCACTGCATCCTTGTACCTTATCCCCCTGATGCTGCTGCCTCCTTGTCCTCTGTGCCCCACCCTTCCCCTGTGAGTGATCCCCACGCTCTCTCTTTGGGCTCCCTTTGCTGGTTGGAGGAGTAGTGGTGCTGTGGCAAACCCAGCACCCAAATGCTGTTGTTGGCCCTCTGCAGGTGTGAGCACGCTGGGAACTCCTGGGTTTGGGAGCAGTTTCAGGAATGCCTTGTCTTCTCCAGCCACAGCTGACCTTGGGAGGACTTAATGATTGTAAACCTGAGCACAGAGAGTGCTGCCTGGTGATGAACCATCTTCATCCCTCATGTCCTGTGACCTCATCAGAGACTGTGCAATGGGGCACTTGAGCAAGACCTGTTGTCTGTTCAGAGCATCACAAGACTTACAGCAAGATGTCCAGGTAACAGTGACGGTCCTTATGCTGAAATGAGGGGTGGGGATGTTGAGGTTATGTTTTCTATGGATGTATGTACAGGTTGAAATCAGACTTTAAATCTTGCTGGATAGTTATAATGGTGGTAGCAGAGCTTCTAAACACATGCCAGAGCTTTCCATTTTATTGATGTGCAAAGCAAAATGCACATCAATTTTTTAAAGGTGTTTTTAAGGTTCTGACCCAGTCCCTTTCCATCTGTATGGGTCTGTTTCTCAGGAAAGATACTTATGAGATATGGCAGAATTGCTAGTTAGTGTGGGTTTTTTAGATCACAAAATCTACTGCTGTGCTAAAGGAAGGGCTAGTAATGAGAAAGGATCAATTGACAAGAGAAAGGGTGATTGCTAGTGTTGAGCAGGGAAAATGTACGTGCTGCTCTCAGGGTTTTCTTAAAACAGTTTCTTTCAGCATGTTCTTTAATGACCTTGAAGGTGAGGTTAATTTGATATTGATCAGATTAAAAATGTAAAATCTGGTAAATAAAAGCAATTAATTGAAAATAGTGAGGAGGTTGAATAAAAGTAAGGGGAGCTTTAACATTTGGAAGAACAAGAGGCTACAGAAGTGCTGATGTTCCTGAAGTTATGCACGAACTTGTGACTCCTTGTTACTTGCTAGAGAGAACTTTGATTCCAGGGGCATCTTGTGCTTCAGCATTTGATGCTGTTCACACTAAACCAACCACTGAAGCACAGCAGAAAATAAGTCTTGTCTCCCAGGATTTCTAGTTGGATTGCAAGCACCCAGACTTTCTTTAGAGGCTTGTATGTAATTAGTCCTAACATGGCCCAGGAAAGCAGAGGAGATTTTGAGCTCGCTGTCAGTGTTACATTAAAGTATTGTGCTATTGTGTCATGTTTATGTTATTGAAAGAGGTGGAAACATGTTGAGATTTAAAGATCTGTTTCTGAGCCTTGGCTGCAGACTTGGGGGTCAGACACATGAATATCCCTGTGTTTAGTATTAGTGTTGGTTCTTGTCTCTGGCCTTCATGGCAAATATTCTGCCTTCTTGCTAAAGATGGGCAGTGTGAGTGCGGGGTATGGAACACCTGCCTGTCCTCATTTCCTTGATTCATGCAAATCCTGATTCATTCCCAAAGAGCACATCTTTCCACAGATGCTGACAGGTCATGAGAGTAAACCTAGCAGCACACCCCATATGCTCAGAATTCATGATCCTCGTTTCTTCCAAAGCAAACCCTGTAGTCTGTTCTGTACAGTGCCTTTATTCTGGGAGATACTGGGGTTTATGGAAGCTTTCACAGACCTAGCAGGGAATCTCCAGTCTGTATTGTGCACTGACATCTTGAGTAGAGGCTTTAGGCAGATGCTTTTTCCTACTGTTGCTACTTATTCTGTGCTTTACATATAAATGAGAAGACGTGAGAAATCAGCCAGCGAGCCCAGGCACCAGGGCTTTGCTTTCATGCAGTGGGCAGAGAGAGAAAATGAAGTATGTTAACTGCCTACCTCACTGCCTCCTTCAGCCCATTCTCATCCCATGAGTCCACTGAAAAGCCTCTCACATTTCTGTACTAGAAATAACATTAGCAGGGAAAAAACCTAAACCACACTCCACTTCATACACTGCAGCTGTATCATCTTTTCCCAGGTGCCTGTGTTGCTTTTAAGAAAAATAATAGAAACAATAGTGAGGAAAGACAGAGCACAAACAATTCCCACTCTTCCCCTTGAAGTGAGCAGTTTAAAAATGGGCTTATTTTGTTAGAATTCAGGATAAATGCTTTTCAATAGATGAGAGATACTTTAGCTCAGTTCCAATGGACTCCACCAAATCAACCTCCCACCCAATTCAATTAATTCCCTTCCCCCTGTGTGTAAGGAACAAGGTTTGGATATAAAAACACTAAATGTAAGATTAAAAAGTCTACAGAGATGATCAGAAGGGAGTCTATTTTAATAACCCTCTCAGATTGCTGTGCATGAGATGTGAAAGTAGGAGGTTTAATCTCAGTGCAGTGCCTTTACAATTATAATCAGAATTGAGCTGAGTATTGGTCAATAGGAAATTTGCTCCTCAGGGTAGGGAGAGGACTGTAACAAGAATTAAGTCTCCGGATGTTAGTGAAGGAAACCATCTGAAAAGAATAATCAACGGCAGTGGTATGGATCTTGAGTTCCCAGAAAGAATTGTTCAAAATGAAACAAAAACCCAGAGCAAGAAACAGCAGAAAATTCACAGAGACTAATGATCATTGTGCAAGCAGGAGAGAAACACAAGTTCCAAGCGCATGATGCTTTCCCTTGTGGTTTTTTGCTTTAAGATATTTACAGCTGGTGTCAGTGTAAAAGGAAGAAGTTATTCACTCTTTCTTTATGCCCAAGATTGGTTCCTATAAATCAGTGCAGAGTGTATGAAAATTGTCATTACTTTTAGGCAGGTCATGGGCTAGGAGACATAAAAGGTGCCAATTGAAAAGCATTCTGTGGGTGCCCACCTCTTTATTTGCTAAGATGTAAATTTCATTTCTAGTTTTATTTCGCTGCCCTCTTGGTAACAAAAAATACTCTATACTCAAAGGAAGGAAAAGATGTTAATGGTACAATTTTGAGCTTTAGCAAAAGGCACTTGGGTTTATTCTCTGTCCTTGAGGTTTCTCAGGGCTCCATTCCTGGCCCTGTGCTCTTCAACCTCTTCATTAATGACCTGGACACGGGACTGGAAAGGACACTGAGCACACAGATCTGTTCACAGATTATACAAACTGGGAGGAGATGTTGGCTCGTTGGAAGGCAGGGAGGGCCTGCAGAGAGAGGGCTGGCCAATCACCAGCCATAGGGAGTTCTACAAGGGAAAGTGCTGGGCTTGGCACCTGGTATGGGGCAGCCCTGGTGCACAGACAGGCTGGGGAAGGAGAGGCTGCACAGCAGAAAGGGGCCTGGGGGACCTGGTCAAGGCAAAGTTGAACATGAGCCAGCAGGGCCCTGGCAGCCAGGAGGGACATCCCTGTCCTGGGGACATCAGGGACAGCATCGCAGCCAGGCAAGGGAGGGGATTGTCCCGCTCTGCTCTGAGCTGGGGCGGCCTCACCCTGAGTGCTGGGGGCGGTTCTGGGTGCCACAATCCAAAAAAGACATTGAGCTGTTAGAGAGGGTCCAAAGGATGGTGAAGGCTCCAGAAGGAAAGCTGTGTGAGAAGTGGCTGAGGTCACTTGGTCTGTTCAGCTGGAGAAAAGGAGACTGAGGGGAGACACTTCAACAACCTTGCCAAAGGAAGCAGAGGGGCAGGTGCCAATCTCTTCACTCTCGTGACCAGTGACAGGACTCAAAAATCCAGCATGAAGCTCGGTCAGGGAAGGTTTTGGTTCATATCAGGGAACAGATTTTCACCCAGAGGGTGTTTGGGCACTGGAACAGGCTCCCCAGGGCAGTGGTCACAGCAGCAGCCTGGCAGAGGTCAAGAAGCTGTCAGAGAGCACTCTCAGGTACAGGCTGTGACTTGTGGGGATGGTGCTGTGCTGGGCCAGGAGTTGGACTCGATGATCCTGATGGGTCCCTTCCAACTCAGCACATGCTGTGATTAATACTCAAAACAGGAAATGGTTTTAGCAAAAGGTACTTGACAAAAAAAAATTTCTCGAATTACAGCAATATTCATGAAAATGTTTGCATTTCTGCAGGTTCTGACCACCTATAGTAATTAGCATTTCAAATTTTCCTGTCAGTGTGTAAGTATTAACAAGTCAGGATGCTTTTTATGCCAAGGCAGCTTACTGAGAGGGTAAGCTATTGCCTTAATCCTTTTTAAAGTTGAAGATTTTCTAATATCAGCCACTAATCACAATTGTTAGTCCCCCGTGATTTAAATAGTGCAGTAGAGGTGTCCATTTCTTATGCAGAAGAAGTAGAATGCACAGTGTGGAGTTTTCTTAAGTCAAATCTTAGGCACATGATATGATACTTGAAATTACCACTTCAATCTAAAAGTGAATCTTGTTTCAAAGAGCTGACAGTTATGATGTCTTTTCAATATATTTATCACTGCTTCTGAATAATCAAATTACAGGACTCAAGGAAGTGGGATCAGGCCTCATCTTTGAGAACTGTCTGTGCTGGGGAACAGCATGGCAAGGCCAACAGCAGCCAGGTAACCCTGTCAGTCATGCCACATCAGGCTGGGATTGCCTAGGAAAATATGTCAGAAATACCAGCCTGGGGCACAGAAATCAGCAAAGCTGGCACCAATGGGGGAAAAAGTCATTGGAGGCAGATTGTTTGTTTTGTGTGAGGGTAAAACAGACAAAACAAGGTCAAATAATGGGTAGAGGTATGGCAAGGTATGGCAAGGTGTGCAAAGCTCTCTATGCAGGAATCACCTCCATATGTAAGTGCTGCAAGATATATCAAAAAACTTGTAAGGCTGAATATAAAATGAATATTCTGGAGTGAGCATAATCTAATTATTTGGGAGTTCAGATGAAGGTGATGCTGGTTCTTCTTAAAAACAGCACTGATGCTCCGGGAATCTTGAACAAGCTATTAAGGAATTAGCAGATTAGAGGCAAATATTTTTTTTATAAATTTGCTTCCAGTGCAAATGCATATGGTGCTGCTGTGTCTCAAGCAATAAATGAGCAGATGTCAGAAATGTAGCCTGTGTTTGACACTGCTTGAGCTGCCTCTGCCTCCCAGAGGTGCAGCACATTTCATGGTGCTACCAGAGTCTGAGCCCAGCCTGAAACCCCTCTGAGAGAGGCTGGGCAGGGTCACAGTGCCCTGGCTCACTGTGCTCACAGTGCCATTGCCCACGCGCCCCCCAGAGCTCATCTCCCTCCTTCAGAGCAGAGGGCAGACCTGGGCACTGCTCCTGAGAGCGAGGAAGGGCCTGAGCTGTACTTTCAGCCATTCTGGCTGTCCCAGGTGGATTATTTGGATGATTGCAGGATCATTTGGTGGCTTTCTCTCATAAGGCATCTTTGAACCTAGCCTGCCTTAATCTAGTCCTGAATAGAAGTTAATTTACAGCTATTCAGAAACTAATTTAGAGAGGTTTACTGAGCTCTCTTCAAGAGAGCAGTCTTTTAGGATTCCATTTCTAAATCGTGATTTTTCTTTTTACTGTGGTTTCCAGGCTCTGCATCAGGGAAAAATATCTTGGTTACTATTGCAGGACATGAGATGGTGGTTAATGGTAGTTATGTTATCTCCTAAGAAGTGCTGAGTTCTTCTTGAAGCACTGATGATACCTTTAAACAGCACACGTGGCACACCTGTGTGGCTCTTAACCCCACTAGTGCAGACAGAGATACCAACAGCAGCTTGCAGTGACCCCTGGATTGCAGCACACACCCAGTTTTCTCTGGTTTTTGCAGGAATCTCACTGTTGTCATTCCCTTTACACACATCCTACCATCTGTTTGTCATCTTGCTGCCTAACCAGCTCCTGAGGCCCAGTGGTGCTGTTGAGATGAACCCCTGGCCACCTTGCACCCAGTCCTGCATTCTCCTGAAGAACACCATGTCCCAGGAGGATAACAGGAGATGTTTACCTACAGAGGTAACCAGATACTGTCTAAGAAACCACAGTATTTCCAATAACAAACCTAGGAGCAGCTGGCACTGGGTTTTCTGGAACTTTTTAAATGCATTTTAATTGCCAGTTGTCTGAAGACTTTGCATGAACCTAATTCTAAACTCGAGGCTCTTCTGTCCTGAGGCCATCAGATGTACCAGATGCTGAAGAGATTGAGCAGCGAACACATTTGAGGCCATACAAGCACCACAGAACTGGCACCTGCTCTGCATGTTGTCCATCTGGCATAGGATTTCTTTTGGGAGGGCAGAGCCTTTGGGCCAGTTTGTTGTATGTCTGGTGGGTTCAGAGCAAGGACCATGCTGCATGAATTGTGGGGCAGTGAAGAAACAGGCAGAGTTTTTCAAAAATTACCAAAAAAGCCTTTTGGGGGCATTGGGAAGACTCCTGCTCTGGAGGATTAATATATTTTCTTGGTGGTGCATCAGTGTTTTCCAACTAAAATGACTCTAAACCAACAATTCTTTAGGTAATACAGGGTAACAGCAGGAAGGACACAGGTGAACCTGGAGGAGGTGAGCTTTAGGGCTTCCCCCCTAAATCTGAAATGTGGCACCAAAGCACCCAGGTGAGCACTCACCAGGCTGCTTCACTTGCAAGACAAAGATGCAGCTTAGCCCAGGGCCCTTGCTCAGAGCTCTTTTCCACTTCAGCTGAATTGCATCCACCACCTGATCCCAGCTGTGCAAAGGGGGCACAGCCTATTGATGGCATGGTTTGCATTGACCTTAAACTGAGATATTTGAATTCATATTTAGTGTGAGGAACAAGTAAGACCCTCAATGTTCACATGGCACACCTTTCTGTGCCTATGCAACCCAGTCCAAGGATGGCCCCTAAATTCCAGCTGATTGCAGGAATTCAGGATTTTTCTGGAGTGTCAGGTTGGGAGTCTGAGTCTTGTCTTCAGAGAGACTTTTGAAAAATTTGTGGTTGGTGGAGAAGTTAACTCAGGCTGAGATGTTTTCTTTTTCTGTTACTCCTTCCAGTCAGATAACTAAATTGATTAAAAAGCTGTTTTTAAAACAGAGAATTACTCAGTCTTTTGTAGTTCCTTTTACAACAAAAACGTGCTCAATAGAAAGGAGCCTAAGGTTTGCAGCAGAGAGAAATAGCCCTGTAATCTTTGTGTCTATGTGTGGGAAGTACTTGAAAATTGCCTCCTACAGACAGATTAGTGAATTGTTGGTAGAGGAAAGTTTCTTAAAAATTACGCTTTGCATAAACTTTAAATTGCAGAAAACATCTACTTTCCTGTTATCTCCATTATTTATGTACTATCTGAAACAAATGTCAGGCTGACACCTCACAAATTGTTTGCTACTGATTCTCCTATTACTTTACAGATGTTCCAAAAGTTTTCACACCAGCTTCTCAGAAAATATCCAAAGATGAGAGCAGGTTTCATCCTGTAGCATCATTGTTTTGGCAGGTATGGAGAAAGTTGAGTGGGCTGATCACGTGCTTCCCATCTGTCAGCTCATCACTGTTAATAGGTGCTTGAAGGAAAATTGCAGTTATTTCACACAGCCCTGGAAGCTGAAAGTTCGTATGTCAAGAAAAGATGGACATGGAAATAACAGACTTTTTTATCTACAAAAGACATCCCTGTGCTGCCCTGTTGGGGGTAGTTATCTTTTGTGCACTTGTGATCTTGGTCTAATATGGATTTGCTGATGCTCACTGAAAAGGATGGTGCCCTCAGCCTGGGCCTGTCTTCCTCAAGACATTGAAATGTGGAGCAGGATTTTCCCAGAGTGCTGAGGTCCCCCTAAAGGCTGGCAGAGAACTACAGTGTATAGAGGTTTTCCTGATTCCTGGAGATATAGCCCATTCCTGATTCCTGCCAGATATTGCCACCCCTGTTCCAGCTGCTGGGTGTATTGCTGCTTCTTACCCACAGAGGTAAGGGTACAGCTGTTTCACAGGATAAAAGTTCCTCCCAATGCATGCTGGACTCCATACCTTTAGTAGTTTTAATGACTAAACCATAAAAGTTCCTTCTCTTGCTTGTCTGAAAGCCATTCTAACAACCCAGTCAAACTGCCCACATCTGTGGCTTCCTGGGCTGCAATTTATCTCTGATGATAATACAGAAAGCTGTGCTTAACCCGGATTAGAGGAATCCTGCAGTGCTGGGAACAGCTCAGTGCCTGCAGGTTTGGGTACAGCCTGTTACAGCGTGACAGGGGCATGGCTGACTTGTTAAAATGGCCAGTTTGCCATCCATGATGCACCAGTCAAGTGGAACTTGTCTTGCTATTGATTGTTAACAGCAGCTGAGCAAGCTCTTCAGTGTGATTCATCTCCCCTAAATTTAGCTGCCTAAATATTAGGCATCTCATCTGAACCAGTCATCTACCCTAGTCTCAAAATTAGTCATCAGAGATAAGCAGCTCAACAGTACCTGTGTCAAGAGAGGTTTCTGGCAGAGATAGGGAGTTAAGTCATCTCTGGAGGTAACTGCTTTTCTCCATTCTTTCTGACTTCATTTAGTGACTTTGACAGCAAGGCAAGGGAAGCTCTCTTCTTTGTTCTGTTTTCCAAAAGCATCATCTTTTCCATTTCAGCAATCAGTATCCTTCTTTTTAATTATGAAAAAAAAGTCTTTGTGTGTAAAGCACCACCTGGATTTGCTGCCCTGATTTTAAGTTATTGCCTTTTATTTTCTTGTTGTTTCTCCTGATTGTGAGTTAGAATAGTTTCCTAGGCTGGGTGAAAGAGAAATGTTCTTTATTCTTTATTTAAACACATTTTTTCCAGTAATCAATAGCACAACTGGAACTCTGGGTTTCAATGCTTTCTCCTTAAAAACATACATCAGAATGTTGTGAAGCTATACATCTTCCCTGTCAAACATTTAATTTATTGTGCTGTTCATTTATAGCTAGAGACTAGAGAACTACTGGTTGACAAAAGAGGATGGATGACACTTTTATTGAGTCCTTATACAGCTGGCAGAAGATAGCAAATGGAGGAAGATGTGCAACACTCATTTCCAAACTTCTAATAAATTGTGGATGGATCACAAGGAATTTATGCTAACTTAAATATCTTTCCAGAGATCAGGAATTGACAATCATTTGTCTCCTTCACTGTGGTTAAACTTGAGCATCAGAAAGCAGGTTAAGAAGAAACTTCAGTAGTGGTACACAAGAGCTAATGTGGATATAGACAAATAAACAGCACGATCCATTTCTAACTCACTTAGGGCTATTGCTTTATCCCTCTGAAGCTAAAGCAATATTAGCATTCAAACAGCACTTGTTTCGTGTTTTTTACCCCATTATACGTCAGGGCTCCTTGTCAAGTGAGGGTTTTATGGGGTGGCCAGGTGGTCTCAGGGCTCTCTGGGGCTCAGGTTGTGGGCGTGTGCCCAGGAGGGTCCTGCTGGGGAGCGCTCAGAGCCCCAACACTGCCTCAGAGGCACTGGGCATCCCTCAGCCTCCCCTCCTGCAGGGCTCTTCCTCTGATCATTTTGATGTACACAGAAATCTACCACGGCAGAAAAATACAGAAGCTTATTGGTTTGAACTAATAATTTCCTGGGTTTAATATCTGTCTGGGTTTCTACAGTATCAAGTTGTAGGTTTTATCTTCAGTTTTGCGGACCTTTGTCACTCTGCTCCTTTACTTTTTCTTACCATATCTGAACCCATCTTTCTCCGTATGTCTAATGATATTCCAGAAGAATTCTTTATTATTTCTTAACTGTGATATTTTCTTCTTGAGGGAAGGTCTGCTATAACATTCAAAATACATCTTTTTTTTTTAATGATCTCTGGACTGCATATTATCAGTGGGTATGAGCCATGCAATCTGAACTTCAATCTGCTTTGTTATCTAGTAGCAGTAGAAGTCTTATATCCTCCCCCTCAATCACTAGAGGGGAATGAATCCTATTTAGCCATAGCAATTAAAGAGATTGTGATTGGTTTCAGGTTAGAAATCCTAATGGGTTGGTTGGAATAAAGAGCTGCATTCTACAATTCTCTAACCTTCCCGAATTCCTTGTGTTTTGCTTTTCTTCGATTAACTTTTTGTTTACGTGTTTTAAGGTTAGTATTACAGTTTATGCACGTGTGTAGAGGGTGTAAACCACTGGATAACCACTGGCAAAGAGGATTGCAGAGGCCATTATGCTCATAGGAGGTAAGCAGAGGTGAATGAGTGCATTCTATAATAATTCTCTTCAGAATTTCAAACAATGTATATGTGAAGTAAATGCAAGGAAAGTGTTCTCTGAGCTTTTTAAAATGAAGTGAAATTCCTGCTTGCAACATCTTAATAAACAGAAACAGGTTGAGACACATTTCTTTTGGCTGCACAAAAATGAATGGCATTTCAATCAATAAACACAGTAGTGAAGAGTAACTGATTGTACGCATGTAGTTACAAATGTCAAATACAGTAAGTATTTAGAAAGAAATTGAAAAAACTGGGATTAATGCATTTTATTTTTTAGAAAATATACTTACATGGGTATCAACACTGACCATCAAATTAACATGCAGAATTAATAATGTGTGATTTATTTTTGAAATGAAGGATGCTTTATATATCACAACTTCATTATGAAACAGTCAGCCTGATAAAGTCATACAAAAGGGCTCATAAATGGGACAGCACAAATCAAAATAATTACCTTTACTCCTATTATATTCAGAAAGGTTCCTGTGTAGAATAGGTAGAAAAAAGGAAAAGGAATGCATGGGTGTGATATGATGTAACAGAACTCCCCAGACTTCCATTCTACTTGCACATCTGAGTACCTTTCAGGGAAAGTACTGGGTCAGACTCTGCTATTTAAAAGCTTTTAAATACCTTGTATTAAAAATATTATGCATGGAAGGAGAAGGTTATGGCACTTTTAAGAATTAACACTTCAAAATATCTGCCTGCATATATCCCTGTGTTGAACACTTTTCCCATCTTGTCTTAAGAAGCCTTTTTACAGGAACAGTGTTTTCCAGCACAGATTTCTGTCTTCCAAGCTTCAGGAAACCTTACGTATAGATACATTTGTAGAAACAAAGCTCCAGCCTATTATCCAGAGACCTCTGAGTTTTTGCTCAGAATTTTTCAGAATGCTCTCTGAAAAATATTTTCACTCTTATTCCCCAAAAACGTACCCTGCTAGTCTGTTCTCCATAGCCTTCTTAACAAAGCCATTCTCACCCAGCAGTAATTCTGACCCAAACTAGCAGTTTTCAGTTTCCAGGTCAGCAAGGTTTGAGGTGTGGAATCTTAGTGGCCCTTCTGTGGCTGTGCCAGCACCCTTGCTGCAGTGATGGCTGAACTGCTCAGAGGGCTCTGCTGGCGTGGCTTGGGCAGGAGCAGGCCAGGCAGTGCTGGGGCACACGGAGCTCTCAGAGGGCTCAGTTTTTAGTGCACATGAGCACTCAGCAGGGCTCAGCTCCCATTCCTGCATGGCAGCAGCCTCCTGCTCCTCTGCCAGGGCCACAGAGTTCAGCTGTGAAACTGAATGGCCTGCGTTGAACAAGTGCAGCAAAGAACTGGTACCTTGATTCCTCATATCAAAGAACTGCTACCTTGATTCCTCATATCAAAGAACTGGTACCTTGATTCCTCATATCAAAGAACTGGTACCTTGATTCCTCACCGGACGTTGGCCAATATCATAGCAATGGGTCCCCAGCTGGGGAATAATTGGCATGGACTCCATGTATTACAGAAGACTGATCAATAATATTTTATTAAGAAACCCATTGCTCTTATGGACTAGTTTGCTACAGGTGTAATTGATTGGTCCTTTTCTTAAAACACCATCACCATTGGCTAATTAAGAAACCACCCTTTGGTAAAAAAAATCTCCATAACACATTCCACATGTGCACAGGTGCAGCAAGTTAAAGTAAGAATTGTTTCTCATTCTTTTCTCTGATCTTCTCACAGCCTGGATGATGCCTGGGAAAGTTGTGTTTCTCTGTGGCCAGAGAGCTGCAGCCACAGGCCAGCCCCACAGGGCTGTCAGCAGCACTTATCGCAGTGTTAATGAGCTTTCTGGTAATTAACTACAAATTAGTCCAGCAGGTAAGAAGTCTCCAAAGGGGCAGGGTGGCCTGCACTAACTCCTGTAAGGACTGGGTTTGCACACTATGAATTTATCAATGGGCATCATTGCAATAACCATAGGTACGCTGGGCCTAGCAGGACAATCTGAGGCCTGCACTATTCTGCATTTTATGAGACTTGGTGCATTCAACATCTTTGTAAGGAAATTTAAAGAAAATAGCAAAGCAGACCCCAGTTACTTCACAGATATATGTTTGCACCTTTTCTTCCCATTTTTGAAGAACTGTGTTGAGATAAAAATATATGGTTGGGAGAACATCCGTTAGAATTAAACTGTAATCATTGTAAACAACAGTAAAACTTCCAGTATTTCTACTTTCCCTTTTCTGTTCCTTTTATTTTCTCAATAAATAACAGACTTGTTCAATAAGTGAAATAGACTTTTCAGTAGACCATCATGGATTTTATTTTAGTTGTGCTTTTTATATCATGCTGCTTTAAAAAATCCATTTTGCCAGGCTGTTTTTCATTTAAGCTTATTGCAAATTATTTGTTTGTCCCAAGTACATCTTCCATTTAGTGCAATAGCTACCACTGAGTTCTTGATGGCATGGGGAGATAAAACATAGGATGGCTAGAAACTCAACTCAGGTTAGTTCCTGAAATTCCTGTTACATCCTCTGCCACACTGCCTCCCTTTTAGCCAGGTTTACATGCATTCTCATATTTTTTTCCACAAGATAAAGTAAAAAAACCCTTCCCCGCCTAAATTTCCAAGATGCACACCAGGGAAACACAGGAGGAGGTTTTGTTTAAAATAGCCTCAGTGACATTGAGGCAACTGATGTTTTATTATGTTTTTTGGTGAAGTAGCTATTTATCAAATCTATCCTAACTGCAGAAATATGCCTAAAAAAATAAGTGTGTAAATCATTGAACAGAGAAAACCTATAAGGTGTTCATTACCTTTTCATAAAGTTTCCTTGCTTGTCTTATGTGTGAGCAAAAAAACCTAACTTTATTTTTCTACCTATCTCAGTATTTCACAGGCTCTCCTGCTGTACCCTTGTTGGTTTGATTTCCAGCCTCCAGCTGGCATGCAGAGCCAGGTTTTCATGAAGTTCAAGAACTTGCATGTTGCTTTGGTGTCACAGCCATTTCCCTGAGTGGGTGATAGAGCAAGTCTGTGTCCATACAGCAGATATTGCACCCAGCAATGAAACTGGAGCATGTTGTTGTATGGAGTCTCGAGGACAAGAAACAGAATAACTCCCCTTTGAGATGTTTTATCACCCACCTTTATCACACAAAAAAAAATCTTTTCATTATTATGGCTTTTTTCATTATTACTATCTTACTTTCCCACCAAATATCCACTGTGATCTTTTTTGAAAAGTCAATGTATTTGTCTCTCCTCCAGCAAGACAAAATAACAAGAAAATAATATTTTCTGAAGGTAAGAAGGAATACTGAAGGCAAGAGGAATACTGAAGTTTGCTACATGTGTTTTAACCTTGACTTAAATTTAAAAGCTTTGTTGCATGCATTTAGAATATTCACTTTTTGTTTAAATGGTTTTAAACTTTTAAAAGGTGAGATGGATTGTGCTTTTTTCCATTGCTGTCTTTTTGGTGCATCTTCACATAGGGATGTATTTGCCTTTTGGGAAGTTGACAGTGTAAGTGGCTGACAAACTAGCTAATAAATCTGAGGTTAATAGGGTTGTAGACAGCCAAGTACATGGGCGTAGGAAGGATCACCAGCCACAGAATGCTGCACATCTAGAAGCTGTCAATACAGAGTATGAAAAATGCAAAGGACAAAGCAAAAGTAGAAGTTCCAGCTCATTTTTCTGCTTGCTGAAGCAATCTCTCACACCAGCATATCCTGGTCCTCTAGGGAAGGCATGTATTTAGGGTTTGATCTTGATTCTACTCATGCCAGGAAAAAAAGTCTTTTTTGACCCTAAGTGGGGAGGATCAGATTGCTAATAATTTCCCCCCCAAAAAAATAAAACCAGAAAAAGTAAAAATGCCTCAGGTTATACCAGTATGACATGCCTCTGTAAGAAGTAATACTGTCCACTGGTTGTGTAGAAATTAGTTTGAAATAATTTAGAGGTATTTAGAGATGGGTATTAGAGCTTTAAAGCTGATTATTCTAGTTCTCTTAATTAGTGGACCAAATGTTTGATACAGCTGCTGTGCACTCATGGTATTGAGGACAGTTTCCATCCAGAGGAAAAAAAAAAAATCTTTTGAAGAAATTTTCTGTGCAGTGAATTAAATCCCTTGAAGTAGCTTGTGGCCAGAAATTTGAGTAAGTCAGCATGGGGCTCTTGGATTCAGCAGAACTGCACTGATGGCTGTCACCTGTGATTGTCATTGAATTATGCAATGGAATTCTCTTAATGCCTGAACACAAGTATGAAATAGGAAAGGGTGGAAAGATGTTACCATTCCACCAAAACTCTTCAAAGAAATGAGAGTTGCTAGAGAGTGCATCTTCAATACACTCTCCACTTGTCTGAAGCCACCACAAAAATAGCTGGCTGGAGACTGAAAGGTGTGCACATCACAGATCTGCCAGGGAAGCCCTCCCTGCACTAGGCAGACTGCCAGGCTGCTCAGCTGGGTTCTTTGAAGGCATGATGCCCTGAAGGCTCCATTTTCCCCTCTTCTTCCCTGTGAGATGTCTCAGATGTTTTTTGATCATGGGAAGACCTTGCCAAGGGGTTATCATTTCAAAGGGAGCCAGGATGCCACACACCAGCTGGTCTGGGGTAGCCTGCCTCTGTTCTCAGAGGTGCTGGGGACACCATCCCATCTCAGAGCCTCCCACTCGTGGCAGAGCAGCAGCAGTTCCTGCTGGCAGCTGCTGGGAATGGCACAGAGGAGCAGGCAATGGGATCTGAGCTGGCCAAAAGGGAAACGCTGGGAGAGCTCTGATCTGGCTGGTCTTTCTCACAGGGTGGCCACCTGGCCATGGCTGAGCCACCACCAAGCCCGTCCTCTGTGCCTTTGTGCTGCAAGGTTGGACTGGTGCTCTGAGCTGGGATTTTATCTGTTTTAAATAACTCTTTTTAAAATACATATTAGCCACATAAAGCCACACGTTCTTATACAAAAGTTTGGTCTTTTAGAAGGGTGTCCTGAAGGAAGTGCTGGTGGGAGGTTACATGTAAACAACACATGTAAGGACGAGTTTGTGCTTTAAGTGCCAGCTTGGGGGTGCTGGGGAATGACAGCAAATCTCAACTCACAGTGTTACCTGAAACAACTCTCTTGCCCAAAGTGCTTGGATGTGCCATTGACTGTGGCAGGAGTTTTTAGAAACCATCCAAGATCAACTTATAGATGAATAAAATCAGGTGAAATTAAAGTCAGGCAAACAAGAAATGTGCTTGGAAGTGTTTCTCTCTGGCCCACAGGAAAAGGAGTGTTAATAAGCACAATAGTTGTATTTTCAATGAAACTTGGTTTGATGCTTAAAGGGGAGATGGATAATTAAGACTTCATCTTCCAAAATATTAAATATTGATTTGTAGACATTTAGCAGCAGGCATAAAGCTCTTCTGAGAACTGGCTGTAACTGTCTAAAAGATTATAAAAGATTTTACTTCTCCATGTAGAATTTAGCATTTATTTTTTTTATTTAAAATTTATGAAATAAGAGTAAAATAAATCAGGAGATAAACTTCTAGCCCTCTGAGTGTGTTTCAGTTCTGCTTTGTGTGGCCTTGCAGAGTCAAAATGGATATATGATTTTTTTTAAAGTTTGTATTGGCTTTTGGCTTATTGAAGTGTCAGGAGGTTTATAAGCTCCTCAACTCCAATTTTGATTGTTTTATCCAACTACTGTCACTTCTTATCAGTATTAAAGGCAGAAATCAAAAGCATGGGACCCATGGGAAGAAGTGTTTCAGATGTACACTGCTGCTCTTTTTGTCTCTGTTCTGAGCTGTGCCCCTCTGCTCCTGACAGCAAACCCACAGTGAGATAAGGAGGTGAGTTTTATACCTTATTAATTCATTTGTGAATTAAACAAAGGTGTTTTTAACTTGAATGTATATCTTTCCACCTGCCTTGTCCTTTCTTTATGACTTGTGAAGATTGCTCAAGTCCAGCATGTCCCATATCACACAGGGCAGCTTTGCTCCAGGAGCCCATTTGCCTCCAGCCTTTCACTAATTGTACACTGGGCATCAAGACAATTTGTTTAAACAGGTGAAAAAAGACTATTCCAGCTCAGCTACATTTTGCAGATGTTTCTCCCAAAGAGAAAGTAACCAAGGTTCACTGCCTGGGTTTGAGAGCTTAGCCCTGAGTGGTAAAAGCATTTGTGCAGTAACTTCTCTTTTCTTTTTCCTTTTTCTTTTTTGAGATGTCTGTGCAGTAGAAACTGACATGAATTTTCACAGTCATTTTGTTAGGGTTAACAAGTGTATTGAATTTAAGAAACTACATTTTCTGTGCTTTATTTGCAGTTGTTTCAAGTTGATCAAATCTATTTCAGAATGCTCTCTATTTTATGCAAACTCGCTTTAAAGAAGTGTAAGCAAAATGCATTCATTTCACCACTGGATCAATTTATTAGGTTTTAAAAGTGCATTTCCATTCTACCATCGACAGCAGTAAAGGGGAAAAGGGAGGAGCAATGACAGAAAATCTGTTTGACAGAATAAATAGTTTCTTTGCACATATGTATGTATAGGTGTGTGTGTTTATATGGGTAAAGTAATGGTGATGGCACTGATGAAGCAGACATGTTTTAGCATTATAATGACAAATTGTAAAAGATGACACATGTTAAAAAAAAGATGATGTTTATTGGAGACTTGATTATTTCCTACCTCACCAAACAGAAAATTGACTGAGACAATAGAATCCAGCAAGTTAGAGCCCAAATTGAAACACTAAGTCATGTCTACATGGCAAGTAAAAAGTAATTAAAAAAAGAATCACCAGTTTTAGAGGAGGGAAAAGAGAGAGGAAACACAATTACAAGTCAATACTTAAATCTTACTTAAGCACTGCAATTGCAGAAAAGCAGATATTTCATGAATAAGATTTTGCAGTGGCACAAGCAGGGGGGAATGACACTAGAGTGAAGCATGCAAATTGTACATTTGCACATTTCTAGGTAAGCATACAGACCAGATATTTTTGTGTCCTTGGGTGTTTATTACATTCCTTACCTTCTTTGACCATTTCAGCTGGGCTATAGACCCAGGAGGAACATACATTTTATGTTCTTTTCATTTTGACATTTTTACGGTTAGATGTTGTGCAGACTTAAATTTTTTTGTGCTCAACTTTAGCTACTTGAATCCTGAAGTCCTTTTATTTATCCTGTCATCTGTCATTGATGTAACTGACTTCTGTGACAGTGTTGACAGAATTTATCTAAGAGTTTGCTGGATGGCCCATTTCACAGAGTCAAATATAAATAAAAGGGTCCATCACCTGGGGGATATGGGATTGGAAGTCAATGGGTGTTGAAGGTGCTTAGTTTCAAAAAGACCTATTCAAGAACTCACACAATCCCCTCTTACAGATTTATCTCCTTATATATGACCATGTTCATATTCCCTTCAGGTCAGGTAGCAATATGTTGTTGTTCTTTTTTTCTTTCCTAAGACCTGGCAGATAATCAAATATGTACCTGCATTTCTTTCTGACATTTCAGAAATGCTAAATATTGTATTCTGGTGATAATGCTTTCTGAAGAAGGAAGGAATGGCCCATTTAATAATGTATACTTCATTTACAGTTTGGAGTGTTAGCCAACTACTTGTGATGATACTTCTTCCAGTCATAATACTGATATATGCAGAGTTCTAACTACATTTTTAAATAGAAAAACAACTGAATGATACATTCAAAATAATTCATGGAGAGGAAATAGATGTATTTCAGCATGGGAGAATATTTATGCATTATTTAACAGCAATAATGGTTGAATTCATACATTATGCAAATGCCATTATAATCAGGAAAATGAAAGAACTTGGACTGCTGCAACATCTTTAAATCTACCATTAGGTACTTATTTGTGCATATCATTTAATACTGCACAATGTTACAGTATGTCACTTGAAGAGAGAAGTTATCAGAGACTAACAGGTTATAAAAAAGTAAAGCTGATGTATCCTGATTGCTACCTTGATGCTAATGTCTATAAATTTATCAGCAAACAAGAGTAAAGGCTTTAATGGTGATTTACATAAACCTCTCTTCTGGAGATGAGTTACTGTGGTTTTACACACGGTTCCCATTTTGCATTGTGCTCCTTCTCCATCCCCACCCCCACATGACAGACCGGCACACAGCGTGGGCTGACACTGCCAAATTGTATTTTCTAAATGGATCAGCAGCTATGTTCCAAAACTATCAAAAGCAGCAAGCCTGACCATATAAAACCAAAGCTGCTTCTGTTTCCTCTTATCTCCAAGACAAAACATTAAAAAAAAAAAAAAAAAGTACAGAAAAAAAAAAAGAAAAGAAAAAGCCTATGGTTTGGAGAAGAGCATCAACAGACCTGCCCTTAGTACTTAGTTTTGTTTACGCCTCTGCTTAACCAGATCCATAACCCCACACATTTGCTTATCTGTATAACTTATATTTGCATGTATATAGTACCCGTGCACGTAACTGCAGCAGTTTCGTGCCCCATTTCCAGGCAGTGTGAGCTGTGGCAGGGGAAGCAGGGAGCCAGCCCAGCCCAGCCCTGCTGCTCTCCCTGCCCCATGCTGGTGTCTCCTGGTCTCTCCCTGGCACTCCTGCTTTTGTTTCCTCAGACTTTCTGTTCTCATCAATGGTTTCTTTTCCTCCTGTTCCTAAATAGCTTTGCCCTTTCTTTCTTTTGCTCCCTTCAGGCAGGCTGTCCCAGCCACATGGTCCTTACAGCCTGTCCCCTTCAGTACTTCACAGATAAATGAATTCCTCCTCCAAATGATACATGAAATATCTGTGGCACATAGTAGTCTCATGCTTTGAAGCAGAAACACAGGTAGTCAGACTTCTGTCCTCAAAAGTGTCTGGTGTATTTTCTCCCAGTTTGAGCCCAAGGAGCTGAGGGTTCAGCTGTGCTCAAGTCATTCTTTGGAGCAGTAATCTCATGCTACACTTAGAAGAATGTTCTCTCAGTCAAAGGTGTGCATGGTGATGAAGGGAGAGCTAGACTTTCCCCTCGTAGTTGATGGGTGAACAACATTTCTTCAGAATTACTCATATTGCAAAACTCTTCATTTGTAGTTAATCATAAAAATGAGAGCAAATAGAACTGAGGAACAACTGTATGGGTAGAGTGATCTATTTTCTTAACTCATTAAATAAAGCTGACCCATCCTTTGTCCAGGAGGTATTTACAGATAAGGACAGCAGAGGAAAATTTTTAGTCTGATTTCCATGTGTATTTGTTGTGTTACAAGCAAAAAAGAATTTACATGCAGATGCAATCAATCTGGCACATCTCATAAACACTGTATTCCCCTAATAGCTCAGGAATTCAGAACAGATCTCACAACTGGGTGGCATTTGGGCACAGTTTGGGTGCTCACCAATTTGAATCCAGTCAACAGCCTGGAATTTTCACTGTGATAGCGTCTTCCAGAAATGATTACTTTTTATGTCAGAGTAGATGCAGTAGTGTTTACTCCTCCATCATAAAGACTGCCAGGGCCTCTGCCATAAAATCTCTATTGCTAACAAGAAAACACAATTCAACAAATATATTGTGTGCCTGGCTAAGAACTGGTGTGCAAGAATTCATCCTGGAAATTTTTATTTGCAGAGAATAATACTAATTTCTCCGAATGCAAAATAATGCATGAACTTCTTTTTGTTGACTATTAACTACTTTTTATTTCTTTATGGCATTGTAGCCATCAGTTGTTGTAAAGCTGGTTGGGAACAGAAAGGGATGTAGGATGCAGCAGTCATCACGGGTGCAATAAGCTGTGCCCACTCCAGTGCCAACTGCAGGTCACCAGCTGATGATGAGGAGACGGGGACTGCACAAACTGGAGTCAGTATGTCCTGCAATGGCAAGTCAATTAATGAGATATTAACTTTGCAGTGGTTATAAGAGTTAATGCAGACCTCCCTGTTTTACATGGTTTTGAGAGTGCCAGCTTATGCTGGCTGTACAAGAAAAAAGTGGGAGGTGGTTATCACTGCAATTATTTTGTGGCACCCTTGGATGGTTGCTGTGTTTGTGCCTAGTTGAACTGAAGTTTAAGTTCACCTCGGGTGGATTTCTGTGTCCACAGTGCCTGAACACAGTGACGAAGCCCAGCCTTAGACAGGACAAGGTTTGCATCACTTGAGTGCTTCCTCCTGGCTGGTGTGCTCCTTTTGGCCAAGCAGATGGTGCAGCAGTTTGCAGAGGCTGTCCAGTGTGTCTGTGTTTTCTCTGTCATTACAGCTCCTGAGATGAAAGTCCAGAAAGTGCCAAATCCAGCCAGGCTCTGCATGCCTAACAAGGATGCCATCCCCACCACAGAGCAGTGTAAGAACTCCCTCAGCAGAAGAGCTTGGAGAGAGCAAGGGAGCCAGTGGTAAGGTTAATTGTGAACCTGTCATGCTGTAGAAATCATCTCCTGCCTGAGATGATTGTTGTGTTGTCTGTGCAGCCAAACTGCAGCTGGAGGAAATGCCTGCCTGGCTGAGACAATGCAGCCACCTTCTGCAAAGCTACCAGAAAGTAACAGCAGAGCTTCACATTTCTACAGACTTACAACAAGGTTTTCTCAATTATTACCATAAACTCAATCCAACCAAAAAATGGCAAAGTAACTTGTTTGGCATGTGGAAAAGCATCTCTGGGCTATCTCCTTTTCCCAGCATTTCCTCAGCTGGAGTAGGATTATTGCTGCCATTATTCCTAATAGTTTCTAATTGCACTGAGGACATGCTCCAAAAACCGCCGAAGTCAACAGAAAAATTTCCTGAAAGCCCAAATCACAAATTTATGTGGTTTTCTCAATTCAAGATCATCCACTGTCTGGTGTTAGTGTGCCAGGATAGGACCAAAACACTTGTTTTTCAAAACAGAAAAATTAGCTTCAGCATTAAACTTGTCACTGACTTCAAAAGGATTATCCCAGTCACCTATGGTTCTGGCAATACTTGCTTACAGCACAGTTTTAACATATGTTAAATTTTTTGCTGGTAGTTTGCTTATCCTTATACTAAACAAATATCTACATTTATGTACCGTGTGATGTAGCAGTGATTTACATCTCATATGACTGCCTGACACTGTTTCTCCTCGGAGTGGCTGTACCTCCACAGCATGATGAGGAAAATGCTGTTTCAACCTAACAGGATATCTTAATTTCAGATTGTCACAATGTTGTATCTTTAACATAATGTTGTCTGCACTTTGTGGCATGGCTTTCATTACTTTGATAATTCCTTTGGGTTTTAATTAGAAACATTCAGCTACATTTCCCTAAAACATGCAAATGCTGGGGCCCCCACAAACAGTATTGTTAAGATGGTTTCTTAATCGATTTTTCTTTTCAGTTCACTCCCATTTTATGGTGGCAAACACTGGCATTTGTCACTTCTTCCAGTAACTGATGCTTTCTGCTTTAATAAATGCACATTTTAGATGCTATTCCCCTTCTCTGTTTGATAGGTGCATGGTGTCGGGAAGAGGAAGGTCGCAATGATGTTAAGTTTTCTGCTAAGCAAAGGATCAGAGCGTAAATGAAATCTTGAAAGCTGGGAAATGAGAATGTGCAAGTGTAAATAATGTATTAATTATTGACAGCTAGGAGACTGAAAAGTCCTGTTTAGTAGTGACATCTTCATTGTCACCCTGCCTGACACTATCTCAGGTATTTTTTTTTTTAATAACAGGTTTTCCCCCCCAGATAGTAAGTGTTTCAATTTACCAGTATAACTATTTATATTTTTCATTTTCTGTGGTTTTTCTTTATCTTACTGCAGTCTAGGTGCTTGGTGCAGGAGAGGATGGGGGAGAAACTAATCCTTGTTTTTTATTGTGGCAAGTGATATTATTATGGTACAAAATAGATGGGTTTTTTTGTAATAAAAGAACAAAATACTGAGGTGCAAAAGGAGATTCCACTTCATTGGTTATTTATGGAAGTTAAGATATAGTTTAAGGAAAGAATTATGATAGCTAAAGGCTCAGTTTTGCCAACAGGCCTTCCCAGCAATGACTACTGCTTAATATATGCCAGAAGCAGAATTGGTTTCACCATGGCTTTTTGAGTGAGACATTAGTTATATTAAGGAAAGGTGTTTCTGAGTTAAAAGGCTTTTAATACTCTGTACTTTCCAGTCATTGCATAAAGTCTAAGAGTAGTAGCGAATTCCATAATATTTAAATTATTTTTGTCACAAATTAGAGCAGAAAAAATCCCCATGATCCCAGAAAGGTCTGTGTATATTAACTGTTTGCATAAGGCTGCTAGATGTAAATAGCTAGGAGCTTTCAAATACTGAGATTTAAATTGAAAAGGAAAAAACCCACCACAAGTCACCGAACAAAAATAACAACAAAATAACAACAAATATCTCCTGATCCTTCTTTGCCAGGTGATCAGTGAACTTCCCTCCCCTCAGCCCCCAGGCACAGGGCTCCATTGCCCTTTGGCAACTCTGTGCCATCTCCAGGCCTCTGCTGGTCCCTGGCTCCTGCTTTATCCCCTCCACTGGCTTTGCCCACAGTTAGATTTTGTTCCTTCTGTGGATGGAACACACACTGAATTGAGGAGGCTCCCAGGCTTGGGCAGGAGCTGAGGAAAGCCACGGATCCCCACCCTGGGGTGTCCCTGGGGCAGAAGGTGCTGCTGAGGGCTGGGGGTTAAAGAAAAAGAAGAGGCAACTCCTTCAGATGCTCTCCACACCATGATTTTGTCTTTGCTTTCACCTTAATGAAGAGAGCTGGGAGGCAGCTTTCAGTCAAATCCTCTTTCTCCTGAAAAATGCAGGTTCTGATCTGTGGAATTGTTTAGCAAATTTCTGCCAGCCCTAGTGAATTGATAGGGTTCATAAATCCTGTTATGTGGAGAACTGGAAAAAGCAGAAATATTTAATTTCACTGTTTTCAAAGCACTGTTTTGATTTATCACATTGAGAAGATCTTCCATTTTAAAAGTTTAATTTCTTTGTTTAACAAATATTAATATTTTTACATAAGTTAAGATTAATGAACCATTTCACCTGCAATTCCCCACTTTGCAGCTGACTCAAGCCCCGCTGGTTTGGCCACTGGTTCCCAGGGCAAGGATCAGTGTGAGCTGGGGAGCTGCTCCTGCATCCCTGCCCCGCTCCCTGCTGGGGCTCCCTGCACAGACAGGGACCGGGCAGGGATGGATGTTCCCAGCAGGGGTGTTCCCAGCTCCCTGCACAGAGCAGGGCCCAGGCAGGGATGGATGTTCCCAGCTGCACCACCCGCTCCAAGGGGATCTTTACAGGTGCTGGCAGCAGGGTGAAAAGGCAATTTGCTCTTTGAGTCTGTTGTTGTTTACAGAACATGTGTCTCAAACATTAAAAAATGCCGTATGTGATGCTGAATATAGAGCCTTCTTCCTCTGCCCAAGAATAGAACTTGATAAAAATGAAATTTCCTGCTCATTTGAGCCCGTCTCCATAGCAACAGGACCGTACACCTGTGATGTACAGGCAGAAGCTGCTACAACCTCTGAACCAGGCAGAACGAGCCTGCTCCATCCCCCGTGGAAGGCAAGAGGACATCTCTGATGTAGCCATGGCACATTTTGCTGTATGCTACCTATGCCTGGTCCCTATATACAATCCCTTTATTCAGGATTACCCTACTTACATTTGGTAAATAAATACAAATGTGGTACTTACATGAAGTTGTACACTTGCAAAAATTCAATCTATTCTTGTCCTGAGGGAAGACTTTACCATGCAAACATTACACAAAATAAAAGCTTGTGCTCACATTTGTAAGAATTTCCTAATTCAAAAAATTCATAAAATGCCTTGCTCTTGCAAATCTGCCAACCTGTTAATAGTACATCATTAGAAGAAAAAGCAACTGCATGCTGAATTATTTAAATATTATTTTAATAGTAAACTGGAAATAATTATGCACCTTTGGCTATCCAATATTGCAAATTGCTGCTCACTCCATAACTTTTAGTGAAATTGAACTCACCAATAAGAAACAAATGGTTGCATTTTAAAGCAACCTGAAATTATTTCCCCAGGTCATTCATAAGGTAGATCATTACAGAGACACGTTTTCTCATGCAAATAAAAAATAGCCTGCTAATGCAATGTAAATTATATTTTAAGCTTCCTACATTTATTACCTTATTTAAGAAGAGGCAAACTTCAAAGAAGGATTTTATTTGGAATACATGCAGAGTGGAAATCTCTGTAATGATGGCTATTGCTCACAGATATACTGTATTACATATAGATGAATTGTCTGTTTCTGTCTCCTGATGTTTGTGTGTTCTTTGCTTTCAGACCTGCCCTCTCTTCCCCTCTTAGCTCAGCATTTCCCATTACTGACTGCAGGGCAGGCTGCAAGCAAAAGGAGTGAAATTTGATAGATGGTACATGCATCTTGGCAAAGTTCATTGCATCAGGTTGCCTGAATTTTTAATACCACTACTTGAGACAGTGGGCTTGACTTTTCCCCCCAGTGCTATTATAACCCTCATTTCTATGCCAGTGAAAATGGGCTTCTGCTCTCAGAGCAAAATTTCTCATCCTTTTTCAGCAGATGGGTGGACAATGCTGTTTTTCTTTTGCAAGGCACAGAGAAGCCAGGGCATGGAGAAACCCCCTCATGCAGGCTGCAGCCAGCACAGGGCTTTGGTACAGCTGGTGACTGGATGAAAAGGGAACTGATCTTTTATCCACACCTTAAGGACAGGAGGCAATGATCCCAAGTTTTTTGTGGGATTTGTAACAGCTATTTATTTTCTCTTTCCCAATTGTGGCTGTTTTCAGATTTTCTACTAGGAAATATCTGTCTTAAATAAGCTGCTAATACTCTGCTCTAGGCAGAACATGGTGCTTGGAGCTTATGTAGGCTGATTTCAGGGAAACTAGCAGCATTATTGATTTTCATTGGGCTTATTAGGATCAGTGTAACATGCACTTTTGCTATACTAGATTGTATTTGACTTTCATCATGAAATCTCATTACACTAAAAAGAAATGGAAACAAGCTATGCAAATAAAAGATTTTGCAGGGTACTCTAATGAAATTACTCTGTATCTGCAAAAACACACTTTGTATGTAGGTCATTCAAACCCTGAATGCTGCTGGTCAGACTGTTCTCATTTGCTTTTGAAAATTAGGAATAGATTCTCTAGCCTTAGCAGAATTATTTCAGATTTATGCTAACATAACTGAAGTTATAGCTTGATCCTTGAAGTAGTTGTGCTGTCTGAATTCTGATGTTGAGTCAGTGATTTACTAGGAAAGGCAACTTCAATTGTCTGCTTGCAGCTGATATGATGATGCTACACACATTATAAAGGTGTGAATCCACATGGCTGTGGGCACACCCCAAGCCCCCAGCCAGGATGAGGAATGAGCAAGGAGCTTGTTTTCACCTGTCTGGCTCCTGTGGGACATCTCCTCGTGTTTCGCCTGTTGGCATCGGTGGAGGCAGCATGAGCTGGCAGCACAGCAGATCTCCTCAGTGCAGCATCAGAGGCACAAAGTCCTCCCTCCTGAAGCTCAGAGGAGATCCAGTTACCACCTCAGCTGCCCTCTTCCAAGGACAATTCACTGCCAAAGCTCACAAGTCCAAACCCAGGCTCTTCAGCAGTATTCCTGTAGCTGCAGACAGTGCTGAGGCTTTCTCACATTCTGCTGGCAGGAGAAGGTAAGGTTGTTTGTGTGGCTCCTGCCCTGCGAATGCCTGGACTGTTTGGGAGAGCAAAAGCCCTCTGCTGGGGCTGTCCTGGTGGCCCTGGAGTGGTGGCTCAGGGCTGAGGATGGCAGCAATGCCTGGCCGTGTCTCCATGGGGACACACCTCCCCTGGTCACTTGCAGGGCTGAGCACGGGGAGACGCTCTTTGGTTTTGGGTTTTGTCATCTCATTTTCTTGTCACTTGAAATTGGCAGTAGGACAAAACATTCCTCCAAGGTCTCTACTTACTCTGTAAGGATGGAGCAAGATTTTTGAGCTATCAGGAAAAAATATCCTCCTTTGGCACGTTTTGATGTTGCCTCTAAGAACAGCACATCTCCTAATGGTCAGGATGCTTTTATTTTCATAGATGTTCTGTATCTGGAGAAAGCAACATTGTTTTGAGAAAGAGAAAATGAATTTTGAAGAAGTCTGAGAAGCAACTCTTATGCTTCCTTTCCTAATAAATTCCTGTATTTCTGATCCTAGAGGATGAGCTACGTAAGGTACCAAAATTAGCAGAAGGTGAGCTATATAACATACCCAAATTAGCAGAAGGTGAGCTATATAAGGTACCCAAATTAGCAGAAAGCACCCAGTTAAAAACCAACCTACAGGATAGATGCTTGGAAAAAGAAATTCAAGATACAAAGCTGCAACTGCAGAGTTACTTGGGGAGTACAAATTTGGCATTATTGACAGTCTGTGATTTAATGATATTGCACAGTCAGCTCTTAGGCAGTACTGAGTCATTCCCTGTTGATGCCATGAAACTGTACTCTCTGCTTGGAATTGCCTCCTGTGTTGTGGGGTTTTATGGTGAAATTTTGGTATGGGCTTTTTTTTCAGAATTTTTCAAACTCAGCAGCAAAATCCTAAAGGGGAAACTCGCCTAATATACATGTGACAGTCTTATTTATTTGCCTCAAACTGCTGAACACAGGTTTATGGAAAAAAGCTCTCCTGTGTTGCTGACAATTAGTATATTTTCACTTGCAAAATGGTGCTTCCTGCTAATGCTATGGTATAATAATCAAAAGCCCCTAATCCAGCTGATTAAAAAGTCCCTGTTGGGCTTTGCTGACCAAATGAATACAATTAGTCAGACATTTCAAGTAGGGAATTTCCTGCAAATACTGGTATTTGTAGACCTTAAATTAAAATTATGATATGTAAAATTACATATCAAAAGAAGGGAGATCTTATTCCTTGGTACATCTAACTGAGGCCCATTGTTGATGTGTGGCAGGAGAGATTTTATTCTATAAGTGCAGGTAAGCTTTTTGCTCAGACCTCAGCTTTAGAATCAAATTAATTGTGTGATCAAAGCATTTCTTTTTTACATCCTCCCAAAGAAACCTAGGAAAAAACAAGTCCCTTAAGTAAGTTAGTTTATGTAGGCAATGGTAACAGGTGCTATGGGTTGTTGAGATGTTGTTTGTTTAATATTAATCTAAAATAATTTAAATGGCATCTTAATAGCCTTATTTTATGTCTCTTATTTTGATTTTAAAAATCAGCGCATTCCCCTTAGTGCAGTTAATAGGGTCAGCCTGTGAGCCTGTGCTGGTTACCATGCCTTCAGTCATGTGGAATCCAAACAGCCATTATAATTTGTTTCTAAACAGATCAAGAGCTATTTACCATCTCAATGTTTTGTGCACAGCTGGGTGTCTGGCAAACATCCAATATCCATTAACATTTAAAAATTAGTCCCATAATGCATCTTTTCCGTGGCTTGAGGAGTATACACACTGACACATGTTGGGAACCAATTATATTTGCACCACCATTAGTCTGGCTGCATTCAACTTCCCAGTAAATGAGGGCTAATTTAGTTTCCAGAATGGTGTATCTTAAATTCATGCAATGACCTTAGCAAAAGCAGAGTATCTGAAGATATAAAGAGGAAGGAAATGTTCAGAAAGAATAATGCTTCCTTTTTTTCTGCCTAAACCATAAGAGTAGATTATTATATGACTGTTTCCAGTATCCATGCCTGGCCTTAAAACCAGATTCCTTTAATTCAATACTGCTGAAATTCATAAGCAGACTTTGGTTGGGAAGAAATCACACTAATATGGTAAACTAGCACACCCTCCTTGCTCAGATCAAACCTGCTAATGGACCTTTTTACAACAGCAATTTAGACCTGCCTGTAGCAGGTCTGACTCTTCAGGTTCCCAACTGATTTTAAGTGTTCTATTTTCCTACCAGCAGGAAAATAAGAAATACAGATTTCACAGTAAGTGCTGTCTACACTGCTTGTGAAATATATTCCAACAATGCCATGGAAGTGAAATGACCCTCACAACTGGCAGTTTGGCATAGAATTGTAATGAAAATGGAGAAGCACAAAAATATTTTGAGAAGAAGTATATTTGCCAAACCTCTGCTGCCATGAGAAATTCCTTCAATAGTGTCAGAGGTGAAATGGGATGTCTGGCTTGGGGGCTGAGTGTGTAGCACCCCTCCCTGCAGTGTCAGCTCAGCTCCCAGTGACAGGTTCTAGACTGACTGACTTTGCTGCAGCAGCACGAGGCTCCTCTGAGCTCACGCAGCCCGTGGCACGCTGCTAATAAAGCTAAATTGCTCCTACTAACACAACACCATTCAGCAGCCTTTTAGAATTAAGAGCTGGTTTAAAAAATAGTGTTTCTCCTCAACACTCATCGGAACCAGTTAGAAACTCAAGAAGGCAGGAATTTTCTAAATGGGAATTTTCTGAATTGCAGTACACAGCAATAGATGCAGTGAGCCTCCAGGTGAGGGGTCTGCTTCCTCCTCCAGCTGTGCACATCTGCAATAACTCTGTCCTCTTGGCATAGTTGTTTGCAAGGAGTTAGCTGTAGGATTCAGCTTTATAAACAGCTCTGAAGTTTAATATATAGAAATAGTTATTTACGTATGTTTAAAATGCAGTATTTAATATACAAAACTTACATCTCTTACATCCATATAGTTCAGAGCTAGCCTTTGTCAAGTATTTCTTTATTGTATCAGCACCTTTTTCCTTTTACTTTTTGTGCAAGAAAGTACCTTTCAGTGAAAGGGCCTATTCTTGAAGCTGCCCTTTTGGAAAAGTTCACTGTACAGTCAGTATTTACAGATGCTGTTTATACTGTCTTCCTCTCAAAAGACATGGCTTTTTATTTTATTGCTTTCAGTGAAACCCACGCTTGTAGTCCCTGACAATAATACATTTTCATGCATCATTGGCAATACAAGGCTTCATTTAGACTATTGATTTACATTCTTATTGTATTAGGACTTGTTAGTTTTTCATACCTTCTTATTGTTTGGTGATTGACCTTTGCAGATTTATAGTACATAAGCAATTAGCCAGTAATAGGTTAAATTAATAAAGAAGATTCCTATCAAATTTGGGGGATTTATGAATCTATCATGTGGTACAGTCCATTTCTTTATTTATATTCCACACAGCTGTAGCTATAAGCTGAATTCCAAGTGCAGTAAATCCTGCTGAAGACTCCTGAGTTACATGCAGGAAGGAGATGATGCGTGGTGTGTGTACAATTTGCTGGGTAAGTGTGCAGGGATGGGGACTGGCAGAAAGGTTGAACTGTTTTCTCTTTCTGTCTTGACAGTCTCTTTTGTTTTACAGCTGTGGATTTAACAAACAAAAGTAGAGCTAGTTTTAATTTTTAATTAAAGTCAATAGCTTATGTTCGTTCTGACATATCTGGTACAAAGAAGAATAAAAGAAAATACAGAGAGAAACTTGAAAGAGAAATGCATTTCTTCTGCTTAATTATTTAGTTTCCAACTAAGAAACAGCTCTGCAGATGTCGATTATCCTTCAGGGATATCTTAGAAGAAGTGAGCAATTAGCTTGATTTTCTGTTGAATATGTAGCTTGCGACTCAGTATGTGATCTATTAAAAAGATGATCATTCCTTTTAAACTGTGTCCTGATATACATGGAGCCTGTTGCTGAGGATAAAAGTCAGTGCAGTGACCCAGTCCCTCACCATTGAGACACAGCTTTTCTGTCTGGCTACACAACAGACAGGGGCAATTCAGGTGTTCTCAGGACTCCAAGAGAAGGGTGAAAGAGGAGGGTAATGCTCTCCTGTTATTTTTTTACAGCCTAAAAAAAGGGCAACATTTCTCTGGTGGGAAAAAAGTCTCCTTGCACCCATTTCTGTAGGAAAGCAGCGACTGCTCATCAGCCTGGAGTCATGGATGGATGGGGCTGTGAATGAGATCAGCAGCATGGGAAATTCAGGCAAGGCTGCATGGGAAGGGCTGTGGAGAGGGGAGCAGAGGCTCTGGCCCATCCTGCTGCCATCCAGCCGGCCCAGGCAGCTCTGGGCCTCACAGGATCAGCGCTGGGCCCCCACCCACACACAGCACTGTGGTCCTGGCACACACTGCACCAGGCACACAGGTAAGAAGGAAGTGGGAACTGGAAGGGACATTTGAAAGAGTTGTATGATAAGCACATTTTCTGAATACCATCAGTGGAGCAAACTTGTCTGTGAGTGCATGAACCCTACTGACATTCCCTGCTTCCAGGTTGCTGCTGCAGGGTTGAGAATGCCCAGCCTGGGGAGCTGGGGGTTGTATGTCTGCTGGCACTTCTGCTGCACAGCTGGCTGGAACACATCAGCTCACAAAGTGCCCAGATTTCACACAGGAAAAGCAGAGTGCACATTTTTGCAGTTCATGTGTTCAGAGTTTTTGGTTGCGTTTTTTTTGTTGGTTTATTTAGTTTTGTTTGTGTGTCTTTTATTACAATTATGACATTCAAATTCCACTATAGGGAACTATTGGAGGGTTTGAGCTTAAAAATGAACTTTAGGTAAGTGACTTGCAGGAGGCTGAAGTTTGCAGATGTGCTGCCAGATTTCCTGCACACCTTAGTCCCACTTTGAGCACCTCCACCTGTCCAACTGTGCTCCTCCAAATGCACACCGAGCAGAGGCTCAGCCCTTGATGGGCCTAAATTAGGAGGCACCTGTATGTCTGACATTGAAGCTTCCATGGTATCTGAAATCTTGCTTCTGGTCATGTTTAAAAGTGCCACAGTCCTGTCAGGACTGAGCAGTGTGGTGCCTAACGTGTACCTTCATCTGCAACAGGAGCCCAAAGCTTTAATGTGGCATGACAGCAAAACCTGGGTCTCATCCCTTCAAGGCCAGGCTGCTCTGAGCCCTTTCTGCACCTGCCCAGCACACTAGTGGAAGGGAGGAGCAGACCTGAGTTGTGCTCTCTTTCCCAGAATTGTGGCAGGATGTTGAATAATCCCCCTTTTGCCTGTCTGCAGCTAATTTCAAGGCCATACAAGAGAGGGCCCTGAGCACTGGTGGGGCTGTCACTGGCACTGGTGGCTGCCTGGGCACAGCCCCTCTGCTCCTGGATGGGTTTATCCAGCCCACAGTAGGGTGACCTCCTCTGCCCCTGGTCCTGTGGAGCATCCTTTAAATCCCTGTGCTCCTCCCCTTCAGCCTGGGATGGACTGTCCATGGGGATCCATGGCATTCAGCTGTTTGTCAGACTGGACACAGCTCTTTTTGCAGGATTACAGGTAAAGGCACAGCTCATCTATGCAAGAATAAATGTAAGGAATGCTCGCCCTTTATTTATCTGCACTAATTATGCATCATGAAAGCTGCTGGTGCAAAACAGCCTGTCCTGTTTAAAGATATATATAACAGAGGATAATCAAGGGGACACCTGCTCACTGCTTACACATAGCCCAGCAAAAACCTCCTCTGTGGTTCCCAGGGCTAGATGCAGTCCAGAAGCAAATTAGGTATTTTCTTGTGGCCAGAAGCCCAGACTAATAAACTCTGCAGACCTAACTTTTCATACAGATGGGTTGTGGCTTCCTGCATTGTGTTCCCATTTGTATTGAAAATTACCCTGGATCTGGCACCACTGGAGCTGTGCCAAGGCTAATCAGCCTATCCAGCCACACGCTGGCTCCTGAAGAGCTCCTTAAATCCTTCTTGCATTGCTGTCCCCAGGGCTGAGGAGCAGCCCAACCCAGGACCCTGAGCTTTTTTCTTCTTAAAAATAGATTTATTTATATTTGTATTTGGTTTATTATTTTAGAACCTTTGTGGCCCTGCTGCTTTGGGAAGGTGCTGTGCTCCATGAATGTGGGGCAATGCAAGCATGATGGCCATGGCACAGGTTTAACCAGCTGAGCAGAGACTCAGGGAAAGGCTGTGTACTGCCCTGGGAGTCCTTCCATCCATCCAGCCATCCTGGCCCTGGACAAGGCTGAGGGATTGCTGTGTGGGGCAGCAGCAGGGAGAGACCTTCCCATGGAGCAGCACATTCCCATGGGGAGCCATGGCCAGGCAGGCAGGGCTGGGCTTTACTGGGGGTGTGAAGTTCACTAAGTGCATTGCTCCTGCAAGTCTTGCTTTTACGTCTTAAACAAGGAGCTAAATTAGTATGTAAGCCATTGTTCTGTGTTTATGTGAAGTGTTACAGTGGAAATGTTCTGACCCAGAGAAGCTAGAGTATTCATTTTTCTTGAATGCTTTTGTAGGAAAATAAAACCATAGGTTATTTCTTATTGTATGTCTGAGAGGCTGCACAAGAGAGTTAAAATTGAAGGGGAGGAAGAATTTAAAGGAATAGGACCTCTGTCTGCTCAGAATGATTCCAGCTTAAAGACAGGACACTGCTTCATTTTCACTTCAAGCATCACTTCATTGGTATTTCTGACATTTTGGAGAAGCAGAGTGAAAAATACCCCAGAGACCTTTCCAGTCCATTGGAAAATATCTTCCTGCTGTTTTACCAGAGTATACTGAAAGACATTTCATAGAAACATGTGTCTGTGCAAACATATATATAAATATTAATCTTTATTAGTGACAAAATGGGGAAAACAACATGGCAAACACAAGTACTCCAAATGGCATAAATCCATGGAAGAGTGTGAGTACCAGGAGGCTGCTTTTGTGCTGAATGGAAGTTCACTCATCTTAAGGTTGCCTCCAAATACAGAACTAACCCAAGAGTTTGGATTTAACACTGACTGGACAAGTAATATTTCTCCTTAATGAGGCTCAGCTCTCAAGATAAGGAGGAAAAGAAAAGGGTCAGTGTGATAAGCTGTGCAATGCAGTAATTGGATCAGGCAGAGACACTGCTGGCCTTTAGGAGAGAAGAGACCTGTAAGCAGGTTGACATGTGCAAATTGTTTTCTGCATAGGATTGCCTCAAAATAGTTTTTAGTTTTCTTCAAAATAGGACAGGCAGAAAAACTGCTTAGTGGCTTCTCAAAATTTTTCATATTTTACTTCTCAACCTAGTAGGATGTGAGAGGTTTTTTACACAAAACCAGCATTTTCAAAAACAGCCTAAAAATTTATAATGAAATTTTGGAGCCATCCAAAGCCATTGGGAGCCATTTTCAATGTTACATAGTAGCCTAAGGAGGTTTAGAGGCTTTGAGTTTTGAAGCTAAATACCTACAGGAGGAGTCAGGTGGCAGCTCACAGGTTTAATCCTGGTAAGTCCAGGGCAGATGGGGGTCAGTGTATTATTTGAAGCACAAGTATCCTCTGAGGGTCTTTTCTAGCTCTTGTCCAGAATTTGTGGAGAAGATCTTTACGTGTAATAGAAGCCACTAATCCTTGTGGAAATATGAATTTTAATGATGTTGATGCCATGTCTCCCTGCGCTGTGTGTGGGAAGGAGGGAGGGGCTGGAGGGGAAAAAAAGCCTTTTTTAAAGGCTTATTTTTACTACCTGTTATCCTTCTCTGACTGTTAATAATAACTTTACTTAATACCTGTAAATTTGAACGCTTAGTGGTTTTTTTTTTCCCCAATTCTTCTCTAACTTCATGATCCCTTTGTTAATATTTTTTCCCTCTCTTCTGCCCAACTGTGGCAGGAGAGAGCAAGGGAAGGACTCTCGTGGGTGTCTGGCATTGACCAATGTCCAACCATGATGCTGATGATTTTTTTTCCCCCCTTCATTACATATTAATTGGATTTCAGGAATAAATGTCATTGTGAAAACAGGATAAATTTAGTTTATAAACAAAAATGTTTGGGATAGACAGCTCTAATCCAGGTGAGACAGTGCAACTCTTTCCTAGGTTAACTTCAGCTCAGACCAGAAAAAAATCAGTAAAAATCTGGAAGATAAGTGTCCTGTCCTGTTCATTTTATGTGGTGGATGAAAGAACTTACCTAAAGGTTTGAATTTGACATCCATTTTTCTACTTACAGTGTTCTTCTAAGGCTGTGTCCTTTTATAGCTCAGCATCCAAAAAGCTACAAACTGGCCAAGGCAGAGTAACTATTAAGACTATCAGGAAATCAAAAATGTGATCACATTTTAGATTGGCAATATTGTAGAGCTTTTTTGGTTTTGGTTTTTTTATTTTTGATCAGCAATTAGGAAAGCAGGTTTTAGTGATAAAATTAGTGTAATGCTTGTTTAGTATGCCTATGATATTGTGGAAGGAAGTTTGGGACTGGTCAAACTGTAGCTGTGCAGGAAATACATCACAAGCACGTTGCTGGGCACTGCAATACTTGCAGCTCAGAGCAAGAAATAGTAAGAAAGAACTCACCAAGTGTCTGTGGCAAAATCAATCAAGTCAGCTCTGTCAGAAGGCTCTGGAGCTTCTACTGGGACTGGCCATTTCATCTGCTGCTTCTTACTGGTTGTTTATAGATTGCAAGGTTGCATCAGCTTTCTTAGCTCTCCATGCACTAAGTACTTTAAACATATCACAGAAAATTTTCTTAAAGCACTGACAGTGTCCTTCATTTTTTTTTTCATTCACCCACTAAATATAATATCCACTGGATAAAAATGACTGATATTTCTCAAGTTGCCACCAGCAAAATTCTTTAATCCCCAAATACCTTAACATAATTAAGTTATCTTCATACAATCTCTTCAGAGATCATAATGGTACTACTACTGAGTTTCCCAAGGAAACTCAAGCTAGATACTCATGCTACAGATGTACTAACTCACAGCTTTTCCTCCTTTTGGGCTTTTCAACTATACCAACCAATTTCAAATAAGTCTGACAGTAAAAATACCTCAAAGATATCAAATTACCACAGGCTCTGCAGCAATCTTTGATGCCATCACTCAGGGACAGCATGTTTTACCATGTTTTACCATGTTTTACCATGTCCCTGCAGCAGCAGGGCCTGTGGAAGGGGAAAGGGACAGGCTCCAGCTGGAGCACAAGCAGTGCCACAGCATCCTGGGACAAGATGTGAACTCAGTGCATGGCTCCGGCTCCTGGAATGGCTTGTTCATGCATGAAAAACTATTTTCCAAAGAGACCTTAGTGACTTCCAGAAGAGCAGACCATGTCCATGGCTACCTCTGGATGCTGGTGTTGCCTCAGTATTTATCTGGATAGGAGTCCAGGGTGTTCTGCAGTGTCTTCTCAGGTGATTCATGATGTCTTTGTAAAGGCCCGTGGCACTGAAGTCATGCACAGGACTTAGTAGTGTTTCCAAATTCTTTTGGAAAAGAGAGGATGCATTATAATAAAGTCCTCAACTGGAAATATCTAGAAAACAGAGCTGGTTCAGATTAGGTCTTTTATAAACTCCAGGTTTTTATCAGTGGTTCAGTTCAGTTGTGATTTTTTTGTTTTAGTCATATGCAGTGATGCCATGCCTGATGCATGTAGTTAAGCAAGAACAAGGCTCTGTTAGAGTTTATTTATTAATGAGAAATAGCCAGATTGGCCCAAAACAAGGCATCTCAATAGAATTGTTGTGACACCAGCTATAGCTGTGTGTATCTACCTTGCCTAGATGTGGCAAACTGTTCTTGTATATGGACTTCATTATACATATATGCAGAAGTGCTTGTGTGTAAAGCAAGTGTGGATGCAAATCTCTACATGCTACTATAAATACCAAACAATGTATTACAAAAAGGTTTTTCCAATTAAAACCCTACAAGAATCTTTTGTTATTACTTTTTTTTTTTAATCTTACAGGGGGTATTGTCTCTGATAGAACACCTGGGACAGGGCTGCTTTAGCTTCCATTGTGATCCCCAGCCTGGATCTGCAGGACTCGGGATGGGAGGGACAGCTCTGCCCCTCTCACATGCCTCATGTTGCTCCTGCCTCTTGGCTTTTTCAGAAATGTGCCTTTCCTACATAGGTAGGGCTGATATGCCATCTGTTGGGGGGGATCAGCATCCCCAAGCCACAGCCCTGCAATGCTCCCAGACAATGCAGGAAATGTATGACTGGAATGTAGTGGCTTGCATTTGCATTTCACACATTCAGCTTTGCTTCACACATTCCCCTCTCTCAGACATGATAAAGGCAGGGAAGGCTCTATTTCTTGTCAGCATGGATGGATGGCACCCCTAGAAGAGGATGCATTTGGAGCAATATGTTCTGCATCACTGACGTAAGCCAGGATGCTGCTGGGGCCGGGCAGGTTTGTTTTCCTATTCAGCGCCAGCGAGAGGGGCACTCGGGGACTTCGTGTCCTTGAATTTAAAGAAGATTGAAGTGTTGTATTGTTCAGAATGAAGGGGAAGAGGATGGAGCAGAATGATGCCGCAGCAGACGGTAAACACTTGATTGCAAGAGCTGAATAGGCTTGGCCTACATTTTGAATCTCATCGTGGTCTCTTTTATTTCCCTCATTTGTAGCCCCGGCTCTGCAGCCAGTCCCAGGTTTGCTCCTGCTGTTTCTCTCACAGTTTTCTTCAGATCTGCAGCGCAGAGAAGGCATCTTGGCAGAAGAGCAGCACATGCCCAAGTGTTGTTTATGAATGAGGGATGCCAGGGTAGTAGTGTACATAAGATAATTTCTCCCTGTCAGTGTTAAGTCCTTTTAGGATTGAAAGTTGTCCTTGTGAGATTCACCTAGTAATCTCTAAGCCTTTATTTCATATTGTGTGCAGGGCTGGTCAGCATGCAGAAACGTTTCTGAATTTCTAAAAGAAAAAATGTATCTGTAGTAAGCCCTGTCCTTTCCCTTGCCCTACCCACCAAGCAAATCCATCACTCTCTCTTCATTTCCCATTCCACCTGGGGAAGGCATCAATGTACTGAATGCTAAGTACTGAAATCATTTGCAATTTACCAGAGCCATTCCTGTTATTGTTTATTTTCTGCTTACCTTGGAATAGCTAACAAACAGGGAGTGAATGGGGGGGATGTGGGGGGTAACACTTGCAGAGAAAAGCCATAGTAGTTCCCAGCCCAATTCCTTTAAATACTCAGATTTTTTTCAAATCAGTCAGGGGAGACCAAGACATATGTAAAATTATAGTTAAAGTTAAGATGGGAAAAGAAAAATAGTGGTGTTTTATATCTAGCTGATGTTTGACAGGAATGACTAATACTGATTCTATGCAAATCTGAGTTCCTTGCTGGAGATGAAGGAAAGAAATGGAGACAAATTTGATGCAATGCATTTGTAATAGAGAAAACAACTTTTTGATATATTCACAGGGCTTGTTATGTTTTTCTCTAGCAAAGAAGTCTCTAGAACTTCAAATTATAGCTGTGTTTACAGATGCTTTGAGGGAGTTTTGAACCTTTGTCTCCCTGTCTCCATTGCATGAATTATTAGAATAGTGGCAAGCAATCGTGACTTACACATCCTTTCACCCTTTATATACAAACCAAAATATTTTTGTCAATTTATTCAATACCTTACAGTAGATTTGCAAGGTATCTGGTAGATACATCCTTGATTCTGATCACCCTTTACAATGCCATCTGAAAAATATATAAACTATGTTACTGTTTGATGTGTATAAAAGCATAAACAACAGCATGTGTCAAACCAATTTAAATCTAAATTTCAAACTAAATTACTAAACAAAACTAAAAACTAAACTAATTTCAAACTAGATTTCAATCCCCAAGTTCTGCAGGATGGGTTTACAGCTAAATTTCCAACACTAATTCCTACAAATATTTCCCTGGTAACCACTGCCCCAATCACCCTTGCCATTTCTTTGTGTTATATGCAGAATTTTGGAAAAAATTAGAAGTAGTTCAGTATAGAGGCTAATAATTCAACTTTTCTCTGTTTTTAATTTCATCTGTCCTTCAGGGAGTGAAGGCTGGGGCAGCGAGAGGCAGGGCTGAAGCACTTCTTCATGGGCAATATTAGAAATAACCAAATCTGTATCTTAAGATCAGACCTTGTCCCAAAGAGACAGGACCTTGCCCTCCTCCCTTGGCTCTGCAAGGCAGCCTTCCAAAGGCCTCACATTTTTTTCACTCTGTGTGTTCATAACTGCTTTTTAATGACCAAATTCTCACTCAACCATGAAATAATTTAGGAAAAATTGCATTAACAAGCAGACTTGCTAAGTTCATAATTAAGGTATTTTCAAATATTATGGGTGGAAATTAACTTACTGTGCTGTCTGTGGAAACAGTGCAGAAGGCAGCAGGTTGCCTTGTGGAATAAATACTTGCTGGAATTGGCCAAGGACCTGGACAAGTCCATGGCAATTGGGCACTGAGGGTGGAGCAGTGGCTGGGGCTGATGTCACTCACACAGTGCAGGCAGTGACATCCCCTGAACTGATGGCTTTGTCTTTGTCCTGTTCAATCATGTCTCCCTTTAACTGTGCGTCTCATAAGAGGAAAGCACCCTCTTTCCCTTTTTTAAAGGGAAATCGATGGCAGGTGTGCTAGAAGGTCCTTCTACATCAACACCAAATGCCTTGCTCCTCTGCAGCCCACACCTTGGGGCAGCTCACTTTCTTTATTCCCTCTGTCAGGAAAACTGGGAGTGGGGCTGGTCAGGACATGGACAAGGGAAAGGTTTTGGCAAGGAAAAAGGTGTTTTGGTGATACTAAATTGTTTAACAGAAATAGCAGGCCTTTGATACATTTTTGTTGGATAAAGACAAGAAAAGCCTAACTTAATGTTTTGTTTGGGTTATTTTTGTTTCAGAAAAGGAAATGACAATTTCACTTCTGAATGCTTATTTTAAAATGACTTCTCAATTCAATATTGACTACTGTCATTTTAGAAATGGGAAATAATTTAAACATTCACAAAGAAAACAATATTTTTTAAAAAAATAGATATTAACAAACTGTATTGGTTTGGCATGGCCTGGTTTTTGGTAGCAGGAGGGCCACAAAGATGGCTCCTGTGAGAAGCTGCTGGAAGTTTCCACCATGTCCCACAGAGCCAATCCCTGCTGGCTCTGAAGATGGGCATGCTGCTGGCCAAACCTGGGCCCATGAGAGAGGCTGGTAAAGCCTCTGTGATGACATGTTTGAGAAGAAAATCAGAAAGTCACAAGCTCTGCTTGGGAGAGGCTGAAGAGTCACAGCACTGAGGGCATCTCCCCCCTTGGAGCTGAATGGACACTTCCAGCAGCCTTGCAGTGCCTGGGCTGGATTTGTGTGTGCATGTGGGCATGGATGCACCAGCAGGGAGTGGGAAATCTCCCTGAAGGGGCTGGGACAGCAGTGTGGGACAGTCCCCTCACATCCCTGCTGCACCAGCCCATGGAAGCTGAGTGGGGAAGGCATTAGGGAGGAGTGTTTTAGGTGTGTTTACAAGATGTCAGTGGAGAAAAGTCTTTCACATATGAAGCTGTGCTGAGCCTAGCAGGGTTAACCTTAATCACAAAAGGCATCCACTTTGGGAGTGAAGGTGCTGACAACATGTCAGTGAGATGTGATGTCAGGATGTGAAGGTTAGGGATGGAGATGTGCTGGGTGACTACGGCCCTCATCTGGTTGTGTTTCTGTCAGGCTGGTTTGTGGGGAGAGCAAGAGTTAACAGCTAAAATTGTTTTATGGCCAGTACATGTAGTAAATAAGATTACTTATAATGAGATTAGCCTTGGACAGACTAAACCACTGATGAGTTCATCTTGGTCTGAGGCAATCCTGAAGCAATTGTAGCACCAGAGAGGATGTAAGTGGCTCTGGCTGTCCCAGTGTGCCAGCAGGGCCATGCCAGGAGGTGGTGGCTTCTCCTTTTTGGGTGGAAAGAGAACTGCTGCAGGGATGGGGTGGCTGTGAGCAACGCACCTCGCTGTGGGAATGTGATGCCAATGGATGTAGGGAGCTTCAAAGGATCACCTCTGGTGAAAACTGAGTGTGGTTAGAGCTGGAAACATTTGTGAGGTGCCCTGTGCTGTGCCCAGCAATGGGAGGTGTGTCAGCAATGCTCCCAGTGCTGGCAGCAGGGCACATGAGTGGACAGAGGTGGCAGCTTTGGGCTTTGCCCAGAGGTGGGCAGGGTGTGTGGAGCCCCTGTGTGACCCAAGGGGTCAGGCAGTGACCAGCACATGGGGATGGTGGCACCTGCTGTGCCTGCAGCCCCCCAGGGCTGGAATGGATGTTTCCAGGGGCAGGGAAGGGAATTAATGCAGTCTGAAATAAATGTAGCTGGAATGAGACACCTGACAGCATGTGTTTATGCTGTCCTTGAACAAACAGATTTTGTCTGGGATGGATTAAATTAGTTATGAGTTTAAGTAAAAATATACAGGGAATAGGAAAAAAAACCAACCTGGTAGCAAAGTCATTGCATATGCAGGAACAGTCCTGCATTTCCACATTATTTTCTCAGTGTGCTGCCTACAGCTTCTCTAGAGGGGCATCCCATGAAGAACAGCACCAAAAGGCATAAACCCAAACAGGGATTTAGGAGAGCAGGCCCACATCTCTGCAGGACAGCCCTGGGCTGTTCCCACTGAAGGCACAGTAACACTGGGGACAGCTGGACATGCACTGTGCAGACCTGCCCCAGACAGGCTTGCATTTGCTGATGTATTCTGACATCCCACACACTTAAACCATCCATTAGATCTCTGTGGTCTTATCTTGGTGTAAATTAAATTAAAATCTGCCCATGTAGTGCTGTTGCAATGCAGAACTGATATGGTGGTGGTTTCATGCCAGCTCAGTGTGATCCATCTAGTCTGTCCCACTGGGAATAGCTCAGATGTCTCCCTTAGTCCAAGGTCTCTGCTACAGTAATGCACAAGGCAATGGCAAATTGCCATCATTTTAGCAGACACAAATTACATTCCTGCCCCTAGACCCTTTATTTTCTTGGCCAAATCTCATTGTCATCCATCAGCTTTTGATATTCAAAATCTAAATAAATTTGCTAATTTTTTCCAATCAAATATGAAATGGTTATTCCACTTTCAGTAATCATTCTTTTTAACACATTTAATTGATCTTTTAACAGAAGAAAATATGACCTAGAAGTCTTTGAAGCCAACCTACTTTTTTCCTGTTGCTTTTCACTAAACACAATGTCTGTAGTGCCAGACTAAAATTATGCTGCTTAAACTTGATAAAGTACTGCATCAACAACAAAAAAGGAAACTATGACAGAGAAATGAACAGAAAGCAAAAAAAATTCATTGTATGTCAGGCAGTCTTTTCTTTTCCATCTCACATTCTGCAGTGTGCGATGTGAAAAAGTGACTCAGAGCAAACTGCTAGAGAGAGAGCTGGAGAGGAGGCAGACACAAAGCTGCTCACACACCAGATTAAGTGAGCTGACTGCCAGCACATCAGAGGGTTAAGCAAGCTGTGTCCCCCAAGGCAGTGGAGCCTGGCCAGGGGCCCCCTACTCTCACCCAGGGCCCCCTCAGCTGTACCTGCTCAGCCCAGGGCTGGGTGGGCATCGCTGCTTTCAGGGCTGCCAGAAAAAGAGATGAACTAGATGGAACAGTTCAGCATATTAAATTGTCTCTGTGCAAATTGAGAGTGAGCATATGAAGAGGGAGATGGGTATTTGCTGTATTTCTCTTTCTCAGAAACAGATCTCCCACTTCAGCACTTCACTTGTTGGTTAGTCCCCATTCTCCAAATGCCACTATGTCACAGAGGGAACATCAGCCCAGAAATAATTAGTATGGCAATTTGGCACTCACTCTTCAAATTACATCTAGCAGTTGCATGTAAAATTGTCTGTAGAAATCATCTGGCTCTTACCAAGAGTTAGTTTAATAATGGAGTTTGTTTTGCTACCGCCACTGTTATGTTGAAGCCTGGTGGTTCATAATTGTTTTCCTCTCTTGCTGATGGAAACATCTTCTAGCAAAAGCAAGAGAAACAAAGCCTTTTCTGCTTTGCTGGAATGAGGAGTCCTGACCTAATCTCTCTTTAAAATATAAGTGCTGTTTGTGGCTCTCTGGGGAAACCCACCCAAATGTTGGATTTCATGCACATTATGGGCTACTGCACCTCTTCCTCTCACCACTAATTAACTATTAATTGGTGCAGAGACAATAGTAAGGCCTCTTACTTCTTATGTGACTACTAAGCTGAAACTGGGCTGTAATTTTTCCAGGTATAGAGGAGGAAAGGTAGCAGGAAAGACTGAAATACAACACTCCAAACCTAGAGAGGAGCCAGATTTTCATTCAAGAAGATCCAATGCCCTTGAATGTCACTCATCTCTACCCTTAATGGATATTTTCATGACACTTATGAGAGAAATGCAGAGTATATTTTTCTTTCTGCTAAAAACCCCATCCTGAACCTGAGAAAACTTCTTCAGCAAAGGGGGGTTTTGCCCCAGCAGGCACGGTTCCCTGAAAATGTCCCTGTCCAGCATGGCAGCATCACCCAGCAGCAGTATTTAGTCCAGCCTTCAGCAGATTACTGAGTGACTTGGCAATCAGCCTTTCCCAGGACAGCAGGAGGCTCTACAGCAGACCTTGCAGGTGGGATGTTAAGAGCAGGAATAATAGATAATGATGGGGCTATGTCAAAGGAAAATACAACATCCCTATAATGTGGACATTACAGGATTTCTGAAGCTGCTTTCAAAATGGGTCCAAAGACTATATCCAGCAGTGCAGGGCCTCTGGATAAAGAAAACAGGCAGCCAGTGTGCTAGGTGGAGAACAGTAAACCAAGAGGAACAGGGTGGTTTGTGTGTGCATGTGTGTTTGTGCTCATGCATCTTGGGCTTTGCACACCCCCAGGAGCTTTTAGAGCTCAGCAGGGACTGCCCATCAGCTGATTCTCTGCAGCTGAATCACCACTGAATGCCAGGCACTGCAGGTTGGCTTGGACACCTTTCCTTGACTTAGTCGTTGGCTTAGTCTGTGACTATGCCCTTGGTGACACAGATGGTGTGTGGTTTTGAACATGTGGGATGATGAAAAGCTTTAAATGCACACTGTGAATGTCTTCAGGTTCTTTGGCTGTGTGCTCTGTGGCTACTCCTTAGATTTCACGTGTTGCATTTTTCCTCTGAATTAAAAGTAATTGAGCCTGATATCATGAGAGCTGTGTGGCCAAGGAGCTGGGTGGGGAGAGACAGAAGAAGGTGTGATTTTCCCTGTCCATTTACTCCTTGGTGTTAATGCTTGCTTTAACTAGAGTGCAATTAACAAACACCTGATGCTTATGCATTAGGGCACCTGATGGTGTTTGTAATGGCACTAAGTTATGAGCGCTCATGGAATGGGGTGTTGTTCTAATTGTCATACTTTTCTTCTGGCAGCCTTCAAGTCCCATTGGGTTAGTAGCTCCTATAATGATTATGACTGTCAAATTAAGCCATCTGTAAACACTAAAACTTGCAAGCTCTTACCAAATTCACAGCACTCATGTCTGGAAATAAGTTCTGCATCTTTTCAGCTGGCATTCAGGAAAACTCTTAAATGGTTGGCATGTGTCTCAGTCCCTTTCTCCCAGAGCATCCTCTCCCTGTGCTGTCCTAGCAGTGTCTCACCCTGCTGCTGGGGGCTCCTGCCCTGCCACACATGGCTGGGTGTGCTGTGCCTGCAGCGTGCCAAGGGGCTACCCTGAGTGCCATTGCCTAATTTATGGTTCTGAGCCAGCACAATGAGTTCCAGCCTTACCAGCATGAGGCAGCCCCCTTGGAACACACATATTTAACAATTTGAACACAAAGGAGTGACTTGTGCCTTAAAACAGGCTGAATCCCATGCCAGAAACCAAACAGGAGTGAAATGCTGGGCTCACAGGTGCTGTTCATCCTTATGACTTGCAGCAGCCATGAAAGATGCTGCAGAGGCTGCTGAGAGTGGTGTCACCAAGCTAAGCTCCTTGCAGCTGTCTGCAGGCAGCCCTGGGCTGTCCTTGGTGCCCTGCAGCAGTGACCAAGCTTCCCTGCTCATCCCCAGAGCCAGCCCACCTTCACCTGGACAGGTAAGCCTGATGTGTAACTCACTGAGCAAACCAAAGGGGCAGTGTAATAACACCTGGTGGGTTGCTCACACCATACCAGCAATGTTAAATGGCTCCAGGCTGCTCTTTAAGGGCACAGACAGGCCAGGACAGAACTGCTGAGCAGAGGAGGGACAAACCCAACCTCACAGATGGGCTGTTGGAGCTTCCTTGCCTTCTGCCACGTTTAAAGGATCAGCTGGCTGATGTCATGGGCTTCCCTGTGCCAAAGCTGGGCCATAGAAATCTGGGATGTGTCACAGGAACTGCAAGTGGTGAGAGTTCTGCTTGCTTGTCACCATGGTGGCTGAGCAGCTCAGGCCTGCTGTGAGACAGGGCTGGGGCTTGGCTGGAAAGAAGCAGAGCTCGGGCCAGGGGTGTTGGCTGCTGTGAGGGTGAGCAGAACAGAGGAGTCATTGAGATATCCTGCCCTGAGACAGCTCAGGGCTTTGGGAAAGCTTTAGGTGACCTTAATTTTGATTTGGGGTGTGGAGTGATGAATGTGTAAAGCTGACAGAAGGCACTGGTGTCTGTAAAGAAATAGGATGTGCAAGGTCAGGAAAGGTGTGCAGGGTGATGTTTCAGAGGCAGTGAGCATGCCAGGCTGACTCATGAGCTGAGCTGTGCAATAATCACAGGTAATTATTGCACACCAGCCAGGAGAAGGATTTGCATACACACCAAGCTGGACCACAGGGCCCGTTTGGGCTCTGGCACACTCCACTCTCAGCTCAGAGCAGACAGGCAGAGAGATGAGAAGCCATTTCCAAACAGAGCCAATATTCTGTTTGTTTCCTCATCCAGCTTCCAGACATGACACTGAGCCATGATGTGCAAAAGTGAGGAGAAAGGGAGCCACTGTCTTCAGAGCAAGGAAGGGCAGAGGAGTGCCTGTATTCACCCCCTCAAAACACATCTGCACCACAGGAATGAGCTTCTGAAGCTATAGTGGGCAATTCTCTTGTAAGCCAATGTATCTTTTACTGAAATAAAACATTACAAATCCTGAAAAATAATGAAGCCCTGTGGGACAGGACCTCTCAGGCTGTGGCTTACCAGCTAAGGGGCAAGGTAACACACCTGCCTGGGTCTCCTGTGACAGAGAAATCCCAAGGGATTCTCATTGTCCCAGAGGGCAGGTTTTGAGCTGTGTCCTTGCAATAGGAAAATAAACACTGTACCTCCACTCTGGTGCCATTAGGGTCCTTGTGTGATTTGGGTTTAATGTCCCCTTCCTCTCCCTTGTCCTTGCCCAGGTATGTGGCTGGGGTGGTGCTGATGGCAGTGAGGGTATGTGTTGGTGTGTAAAGACACAGCACAGACAAATTATATCCCAGAGTGGCTCTCTGCATGCAGAGAAGAGCACAGATTTTCTGTGTGCCTGTGAACTGACTCCTTGAAAGCAGAGCAGATGTACAAGTCCCGTGGTGAAGAGCAGGTAAATGTTCTCCTGCCCTGGGCAGGGGTGCAGGACCCTCCTGCCTGGCCTTCCCTGTGCCCCCCTGTGCCAAACCCAGCAGCTACAGGCAGCTCTGGCTGTGCATCTTAGGGTGCACCCATCACTACCTCTAACACATTTCTCTCCCCAGCTAGGCTTTAAGATCTGTCTGCTGCAGACATGTTCCTTTGGAGATAGTTTAGGAGGTAACCAGTCTTTATCAGTGTCTCATGTGACTTGATTAGAAAGAGAAACTTAACTGTAAGCAATAATCACTCCATCCCATTGGCTGAATGCATAAAGTACCCAACTGCCATTTTTAATGCATGCCAGGTTCTAGCAAAGGATACAAAATTTTTGTGAAAAAAAATTAATAAAATGAATGTATATTAATTCCTGTAGCAGTATTAACCTCTGTGTGGGGGAAAAAGTGTTGGATGCAGGGTTTTTGAAGCCACAAGCTCTGTTAGCCATTAGATGATTACATGATGTTCTGGCTCAACTTACACCAGATGACAAGTTGCCCAAAACCAAACGATGTAAAGGCTAAACATCACCATAACATGTAGTAGTCCATACTCTTAGCCTACAGCATCACAGTGTGTGAAATGAACATTATTGCTGCTGGATTATTTCTAGAGAGCTTGGAGGATGCTTTCTATATACAAAGAGAAACAAAGGCATGAGGAGAACATGGATCAGCACAACCTGCAGTGTGCACAGAGCCTCTGTGCTCGGGCTTTTCCTGTCCAGGGTAGGCCTTTCACCTTGCCAGCTACATAACTCTCTCCTTCTGGGTCTTTGGGCATTTCTGAGACAATCATTGCCTAGGAGGCAGCACTTAAAATTTAATTCAAGTAGGGAAGGCGGTGCACATGAATGATACTGACTCTACTAGCCCTTGTAGAATATATGATTTATACATTCACTCAAGCAGCAGTGAATGAACAATATTATAGCAGGCAATATGCTATTGTGCTGTTACTTCTATGCCTTGTCTTTTCAATGAAGGGATTTATACCTTCAAAGTTAATTAACTCATTTCTCAAAATCATTTACACATCTGCTCTGTTTCCAGTAAAACTTAGTTTCTTAACTTCTGAGTTACATTTAAAAAACCAAACCAAAACAAAGCTGAACCTCCCTTTGTATCAGACAGGTTACTTCATTTGTAATGAGTTCAGATGTGGAATTGCTAATAATGATAGATTTCCTTGGGCTGAAATTTGGTGTGTAATTTTGCTGGAAGGACAGCAGGTAAGCAATGGCCATGAGCCTGTTGTTGTGTGTCCCACCACTGCTGCAAAGCAGGCTCAGTTTGGGGGTGTCTGTGTGTGCCAGGCCCTCCTGTCACTGGCAGACAGCGAGCTGGAGCTGGGGGCTCTCCAGCTCCTGGCCACACCACCCCAGCCCCCATGGCTGCTTGGCACAGCATGTCACAAAGAGCTTTTCCAGCTGGCTGTGGGGCCTGTTTTGGTCCCTGGTGGCCAAAGCCCGGCTGCCAGGGGCAGTGCTGGGTGCTGTGGGGGCTCAGCCCAGCCCCAGCTCACCCCAGGCCTCGGCAGAGCTGTGGGGTGAGCGCAGCCCTGGGAATGGCAGCGCTTCAGAGGAGCCATGCGGGCAGGGCTGCCACTGCCCTGCTCTGCCACACACAGGAGCAGCCCTGCTTCTTTCTGCTGATGGGCAGACTTATTATTTTAATTAAACTATTATTTCAATAACCCTTACAGCGTGTGGGCGTGGCTTAGGCAGCATTAAACCCAAAGTAAACAAAGAGCGTAGCACTCCATCTGCTTTTAACAGCAACCCGACTGTTTGGGCAGCACACAGAGCTGGGCACTGTCAGTATTTACTGTGGAACACCTCTTGCCAAATTTAGCCTACAAGCTGATCACAGGTTTCATTATTTCAAGCCATTTATTCTTTTCTGATGCGAAGAACACCTCTTCTCTGCACCAAATGCTGCTTGTGAAGTCTGCTTTTCCACTTAAGGGATGCTAAGCAGAAGTTAACCAATGAAATGAAGGTAAATTTAATTACAAAAACCATAACGTTCTTCAAAACTAAGAGCTCACTCTCTCTCCAACAAGGAAAAATACAAATAGAAACCCTTTGGCAATGCTGAAGAAATATCTGGGGCTGAGGTGAAAGGGGCACAGCTTGTCAAGTATGCTGAAAGCTGAATGTGGATTACCCGTGAGTGCAAAAATGAATAAATGTGTTTTATTCCATTATATTAATGAAATGGTTAATTCTGTTGCTATAGCAACAAGGAACAGCCATGCTAAAAAGCTAAAGGGCCATACATAATGCCAGATACAAGGTCTCTCTAATTCTAAAGCTGATTTTCTTAGCCACAATAGAAGTGTATTTTCAATATCATCAGCTTTTGCATCAAATCCTCAAGCTAATCCAATAAATAGGCTAGTAGTATAAAATAGCATATATGTTGGCACTTCATAAACTTACAAAAGGGGGTTACCTCTGCACAGTTCTCCAGAAGGATCCACAGAGTGCAGTGTGGGATGCTTTGAGAGCCTGCTCTCTGTGTGATGGTGAGGCTGCAAATGTGTTACAATGGGCAGCTCCTACACTCAGGGAGCAGGTGCCTGCAGGGGTAACCACTGCAGCACCAGCCCAGACACCTTCCTGATTAGCTACTTCACCTTGTGGAAAACAGACTTCATGTTCTTTTCACCTGCATTTCATGTGATTTTGATTGAAAATAATAATTCCGTAAGGTTTCAATGAGGAATCCTGCAGTGCTTCCTTTTGTTTAACATGAAAGCCATGGGCAGGGTGACCCATGGTCTTGCCAACAGCCAGAGAACAGACCATAATTACTGAAGCCTATGCAAAGGAAAGAGCAGTGCCCACCCTGCCCTTCAGAGGAGCCTGCACCGCCAGGGCTCCCTGGGACAGGAGCTTTCACAGGCTGGAGCCTTCACCAGGCACGGGAGCACTTCCACTCCTTTGGCTCCCTTCTGTCACAGTGAGATTTATCAAACACCATGTCACCAACTCTGCCTGGAACAAATGAAAGTCAATATATCTTCACTCACAGGAGAAACACAATTCACTGGCTCCCCTTGTTGAGCTTAGACAGAAAATTTGGCCTCCTACACCTGCACAAGCAACATGGGTGACTTTTATCTGCAGGCCATCTGGTTTGCATGAGATTGGCAGTAATGTTCCTGAGAAACATAATTTCTCAATAATTGAATATAAAGCTTTCAGTGCTGAGGCCTAGAACTGTCTGCAACAGGCAGAAGTAAAAGCTGTGATGATAGGTAGTCTCTAAATAGGTGAGAACAATGTCCTTTAGGATGATAATTAGCTACAGTCAGTGGCATGTGATTCTAATCAGCAATTGTGAGTGTGAGCTGGCCACTGGAGGTATTTGATATTGCTTGCCTCTTGCTGAAATGCAATAAAAGAGTGCTCACCACTGGAGGCAGAAACATTGAGAAGCAACATTAACTGCATCACTATGCTGGAGTAAAATGTTTTGGTCTTACAAAAACACAAGGCAGATCAATGGTTGCCACTGCTTTAGTCAACTTGTATGAAAATCATTTATTAAAATCCTCCTGAACCTTACACAGTACCCAAAACCAGATGAGGAACAGCTTTAAACTGCTGCCCTGAAGGTTCCTGGTTGCAGTATGTGTGAAAGGCCATGCAGTGCAGGCAGGTGGGCTCTGTGTGACCTCCAGCTCCAGAAGGTGATGCTGCAGTGGCCCTGCAGAGCAGGCCCTGCCATGGGGGCAAAGGCAGCTCCCTGCAGAAAACAGGGAATCTTCCTGCCCCCACTGCACTGCAGGGCTGAGGGACATGGACAGGTTGGGATTTCTGCAGCACCACAGGAAACCCCAGTAGTTCAGAGGTTTGTTGGCATTTGTCAAGGATAGATGAACTGAAGGGCTGCAATGTTCAGGTGCTGAGCAGAAAGGATTTTGTTCTGCTCTGGGCTGTCCATAATTCCCATATACTGCCCCAGCATCCAGGTAAGTGTGCCATGGGAAAGCTTAATAACTTGCAATTCTTTAGCAGAAAAGGAACAAATTGCATTCATTGTGGTAACTTTAGTGTGCTTAGGCTAGAAATGGGGAGAGTGGCTTTCTTTGTGCACAGGTGGTAAGTGTTCACTTGCCAAGCTGACCTCCAGTTTCAGTGCTTGACAGCAATGAGAAGATCTGCTCCCACATCACAAAAATCATGATGGGCAGATTCAGACCTCTGAGAAAGAAGGGATTAAAGCAGGATCTCTACTCCTGGGCAAGGCAGCGTGGACGTTTGCACAAGATCCAGCAGACTAACCTGAAGAAGAGTTATTAAAAATTGATCTCCCAGAGTAACAACTGCAAAGATTAGTTTCTCAGAAAAGAAAGGAAATGGCAACAGCAGAAACAAAGCAACCCAGATGGCCCATAAGCAGACTAATTACATGAAAGACCCAGAAGCAACTCTGAAGTTACCAATCCAGCTGCCGAGAGCATCTGCCAGGTTGCCAGATGTTGCCAATGAAAACCTATCTTCCACAGTTCATCAAAGAACTGGAGCTGCCTGGTGAAGTGAAACCTCTGCCAATAAAATAAATATTTAATCTAAAAAATATTTTCTACTAGGAATCGTTGAAAAATATAAAATTTTAACAACATGTCCAACCTGATGTTACTGTAGATAAATAATGAAACATACTTACAAGAATGCATTGGCAAGATCTTATTGATAGGAAATCTCCATGCTTAACATTTTATTTCTGAGGCTAGAGTCTTGGATTGTATTAAACAAAGCAGTTTTATGAGGCATGAGGTTGATGGAACTCAGCTGGGGTTTGGATAATTTGCCTTGAATCTAGCAGTCACTTTTGCCACCTTGAGATAAAAGGCTTAAAAAGAACAAAGCTGGAGGAGCCAAAGGTGACAGCAGTGGGCACTGTAAGGTGGGGAGGCTGCAGAAATGACAGTGAGCCACTCTGGGGCTGCCAGGTCACCTCTCCCAGAGCTCTGTGTCCTCCAGAGCACAACAGAGAGCAGCAGTTCTAGGTGTGTAACTCACATTGTGCTCCTGCTAAATTTTATAAACTGAACAAATGGATGGCTGATAAAGAAGCTTCCTCTAGCAACTGGTAAAGGATCTGAGCAAGCAGCAGTACACACGTGCAGGGCTGCAGCACTGGACACACCCAATAGATTCATGCAAAGACTAGTTTTAATTTTGCTATGAGATCAAATGAATATTCCATTTTAAATCAGGAAATTACATATTTTAAAAATCCTGTGTGATTTTTAAAATGTGTGTATTAATGTTGCCAATCCAGTGTCTTGGAAATATTATGTCAGTTCATCCTAGAGGCCAAAACCCAAACTGCCTGTATAGTCTGTTAGTGAGGCAAAACATCTCTTTTTTCCAGTGAACATGGGTGCTTTGGGATTCACACAAGCATATTTGGCAGCTTTTTCAAGTAATTTTTGGCCTGCAGAGCATCCACTAAACATGGGGAGCATTTTCTGTTGAGGAATATGACATGAATAAGAATGTGCTACCAGAGGATGAGCACTTCTATCATAATTTAATTTGTCAAATATAGCTCACAGTATTTTATAATAATAATCAATAGCACAACGTATTTAAAAACTGCAAGGGCTAGGGTTGGAGGATGTCAACCGTCATGTCTTTAATAATACATAATTCCTTAAATGTGCAACTAAATCACTGAAATATATGAGCTTAATTTGGAACCTCTTACACTTTGAAAATTCATATCTCTTTTTTAATAACTGGCTACAGAATTTGCAGACCAGACCAGATTTTTCTAATTTGTTTCCTTGGCTCTTAAATGGGATGATTCCCCAAGTCCAATGTGAAAAACATATAAACCCCAGGAATATGTCCTTTGGGGCTCTCTCCCCTGCCTGTTTACACCTTGCCTTACCCTGATGACTTAAGACATTCCTGCAGGAGACCTAAATGTGGCTATTTCTCTGAGTTCCTGCAACACACAGATTTATTGCTGACTGTCAGAGTCAGAAACAAATGCATTTGGGAATGCATTTCCTGAAAATGTTAACTGGCTTGACAGAACAAGAGTGGGGCAGAGGGTGGGCACTAAGAAAGAGGCCTCTATAACATTATTCCCTCTTTAGTAACAAATTATAGTCTTGATTTTAGTCTTGATTCACAAAGAATGCCTTTACCTCTCCAAAGATTACTTCACAGCCACTGAGGAATACTGAATGTCCTGTGACTACTGAATATTCTTGGAAAAGCTCTGATTTTGCTGCTACATTCATCAGGTACCTGTGCTCAGATACTTAAATTAGCTCTCCTGGCATTGTCCTGTATTTCAAAGAAACCAAACACTGCCAGATGTGATACCTTCAGGACAGTAAGATAACTGGGTGTGGGGATGCAGGATCCTGCAGAGGCTGCCCTGCTCAGGCACAGGTGACACAGGCGACACAGGTGACACAGGTGACACAGGTGACACAGCAGCTCAGCCACAGGGCTCGTGGCAGGCAGGATGGAGAATGAGCAGTACATGGTAACAGCCGGGCAGAAGACAGAAGATGCCACCTTTCCTTGTATCTGCTGTCTGAGAAGATAAAATATTATTTTCAGACCATCTGATTTTGATGTCTTTTTCTGCCCCACTCAAGGGCATGCTGCTTCTTAGGCAGCTCCTCAGCAGAGGGACAAGCAGTACATGCAGAGGCTCTCCAGACTTTGTCACCAACACTCACAAAACAACTTGTTCTTCCTGTGAGTCCACAGTAGCTCATGTAAGATAAGAAACTACTGCAAGACTAGGAGCTTTAAAGAAGTTGCAAGCAAATATTTTCTAAGCACTATGACTGTCTGTTCCTGTTTCATCTGAGTCAGAAAAACCCACAATGATAAATAAGAAAATTAAAATACAAAGAGAAAACTGTTAGTGGAGACACTGGACTTGAGCCTGCCAGCAAGCCCAGAGCACCAGCAAAACAGTGTTGGTGGAGCAAGGACACTAAATGAAATGACACTTGAAAATGTTCAAATTTACACTGTGTGTGTGGGGAGGGAAGGCAAAAGGAAGGCAAGTCTCAGGCAGACAAAGAGGTGCCAGAGAGGGGCAAAGAGCATGATACATTCTGCACTCTAGGCAATCAATGGAACAATGCACATGTGAGTTAACTCATTAATGGTTCCTGGAGTGAACCTTAGAGATTAGAAACACCAACTGACAAGGCTCTACAAAAGAAAATCTGTTCAGTAAATGCAAAAAGAAAAATCACAAACACACCCAAGCTGGTTTCAACATTTATTTATAATTCAGCATTCAATTCATAAATCAAGAAACAAAAGCCAGGGTATCTTTTTAATCAAAGCTTTTGCTGCTCACAATATATGGTATAAGAAATTGAACTGATAGATCATTTATTATTGTTATGAAACTAAAGGCTTTATATTCTTAAGTGGAGTAAAGCAGACAGCAATATGTTCATATTAGAAGGTTCCTACTGTGAGTGAAAAATGGATTAAAATTGAGATACTATTTAGTAAGACAGATGAATCTGTAGTTATTTTTGGCTGTGAAACTGCTAGAACTATACACAGCACTGGGAGAAATCACCTTGCCAGTTTACCCTGTGTGTCTGTGTTTGGCAAACACAGCCTGCAGGGTGTGTAGTCCGTTTGCAGGCAATCAGATCTCTGACCTGAAACGTGTACATTCTGGAACATTAATTGGCACAATTAAAAAGTTATTTAGAGGATGAGCTTGGAGCAAAAAATGTTGTTGCTTTCTAGAATCCTGAAATGCAACCTGGACTTCCTAATAAGCCATTTTAACTGTTTGCAGAGATGTTATAAGTGTTCACTGAGGGGGGAAAGTAATGATCAAACCACCCATACATACAACACACAAATCTGAAGGGTCCAGCATGTGTCAGTGCAAAGCAAATTTATTCTATAAAGTGACTAGTGTGAAAAAGAATTAGAAAGGATTATAAAAATACACTACCATATGTTGTAGTAGTTGAAAGTGATTAATCCAGTTCTTATATCCTATTTTAAACTCTCTTTCATTTCTGTCTATAGAAAAATAGAAGCCGCATCGCTTTGTTTGCATGCTATGTAGTTAATTACATCTTCTAAGAAACTCTTTTAAAACTAAATGTAATGTTTAATTACAAAATGCTCTCCTTGAAAACAGTTAGCTTGTACATTGATTTGTAGTTCATTAAAAATGCTTTCTTAATTATATTTCCAGCCAGAAAATACACAGAGATTAAAGAGACTATAGAGAAGTTTTGAAATCACAGCATGAATTGAAACAAGAAAGTTACACTTCAAATAGTGGACAACTGACAGCCACGATCACCTTTCTGTAATTTCGAAACTTAAATGTTGCAAAAATAATAACTGGAAAGCCGTGTTGGCTGTACCAGCTAAGGGGATAAGGTGTTATATAGGAGAGGATGTGCAGGGCTAATTATAAAGCCAATCAATGGCACCCAGAGGGGCGAGGCGCCGTGGCTCAGCGCGCGGGGCCCACGGCCAAGGGCAGCCCGCGCTGGGGCTCGTAGGGGGTTCTCCTGGAAACCATGCGGATGCAGTCGATGACAGGGCACACGCTGAGACACAGGGTGCAGCCCGTGCAGCTGTCACTCACCGTGGGCAGGTGGGTCTCGGCATCAAACTGGATGGCCTGCAAGCAGGAACAGACATTACTGATGGCACGCGCGGGAAAGGTCAGAGCTGCTCCCGTCCCAGGGTCGGCATCTCCTGCGCTGCAGCGCTGGGAGACACCTCGGTGTGAGTCTGCACCGCAGCTACAGCAACTGCTCCACTGGCGGGGAACAAAACCCCTCTCCAGACACTGGAGTTACAGAGGTGGGCCAAATTACACCTCGGCAAAAGCTCACGGGCCACAGGGGCTGGTTACAAAAGGAGGAGTTTGCTCCACATATTTAAACTCTCAGAGGGTATTTCTCCTTGATGTAAAGGAGATATTTCCTAAGCTTGCAATGTGCTGGGGTTATTGGTTTAGAGAAGACACCAGACCACACCTGCACAGCTTCAGCACAATGCCCATCACAAGGCATTCTTTTGACTTTTATTCTCAGCACAGCATAAACAATCTAATTAATAAACAGAGAAAAACACAGCTTATTGTGCCTCGTGTGATTACTTTTCTTTGCAAATCTATGAAAAGAATATCAGAGTTTGGGGCAGGCAGAGCATGCTTTAGTTCTCACGTTCCATGCAGTGAATCCTCATTACCAATTAGGGTGATAAGTGTATTTGAATGTGAAATAACAGTTGCTATCTCAATGATATAAGCTCCTGGTTGTAATGGAAATGGCAATTAAAAGCAAAAACAAAAGCTTCGCAAAACCACAAAATGTCAATATCTAAGAAGCAAGACTAGAGAAGGAAAAAATTTAAAAAACCACCAGCAACACTGAATATCCACTTTGAAGAGTTTAGGAGGGAAAATGAGACCTGAAAGTTGAACTCTGACAAACAAGCAGTGCCTTAGCAAATCTCCCTGAGCACTGTCAGCGCTGGGGGAGGCAGGGGGTGACGGGCTGTACTGGTGCTGCTGCGGGTTGGCTCCTAAGGCAGATTTGAGGCATTTGGGGTTTCAGGACTAGGAAGGCACAGAAGTTGCTGTAGCAACCAGCAAGGGCACGGAGTCTGTACTAACTGCTCTGGATCTCTGAGTTTTACTTCAGCTTGAGCACAAAGAGAGCTCTGGCTTGTGAGTATTTAAGGAGGACTCCTTTCTTTCTCTCTCCCTAACAACAATGCACATCTTGAAAGGGAGTTCAAAGAGGCAGAACAAGTCAGGACTACAGTGCTGACTTTAAATTAAGGAAAGCTTTTCTGCTGGAGTCATACAAGGTGACAGCTGCGTAGAGCAGCATGGATATTTCTGAAACAAAGGGAAGCTTAAAGCAGATGCTGTTTTGAAGGTGAGGGGGGTTATTGTTGATTTATTTGCAATTAAGAATTCCTTTGCAATTCTGTTCCAATTAATTTCTTTCCAATTTCCTTAAATAAGGAAAAAACATTTTTCTTTCATTTTTCTTTCTGTGCTTAGAAAACATTCTGGGGGTTTAAACTTTGGTTCTTTTGGTGCTGATTTTTATTTCCAGTTACAGAAAATAAAATTTACTAGATCTAAATCCAATATTTTGCTCTCTAAGGGCTATATGAAAAATACAATTCTCCTGATAAATCTGATGTAAGGGGAAAGGTGAAGATTGCAATGTCAAGAAGAAATTCAGACAGTTAAAAGGCTACTGTAGTAATCTATTTTTGGAAAAAAACACCATTAATTTTCTTTTATCAGTGGAAAAACCTTTGCTCTGACACACTTGTTTCAAATGCAGTTGATTTGCAATGGAAGACTTCTTTCTGTGACTTTATGTAGTTCAAGTCATCAGACCTATTATTGGTTAGACTGAATTCAAGACAAACAAAAACTCACAGTGTCCAGAGGACACTTGGTGCTCAATTAAAGAACTTGTTTTTGACAAGCTCTTTTCAGACTAAGATGTATGGAAACACCCATGTAGAAATTACTGTTTGCTGCATATTGAATTCCATGAAAGTTATGCTAGACCATATTTTGATTTTCTTAAAGAAAATGAATCCTCCTGTATTGTCTTTTTTACTGCAGACCAGTCCATCAGCTCCAGTGTGCATGGCATGGAATGGCACCTAGACATGCTGATATATTTCATACAGCTTGTTACCATATTGAGCAATCAGAAATACTTTGCTGCAAATAGGAGCCTCAGCTCAAAATTGGGCCATTTTCTGGTCACAATGATTTCTGCAAGCTTCAACCTGCTGCTCAAAAAACCCTGGCAGTTATCCTGGAGAAAGGATTTGTAACTCACTCAAGATCAAAACAAAACCCCATCTGCCTGAAACCTGAATTAGTTTGGTTACTCTGAGGGAAAAAGAACTGGGTTTCTTAAAAACCATTTGGCAATAAGACCAGCCCATGTCTCCCACTTGGTGGGAAGGGATGTGTTCTTCTCTTTCTCTCTCATGAACCTGAAAACCATCAAGAGCTACATTACTGCCATTTAACTTGGGGCTTCTTCATTTCTTCCGCTTACAAAGAGCCCCAGTTGCAGCCAGGCCCCTGTGACAGTGGCATGGGCTGTGCAGCCCCCAGGACCAGCCCTGCCTGGGCAGGGTTTGTGAGCCACAGCCTGGGAGCATGATGGGCTTTGAATTCAACATTTTGGGCATCTGTTTTTTACCACCTGCTCATTAACAGAAGGTGAATTCTTTCTTCCCAGCAGCAGAAAGATAACTCATGGTGCCTTTCTGCTAATTACAGCTGTGCTCTTACCTGGTAGCCAGAATCATTACAGGTCATGTAGCATTTGCCACAGTTGATACACATTTCCTCGTCAATCAGAGCCACAACTTGCTCTGTGTTGCACAGATCACCATATGTTCCAATATACTGCAGTGCTTTTCCAATTACATCCTAGGGGGAAAAAAAAGTTATTGACTCGTTTATAAGATACCTAGGCAGTCTCCACAGCTGCACTGGAGAGCTCTCAGTTCTTCAACAAGGAAGATTTTGCCATGCATTTTGATGATGGTTAGGATTTTTCTTATAAATTTCCACATGGCTGACCTTCATACCCCCTACAAAATACAAAGTATTTTCCATACAGGCACATTTTGAACAGTACTAGAAATACACATTGTGTACAAACACTTTCTACAAATAGGTTACACATTTAGTACTTGATTTTGCATGTGCTGTTGTTTTGCCATGATTGGGTGAAACTTCAAGGAACAAAATGGAATGTAACACAGGAGTCACGTGTTCTAATCAGATCATCTTTGGTCATTTCTCACTAGCACAGATTTAAGAACTCACAGCAAGGAAAGAAAAAACTGAGAATAACAATAGCTCTTCTCTCTTTAGCAAGGTGCACAAATGACATGATCATCAATTTATTGCAAATACTGCACAGAAGTAAGCTCTGGGTCTAATCCTGCAAGATCTGTTAACTTCACAAGTAGGAACTTGCTACATCAACCTTACACATCAGTGCTGCAAAAGGTGTATGCCAGCACAGCATACACCAAAAAGGAAAGCTCTGCTACATAAATTAAATGCAGAAATGAGTCCAACCTTGTCTTCTTAGTCTGATAAGAACTTGAAAACCCAGCACTAGTTTGAAAGAATGAGGTCTACCTGGTCTTCAGCACTTTTACAATAGTATCTTTATGCAAAGAGACAAATTTCTTTGTTCACTGGATGCAGTATTAGCATCTATGAAGTTTCACCTAGTGACTGTTGAGCTGGAAAATTCAACCAAATCCTATGCCCAGGAAGAAAGACTGGCAAATTGTACTATTTCCTTGTTCCAGAAACTCAAATGTTTTCTCTCTGCCAAACCCCACAGTTGCTGCCATGTGAAATACCTCGGTTGCATTCATTCAATACTAAAAGCCTTCCAGTTCTTCTCAGCAACCTGCAGAGAACATTAATGCTCTTTCAGCATAAAACAGCTATGGCACATTGCTAAAGGCAGCATGAGGAGTGTGGACAGATGACTGTGAGCAAGTTATCACAGCTTAATGAGTTAACACTCATCACTCGAGCTGTGCAAGCTGATTTTGTGCATAGTCCAAAATCACTGCAAATTTGAAGTAAAATCTGTTTGCTTAAACTACTGTAAAAGGTCAATTAACTACTATGGAAGTGTTTCAGCTAATGCATTTCACTAGAACCAGACTTGAACTTGAAGCCCTTTACTGTGACTCCACTGATGAACTATGGTAACTAAATCAAATGTGATGATCTAGGAACTGCTTACACTCCCATCTTTTCATTTCCAGTTCTTAATCAGAAACATTCATGGATTTACTGAATTTACAACAGTTTTCAGGTGTCTGCAGTCTTCTGTGTCAGCTGAAATACTGTAGTGATAGACTTCAGCTCCAGTTTGCTTCAGCTCTCATGTAGGCTTGTCTGTTGACAAGCCTTGAATTTTGCACCTGCTACAGGTTTCAAAATACACGTTTTTGTGTGATCTGCTGGCCCCAGCAATGCTAACTATCCTTGAGCCTCTCTTGTGTGTATACAGCCCCCAAACATTCCACTGCCACAAATCCACATTGCCTGCAAGTATGAGCTATGTGCTCAAGAATGTAAAGAAATTATGCAAAACATGCACAAGATACAATTGAGTGGCTTTCCACTGCCTGCCTGTGTTGCAAAAGTACCAACAGGGGGAGATTCCTGATAGTGAAGAGCTTTTCAGTCTAAAAAGCCATATGTTTAAAAAGCATAGGTTATTTTCTCAGGGAGGTTCTGGATTCACATTTATATTCTTTAAATATTGTTTGGATGTTAACAAAACCCACAGAGCTCAAGTGGGTTGCAGAGATGTACTACTCCAGTAACCACGGAATGGAGTGTCTTGCTTATGAGAGAAGACAACAAGAACCTTAGAAGATGTTTAGCCTAGGAAGCTGATGGCAGAGCAGGAATATAAAGTCTCTCTCTAAATATACATCAGGGAGGAAAAAGGGCTCTTTAAGTTAAATGAAAATGTTGGCACAAGAGCACACAATTGTAAGCCAGCCATGAATAAATTCAAAGCTAGAAATTAGAAGAGGCTTTTTAAATGGGAAAGGAGTGAGGTGGTTAATGCCCTTCCAGGGAAACAGCTGGAGGAGATGGGGGAGACAGTCCAAGGTTTAGGGTAGCATTATTAGATAGCTCAGGAAATGGTTGCTTGAAACAACATGATCAAAATTGATTTTTCCAGCTACAAACTTACAAAGGAATAACAAAAACAATGCATAAGGCATGGTGATTTCTGCATTTTTAACAAAGCCTCGCTTCTCACAGCTCACAAAAATACACTTTTGGGGACTTAGAATCCCAAATAGGGAGCATGATGGCACTTCAGAGGCCTGAAAGTGATTTCAAAAGACTGTGTCACTGATTTACTACTCATTTACACTCATTGGTATTGTGTCTTTTAATCACTGCTTTATCTCAAACAAAGACTGTATATTTATTAATTTGCAAAGTTTCAAGACATTATTGGCTAAAAAAGCAATGGTACTTAAAAGATGTTCTGCAGGTGCATTCTTTTACAGCATCTCAGAGCTTCTTGTTTTCTCAAATCATAAATGCTTGGAACAAAATAAACAGTGCAGCAAGAAATAATCAGCTTTCACTGTTAAAAGCAGTTTCACTCCAAGCAGCGACTGTCTAAAATGGCACTATGGGATTCCACACTTGGTATAGCTCAATGGCCTCCAGATCAAATTTGCACTGTTTACAGATGAATTTTTTTTTTTTTTTTTTGCCAACTGCCAGACCTGCAAACAGAAGCCAGGTTCTGAAAGTCAAGCTGTGTTCTTTCTGGCTTATGCATTAGCAGCAGCAATTTAAAAACAAACAACCAAAAAACCCAAAACAAAACCACCAAAAAAACCCTCCAAAACTGGAAGTTAAATCTGCACCTCTGTGACAGCAGGGACCTAGAGTACTCTTTTTGATTACTGCTGTGCTCTCCTCCTCTTCTCAACATAACTGAAAAAATTGGGAAAGGAATGTAGTCCTGTAACTGGAATTGTCAGGGAATTCAGTTGCTATGGAGAGAATCAGAGCAGAATCCATTAGTTTTATGTTACTAATGAATACAGAAAAAAAATTCTTTTTGTCACTAAGCTAAGCAGATGTGGGTTTGAGTATAAACAAGGAGAAGATCTGTTCAGTAGGATATTATTTTTGCAATTCTACAATAGGTGCATTTTAATGTTAATATATCAACCATTTAATGATGATTAGCTTTTCATAAGTCATCGTATTAGTGAACCTCTATTTGTAAATACAATTCATGGTTCAGCTCTGGTCCTTGCAGACCTGCTGTGTCCATCTTCATGCAGATGCTTTTGTAAAAGACCATGCTGTGTTCTAGAGATGATGAACATCACAGGCCTCTGATTAGAACACCATACACAGTGCAGGTTCTGCATGCCATGCAGCAAGTCAAAGGGAACACACGTCAGGGAGGTACCTGCCTTCCACCTGATCTTTTTTGGCAATAAAGGTGAGAAAATGGTTAGAGAGCGAGAGATGAAAAGAAGAAATGTTAGAAATAAAACTATGGATTAGTTTAAAAAATAAAAAGTCACCAGAATCTGAGGGTACATGACCATGGTCAATTTACAGTAAAGTAGCTTAAAAAAATACATAAAACTAACTCTTCTCGAAAGATTACAGACACTTTGCCAATACTTAAAATGCTATTAAAGGTACTGTGGGCTTTAAGGACCTCTAAGCCTTGTTTTCAGTATTACAGCTGCAATACTAGATAAAGTGGGCCTTAAAAAATAATTCAAATCATAGAATCATACCATATCACACAATATCCTGATTTGGAAGGGACTCACATTGAGTCCAATTATTGGCTGTGCACAGGATAATCCCAAAAAATTCACACTGCTTACCTGTGAGTGTTGTCCACTTAAATGAACCTTTGTGACACAATTCAATGTGATTTCTATAATGAAAATTATGCTTCTTGTATTTATCACAATTTTTTATGAAGACTATGAAGTAATAAATTAAAAAAACTCTTAAAAAACAAAAACTCCTGTAATTTTAATGTTTGACAAGGTGTCTCACAGAGGCCTGTGACACAAGAGAGCTCTGAAATTAACTAGCCATGAAGTGGCTAAACAGAGCAAAAAATAAAGGGCTGGAATACAGTGATCAATGTTCAGAAAAGGTAAAGCATTAGCAGAACAAAGTGTGTCAATTTTCTGGTTTAGCTATGATGTTGTTTAATATGCTTGAGTGTGTTTCAGGAAAAAGCTTTGAACCAGAAGACTGTAGAGTTGATACAAGTTTTCATTTAAACTAAATTAAAATCCAAGGAACCTGTAGGTATTTTATAGAACTAGATGAACAGGTACTATCACAGTGAAAAAATACAGTTCGATGAGCAGCTTATCAACGTAAGTAACTTTTGCTGATCTTGCCAACTGATACATTCTAGGTAAAAGGAAGAGAAAACAGGGTGGGAGACACCCCTGACAGCTCATGGAACTGTCCTGATCAGAGGCAAACTAGCCCCCATAAGTACTGCAGTGCTGTTCCAATTAACCAGCCATGATGTGGAATATGCAGCCATTCCAGCATTACCAACAGAAGCTGAGTGCCCTGGAGCACTGGGCAATGATTAATGGGATGAAATTTAACAAGTCCAAGTGCCAGATTCTGCACTAAGGACAGAGTAACACCAGGCAGAAATACAACGAGAGGAGAGGAGAGGAGAGGAGAGGAGAGGAGAGGAGAGGAGAGGAGAGGAGAGGAGAGGAGAGGAGAGGAGAGGAGAGGAGAGGAGAGGAGAGGAGAGGAGAGGAGAGGAGAGGAGAGGAGAGGAGAGGAGAGGAGAGGAGAGGAGAGGAGAGAAGAGGAGAGAAGAGGAGAGGAGAGGAGAGGAGAGGAGAGGAGAGGAGAGGAGAGGAGAGGAGAGGAGAGGAGAGGAGAGGAGAGGAGAGGAGAGGAGAGGAGAGGAGAGGAGAGGAGAGAAGAGAAGAGAAGAGAAGAGAAGAGAAGAGAAGAGAAGAGAAGAGAAGAGAAGAGAAGAGAAGAGAAGAGAAGAGAAGAGAAGAGAAGAGAAGAGAAGAGAAGAGAAGAGAAGAGAAGAGAAGAGAAGAGAAGAGAAGAGAAGAGAAGAGAAGAGAAGAGAAGAGAAGAGAAGAGAAGAGAAGAGAAGAGAAGAGAAGAGAAGAGAAGAGAAAAGAGAGAAGAGAACATGTTTGAGTAAATACTTGGGAGAATCAGCCTTAGACTCCCATAAATTATGGGAGACACATGCATAGTTCCACCTGAAATATGCAACATCTCCACACTTATGATGAAGATTACAATATGGTCTTTTCCAGGCAGGCAAGCACAAGGTAAAACTGCTCATGTTAAACACACAGATCCGTGCCAGGAAGGATCCAAATGGTACAAAATAGTTGTGGCAAAATAGAGCTGTCCTTACTTCAATATTCCTCACCTCCCAAGAGGCTTTTAGAGATTTATCACACCACTGGACTAAATGTGGCTAATGCCTGCCACAGTGCTGGCTTTTAGACAGGTACTTACACATCAGCAAAAAAAGACTTGCGTATTTGTGTGTGCAAAAGACCATGCAAATGTATCTGTACCAACGAGGGTGAAAAAAATTTCAAACAAAAGGAATTTAAGCTTGAGGATGTCTGTGGATATTCTTCCAGCAGGTGGAACAGCATGTCATGCCCTAGCTAAGAGAGCTATGCCAGAATGTTTGAACCACCAAACAATCTCCACAGGCAGGCTTCTGGAATAAAAAAAGGAGGAAATAAAATAAGCAGATAAATGGTGACTGAATATTGTGGTATAGGCCCTGAAGGACAAAGAACTAAATTATTAGGAAGAAAAACATGGGATCATGTAAGGAAAGAAATTAAAGCAATAAGGAGGCAACCTGAGGTAGGCAAATACATCTGTGGGAGCTGTACAAAACTGCAGCTGAGAAGAAAAGATCCAGGGCACACAGCCACATGGAGCACAATTTCTAATATTACAGACAAGTGAGAAAAGAATAAATAACTCTGCCAATAATCAAAATATGCAGTTTCAATTAATATTGAAAAATAGAGAAAAAAAAGAGAAAAGCCATGGGAAAAGACATCCAAAAATAAATTAGATTTTGGATAATCACAGAGGGGTTTTAAATTGATAAATAAATGGCAATTTGACAGCATGTGGAATTTACATAGATGTTGGAATTACACATCACCAACCCAACAGCCAATTAGACGGATGAGGAAATTTTTGGAAGGCATCAAGAAATTTGTTGCAACCCCCCAAAAATACAACCAGACAAAGGTCATAGCTCTTTCAAGGGCACCTATCTCTCCTTTAGGTACAGGAATGGGGTCTAGAGTGCCCCCAGAGTATTCTCTTTTTCAGGCTGAACAACCACAAGTCTCTCTGTCTACACAGGAAAGTGTTCCTGCTGTTCAATCATCTTGGTCACTCTCTGAGGGCTTCTTTGTTGTGTGTGAGTTTGTCCAGGAGCTACTGTACATCTCTGCAGGCCTCTGGGAATGTTTCCCTGACTTCCTCTTTGTTGGGGTGCTTGGGCTTCTCTTGCCTCCAGGGCTTTATTTCTTGGTCCTCTATCAAGGAGATCCCTGAAGAGGCCATGTTCTCACTCCTCCCTGTAACTGAAATTGCTGTTTTTTCCCCCCTTTTAAAAGACATTATCCCAGAGGCAATGCCACAGCTGCTGGGCTTGGCCTTGGCCAGTGGTGGGTCTGTCCTGCAGCTGGCTCTCAGGCCCTGGGGAGCTTCCAGCAGCTTCTCACAGAAGCCACCCTGCAGCCCCTCCTCTGTCAAAGCTGGCCATGCAAACCCAAAGCAACTCCTCTCACTGCTGCCTTTGTCATTATGGTGAGCACATTCCCTTGGAAAGAGATGGCCAGACTGACAGACTGCCAGCAGTCAGCTTTGGCAATGCCTGGCTTCTTGTAAGAGCTTCAGGGTGAGCAAGATGATACCCTGATTTCTCTAGCTGAGAAGCTCCTCAGACACCACTCAGAAGTATTCAATATCTGTGTAAACAAATGTGTTTGAGGGAATTCATTTTCCTCTTCCCCTGCAATGGGCTCTCTTTTCTTCTTTTTAATCTGTCTCCTACTACTTGGATCTTTGCTTTTCTACTTGGAGTTAGGCATAATAAATTATTGATCTCAATTTTTTAATGTGTTGGTTTTTTTTCCCCTGGTCTTCATGTCTGTTTTTCCCTCTTGCTAAACTTTTCCCTTCATTCAGTTTACTTGCTTTTGGACAGTTATCAGTTTTTTTGGTTTTCTGCTGTTTTCAGAAGCAAGCCATCTCATTGAAAATGCAGTTATTGGCTGTTGCTTCTTTCTCTTTTTCCCTACATCAATACTCCCCCTGCAAGAAGAACAGAACCATGAAACCTCTGAGGTCAAGCAAGCTTTGAAAATGCTCATCATAGTGAAGAAAAAAGAGTAGATTGCTGTTCTTTGGAACTTTTTGTATATATATATATATATATAGAAGAGAACCTCAGTACAAGAAGATGGGAGGGGTTTTCAAAAGCGTGACACAAACCAAAATAAGCAATCCAAAAACCTGAGAGAGGTCTACAGAAGTGGCAAACTAATTAAATTAAACAGGAAGATGATTCAAAATTTCTCCTTGTCTGGTTCTGCCATCCTACCAGTTACCCTGGAATACTGGATGTATCTGTAAACTGCAATATTCTCTTGGGAATTATGTGGTTTTCTGAGCCACAGCTCATGTTTTATTTTATGCTTGGCCTTATTTTTTCAAGAATTCTTACACATCTGCTCATGTAGATATCTGATATTCTCCCATATATGAAGAAGACAGTCAACATGGTCAACAGACATAATTTTCATACTGCTTTATAAATTATTTCCATGAGAATCTTGATTTTAAAAAAAATTATTTTTCCTATTCAGACTTGATGTTTAAGTAAGCTCTAACGTGAACACCTAGAATAATTAGCTCATGCTGTTTCATTTTATTGATATTTATTGATTACCTAAGGGAAGGGAAAAGCTTCAATGTATGGATTATGCAGTAGATAAGGGTCACAGGTTTTATTTTTACCTTGACATTTACTCATTGTAGACAGTGGATCAGCTACTTAGACAAACATTCTCCAGCTTTAAAATTTCAATCTCTAAACCTATGACACAGCTTTTATATGTATTGAACACCAGCCTTTGCCATTGATCCTACATGAGGGATGGAGGCATTTAGCACAGGGCATGTAATCAAAAGGTATCATGCAAAACAGCTCATACTGTAGCATTCAAGCTGAAAGAAATTCTAAACAGTTCTGCTTTGTTCTTCAAGGCATCAGTCCTGCTTGATCTGCAACTACTGCTCCACTGCCTGAATATCTTCATTCTGAAAAATGACATTAGGGAAATACCTGAACACGTACATCACAAATCATTTCCCATCGATTTTGGTTAAAAGCTAGAAAGTCTGCATAAAGAGTTGTCTTTGATGCCCTCTAACAAGCTTAAAAGCAGTAATAACCAACTCAAACTGCTAGAAATGACTGTGCATGTCAACTACCTATCACATCTTATGCATGTATTTTTGTTACCTTGATTGCTGGAATGGGTTTCTTCGGAACAAAGTGTTTTTTCTCAGGAAGTTCAGCAGCCATGTTCTGTGCCTTCAGTTTTAGCTTGTTCTCAGCTATTATCTTTTTGCGTTGCTCCAGGTAAGGCCCAAAACTGGGCAGTTTCTGAAACAAAAATCAGTAAACATGATTATGCTTAGTAAGTGGGTATGGTAAAAAGATGAGTCTGATCCCAAGGGTGAGATCTCGAGTCCATGTTGACTGCAACTCGCTTCTTATTCAGGAAGCTGAAATTGAAATCAGTAAGCCTGCACCAGAGTGAGAAGTGAATAAAAATCAAACATGAACATTGGGATCTGACTTGGAAATATATACTGAATATTAAAATATTAATATCTCACAGCAGAAAAATAGCTGAATTGCAGGTCAGCATCCAACAGTCTATTATTTCCCTATTGCATACTTGCTTATATATAAAAATGTATCATGTTAAATAATTCAAATGCCAACTTTATTTCTGTTTCATTTTATACTATATGGAAAGGTATCATAAAATTATCAGTTTACTTAGAAGAGTTCCACCAGTATTTAAGATTATTTGTATCAATACCTGAATAAATCAATACACACTTTTAAAAATTACAAACGTATTTGGCAGTGTGATAACAGAAGGCTGTTTTAACCTGTCAAAGTAAGGCTAACAAACACCAAATGAACTGAAACACATTATAATCTCCTAATTTTCCTCTATGTACCACTTGCAATCTTTTCTGGAACATTTAGTCCTTGAACCCAATTAAGCAAACTCCAGAGGAAGATTTCACTGAATTGCAAAACTCATGTCATGTCTCACCCAAGAACAGGAAAGAGCTGGATCAGATTTCTTAAAACATTCATCTTCCTGAACAAAAAAAATCCTTTTCCTTACCTGGAAGAGACAGACGGACAACTGTAGTGTGCCACGATCACAGATTTAGGTGAGTGAAAAATAGTAGAAAAATGGACTTTTGCTTGATGCAATAGACCATGCCCTTCCTCCCCTGAAACTAGTTCCCTATTCTGCAGAAGTATTTTATCCACCTAACTCAAGCCTGTTCAGAAACTACAGCAGCACTGCAGAAAGCAGCAGGTAGTAACAGGGGATACATCGCCTGAGCAGCTGCTGGCATTAATTCACGCTAATAATACAACCTCAAAGAGCATATCGAACAAGATACAGTACTGCTGTGCTTATCAATTTTTTAACAGGGAATTTCAATGTGAATTTTAAATCCCAGATTATTTAAAAATTTAAAAATTATTATTTTTTAAAACAAAGTAAATCCAGAAGAGGTTACCCTGCTCTTCTGCTAATCCTTAGGAGAAAAATTCCTCAATGATCTCTGTCAGTCACAGTACCCAACCCTGGCACCTCAGCTCCTTGCTATGACAAACAGAAGCTCCTTGGCTGCTGGGTTTGGGTACTCTGAGCATACAGCCAGAGGGTGATGTCCTTGAAACGCTCCCCTGCTCCCAAGATTTGGCTTGTGGTCTCAAGACATTTTTCACAGCAGGTCAGCTCCAGGCTCGCCGTGTCCCAGAGCTCCCCAGAGGTGCTCCTGCAGGCTGGGACTGAGCCCTGCTCTGGGCCACAGCCACAGCCTGGGCACAGCAGGGCAGGATAGGGGTGCTGCAGCTCCAAATGCAGAGCCAGCCTGAGTTTGCCTGCTGGCAGAGAGCTCTTACTTTGTCTGATCAATGGGAACTTTGCTCCTGCATGTCATGTTCAAGGCTTCCTTACAGGCGTCAAACTTTCCTTTCTGTGCAGTTGCTGGACATGAAATGTTCTAGGACATCTTAAAATCAGGCTTTGAGAACTCCAGCAAACAGCACTGATGTGGTGGCCTTACATACTGAAGTCAAATAAGGCAGCAAAAGCAGAATTATTTTAAACAGCAAAATAAGTAGAAGAATTAGAATTAGCAAAATAGTAGAAGAAGAATTTGTCTAATTCCAATCTAATCAATAGGCTCTAAAGCACACACACATAAACTCAATTCTCTATATGACTTTTAGAAAACCTAAAACTTTTTGCAGAATTTTAAAAATTAAAAATTTTGATGAAAAAGTGTTCCTGTATGTCTTCTAGGCTGAATCAATTAGAAATATATTTTTGGCTATGAATAAGTAGTAGCTGTGTCACAGAGGAACTATTTCGTCTCCATAATTTATGTGCTGATGCCAACAACTTTGGTTTGAGAGGGCAGGAGACCTGATGACAAAGCGTTTTTGAATTCTTTCCTGTCTGGCCAGGAATTGAATTGCTGACTTTGACAGTAGGTAGCAAAGCTAATTTTGCTGAGGTTTTAACTTAAGTAGTAGAGAGAGGAGACAGCTGTTCATGGCTTGACTGATTGAAGATCATCTTTGGGAACAACAGCCAAATCTTTGCAGAATAAATCCTTTACTCTTCTATATGCCAAACCTCTCAATTTCTACAGACAGAAACACTAAGAATATTGAAATTAAATAGATGATCTAAAGAAATGTGTGGAAAAAGAATTTATTTTTGTGAATAGGTGAAAAGTGAATTACAAAGGTTAATTAACTTTCATAGTTGTGAGACTGAAGTATTTAGAGTTTTATATCTGACATAGCTCCTAGCTGGGATGTACAGTGGGCATTTTGAGAAGTGTGCAATGCCTTCACTTCCATAATTCAGATGTTTTGTAATGACACGCATGCAGTGAAATTAAACCATATAATCCACATATTTTAAAAAGAAACTATGATTAATCTACAAAACTATCCTCCAAGCTTCATATTTGCTGTTTTTCAATCAAGAATTTGGCTGCATGGAATTTAAAATAACTAAGGAAACATGTAGGTTTTAGTCCAGGCTTGTGCCCATACACAATGTGCTCCCAGTGACTTCACAGAGGCTGACTGTGTGCCCATACAAATGGCCTGGTTATTTTGTGTTTGGGGTCTAGTAGTTCACAAGCAGCCAGGCCAAATTTCATTAAACAACACTGAAAACCAGCAATCTTTTCTATAGCAATAAATAATACATGAAAATGTAGCCTCAGGAGCTTAGGAAGGACTTATTGATGGTTCCCCTTATGAGTAATGCTCAGACATATGGAATGTTGAAGAGACTGCTTATTGTTCAGAGCTGCGGTTTCAAACATTCTGCAGTCAAAGGCCATATGAAATGGCAAAAAATATTTTAATGAAGTGTGTTACTGGATATAGCAAAGGTGGAAAAATGTTGAAATAACTGCAAAAGAGATGGATACTGAGGAGATTTTAAAATTAAATTGCCTCTAATCATTGTAGGGGACAACTTCCTGAGCACATGGGGGATTTAACAACAAAATTCCCAATGAAAGCACAAGCACAGAGGTTGGTGTGTTGAATTCTGTTTGCTTTTGTAATCTTTATACAATAATTTTATTTTTTAAATTTCCAGATATTCCAGCATCACTAAACTCTCCATACATTGGTATCTTTGTCAGACCAACATCTGCCTAGAAAAAACAATTAATATGAATATGTGGAGCATAGCAAATGCTTAGAAGATTGCAACAAACAGAGTAATTAGATAATTCTTGTCTACTTATATATCTGTATCAGTGATGTCTATAGCTGCATTATTTGTATCCATCTGTTTCTATATAGACATAATTCAATGTGTTTCTGTGTTCTAACGTCAAGAATGGAGTCTAAATAAATACATTAAGTGGAATTATTTCGTTCTTTATAATTGCATTATTACAAAACTTTAAGCTTGAAATATTTTGCTGGAGTATTTTACAGAAAGAAAACAAAAATCCAAATCCTCCCCCCGCCTCTGCTTTCAAAAGCAGCCTTTTAACTGATGAACTGTATAAATCTTCAGCAACATTGTGATTTTTGTTTCAGTACTTTCTCCAGGGATTCATCATTGATGAATTTATTCTTACCAAAAAACCTAAATCCTGCTCATTTAAAGATAACAGTATCTTCCACTAAACCTGTCTCTATTCAGATATAAAAAGGCATTACCCTGCCAATAGAGAACTGACAACTTAATGAATCAACAATGAAACCTTAAGCCAGAGAGCTTTAAGGTGAGTAAGTCTGTTTTGATTATAATTTATTCACAGATCAATCTAAAGGTAATGGAGCATATTACGAACTAAAGAAGGTGCTTGTTTCCTAATGGCTAAAAGTGGAGAGAATCCTCCACTTCAGAGTGCTGCAGTTTCCATGGGCACACCAGCAAGCAGCCTAAGCAGCACAACAGGCTGGGGAACAGGGCAGTGCAATGGGCATCAGACGACCCAGACTTCATTTCTAACCTGGAAACTGATCTGATCCTTCCTCTGGGAAAACCCATGTCTGTCCCCATGATGTAGTCATGGGTTGCTTATCTGGGACCTGTCTGCTCCTAAGGGGCTGGATGCCATCTACTGTTAGAAGACACAGATTTCAGCTGGGTTTGCATGGCAAGGTTTTGGTAGTGGTGGGCTACAGGGGTTCAGGGAGAGGCCTCTCCTGTGTCTGACTGAGCCAAGGGCAGCAGACTCCAAGAGGGACCTGCTGCTGGCCAGGGCTGGGCCCATCAGGAATGCTGGGAGTGCCTCTGGGATAACATGAATACCTCACTAGCAAAAGGAATAGGAGGGAAAATGTGGGGCTGCTACTGAATGGAAAAAGGAACCTTGCAAGGGGTTGCAGAGGAGGCTGAGATACTGAACAGCTTCTTTGAAGTCTTCACTTCCAAATCCAGCCCTCAGGAATGCTTGACCCAGGAAAGCAGGGAGAAGGTGTGGAGAAAGAAAGACTTCTCCTCAGTAAAAGAGGATTGGGTTAGAGACCATTTAGTCAAATCTGACATCCACAAGTCCATGGACTCTGATGGAAAGCACCCACAAGTACTGAGGAACTGCCAGAGATCACGCTCAATCATCTTTCAAAGGTCATGGCAGCCAGGAGAGATGCCTGAAAACTGGGAGAAAGCAAATGTCACACCAGTCTTCAGAAAGGACAAGGAGCACACAGGGAACAACCAGCTGTTCAGCCTCACCTCAAACCCTGGAAAGGCGATGGAATGGCTGATCCTGGACACCATCTCTAGGCAAGGGGAAGATAAGAAGGTCATCAGGACTAATCAGCATGGATTCATCAAGGGAAAATCAGGATTAACCAACCTGATTGCCATGGCCCAGAAGCCTTTTATTATATTTTCTGTCCCCTGTCCAGTTGAGGAGGGGGGTGATAGAGCAGCTTTGGTGGGCACTTAACATCCAGCCAGGCTCAGCTCACCATGCACAGTTAAGTGTCATCATAAACCATATATGGTCTGCCTCCATCCTCTTGCGACTTTACAACAATAACAGGAAGATTACTGTAAAGTTTCCTGAAACAGTATCTGCTTTCTTCCTTGTTCTCTGAGAATACAATGAAATATGACTCCAACATTTCCAGAGGGAAAGAAAACACAAGGTCCCAGTAACAAAAGCAGCACCAGTAACAACAACAAAATCTTGTCAGAATGTCAAGGTAGCTTGTGTTTCTTCTGGGAAAATTAAAAAAAAAAAAAAACCCAAAACAAAAACCCAACAAGAACAACAACAACTGAATTCTGTTCCTCTCAAGGTGGCAAATAACACATATTTTCATATTAATAGATATACAGAGAGAATATTTTGCACAATCTTTTCCCACAGGTAAACTGCTTAACTAATGAAAACGATGTGTGGCGATGGAGAAAGTGAAGCTGCAATCTGTTACCCTGCTAGACATTCTTATTCTTTCAGGCATTCAAAGCTAAATTCTATACAGTGTCTGTCCCATACACTGCTGTGGTCAGAGCTGGCACTAGGGCTCACGTCAACACCTGCAGCAGGGAATCCTGCAGGATCCTCCCCACAGCACGTGGGCAGAAGGGTGTCATGCAGAGGATGGGATACTTCACTCTGTCAGTTTCCACCTGACAGAGAGTTTCTCGGGCCAACATCAGCTGCTGCAGCCCCTGGAGCTGCTGTGGTTGCATTAGCAAGAAGCCACAAGAACTTTGTCCCTTGTGTTAAAGGGTTCTCATGGCTCTGTTTCCTAGAGCTGACACATTCCTGGCATCAGTGCCTTTAATGATGTGGGAATGCCATCAAAATAAAGGACAGAACACAACAATTATTCAGAAAAAAGAACTCTGCCTTTCAGTTGTTTTCAATTTTTTTTTTGGGGGACTTTTATTTGCTCGGTAAGCAGTCCTGTCTCAGTAATCTGCAATTACTGCCCGTATACTTGTTCTGTAACCTCTGCTGCCCACAGCATGTGTATATACCATTGCATTTAGTTACTCAACTATTCTGCCTGCTCTTTAAACCATGATTATTTGAAGTGGGTGAGCTAACCCCCAGCCCTTCAGTAACTCTGAGTCTAAATAGAACAATAATGTGTGTTCTAGGAAAATACATTGCAGTGACCTCACCATGAGATATACAGTGCCATGCTTGAATGTGCAGATAAAAATATTATTTAAAATAACAATTATTTCTCCTTTTGTAATTTTTCTAACACTGCTACAATTTTCTCTTCTAGCTCCAAATCAGAAGCGAATTATTCTTCATGTTCTAACTCAAATGTTTGGTTTATATACACCAAGCGAGGGAAAAAATTTTAGGATTACAGGCTTACTACAGTGCAGCAACAACTTACATTCTACAAATGTATTGAAGTAATGAAATATTCATCAATAAAACAAAAAAGAGTTAATATTTGAAGCAAGCTTAGACATTTACAATCAAAAGCCAGGATGACATAGATGATAAAGAAAATGTTACCTTCTGGGGTAAAGAAAAGAAGATACTGATACACATTACTGTGCTACTTCATGAACATCTGGCAGTCTGTCACTTAATAGACAACAACATCTTCTCTAAACAGAAGAGACTTGAATTCATCAGGGATTCCTGTAGTACAGTATGTGCTTAACTTAAGTACCTGCTTTCTGTGATTTCCATAGATTACCATATTCATGACACTGTGGAGTGAAAGCATTCTTCTCACTCTCTAACCAGAACATGGAAAAGAAATTAAAACATTGGCAGGCACTTTGTCTCCAGTTTGTTGGACACGTGAGGAAAGGACTTTCCACCCATTTATGCAGATGAAATTCTGTCAGCTAAGCAGCAGCATAAAGAAGATGTCAGCAAAATGGCTATTAACAAATATCTGTCAGGCAAGCAAATATAACTGCATTCAAATGTGTGTAGGAAACAGGAATCCGTATCAGTTGAGCCTTAGTGTTGCAAAAAACTTTTTTCAAGCAAGATTTTTTACTTTTACTGATACCTAAGTAAAAAAATCAGTGCAGTATTCACATTTTCATGTGTATCTATATACCATTTATACATATATCTATACATTCAGTTTATGCACTTCTTCTATGAATGCTTTAAATCACATGATCACATGGAAAATGCCATTGGTAGATACTTTTACCCACCTTCTCCAAACTGAATGCCCCAGAAGAGAATGGTTAAATCCAAACAAACATGATTTGTTGGATTTAACCATTCTCTTCTGGGGCTACATGTACTGATGGGATTGACTCCAGCAGTCCTAGAACTGTGTGTTTTCTAGACCCTTTCAAAGAAGCCTCAGGGATGCCAGCTAGACTATTAAAAGGGAAGAACAAATCTTGTCTTCCAACTATGAGAAAGCATGGAAATCCTTGCTGCTATAGTGGTTACCAACTGGCCACTCAATCACAGATACTGCTGACCCAGCAAGGTGAGCATTAAGCTGAGTTTGCCAATTCCACTGGTGCTAAATGAGCTGGGCCAGGCACCAGGAGCAGCACAGCCCTGTTTGAGAACTCTGAGGGCAAGGAAGCTGCATTTAAGGTGCCTAAATGACCCATTTGAATCTGCTCAAGAGCTCCTCGAGCAACTCAACATTTTACCACAGAACCCACCAATTTGTCCCTGTGGCCAGGAGGAGATGAAAAGAGCAGTATCTGCGTCTGCCTTAGGTTTTCCACTTCCAATCCAGCATCCCCTGGTGGAAATACAGCTCCAGACCCTGCAGTACTTATCAATAGTCTATGTGTGCCCCAGGGCCATAGAAAACATTCCCAGTGCAGTCAGAATTGCCCACCAGATTCATGCTCTCAGGGGAATGGGAGACTGAACAGAGAGGGCAACCTCCTCTTCCAGACTCTGGGAGAAATTGAGATTCTGAAAGTCACTCTACAAGGCTTTCAGTACATTCAGTGAAATGACTACTGCTTCCCCTGTGTGCAAAGAAAGTGCATTTCCACCACTACTGTATGTGTTTCAGCTGAAAATTTGCCTGTCAAGTGCTTTCTGCTAGCAATCAAACCTTCCAAAAGAGGTAAGAGCCTACACTTTTCCCATCTGCTGGATCCTTTGCAGATTTTTGTTTTGATTTTTGTTTATCCTGTCTTTTTGTTTTGATCTACTTTTTTTTTTTTTTTTTTTTTTTTTTTTTTTTTTTTTTTTTGCATGGAAGCTCCAGACTTATTACCAAATGTCTATACTGTAAACAGCATATAATTTAAATATATCTAGAAATAAACTCCACTTTTCCCTGGTAGACTACACACTGCATAACTATACATATATTATTGAACTAATAGATTACTTAAATGCAAATCACTGCTAATAATTCCTATCTAAGCCTTCTTCCACTTCAGATTCATTGTAATCCATCTCTTATGGCAGATGAACTACAACACTTATCCTCCTCCTGCACAGACTACAATACTTTCCCTCATTCATCTCTCACACATGTAATCCTTCCATCTCTACTTCACACAATCCTAATTTAAATGTAAAGTATTCAGTGCAGACAAAAGAGCTCTAGTCAACTCTTGCAGTTATGACCAAGGAGCCTACTGCTGCCTTTCAGTCCTCATATTCAGTAACACAATGCCTTTCATCATCACCTCAATATCCTAAACTCACTAGATCTCATGCTAAGAGTCATAATACAAATAGTTCTAGCATTAATAGCAAGTACTTCCACCCTCAATAGTCAAACCTCCCACTTCAGTTGGTGAGAGGAAGGATGAGACAATGCTGAATAATCTCCTATGAAGAGTTTGGATATTCTGGTATGATTAAGGCCTTTGAGCAGTTTTGAAAATGTGACAAAGCAACACATATGACATTAAAAAAAGGAATATAGCTAGATGAAAAAATTGTAACGGTGCAGTAAAGTGATAATAATTTTTATAATTTCAAGCTATTAAAAACTTTAAACAGATCTGAAAGGAAATAAGTAATTGCTAAACACTTTAAATTATTATTACATCAATCTTATGAATCAAATATAAATAATACATTACAAAAGAGAGCTCCACTAAACTGATATAAATGTTTCTTATATCACCATCAAGTAGTGAGGAGACACCAATATGTACGTACTAAAGTAACAGACACTACATAAAAACCAAATGTATAAAAGCAGAAGAGTCCTCATTAGAGCCCAAGTCCCCCACAGTGCCTCTCTTGCATATTTATCTGTCTTTATAACAGCTAAAGTATCTAAAGTATCATTATATTCTGAATATGGCATTACAATGGTCATATATTCTAAAATGCTAATTTGATTAGATTTTCACTCAAGTCAATCAGAGGAAGAATTTGATTTTTAAAAATCCAACATGCAAATCATTAGAAATACAGATTACAGGCATCCATCACTGTACTTTAAAAAACTATCTTGTTTTAAATTACTGTAATAGCTTTAAAATGAGTTCTGATAATCTTGGTACTGCAAGACTTCACTGATTTGTATGCACAGTTAGGTTCACAAGAATATGCATTCAGCTTGGCCTCTGCTATTAAGCAGAACCACAACCACATATTGCTTGAATAGGCCATTCCCTTTTTCACTGCTCATGTGCAGTATATCCCTGCAGATAAACAAAGGAGATACATAAACTTTATCTATCACTTTGCACTGTGTACTCACTGTGGCTATTCTGCAGGTCAAATGGGTGACGCGGCACAAAAAAACCCAATAAATGCAAAGGAACTCCTGTGCTGATCCTGTGGGTGAACACACGGGGATTTACACTGGCTGAGGCTGAGCCCTGTGCACTGACTGGGGAAAACAGCACCACGTCCCACAGCCAAGCCACCCTCCTTGGGCATGCACACCTGACTGCATCCCTGCAGCTGCATGGCTCCCATGAAAAGTGACACAGAGCACACAGTGGACACATCCTTTGTGCTGCTTGAATAAACTCTCTTGTCTCCAGCCGCTCTGCACTCAGCTCCAGATAACAACAGCATAACCTCTTCACATGTAAAAGTGATCCTGCAAGCCCTAGAGAGCACTGCTACTCAAAAATCTGCCATATTTAAAATCTCATCCTCATTTAAATTGTGAAAAAAATTATTTTTATTTCTTCACATAATTCAACTTGTTAAAATTATGCCAGGTATTTATAGTGATTCAATCTACAGCTCAAAAACAAATCATCTGTGGCCATTTTGACCATTAAGACAGAGAGGGAAACAAAATTTTCTACTTAGTGCAGCTTCTCTACATTAATGCTGTCTACAACAGCAGTGCCACTCTAAAGGTCACAGATGACATAATTTATGTTATTATAGATAATCCATGTCATCTGTCTGCCTGACTCTTTTTCTCCATATTTTTTAGAGGTGCTGTGTATTTCAATGGATAAAGCTCCTAGGAGAGCTTCAGTCTGAGCAGCTTACAAAGGCAGGGCAGGCACCACACAGGAGAGAATTGCTGCTTCTCCTTGGGAAGGCTGGGCCATTTCTTGCCTCCAGAGAACACTCATGAGCATAAGTCTGTTCCCAAATATGCAGTCCTGGTGCAGAGCACTCCAACAAGCCATGACACCCCTGCGGGGAAAACTGCAATTTGCTGCAGTGATAGCAGTGATGAGAAGTGGAGAAGATTTCTGTTGCCAGGCCATTTGTATGAATGAATGAGTCCAGGCTCCAAATGCAGTTTGGTGGTGGGACTTGCAGGATGGTGCATCCTGACTGCAGCAACTGTTCAGTTGTCCTGATTCTGTGTACAGCAGCCTGGTAAGAACTCAGGGGTGTACATCTCAATCCCTTCCAGATGCTGAGCGAGGAGGGTCACTGCAGCCTGTGGTTACTGAGGGGCTGCTAGTTCTGGCTTTACAACTGATGGCCACTTTGTACTCATACCCTCTCCTGCCCTTAGGAGATAAGGATTGACATTTCCAGTCGCCCACATGACTCAGTGTATGTGGTCTGGGCCGCTCCCACACTGCTGGTGAGGTATGAGACTCCTTGGAGGGGCTGTGCCCGTGTGTGCCGCACAGCCCTGCCCTGCCTTGTGCAATGGAACGGCCTCAGCACTTACACACTGCAGTGCTGCACCGTGGGGTACTCTGTACAGCTCCTTTATGCAAGACAGGACTCCAGCAAATCACAGCAGTTGCATTCATAGCATGCTTTTGTTTAATAATCACCTCAGGAGACTGTACAGATCTGAAAAGTGTGGAAAGGTATTGTGAGATGGTTTATGAATCCCACTAATCTCCAAACTGACATTTTCAGATGTGGGTCTATCCTGCATGGTTTTTACTTTTTAGGAGCTAGGTAATAGCCTTTAAGAGGTCAGCAATTATCCCAGTGCTCCAGGAGTCAAATGCAATTTCATCTCATTTTATTTCATTTTAGATTTATTGCCTTGGTCATTTCAAGCAGATAGATGAGAATGTAATCATGATCAGCTACAGCTTTTGCTGTTCTGTTTCTGCACCTATACAGCTACGGCAGTGATCCCAGCCAGCTCCATTAGTTCTTCTTGCTGATACTGTTGACATTCTTCAACCACAGTTTTGATATCAAATTGCATTTTCTTCCACTGGTATCTACACTAAGAGATGCTCAAAAGATACTGAGGTAGTTACAGTCTGTAATTCTTACATCTACTACATTTGCAAATATATTAATATTGCATCAGAAACTGTAAAGTCTTTTTTAAGATGGAATGTACATTACCACCTGCAGGTCTGTGTAATGCCTTATTAAATTGCTAAAAGACCATGCATATGCACAGCTTCCCATCCTCTCTACAGCAGGCTGGCTGCCCATCTGATCTGTGGCTCTGCAAAACCTCAGCAGTGAGACATGCTCTCCTTACTTTCCCTTGCCTTAATGCCTTTTCTCTGAGTGCTGAGGACATTCTATCAATCAAGTGCCCTCCTGGCTGCACTGCTGGGTCCATTTCCAGCTTTTCTTTGCCTAGAAGACTTCCCAGACCTTTAAAATACCAAATAAATACTTTGCTACAGGGGCTCTTCCACAGTGCTACCTAGTTCAGCTAAGTTTTCTGACTTTTTGTCTGTAACTTTTATTAATTGTTTGTCCCAGTTTTGTCACATGCTTCTTTCATTCAAGCACTTCATTTAGTTAAAAGCAAAGTATTTGTGAGTTATCTATACTTTTTGGTATTTAAATTTGTTCAGCTTTTTTTTTTTTTTTTTTTTTTTTTAAATCAACATTGTCCTGCTGGTATTTTGATTGTTTCTATCATGTACATTTTTGATTGTTTCTATGCTGTACATTTTTGTCAGCAGTTTTAGACTCCCAGAAAATGCCAACAAAGTCTCTGTTGTCTAGTATTTACTGATGTTTTAACTATCCAGCTGGCATTCAAACTCTTCTCTGCTTTAGTGCTGCTGCTCTTAGTTTAAAGTTCATGCTTCTGCAAACGGCACTGAAAGTTTATTTTTGATCTTGTGCAGTGCATCAAAGCCAGATATGAGTAAAGTTGTATTTTCTGAGTCAGTTTGTTTTCCTGATGTGGTAAATTTTTCCTTTTTGCTACTGCAAGCAAGCTTTGGCAAAACACTCTTCTTGCCAATACAAAAAATCCCATATGTGAGACAATGACCAGATTTCTCTCCTCTGCTTTGTGCTAATGCATTTGTGTTTGCACAAAATTTTTCCTTGTCTATGCAAATCATTTCTGGGCAGTTAAGAGCTTGTCTCTACCCCACTGGTGGCCTCAGCTCGTGCCCAGGAGCCCTGCATTTCTGCTGTGCTGCTGCCTGAGCTCTGCACTCATGGTTTAGCTCAGACCAGAGCACACCTTTGACGTGAATCTCTTCTTTGTCCCCATACGCCGCACCTCACTTCTTACAGCAGCAGCTGCAGAGAGCACAAACTGCATTTTATTTTGGATGAAATGAAACCTGAGTGAGTGTGTGTGCTCCAGGGATGCAGCTGCAAATGAGCTCCAGCTGCTAATGGGCATTTAGCCCATGAGAGCAGACAAGAGCTCGAAGTCAGTAAGAAAACCTGGGATGCACATGGTGTGCACACCAGTCTGCAGCATCAACCATTTCCCTCTGCAGCCCTGTTCCTATCTGATCTGTCTGTCTGCACCACTCCTCAATGGAAACAGAACCTCTGGGTGCTCCCATCTGAACCACTGCAACTTTGTTCCACCTACAAACTGAATTCAGCCTCTGGGATGCAATGAACTCATGGCTTAGCTGCTTTATATCATCAGAAAAAAACAGGGACTTACCATTTTTTCAAACCATCCACACTTGGATAGCACATATATACTAGTCACACCATACAAGAATATGTGTATTAGTCACACATTTATATCATTTCATTACATCCTATTATATCTTAGATATTTCTGGAGATTTTCTAAAAATTTTGACTGCTTTTCTTGGTTTTGAAGCCTCAGGCTGTTAGAGCTTTTTTCTGAGTGCAATTTTCACTAACATCTAATAGAGCTCATTTCTGTGTCCATCTGTCCATCTTTCATGCCCAGTCACATACTGCCATTACTTGTCCTTTTTTTTTTTCCCCTTCAGAGTCTTTTGCAAGATCCTCTCTATACCCACAGTAGTAAATCGGTGTCTGGGAATGTTCCTGGGCACAAGGATGTTTTCATCTATCCTAACAAAGCATTACAGCATTTTTTGCCTGCTTTTGGCCTGTGCTGACTATCAGTGTCCCAGGCAATTCCTGGAGAGCCTTTGGAAGTCAGCATGCTCCAGGAGCCATTCCCAGCAGGCAGCCTGCCTGCAGCCAACCTGCTTTGGAGACTAACAGCTTCTGATCATCGGTACAGGCTGCTTGGTGCCAGCTGGCCTGAGCACCTAGGAATATTCCCGGATACATTTAATTTGGAAGTACAGACATTTCTGTCCTTTCTGAAGTTAGGTGCCTATAGGAATCTAATCACTTCTGATGTCAGTGCCCAGGCAGAATGAAGTACAACAGTGCAACATCCAACTAGCTTCAAAAAATGCTGTTCTCTGTCATAAGGGACTCCCTGGAACTAGAGAGACAAAGCTTAATGCTAACCATAAAAGGCGTCATGGTATGGCATTATTTATCCCTGCATTTTTTAATATTTAAGAACACCTCTTTTTCTCTCTTTTTTTCTCCCCAAAACAGGAGAAGTACAATTACAGCTTTAAAAAACCAAGAAAATGAACAATGTTCTAGCCTGCCACAAAGTTCTAGCCTGACACAAAGAATGAGCTGTATCTTCAACCTACTCTTAAAGCAAATTCCTGTGCCAGGAATAAATGGTTTGTCCATTCTATGGCTATTTTACACCACACAGGGTTCCTTTCACACTTTTTAAAATGCTGTTGTAGTCTTAATTAGGAAGCAAAGCAATCTCAGGATGCTATAGAGTTTTCTTTTTGATACTTTACTGATATCAGGGACACTGATACTGACACCAGTATGGACAGATCATAAAATTGTAATATTTTGATTTAATACTCCTAAGTGAAATAATATCTTTAAAAAGTTACTGTTTATGATTGCTTCCAGCTTCTGTAATATAATTTACTATCAATTGTTTATCCCTTAAGATGACTTTGCTTTAAAGTCATTAAACATTTCCCCAACAGAAATGAGTAGATTTGAGGGATCCACTGACTCATTTTTTGTAACAATGAAACTGATCTATGTCAAATACTTGGCAGGTCCCAATGACACTACTGAGAGTATGGATCACATTTAAACACCAGCCTAGGCACCCAGTTTCCCTCTTCAAGAATGAGAAACATCTTGAGAATTATAATGTCTTACATTTTTCTGAAAATAATACAAACTGAATATTCAAGGAATGAGTCTCGGGAACAGAACTGTGAAATCATATTAATTTCCTTTCAGAATTTAATTGGGTTCCTTTAGCTTTCTAAGTGTTTCTGTTTCTGTTCCAGAGGACAAAAGAAACCAGATAAAATGGACACTTGTTTCATATTGCCACCTTCCCTAGCAAAGGTTTTGTGCCACCTTCATCATTAAAATATCCCAGCAGTCTCTCTTAACTAATGAACTCCACCTATCTTGCACGTCTCACCTGCTCTCTCATTCTCGCTCTTTGGTATGGATCAGGCTGCTTGCTTTTGGTTAAGATTTTAATGATTTCCTCCCTGTAAAAACAAAAGCAAGTAGCAACACAGAAGCACTTTTGCACAGAGAAGGTAAAGCTGGAAAAGTGCCTTTTACTGTCAGGGTGAAAGGCAAGGGCATTACCTGAGTCTGAGGTCCTGTGAGAGCTTGTCCCACAGCCGTGTGCATGCCCCAGAGCCAATCCAGCCACCTTACACAGCACTGTTATGGAAGTGTGCTGCTGAAAATCCAGCAAGCCAAGGAGTGAATGCAGGGAGATATGGAGGAGCCTTCCCTGGGATTTCAGCACAGAAGGTACAAAGGATATTTTTACTGACAGTGCTGAGGAAAAAAGCCAAGCACTGTTTGCTGTTCTGTGCCTGGATGGCTCATCTGGGACTTCCACCATACCACCACCACCACCACCACCACTCCTCATTGCCAGCACATGCAGGGAGCCAGGGAGAAAATGAGAAAAAATAAATGGAGGCAACAAAGGAGGTCAGTGCTTCACCTGAGATGGAAGGTAGATCTTTTCTTCAGTGAGTGCTGAACCTTGCAGCTGAACTGTTCTGTGGGAAAATGCTGGAAATCCAGCCTAGAAAATGGAGGGAGGATGGCCTGGTGCGCTCACACCAACTTGAGTCTCTGAGCAGACATGCTGCAGCACTTTAAACAAGCTGGAGATTTCCAGAAGATAATTATATATTGCTGCTACCTCATACTCTTCATTCTTTTACCTCTTAGTAGAAGGTAAATCACAGTAATAATAAATCCTTCTATAGAAATGCAAAGCAGAACTAAGAATGAAATTGATGGCGCAATTTTAATTTACCACTTTCATTGCTGTTAATTTATACACAAACACTCTGCCATAAGTTCCCCCTGGAAAAGAATCCAACTCCTTTCAAGCATCCCCCATGAAGACTAGATACAGACACTGAGTTTCATGCTGTATTTTAGTATGCCTTAAAAGATTTCTTATTTTTTTCAAGTTGGAGAGAAGAACATACTCCTGTAGAAAGACAAAGCACAGCACGTTTCAACCTTTATTTGAAGTTCCTGATTGCTGTGATAAGGGTTGAAGAATAATTTAAGATACATCAGCTATAATAGATCACAGGAAAAAATTTCCAACGGCCTTTAAAAAGTCTTAGTGTTCTTATGCATACAAAGCCATCTGGGGCACAAACAAAGTTGAACTTTCTGGCTGAGCTCACTTCACAACTCTCAGCTTGGTTCCAGTGTAGATCACTAAGCCACATATTATATTTTTAAAATTCCTCAAGAACTTGGGCCCAGAAAAGCACCACAACATAAAACTTTCATGGCTATCCTGCCTGTTTCATGGCACAGGTCACACACATGGCCAGGACCTGGCCATGAGGGTTATCAGGTCTCCCCACTGCAGGGTTCATGGTCTGGGGCACAGTTTATGCTGCAGAGCATCCCCTAGATGGGCACAGGGCGGCAAGTAGGGCATGGAGGGCCAGAAACAGCCACTGTGGAGCTATTGTGGCAGAGAAAACCTGGGAATATTTTGAACTTCTTTGAAACTATTTCTTAGAAAGTGAAAGACCATGGGAAAAGCTCAAATGTCTCAAACTCCAGCTGATTTTGGAGGGGAAAAATCCCCACAAATTAGAATGAGAACTGTACATTTCAGAAACTCCTGTCTGTGAGAAGGTAAAGCTTTGGTACTCATCAAGGCAGCAGACTTTCCTACTGTCCTCTTTTGCTTTCAAGATGACCATTTGGTATATTATACAAAGACAGCAGTGCTACTGAGGAAAATTGTGTTGTTTTCTCTGCCAGGTTTTCAGAGAAGGCAGACACATTTTGGGGTGTTACTGATTTCAGGTTAAATAAAGTATCTGCAATTTGCTCACAGCATTATTTTACTATTACCTTTATTTTAATGCTACTTAATTACTTAACATTTCAATTTGTATGAGAAAACAATTTCATCTCTGATCTAGAAATATCTCCCTAAAATCAAGTAAAACATTTTCAACAGGTAAATGTCCGAACTGAGTTTTTTACTGACTGAGCTAAGAACAGTCTTGAGCAATATACTGAAATTATTTGTTCAAGCAAATGATACATTTGTTCAAGCAAATGTACATTAAAATCAACTGTTACATTAAAATCAATCAGTATATTACTAGCCTAAAATTTTAATCCAGTTGTCCAATAATCTCAATTTCTTTGTAGTTTTTTTTACTTTATTATGCTCGGATAATACCCTCAAATATATCTTCAAAATTTTACAGCCCTTTTCCAACAGCATTTGGCGTGTGGTCTCTAAAGAAGCATGTTTACGAGCTGCAAGACAGGAAGAAAATTAAAGTACCCTTACGGGACTGAGGCAGGGACACTACAGGGTGTATGAGCTCAGATTTTGATGGATCCACCACTACCTATGTAATTCTTGAGTCTCCAAGTTTCACTGCAATTGCTTATGGAATTGTCTTGTACTGGACTGATAACACTGTGCAACCTCTCAATGCTCGACACTGAAAGCAAGTTGTGTTGTGGCACGGCCCCTTTCACAGCAGCAACTGCGCATATCCTGGCTAGTGCTCATGGTCAGGGGCTGCCCCCCTTGTGCTGGAGGATCCCAAGGGCAGCTCACCCAGTCAGACACTTCACACTGAGCCCTTTCACTGTGGATCAGCTGGGGATGGCATCTGGAGAGCTAGAGTCTTACAACAGACTGTGTTAAGATTTCACCTAAATACATCTCAATAAATGCTCGATTCTGCACTAAAAATTATATTCCCAGTGGGTGCTGAATTATGAGCCAGTACTCCAAATAGTGGTCAAAACCAGAGGCATGCCCTCCCAAACTGCCATTTAGGGACTGGGCAACTAAAGACACAGTCTGGTTGGAGAGGAACTGTTTTTTTAAATGGAGACAGAGAGGCAGACTTTCAGGCTTTTCAGACTGCACGTTGATCAGTGAAATGTTGTTTTAAATACCTTTGCAAACTATTCATATTACACAGACAAAAATAACTCAGCAATAAACAACAGATAAATAAATTAGGTCTTGCAGAAAAATGTAAATAACGTTTTTCCTCCATCTGCCTTATCCTGGTAAATAAGTCCAAAATCCAGCAGAGGCACAAAAGCCCACCCACAGACCAGGAACTGAAGGTCAAAACCAAGTTATGACAGAATTGATAAGAAAATGACTGCAGTCTATCAAATGAAAGATGATGACTTTGTTGTGAAGAAAGAGAGGGAGCTCTGAAGTGTGAGGCATTTATTAGCCCTGTTCTGCACCAACCAAAACGGCCCTGAAGCCATGCTTCTTTGGGTGCTCCTTAGGAAATGGTGATTACAAAAAGGCACTCTCATGCTACAGTCACCAAAGGATTTTGGCTTGCTCCTGTTTTAATTGGTAACTTCAGAAGCTTCAAAATATCATTTTTCCTAATGGAAATGATACATGAGCTGTTTACAGTTTGATGATACATTTTTAGCAAAAGGGAAAATATAGATATGTTTGTGCTCATAGAGATTTCTGTGTTTACAGTAAGTCTTCTGGTTGTCAATTTACAAATGGAAAATTTTGAAATGACATTTCAAAATGTCAGAAGCGCTCAGCATTTGAAAGAAGGCTCAGTAAAGGCAAGGAAAACTTGCTGGAGAGACTAGATTAGACTTTTAGTTTGCAGTTGGAAAATATGCCTTTTGGCATATAATTAATATTATATTAGTTGCAGTAGTAGTAGTAGTAAATATTCAGAAAATATTAAGTAATGATTAGCATTTAGGATAAAATGTTCTATGCTGTAATGATGATTAATATAAATAAACACAATTATAGTTTATAGGTTCTAGACTTAAACTACTTTAAACTCAACTGCGAGACCTTGTCCTGGCTGATCTAAAAAAAAAACAACCCTGTATTTCAGTGATATGTGTCTGCATTTCTCATGAATCCAGACATAATGTATAAAACAAAGTATTTTATGGCTTTTATATAAATAAATCATCAACTGGAAAAAATACAACGTAGTAATAGAAAGGAATGTATTAATTATTCCAAGCAGTCACACCAGAAAGACACAAAATGATTAACGAAAGAACAGATACATAATGTGACATATCCTGACCAATATATGGGTTATATACTGACTTACTTACACTGGATAGTTACAAGTGTGGAAATCAAAAACATACCCATGGCATAAAATATAAAGGAGCTATTTCATTAAAACTTGTCTGCTGAGTTGAAAGAAGGGCAAACAAGGTCTTACCTGTGTGAGGATTAGACCCACCTTCGTAATAACAGCTAGGGAAGGTGTTCTTAAACATCCACCATCAGAGCATACAAGTTCAATCAGCCTGAATGAGATCCCAAGAAATCAATAAAATTCTTGCCAGGCCACTTCAAACTATTACAGAGCCCCAGTGTGGAGCAACAGATTACAGGCTGGCTGTAATTTTTCCCTGGAACAACCCAAACACAGTTCTTGTGCCTTAATGAGTTTTGTTCAGCATGAATAGGTCAGCAGAGTGCAGAAATCTTTTTTCTCACCTTCTCCATGTAGAAATGGTGTGCCACCAGCCCCATTCGGGTACAGGGGTCAGTTGTCCTGTGCCAACGTGTGATTTGTGGACAATGGAACAGAAAGAGATTTTTAGTCCATTTGTCCATAAACAACTCAGAAAGTACAGCTTTGACTGCTAAGACACCCATGTGGTTGAATCAAAACTGCACAAGACTACAGAAAAACCTTCAAGGGCTTTCCATAGCAATAAAAATAAAGTAAATGGTAAAGGTCATAATCATGTTCCTTAAGTCTGATCTTCTTCTTTAAGTAAAAAGACATTTCAATTGCATACTGTTAGATACTTACAGCTCCAGTGACTTACAATTAATTCTAAGTCTGCTGTCTATGACCAATACCACCCACTTAATTTTGCACCTTTCTTGCATGGACATTGTGGCCCACAGAGTACCTTGCTATCCAAATAAACAGCTTTTTTAGATGAGAACCTTAAAGGGACAATGATTCTTCCAGAATGTAAAAGTCCAAGTCTTTTCTTGCACATCAGTATGTGTGCCTCTGACTAGTACCATAAAAAACATGGGGACACAAATATAAAAGCAGGTTTTACTAATAATAGCTACCTATACATCCAGAAGGGGCCTTTCTGATTGCACAAATATTCCTAAGCCATCTGGAAGTCTGTAGGATACAGCAACTCCAATGAGACTACACCTCCTGTAATACCAAGCATTTTACCAGGGCTTAATGAACTCAAAGATGGTTAGAAGCACTGCTTAGAAATATACAATGTTGTTAATAAATGTCTTCTCTCACTAGGGGTAGATTCTAGAGGAAGAATTTCGTATCATCAGGTTCTCAGACTAGTAATTATAGCTTACATTTTGAAAGCCACAACCTTGCTTTCATGAATGCAATTTGCATCGAAATCTGCACTTACAAAATCAGGGAGAAGAGTTTTGCACACATAAATTAATTGCCAACCCATTTTCTAGTGCTTGAACTGCAGACAATTAGCTATCAATCATTACTGACCTGGGCTTTACTCAGTGAGGACACAAAGAGTAAGGCTCTGCAACCAATACCAATCCCACAAATACTGCAGCATCCTAAACATCCCCAAAATCTGTCTTCACCTGACAAAGAAAATACTCTTTAGCAGGAAAAGCTGGTACAGAACTGAAGGTAGGAGAAAGAGGGAGGAGAGGGAGAGGAAAAGAGACCGATTGGCTCTCAATTAATATGAAAAAGCTGATCTCTGCCATTGAGGAAAATTCTTGCACCAGCAAGTGCTGACTGATTGTGATGAGGAATGCTTTATCACCCAGATCCAGACACTCTTTCATATGGTGATTATTATTCCTGTCATGACCCTCTGGTCATCAAGCCACAGTGTCTTTTGTCACGAAACAACTATCCAATAAGGACTAATCTAGGAATAAGCCTGTAGCATAATATCTTCTGCTTGCTTATACACACAGCAGGAGGAAGAAAATCTTCTTCCTGTGAGTTATTACCTGCTCTAATCCACTTTGGAAAATAGCAGTATTTCCTTAATTTTGTGAAGCATGCAAACATATATTTCACAAACTACAGCTACATGAATAGCTCAGACCAGAGCTGAAAGCAAATCTTAAAAGCATTCTCAGGTAATAAAAACCAGTCCAGCATCACCATCAAATCCACGGCAGCACAGAAACGATCAAATATTCACATTAAACTTTATAAGAACACTCAAATACTGAATTGCATGCCAACGTGCCTCCATGTTTAATTTCATGTTGCCTTCTATAAGGCTGAAGTCTGGCCTAATTCCTGATGCCATTCTTGGAGCAACACCTTTGACAAACAGAGACAGCACGTGTACAAAACCTCAACAAATGCCACATACTACCTAAAACATTAGACATTTTATATTAACATTGCCATCATCCATATCAATATTATCCAACTAAAATCCGCTTTAGAACTTATTTAACCTCTTCCAAACACTATTTCTCTGGTTTTTCCTATTCAGTTCCTTGAGAAAGGGGCTACTCCTCTGCAGTCAGACAGTGTATACCACACCGAAATCATCCAGGGAAGAAGGGCTGGGAACCCTACTCTGGGAGCAGAATGAGGAACCATTTCTGGCCACACAAGCCAGTTCTTTTTATGTCTTTTCTGTCTCTAGTGCCTATGTAGATCACCTAACACAAGGGCTGTTTTGAAAGATTTTACCCAGCCAGCAAGCTAACCCTAAGTAACAAATACAACAATACATATACAACTGTACAGAATAAAAAATTAATGGTGTTAGAGAAGGATGATGCACAGAGACATTATGTGTGACACTGGGGAGGAAGTGGGGTAAGTGTGCATGGTTAATATGAAAAGATGTCAAAAAAAATGAAGCATAATAATAGTGCAATTTATCCTTGCTAAACGTACTGCACTGTGCTATAATTAAATATGAAAACCTAAATTTATCTCTATGTTCGGCTGTCATTAACTTAACAGGGAGTGCACATGTTCTAATCTAATGGCTGATTTTTTTCTCCATGTGCAGCATATTAAAATGTATATTAGCCTCAAGGTGCATAAACACAAAATAATAGACCAAAGGTTTTGGCCTGTGGAGAAAAAAAATCCATGCTCAAAGGCCATCAAGTAGCTGGTGATGCAGGGGAGACACTCACTTAGCCTCATTAAGCCGAAGCTCTCTTTTGCTTGTCTTTTGTTCTGCATGACAGCAGCCTCTTTGTTGTATAATAATTCATTCCAAGTTCGTTCCAAGCTACCGAAACTGGTGAACTGTGGCCATTTTAATGAGCAGTATTGGTGGTATGCATAATGTGGAAGCCACGTGGACCAGGCAATCACAGAGCACTGCAGCCAGCAAAATGAGATACTGTCGAAATCACAAATTTGTCAAGTTGTTTTTGGACAGGGTATTATAATAAGCACTAAAATATGCATCTTATTACTCTGCATCTGCCAGTCAAAGATCACTGTAATGAATGCATGCTGCAGGGTATGACCAGGCCGTTTCCCTAAGTAAAACAAACTGCAGAGTACAAAAAAAGAATTATGTATTTTTGGCAGTGCCTGGATTTTTTTTTTAATCCTTTTGCATCAGGAGTTGGATTTTCCTGGCTTGATGTCCACTGCCAGCAGTGAATGCACTAAAACTGCCACAGCCAAGGAGTTAGTGTGAAATACACGGTTTTCTTAATAGCCACATTTACTGCCTGTGCATCTGAAACTTTAAACTCCATGCTCAAAGCAAATTTAGCACACAGTCCATATAAACCCCCCAAAGATTAAAGTATTTAAAATACACTTTAATAATCCTAGCTCCTTTTGTTTTACACGTTTCTACTGCAAATGGTTTCACCGTTAGGGAAGATACATTTTACGTAACCTGCTCTCTCTGTGAGAAACAGCACTGTAGGTAATCACAACATAAACTTCCATAATAGAACAATTAGGGAAAAAAAAGATTTTAAAGTGGTACTTTTTTTTCTACAAATTTGTCAGACTCATAATTGAGCTCAGCTTGAAAGGCTGGGAGGTTCACCAATGGCAGCAAAGCTGGTAAATCTGACTTGTGCAGTGGGGTGCAGAGCTCTCGCCACGGAGAACCACCAGACTCTCACCTGAAGCAATGCCTGTGGAGGCCTTTCATCATCAGATGAGGAGCTGAAAGGCTAAGCGGGGAGCAGAAGGAAAGGACTTATTTCCTCATCTTCCTGCAGATAATGGTGCAGATGTATTTTTGGGCAACCCAACAAGCATTTGCAGCAAGAGTCCCTGAGTGTGCTGATGCGAGTTCCCATAATATCCTAAAGTAAGAGGTTTCTTGATCAATACTGGCTTATACTTAAAAGGCTTTGTCTGGCTGAAAGCCATATTTCAGGTCCAAGTTTTAGCTAATGGGAAAGAGGATCAAACAGCTCTCTTGGGTTTGTGAGGCCAGGGTTGGTGGCAGGGGAAGCTACAGGAAAGGCTTTTGTGAGAAGCTGTTAGAAGGTTCCCCGTGTCCGACAGAGCCAAGGCCAGCCAGTGATGGACTCGTGGCTGGCCATAAGTGAGCCAGCCAGGAATTACAGTAATGCCTCTGTGATAACACATTTAAGAAGGAAAGAAAAATTATTGCACAGAGGTAATTGCACTTGGAGAAGAGAGGAGGGAGAACATAGAAGAGGAACAGCTGCCCACAAATTTGTTTTCCTAAAGAACAAGGAGCACTTCCAAAAATGAAGGGTGAAAACCTCTGTTCAGTGATGGCAGTCAGAGGTCTTGAAGAATCTGAAGGCAGACAAAACTCTATGATGCAGCAGTGGTTCTTGCATGGCTGATTTCCCAAGGTTTTTTTCTCTGCCATACAAAAGACTACTTAGATTTGACTGCAGTACAGTTAGAATTTAGCAGGTTTATACTGTTTGGAAGACTCAGATTTTAGTACTCACAGAAAACTTTTAGGAAATGAACATTTTAGTCCAAATGGGAAGTCTGTTCCAATGGGAAGTCCACTCAGAGAAGAATATCAGAAGGTTGCTAAATTTAAGGTGATGAAATGTCATTGAAGTCATACACTGTGCATGTACAGCATCATTCTTTCTCATCTGCCTGATGAATAAAGCTAGTGTCTATAAATGTCTTTTTAACATTTTTAGTACAGCACAAACAAAACAGTTGAGAACTACCCACTGAGTTCCTTTGGGTTTTTGTATATTTCTGGAATAAAGATACTTAAATTATTAGTTTTTGTTATTTTTAATTTTTTTATCATTTAGACATGATTAAACAAATATCACTTGTTCATAATTCTTGGTGCTGAAAGCAAAATATGAAACATCCATATATATTCTTTTCCTACAAACACACCTACCAGCTGAATGCATGGCAAGATTTTTGGTTAGCTACCTGACATGTATAGCAGCCACTGCATTAAGTATGATTTTTGTAGGTGACATTAATGGAAGTTTTTACAGAGACACACTGTACCACTTCTGTGATCACCAGCTGACACGGTGCATTTCTGGGACAGAATCACCTCAGCTCTCTGGATTAAGATCAGCGAGGAACTAATAAAGGAGTCCTGTAACAAACAGACAAGGTGAGACAGCGAGACACACAGGGGATCAAATTGCACCTCTGGGGAATACTACACTGTGTTCAGACACCTAGTGAGAACAGAGTTATCTTTATTGCTCCTGGTCATGTATGTTCCTGAGAAACTCGTGAACATTATTTTAAAACATAATTCTATTAATTTTGTATTGTAAGGAGACCAACTGTGCCCTTCCTCTGGTTTATGCAGTCACCCTAATAACTTTGGGTTGTAAGAGTGTGCACTACATCTTAACTGTCTTCCTGACTGCATCAGGCACTTGATCTCAGTCCTAAATTCATTCTGAGGTAAGTGTGCTTTTACACAAGTTCTTCCTTGAAGGAGTCAGTGAGAAGCACTCAGGTGTCATCCTTACTTTGCCGTTCTCTCATCTCAGCATCAAGATTTGCACACTGAGATTAAACTTGAGACAGGCTGACAGCTTTTATTCCATGCAAAGGTCACTCAGAGTTTACATTAATGACAGTCACCTGTGCCAAGGTTTCAAGTGTCAGGTCCTCCCACAGAAAAAAAAAGCAAACAAACCCAACTCAACAAAAGCAATGAGGAAGGAAGCCCAGAACTCTGGCTTTGGCCACCTCTGTGAGTCTGACACAGCATCTGTGCTAGGACTCTCTTCAGAGCTGTTACAGATAGGTTACAACCACAGGAAAGAATGAGCACAATTGGTGGAGCTATGGAAACCTGTGCAACCCAGTGACTGGAAACCAATGAGGCTGGCATTCCTAAGTGGGAATCTCACTCCTGTTATAGGCAGTGTAGTACCACAGGTCACATCCTGGACAATGGCTCCAGCAGCAATTGCTGTGTTAGCAAAAGGGTAAAAGCTACTGAAAAGACTATCAGAAAATAAATACTGCTGGCTCAAAGATGATAAATTTAGGGTCTACATACAAAAATAAATAGATTCTGCAACAGTGAGAAACAGAAAAAGAGCACTCAAGTTTCCAAAACATTTTCCAGTGCTGTGGTGTTTCTGATATTTCAAGGGCTATAAATTATCAGAAGTATTAGTTTCATTAATGCAGAAGGATGAACAGATACTAATCAACATGAATCTCTTTTTCAGGCAAAGCATTTTATGTTTGCTATTTAACTGCTTGTTATATTACACTATTTAGCACAGTACTTTCAGTAGTCTCTCTGTTTAGGAAGGAAATTATTGTGATAAATGTAACACCTGACAGTGATAACTGTTCAGTTCGTCATTTATCTGGTGACTGCATGGCAAGACAACTTCAGTTTGAGGTTAGGAGTACCATTTAGAAGAAGGTATTTATCTTTTAGTTTACTCTGGTCATCAAATACTAAAATATTTAATGACAAAACTCCACTGTGTCACTCTGCTCTTGCAACACTCTGCAGTCATCATCTGTTTGGTGCTGAAACCAGGGTGGACGATGAAGTATAAAAAGAATAGTCCACCATTACATAAAAACACAGACATTAACATTCAATATTGCACTGTGAATCAAAACAGATACCATTATGAAGATACTTATCTGGGAACAGAATGGCTCCTAAATCTGTAATTTATTTAAACTGGTAGAGGCTCAATGAATTTGTATACAATCAGAAAGCAAATGGTTCTTGATGGTGAAAATAATTTTCCATCACTTCCATATTACTAAAATGTCAAATGTCTGACCTTCCTATCCCCGTGATTCTATTTGAAAAGAACAGTAATCTTGTAATGAAAAGGAGGATGATTCCTATATATTTTAAAATCTACTGCATCAAACCCACAACATATCAAAATCAGCAGATTAACTTTGTTGTTTTTGTTGTTTTTGAATGCAAATGTTCATCTGTATTTGCTGCTTAGCTTCTTAAGAGGTCTTACTGAAGAAACTGCATTTCATCTCATGGTATACACCAACACAAATTGGGGCAGCTCCTTATGTCTCTATAAGGCAGGAATTTGACTGTCACATTTTACTTCATATATAACATATACATTCCCACACATTATCTTATCAATGAGAAAATATCAATAGGTTCTTTTCTCTGTTCCAAACAGAGAGTAAGGACATGCTTTTTAGTGAATTCATTTTAGAAAGAGACTCACAAACGTGTTAATGACTTGCTGCCAAGCAAGTTAGATATTTGTGTTTGAATTGAGATGAAACTACAGTACTTAACTAAATTTACTAGGCACAAGTACATGAAATCCAATATTGATAATAATTTATGAAAGTAAGAATACTGATTCCTACAATACTGCAAACTTAGTTTATGATAACATAATTAGTTACACTAATAACACTGCTTAGGCACAGTCTTGCTAATTAGGATATTATAAATATTAATGATATCAAGTCTTTGTATTTGATTGCCCCTAGTAGGATCATTTATCATGGTATTTCCAGTTACCAGAGTTATATTATTTTTCTTCCTTTCCCTTGTATGTTCATTCCTGGACAAACAGCCATCCTGAGCTTATGCCTAAAATGTATCAATAGCTTATCAACAATGCAGCCCGCTTAACTTTAAATGCTATTATTTAGTAGGAATGTAACAATGCTATAGTTCAGTGCTAATACAAATACACAATAAATTATATTCTGTATGTCTTTTAAATGTCTAACAGAGCCAGCCACACAAGATTACATAGGGCTTTGTTTTTATTCTTTTTCATGTGACCTGTTTGAAGTTAAGATTCCTTTGAATTATTAAATGCTTCCTTAAAGCATATTTTCATGCAACCTTTTAAAGTTAATTATCAATGTAGTGACAAGCAAAAAAAGACTAAAAATTACATTTTTTTTTCTCATTCAAAAGGACAGGAGAAACATCTTTGACAATGGTTGTCTCTTTAGTAAAATACAAAGGTAAAACAAAGACAGAACACCGAGTGCAGCTTGAAAGAAGAATTACAACAAATCTGTAACATGATTTGGAAGTGCTGTGTAGGCTTCCACAGGTGTTAAAGGAAAGAAGTTTAGCTATAACCCTTTGAGCCTGGTTTAACTGCTTAACATAAGTAGATGAAAATGAAACTGCTTATATCTTGGTTTATTTTTAAGCAGTGTATTATCCAGAGCTTTAGGAATAGGATTGTCTTTCCTCCTTGAAGGTAATGTTATAATTTTCAGAGCTCCACAGAGAACAACAACAATATAGGGGTCTCTAATCTCCTGCTAAATCTAATTCCAGTCATCAGCAATGATAAGCAGAGATTTGGAGGCGTTTGACACTCCAAATCCTATTCTTTTGTAATTCTTTACTTTTTACAACATTTTCAACAGTCGTACATCAGATTTTTGGAAGGATAATCAATAGGCATGATGTATAACTGAAATCAGTCTTCAAAGTGATCCCCTCTAGTAACCAGAAACAAAAGCTTGGCCTCCCTGCTGTGCAGGTATTTTGCTTAGAGCAGGAGGCAGCCGGGCATCAGCAGGAAGCCAGTTACACCTCCCTGCCTCTCAGTAGGGATCAGCAGGTGCCCTGGTGGAGGGGTGAGCAGGGCTGGGGCAGCTGCAACCCATTGCATCTGTCAAAAATCCCCCAAAATGCTTTTGTATCAGGGAACTACTAGAGCAGAGAGGAAAGACAGTCCAGAGGTTAGGATTTCACGCTGACCATCATTTACATTCCCATGTCATCACAGACTTTCTAGGTTTGAATGATCTTGCAGAATTTATTAAACTGTATGGTGTCACCAATCCTCACTTAGAACGTCCCTGTCTTGCAGAGGGTTTGGGCATCAGCACACATGAAAGACCACGAGATGCTCAGGTATGGTGACTGAAGGACTACTCCTACCTAATCTCACATTCCAGCTAACAGCTGGTCCTGTCTCAGCTGCTCAGAGCCAGTGCAAGAGGGTTTTTGCATGTCTCCTGAATGTTGCACCCTGGCTAAAACACCCAGGAGCTTCTGGCACAAAATTAGGATCAATCTGAAGTGAGTTGAGTTTCATTAAAACAAGCAGTTCCAGAACTTTTTCTAATGCATTTTTAATTTTGCATCCTATATTTTTTTAAAGACATGATGTTATGAATCATGGGAAGAGATCATATTTATAGTAAAAATGTTAGCCTGTCTCAAGTCATTTCAAGTTTGTCTTCTTAACCTGCCTACGTATTTGTTAATAGTCAGAAGGAAAATGACTTGGTGACTAATTGTGACAGCAGCAGTGATTAATCAAGGTAAGTAGCAGAAATTGCATACAATGATTATGGAATTACATCCAAAACAAAGATATAGTGTTACTATGCAGGAATGGCAATAAAAAAACATACCTTTCCCATCAGATCAGCAATTCTAGGTACTGGTTTTCCTTTCTGATGGCGCATGGTTGCAGGACTCTGTCCATCCCAGTCTTCAAGTTCCTCAATGCTTTTCAGGTAAAGAAGAGCTTTCAGTCCAGTGCAGTAGTCATCAATGACAGTGAAATCTTGATTTTGGATCGCACTGCACACCTATGAAACGCAAGTCAGTTATCAGCTCCATCCTGGCAGAGAAGCCTATGGAATTAGCAAGCTTTTTGGATTTACTGATTATCAGGTGACCCTTCCTGCAACCCCACTGGGTAAGAACTACAAGGATTCAGGATTATTGTCTGATTAATCCTACGTCATGATGTCACCACTGCAGTTCAGGAAAGTAAGGGCTCAATAACACCAGTTATGCCCAGATTCCCCAGCAGCAGCCCTTGGACAAGACCTGAGGGCTGTTCAGAGATAAACCTACAAGCCCAGGCCCAGGTGTGCCTGCTGGGGAGCTGCTGCTGAGCATGCCAGCACACTGGCAAACCCTCACCTGCGCTCAGAGCTCTGCATGCAGACACTCAGTGGTACCCCCAGCCTGCACAGGCATAACCAGCTAGGTCCCAGCCTAGCAAATCACAGAGCCACTGACTTGCTGAGACTGGAAAGCATCTCTTGAGATCCTGTTATTCAACCTCCAGCTCAGAGAAGGGCCAACTAGAGGAGGCCACCCAACACTGTATCCAGCCAGGATTTGAATATCTCCAACTATACCTCTCTGGGGAACCTGGTTCAGTGTTCAATCTCCCTTGAAGCTTTTTTCTTATATTTAAATGGAATTTCCTGTGTTTCAGTTTGTGCCCATTGTTTCTTGCCATTCCACTGGATAGCCCTGAGATGAATCTGGATCCAATGGAAATGTCTCAGCAAACAGCCCTCATTAAACTGACCTGTTAGTATGGGATGAGCATTGCCAGGCACAGAACAGAACAATCCCCTTCTGCCACTCAGTGCAACTGAGAGGCCACTTTATTTTAGATACTTTAGAAACATAAATAGCAATGTAGCTTTATAAACATATAAAGTAGTGATCCCTGACCTGCTTAATATGTACACACAAAACTACAGGCAGCAGCAAATAGTCTGACCATTTACATGGGTTATTCTAGAGCATGTTGGGGATATCAGCTCAGGCTTAAACCCACAGAGATCCCCAACCACACTAATAACTGAATAAAAAAAATCCCTGACTGTTGTCTGAATGCTTCTCATTAGCTAAACTCTAATCAGCCATCAGTGACAAGGTGCAGGGTTGATTGAGTGCCATTAATTATCAGTCCCTGGAAATGCTCTGAAATTCCACATGTGTCAGTGTTTTCAGCCTGTGATTCAGCTTTTATTGTGAAAGCTGAAAGGAATGCTCCTGATAATACCTTGACTCCATGCACACACGGTGAACACAACAATGAAATAGCCACCTACTTTAGAACATAAATTGGTGCACACAGACATGCACAAACACATCCACACTTCTTCAATGTGGAAACACACTTCAGATCATAATTGACATCAACACTTAAAAGCATTGGAAATATGCTATTGTTTTCCCCATTTCAGAATGACAATAGAGCTTGCAGTCCTGAAGACAGGTACACATCATATTGGGAAATATCTCATATTACTGCTGAACAAGAGAAAAAAAAAGCTATAAAATAAGCACAATAACATTTTCTATGCAGTGCATTTACATTACAAAAAAAATCTGTTTCTCTGGAGAAACAGTGTGGGCATTAATTAGGCCTGTTATACCTTCCACAGGATTCAAGACTGGTTTTTTTTTTAAATGGCAATTATAGAGAGCATCATAATTACTTCCCATACAGTTATTTAACTGCAAAACTCCACTGATGTTTTCTGTACAGCAAGGAATTCTCTGGGTTTTTTTAGTGCATGGGTAACACTTTTATTATCTACTCTTAAAAATACTAAAACTGAAAAAAAAAGCAGTTAAAAGCCATGTCATGTCACTTGAAACAAGTTCAGACACTTTTGTCAAAATCCTGCAATATTTTGACAGGATGTATACACATGAGATACACCCGAGGATACCTGTAATAATCTGATAAATAAAGAGGCTTTTACTGTTTTCCAGCTTGTGGTGCAGTGTTATGAACTGCAATAATATAAAAATGTGTGGAAGATAATAACACACTAAGAGCTAACTATTTGTCTTCTCTGTGATTCTATATGCAATGCACTATATGCACTTCCCTGGAAAGTCAAGAAAATTCCAGAACTCAAGGCAAAATGCAACTTTTAAGAAAAATGTAAATGTCTGCACTAAAAAAAAAAAAGCTATATGACATAGAAAGACTTAGAACAAAGAAGTGGTCTCAAACAATCCTCCTCTTCTGTAGAAACCTTACGACTGTGTTGCCCAATAGTGTGGATAATTAGCAAAAGACATGCATTTCACTAATTTCACTGGCATAAAAGCAAGTGCTTATGTTTATGGGCCTTTCCTAGAACAAGACAGCTTCAAACATTAACACATACGAAACCAACTGCAATAATTTTGCCATGTATTTGGTGAATTCCAAAATTCTGAACTTATGTTCCACAAATCAGATGGTGAGATTTGTATTTTAGGTTTACCATATCTTCCATCAATCAATGTAGAAACCTTTACTGCATTTTAAAAGGTGGTGAACAAAGTCAGGATAAAAGGTCGCCATGACCCATCAGCCATGACAATTCCTACACCACAGAGAGAGGTTTTTAGCATCATACCTGGCTGCCTCTGAATCACTAGTTTAAATGACGCTGTGTCCTCTTTTCAGCACAAGAGCAGTGGCAATAGACCAGGTGAGACTCAAACTCAGGCATCCGGAAAAATCACAGAAGAACTGAAGCGGCCCCTGCACAGCTCATTAATGCCCTGCTCTGCTCCAGCTGCTGCACTGGGAGCAGGCACTGCCCTCCCCTGCACAGCTCAGTGCTGCTGAGCCCCCTCTGCTGCAGCCCAGATACTGCTGTACCCGAAATGGTTGCTACCACCTCTCATATAATGTCTTCTCAAACCACCTGAGGAGGAGATAAAGGTGAGAAGAGCCGTGTAAGGGATGCTGCCCCTGCCTCGCACACCGATGGAGCAGCAGCAGGACCTGCAGCCAGCCCTGCCCCTCTCCTCAGCATCAGGCTGGTCCCCATCAAGCATAGCGCTTCCCTTTAGACCCTGAAGCGAAAACCTGAAGAGCAGTGAGACTTTCCAAGTGAGAGCACAGCCCTGCTGTGTTGTGCCAGAGCAGTGGTCTGCATTCCATGGCCAGGAGAAGCCGCTCACGGAGCAGTGCACGGAACAGAGCGTGCCCGGATCCGCTGCTCGTGCGGTGCATCAGCCCCGGCTCTGGCAAGCAGCACTGCTGGGATGGCACCTGCTTAACAGCCCTTAATCCTAAATAATCCAAGTGGATCTGCTTAATGAGTAAATTAACATTCAGCTGTTCACTGACCCAGCCCTTCACCTGAAACATTCAGGTAGAAAGTATCTTCTGTGGAAGATGAGAGACTGGCCCCGTGGAACGTGCTATGGCACAGAGTAAACCCAGGTCACAACAAAGCTGTCAGCTCTACTGCTGACAAGTGCTGTCCTGCTGTCTTGCTTGTGTTGGTCTCTAGAAGCTGGACTAGAAGAGAAAGGTGCTACATATTTCCTGTTTAGTATTCATATTGCACTAAGACACAAGGAAATAAGTTTGTACAAGCTTGGTTTTACTACATTGCCTGGCTCTGTCCCAGTAGTAGAACTGATACAATTTAATTTTTAACATGGGATGTCCTTCCGGTTCTCCCAGATCCAGACTCCAATGATTGCCCCTTATATCACAAAAGAGGCACCTAGGCCAACATGCAATGTATGGTCAATGATATTGTGCTCTCAGTATTCTGAAATCTCAGCATAAGTTGCTGTAAGCAACTGTAAGTTACAATTCTAATCTATACAGACATGTCTGAGATACTAAAAGACACAATATCTGCTTTGCTGCTGGTAAACAGCCAAATTACCTCATTGGGGAATGGGTATGTGAAATGAATCGCAGGTTAAGGCTCTAAGTAAAACTATTCTGCAAAATGCAATGATGGGAGAGGCACACAAAGGTCCCTGCTGATGTTTTTCATAAGAAATGCCCAGTCTGCTCTATTACTAAACATACATAAAAAGTGAATTTAACTTTGTCACCGGATCTAGACACATTACAAGTCTTACTTGAGGAACTGGAGTAAATTGTACGGAGATTATTACTGTGTAAAATAATTTTTATGGGTTAAAAGATTTTTATTGAACATTCACATGTATCTGAAACTTTTAATTCATATACATTTTAAGAAACATTCCCTGCTGGTGACAGGTACTTCTACATCAGTCACAAAACATTGTAAACCTTTGCTGTTAGCAGAATCATTACACAATAAAGAGATGCCAATTTCTGAAGTGTTTACTGAGGCAAATCCCCTGCACTGTTTATTGAGAGCTCTGCCTGTATAAGACTTCTCAGTTTTGTTCATAGCTGTTTCTAGAAGCAATGGGAAGAATACCCAGACATTAAGTTTTATTTGTTTCACTCTCTACAAAAATGGAAGTGGTTCCTGTCCAAACTTCTGAGGGACTGCATGGAAGACCTGTGCCATCCATGCAGAATTTGGACAGAGTGCCTGAGGCATTTCCAGCCAAATCAGTAAAGCAATTCCTCTTCAGTGCATCCTCCCTTTGGGAGATCTTGTAGAGGAGAAATATTTTTCTGTAACACTAGAAGAGGAAACAGTGAAGTCCTTTTCAGGCTGTGCAGTCTCTCTTACCTTGCAACTTTCAGTTCTTACATAAACTCATTATTATATGGCAAAATCCCAGCTGGACAGGTAATGATGGGGAAGACAGTGCCAAAACTGAGCCCTAGTCCCTACCTGCATGATTTCTATTCCATCAATAGCTGGGATTTCAGCAGAAGCCACAGAGGAGAAGCAGATCTAGACATGCTTGTGTCAGTTTTTCCTGACACTACTTTCACCCAAAAAGAGGTATTGTGTATAATCTCATACACTGCTAGATCATCTCAAAAGACTGGAGCAGGTCAGAGAATCTAGACTGCTCAATAATGTGCTGTTTTGCAAGAAGAGAGTAAATATTCTTGGTGTGACAGGACCTGTGTGAACAAAAATTCTGTTGTGCTCCAACTTGAAATTGTTTCAAAGCACTCTTAGAAGGCTTTGCAGGTTAGGAATTTGTTCTGGGAGTCAATAGCTTGGAGAAAATTTTAATTTTTACACCCCTCTGAAATATATGTATCTCTTTTCAGTATATGGGTGTAAAATAATTGTCACTTTTATGAAAACAGAAGTATCAGTAAGGAGGCAGATGGGTGGCAGTGATACATGGTCTAGAAGATTGATGGGTATATATTTGTATATATAAATGCAAATCACATAGCTTTACTGTTCTACCATATTAGTTTCCATTTGTTGTAGCTGTACAACATCAAAGCAGTGATGTCTCCGTATATTGCATTTAGTGGCAATGTAACGGACTACCAAAAAAAGAAATAAAAATCAAAGTGAGAGTTTCTAAGTAGTTTCCTGGCAATTGAGACAGCAGGCTCTTTCATCTGTGCTGTAACTGTGGCAGTGCATTGATTTAAATTCCTTCTGAGATCTCAAATGCTTTTATATTCGTAGGTCTCACTGGCTGCTTTCTTTTTGCCTTTTTTCCCCTTTAAATGATAAAATTCTAGCATTTAGCAGAATGCCATCTTGCTTCACCAGAAGATGGAGACTAATTTCAGCTTTGGTTCTAAACTGTATAGGTTTTGTAAATAAAATAGCTCTCAAAATGCCATTCAATTAAGAAATTGGTCTTTAACTTCACAATTCTTAATATTCTGACCAGAGCAAAGGGATAAACAACTATTATTCCTCTGAGACACCTGTGAGAGGGTTTACAATGTATTAAAAATTGTGCTTTGCCATTAATTTGGTTGACTCTCTTTGAAATATTTTTTCTGGTATGCTCAAATGGTAAATGAAAGGTTTACTATTTTATACAATATTTTCAATTTTAGCAATGATCATCTTTCTGTAGAAGCTTTCTTTTCCTATTAAAAATTCTTCCTGATAAGTACTCGACACATAAATTCACCTTCTTGTTGGAGAAACATTTATGAATGCCTGTTATTTAATGTATCATTGAAGCTACTGCTTTCTTGATTAGGTTCTATTGATCAGGATTCTTGTGAAAAAACCTGAAACTGTGAATGAATGCAAGATGGTTCAGGAAGGACCTTATTTGTACCCACCTGTGTATCTATATGAATTGCCAACATTAAGAAGGCTAATTTTATTGTAGAGGGCGAGCGCATTATGATAATCTGGGAGAAGCATAGACACAATTTAGGATTTATTCTCAAAGGCATCTTGGAAAAATTGACTTGACTAAAGGGAGATCTTTCTGGTCCATGCAATCTATATGCTGCATAGCTCTTGCCTACAGAAATTAAAAAGTGCATTTTCTAGCCCCTGTAAAATAGTTTGGAGATCTGTGCCCAGATCTCCAAAGCAAAAAGCAGCAGATACTGCACAGGTTGTCTGACACAGTGCCCATAATGATGTGGCAGGAGCTGCAATGTGAGAGCAAGCAGACAAATACAATCTCCTCTGAGAGGCATTTCTGTACCTACAACCTTAGGACACCAATGTCTGTGGAAAAGCTGCCTCTAAAACAATGGTTCCTCCTCCTCATGTCTCGTTGAACAACCAACCTACCAGAACATTAAATGCATAGCCTAAATTACCCTATCTAATTACTACTTCTGCTAGAGGGCTGTAGGATTAAGAACATTAGGGGAAGTGGTTTATCAGACAATGTGATACAATGTTGGGAAAAAACCTCGAGACTCTTTGTTTTAAAGAACAAACTTGTGAAAAAAGAAAGCTTCCAAAATATTGATATAGTACAGATGGAATGATTTGATTCATTCACATTAGCTGCCTAAATGACTCTAGAGATAGAGGTTAGCAGATGGGATGTTACTTAACAAGTCTTCAGAAACTGGATTGACGCAAAACTGAATTGGAGGATAGCTGATAGCCTTTTTAAAACATTATGACTGAACTAATATACATGAGCTAATGAACTACTGTTTGTTTCAGAGTCTAGTACAGCTTTTAGAAAGCAGTTGGAAGGACTGAAATATTACATCTATGAATTGTCTGAATTATTGGGAAAACCCACCTAATCTTTTTTACTGAGTCCTAGACTTAAAGTCCTAGTGAGTGGAGGGCTTACTAGTGACACTTTGAGGGATAACACATAGAAGAAAGATTCAAAGATACTGATAACTCCAGGCTCTGAAAAGCATGCAACCATTCACAAAAGGCTTATGAAATCTATTTTGAAAAAAAAAAAAAAAAAAGGACTGGATAGTCCTATGTCATGTGGGTCTCAGTAAGTCTGTGAAGTATTCCAGATATTTTGTTACACCTCAAGAAATTTCATCAGACAATCTTCAGATAAATCATCCTTCTAACCTAAAGTATAGGCTAATGTAAGTAAATAATGGAGCTCAAAATTACTTAAATGGAGAAGAAGGTCTCCAGCCCATGCAAGACAAGCTTACGGGATAAACACTGCCACAGATTGGATCCTCTCAACAACAGGACAACAAAATGCTGACCTGCTGTCAAGCAGAGCTGAGCTGGCACTTTGGGAGCATTGAAGCAGGTAGGGAAATATGGATGCAGCAGCTGGGCAGCAGGACGAGCCCCACAGCTCTGTGCTGAACCCACAGCAGCCTCCTGACACAGGCTTACAGAGAAGCTTCCCCAGCACCAAGGGGATGGCTCAGAGAGACCTCAGAGAACCTGATTTTGGGGGCTGCAAGACAGATCTTGTTGATATACTGCACTCCAGCAACCCTGGGCAGTTGTGAGTGGCCAACAATGAAAGAGGAGAAAAAAGCTGAGAATCCATTAGGCACTTATCAGATGATGAGGGCATGGCAGGAGATAAGAGCACTGTAAGGGATCCTTTAGGAATGTTATCCAATGCCTTAATTCCTAGCCTACCCAAATCTATTTTTCCTCCCTCCCCTTAAGTTCTCCAATGCCAATTAATGTATCTTCAATCCAAATAGCTAAACTGGGTGTTTGGGAGTGGGAAACTGGTGCTTATCAAGGGACCCCGAACGATGCAATTTCGTATCCCATGTGTCTGAGAGGGGAAATACAGAATAAATCAAGAATTTTCAGAAGGCTCACTGAGGTAACTGTGGGTTTTTTCCCTGTCAACCACCCCTAGAGGAATGGTTATATTTCCTTATCTCACTAAAGCATTCTGTCAGTTCTTGGAACTACAAAGTGAACCTTTATGCAGTAGGTGGGCACACACACTGATAAAAGTGCTGATCATGATCATCTTTCCTAAGAAAACAAATATGATTCCACATGCCTTGAGCATTGAGGATTTAGGGAAACAGCTTCATAATCAGCCATGTATAGCAAATTGTATCATTGTACTGCAGATCTACAAAATGAATGATAGCTTTGGAAGCAGATGAACTAACTCCCCTGTGTAAACAGTCCAATCACATATAGAGATTCTACAAATATCTTTAAATACATGCTGAATATCACATCATATTTCATTTATTAACACCCAAAGGTCTCGCCCCTGTCTTAAAAGTACTGTTCTGGAAAATGAAATCCTTGAGCTCTCCCAGTGGCTCTGCAGCTGCTGGGACATCACCAGCTGTGTCAGGTAGATGTAGGTTTGTTTGACCCATTTCCACAAGCCATAACCTTCAGCTCCAAAGAAATTTTTATAGTAGGTGCCAATTAAGTCACTCAGATCTGGTAGTTTGATGATAAAAGTAATCAAGTATTACACAGCAGTCTGAGTGTTTTTATGTTTTTGTTTTCTGAGAGCAAGCCAACAGGAACACCATCATCTCTAGAACTGAGTAGGTCTGTTATCCCATTTTTAGAAAGGTGTATTTGTCAGAGATGAGTGTGGTTCTAGGAAAGCATGCTTTTCAGAAAAAAATGGTGTTCTGAAAATCATGTGGAAAAGAGTTTCAAAATTACCAATATGTGCTGTTTGACAACATGGAATGTAATGGCTCCATTTAACTTGAAAATGTCTGTTTTACAATCCAAGTTAATTGGAATGAAAAGGTCAAAACCAAAATATGTTGCAAAAAGACTGAAACAGATTTGATTCATCCAAATAATATTTTTGTCTTTAAATGTGTTAATTCCACACGTTTTTAGAATTTTGATTATCAGTCTAAACTGGAAAAGTTTTCCATGCTTAAACTTCCCTGTGACAGAATAACTATTTCCTCATCACAGGCAATAGCTGGTCTCATTAATGCCTAACAGATCCAGGATAGACCTTCAGTGTTCATCCCAGGGCACTCTGAATCAGGAACTTGAGATCTATTCTGATTAAATGAAATTTGTCAATGAACAACAGTTCCCTCAAAGAAATTTTCAACAAATTCTAATGAGAACCATCTTCTTTGGAACATCCTCCCGTGACCAGAATTTTGAAAGCTGCAGACCTCTCAAAATCAAACAGAAAAGCAATTTTTCTATCTTGGAACCTCAATTCAGTCCTGCAATGATTAACCCCTCATCCTTGTGAGTCTTTCCCTCTAGTACTCTCACATTATATTTCAGCTAAAATTACTTTCATCCTCTATCAGCTTGCCTGTACGAATTTGTGCAGCAGCTGCTGTGTCCACTGAAGAGTGAGATTCATGTGAACAAAATAGTTCTGACCCTGCGAATTCTTCGTGTCAGAGATAAAAACCCACTTCCACATTTCCTTAGGGATTGTTTTACCTATCTCCATCCAAATAATAAATATCAGCAAGAAAAGCAGCAACATAACTGATGATATTGAAGGAAGTTAAAGCCTTTCTTAAATGTACTGCCAGCTTCCAAAATGAGAGTTTAGAAAAACAATGCTTTCTCTGTTTCTTTTGTTTTAATTGCATGGATAAAAGAACCCCTCATCAGTCAGATCAAGCTGTGTCAGGGGGCTTGTGCTGTAACAGGAAAAAAATTATTGCTCCCTCCTTCCTGAGCAGAAAACCCATTTTTCTACGACTGGGAAAAGCAAAAGATCAGTGACCAAACTGCAGCTAGCCCAGCACCAAGGCCCAGCTGAGCTGCACAGCAGTGCATTGCTGTGCCAGGGTGGGCTCCAGGACCATGCCTTCCCTGAGCACAGCCTCTTCCACTGCTGGCTTCCCCTTTCCTCCTTTCACTGCCAGCTACAGCCTCTGCCTGAAAGATCAACAAAGCTGCTATAATATAAAAAGGAAAATTTCTTAAATGTGTTTTCCTTGTATGACTGACAGTGTTTCCAAGAACTTCTCTGTTGACAGAGCTTTGCAATACTGAATGTTTTACCTTCTCCCTTTTTGGAAAACAAGTTCCCTGCAGTTACAACACATATAACATAAAAAAAAAAACATCCTAAAAAAATATAACTCCACAGGAATTTTCCTAAGAAACTATTGGAGATGGCAGAAAGGAATGAAGACACAGCATTTTCCACTATGCTTATCTTGCTTTGTATTTATTTTCAATATCCAACTAGGAGCTGGCTACAGTTTCAGTTTCATTTTCCAGTCACCTCCACACATACTCAAGGGAACTCAATCTACAACAGAGCTAGCTTCATGTCTGAAAGCAACATGAGCTGAGTAAAACAACTTGCCTATAATTTGGTTAATCAACAATTAACCAAGCCTCTTGTGAAGAGTCATCTCCATGTTGCATTTACTTTGTACACTTTAAACAACACTCACTCGGTGTCAATTCACACCATGTGCTTTGTCCACATGGAGAACAGCTCTGTGCCTGTTCATGCAAGAGAGCAGCAGTACAAGTCCACATCAGCAGTGTGAATCCACCCCAAAAATAGGTGCAGCACTACTGGGCTTTCAAAGGACAAGCTATATTGTGGATCCTTGGGAGAGATGGAGAAAAATATATTGCCAAAGCAATTATTCTTCCCATCCCCTCAGTTGTGAAAGTCATTGTGTTGCCAGACCCAGAGGAGCAGGGTAGGCACCCGGGCGGGGCAGGAAAGGGGAGCAGGTCCACTGTCCCCAGGAGAACAAATCCCCTGCAGAGGCTGGGAATGACTGCTACAGGACAGCATTTCAACTGATGCTCAATTGAGACCTAATTGTTGGTAAATAATTACTACCATACAGTGATAGCTGAAACTACTTTGCATGAGAATTCATTACAAGAATGACAAATAGCAATTGTTACAGAATGAGCTTTAATTCATTCTTACAAATTTATGAAATAACAATCCTATCTATGCAGACTTCATTTACTAGCTGGTGAAATGAGCAGAAATAAAGGAAAACTAATAGATAATTCCCCTAAAGCAGCTCCAAATGTAGAACTAATGCAAGACTACACAAAATAAAAGGCATTATTAGTGTTGAATTTAGTCTGTAACTTTACAATGTGCTAATTTGAATATTGCAACTTTTCATTAAAAAGTGGCAAAAACAACATGTAAGAATCAATAACGAAAATCTGTTCTAATTTGATGGGGTTTTTTACTACTAAAAGGAAAAAAACTTTATAGATTGTTTTTGTTTGACAAATTCTGATTTTCTTTAAAAGAAATTCTCACAGAAGATTCTCACTATCAATTAGCAATTTCTCTCCCAATAGTCTGTAAAGGAACAAGTGTGGCAGTCCTCTAATTACTTTTTGTTTTATTAGCAAAGACAGACAGTTGAGAACAGGTTGAATTTCTGTAATTAGCACTGGGCGGCTAGGAAAAAACCAGAAAATAATGAAATGTTTTCAGAAGTGAATGCTTGGATATGTCTGTCCCAACTCTTTTCTCTCTTTCACATTCATTTTTCTTAGGATTTTATGTCGACATGTTCAAACAGCACTTTGTTCCCTCTTTTGTTTCTGCATGTACTGCAAATTTCATCTCTGCAGAGAAGGGCCACTCCATTCAGTGCTGTATCCATTGAAGACTTTTCTCAGTGCGTGGCTCTGTGAGCAGTGGAGCTAATGATATCTGGCTTCCAGCAGCTCTGTGTCTCCTGGTTGGGTTCTCTGACGTCTAATAAGGTGTGACTGCCAATTAAAGCCTTTCCTGTGGCTGACACAGTGCTGTCCCATGCGGGCTCCCAGAGGTCTAATAAAGGTGAGCTCATAGTGTGCTTGTGCTTACAGTGAAGGAATGCAGCAAGTCTCTCTCCTCTGCCTTTTTTTTTGTTTCTCAAAATTTGTTAGAGTAAAACACTCTCCCTTCTGGCAAGTTTCAGTGAAAATGGCCACAAAAGCTCAAATGTGATGGAAGATACTCAAATGGATGTACAAATACCTATCAAGTTTCTTTGGAAATACAGTCTAAAACCTGCTCTTTCTACAGGAGACTACACTTATCTCAATCAAAGGACTTACCTCTGAAAAGTGGTTTTGCCTTAAGTGGCATTTTTTTTCTTAAAAATCTTAGTGGGTCTAAAGTACCATCCCTTGAATCTTGTCTCATATCATTTTGGTAGCCTGACACTGCATTCAGCAACCTATTCTTCTCTCAATTTCAATCATGAGAGAAGAATCAGGTCTAGCACCTTAACTTCTCAGTGCCATGGACAGCTTTGCACAGAAAGGTTTTGTTTTCTACCCCTAAAGCCACAGCCTGTGTCAGAAACCTGACTGTGCCCACCTGGTGCCCAAGTGTGCCTGTCCTTGGGCTCAGCAGCCCTTGGGGCACTCTGCCTGGCACAGCGCAAAGCCTGCAGCCCCTGTTCCCCCATGTGCCTTGTGAGGACAGGCGGGGGGCAGAGGCAGGGTGGGCTCCTTGGGAGGCCGGGCAGGAGAAGCACAGCCTTGCTCTGCACACCCATGGTGCCTGCCTGAGACCTGCAGCAATCCACCCGGCTTCATTCTCCTCATGCAGGGCTGAGACAAAGGACGCTTTGTCTGCATTCAAAATCATGGCTTTTCATTGCAAGACAAAGTATTTTTTCCCCAATGGTTATCAGTAGAAACTTAACCTGGAATTTCAAAACACAGGGCCAGCTCCCTCACTCCCCTGCTCTGCACTCCCATGATTTGAATGTCTTTTAGTTCTTCACTCTGCATTAAATGGCATGAATAGTAATTCCAGGCTGAGAATTTTTTGGCCTGATCTAATCCTCACTTAACTAAAGTATCAGAGTTTTCACTGACTTAACAGACACTGACATGAGCTAAAAAGAAGAGTAATGAAGTGCATGGAGAACCACATCTCTACTCTGCAGTTCTGTAGCCATAAAAAAAATTATAGAGTTCCTTACAGAGTTTCACATTTGCACAAATACAATAAAAATACTGTCTCACAGATCAATTCCCATGATTTTGTGATGGGAAAGCCTGTTTATTCACACACAAAGGGCCATCCTGCTGCTATAAAAATCTCTCTGCTAAATGCTTCAGTAAAAAGGCTGCTGAAGAAAAAATAATAATCAAATTGTCCTGAATCCCTTGAGACTTTTGTTCCAAAGTGGTACCAACAAGAAGGCTTGTTGAAAATATTAAAAATCTACAAGCAGTCTCACAAAAACCACTATGCTTCATGTTGGAGGGAGAGTTTATCCTACAGAGGCAAAACCCATAACTAATGCCTTCCTGTCATGGGCCGTCCCATTTCCAGAATGGTTTTGTTCTTCCTCAGATCCCCGAGGTCCCACCCACAGTGGTGCTGGGCAGGAGGGAAGGGCACGGGGCAGATCCAGCTCATGGCAGCTCTGGGGCACACTGCCACCTCCTTCCCCTGCTGGGAGATGAGGAGGAACACGGGGCAAGGCTGGAGGCAGCAGGGCCACATGGGCTGGACACAGCATGGTGCGGACAAGAGCACAGCACCCACAGGAACAGCCCAGCCAGGACAAGAGGGAGATGAGGGAGGATGAAGGTGGATCCGAAAAAGGGCCCAGGGCAAAGCCACCGGCTGTCCCACAGAGAAGCAGCATTCCATGGGTGGATTTTAAATCATTGCTTACAGACATCCATGTCTGCATCACAGGACATGTGTGATCTCCATACTTTGTGAAGGAAAGACATTCATTTGAAAAGGAATGTATATTCTTTACATGAAAATGACCAATATTCCAGATGAACAAAGTATTCCATACCAGAAAATAGTGCTGAAAGGTTCTACCATGAAGCAAGTATACTTTAGAAAGTACCCCTTTGTTCTACCTCTTTTTTTTTAGTTACATCTGCTAGAAATAATGACTACAGAATCTCTTTCAACAAAAGGTCATTTATGTCAATGGACAGAACACAGAGGATCAGATCACCTGCTGTAATTGCAAATTAATGCTCTACTGCTAATGCATTAACTACACAATATTGATCTACAATTGAATCATACAGGCTACTGTGAAGTGATTTTTACTTTAATATTTTTATGCTTTTATTGCTTTTTCCATAATGTATTTTCTCTTTCCGCTGGAATTTTCTATAATTGTTTCCCATTTTAATTTCCTGCAGCAAGATGACTTTAAAAAATGTATGTCTCTTTCAAAACCTTGCAAAAATCTAACAAACCATCAATGTGACAGGGTAAATCACATACATGTTGCAAAACATGCAAAAAAAATTGATATACCTCTAATTTTGATAAATGTGGGCTTTAAAAAAAGCTTACTTAAATTACAAATAAAATATCTCACCCTCACTGGAAAATTGTAATGAAATGTATCACAGAAAGGTGCTTTCTAGATATTTCTGGAGCTCCTGGTATACAATGAGTGAAAGATTATCTTCATATTAAAATTGTTGGGTTTTTTTTTTAATTTTCATGCCTGTACTGAAAAAGGGTTCGTAGGTTCAGGTATGTTAAAAAACTATGGTGCTATGGAATCAGCTGACGAATGACTGAAATGTTTCAGCATCTTTCAGGAGAAATTAAAACACAAGTGGGGTCTTTTTGCAAGTGTTTCTGAAGTCCACGAAGTAGAAGAATGTTGTGTTGAATCACTGTCTAAAATCTTTAGCCCAGCTACTACTGACTCCAATAACCTAGTTTGTTTTTCATACCTGCTGCAAAATCCCTTACATCCAAACCTTTTTGTGAACAACAATCAGATGTTGTCCTCCATCTTCTAAAGGAAGGGATAGGACATATTTTGATTCCTGAAACTCTCTCCCCCCATCATTTCCTAATATACCTGCTTAATACCACTTGAGGTGGTTATGGCATACAGCAAAATATGGCTTACCACCTGACTCCTGACTTGCATTCCTGTGTATGATGATTTTGCAAATGGAAAATAAATCTCCATGTTTTAAAAATAAAAGCATCTGGAAAAAATAATGGAGAACTGATTGCAAGTGAAACATCTGAAGAGGAAAACCTGATCTTGCTTTTAATGGAAGAACATTTATTATTCATAAACCTTTCCTCTAACAGATATGTTACGTTGCAGTTGAATCAACTCACACAAAGCCTCCCTGTTATCCCAGGCCATGAATGTCCTGCTGCCATGGCAGAGAAGACACTGGACATGTAGGGACACAAGGAGGGGAAGCCCAGTGGCCATGCAAGTGCTGCTGTCCCAGGCTCTCGAGCTGGGCTCCATGGATAGACCAGAGCCTGAGCTGCTCTGCAGTATGGGACCATGGGGAATGCTGGATGGTCTGGCAACCCCTGCCCTTCTCAGGCACTGCTGGGCAACAGGGTGGTGAGAGCAGTGACACAGCCCAGTTTAAAGCCCTCTGTGCCTCTTAGGCACAGCTGAGCACAGAGGCTGCTCCATCACTGCCAAAGCCCAGGCTGCTTGCTTCCTGCCTCTGGATCAGTCATAAGGCATCCTTGTGGCTTTGGAAATGTGAAGTCAGATCACAAAATGTGCAGTGGTGTGTCAGTCTGAGTTCTCTTCAGAACCACCTCCAACAGTATCCAAAGCAGATACTTTGGATAAGGCTATCACACACATACAGAATTCCCCCACCACAGTCCCACCTCCAACCTGCTTAACTCAGGAACTTGCTATGCAGTGCATCTCAAATACTGAATCATTCAGTACATCACTTCACTTGATGTTATCTACAAATCCTGTACTCACTCTGTATGTCAGTACTGAGCAAGCAGAAGTGAATGCCAAAGCTGTAGGCAACAGAGGTTGTGGCTGCTAAAGGAGCAAGTTGGGCATTTGATACCAAGGACACGTGTGAGATTGGGATTCAGGGAAAAGAATATTACCTTGTTTAGAAGGAAAACAATGGAAATGATCCTCATTATCCTAATTAGGGTCCAAAGGCAACCTGCGAAGATGAGGCTGTCTTTTTCTATTACAATGTATCTCATCTGAGAAGCAAATATGTTTCAGTCTAGTCCCAGAAAGTGCATTTCTTTAACGACTTTCTATAGAGATTACTCATTTCCTTCTCCCTTCCATCTGTCCTTCCCATCATAAGGGAAAGACTTACAGCCTGTATTCACAATCTAGCATGAAGCTTACTAAAGGTTTATTTTAAAATGGATGCAATTGAACTAGTTCAGATCCTTACCTACACAGCCACTTTAGAATCTATTTATCTGAGATCAGTTTAAACTACTTCCCTACGTTAGTGAAACAGAAATAAACCACTCAAACTGAGGATATTTTTGATCCAGAGGAGTTTAAAATCAGTTCTAGAGATGACTTAAATTAAACTGGTGAAACCTACGAACAAAATAAGACTTTTTTCAACATCTCTGGGAAAAATTTGTTGAAAAGAAAAATTGTTCTGTACAGGGCAAAAGACCTGTATAGATCCAAGTCATTTGTGGAAGCCAGTTTCCAAGAATTTGATTACTACTAAAAAGAAAACAATAATTAATGTCTTGTAAATCAAATAGTCTTTTTCTCAAGCACTCACTGGGATGTCTGCATGAAATTATATTTCAGAATTTCCCATTACCATTGGGAAAAATCAACCGGAAAAGAAAAAATAAAAAACAGCTACATAATCTATATATAAATAGAAGTCAAAAGGGACATTAAACTCCTTGATTTTTAGTCATCCAGAAACAGATACAGCAGACATAGAACAGAAAATCATTTCATTCTGTGTAATCCAGATCATGCAACATTGCTGCAGACAAAGCCATTGAAAGTTGTTATTATTAGCAATAACAAATTAAATGCATCTAAAGCTCTAAAAACAATCCTTGCCAATCCTATTTTTTTCGTAGACAAATGCTGCCCTGCAATTTGCACCATTACTTCATGTTTATATGGAAGAAGCTCTCAGACAATTGTGTACAAAAGGCCAATCTCTTATCTGTCCATGAAAAAGAAAAGTTTTAATCACTTTGATACAACTAAAAAAAAAAGGAAATGGTATTAATAAATCCAAGGAACACAACAAGTCTATAAAAAAGGAACAGCCTTTTGCTTCAGCTCCCAGAGATACTAACTTTGATGCGTATTAAAAAACCAACCAGACCAAAATATTGAGCTGGCTTTTTTTTTTTTTTTTTTGTGAAACAGCAAACAAATGACTAATCGCAGCAGTCACTGTAGCTGTGTAAAAAGGATGGTCACACTGAATCTAATTTCAATGTCAAAGTGAATTGTGGGAATGAAACCACTCTAGTCATCCCATGGAGTGACACAAAGCCGACATTCACAGGCTCCACAGCTGCTGTTGTCTATGGTGGGACCCACAGATAAAGGGGGTGAACATCTACCAGAATGTAACAATATACAATGGAACAATGGGACATAAAGACCACCTGCTCCTCAGCCAGTCCAACATGCATGCTGCAGTGGTGCCCTGACATGCTTGGCAGAGGTAAGGGGCTGATTTTCAGCCAATTTCCTGGTGCCTATAATACGAGGCCACCAAGGCTTCCTTCCATGACAGGGACACACCAACTATTCCAGTGTGGCCAGCAGCTCAAACCAACCCTCAGGCAATGCAAACAGCCTGGCTGTTGAATGCAGCTGACACCTCAGTCCAGTGCAAGGCCAGCACCCCAGCAGTGGGTGCAGCGCTACACCTCCTGTTCCAATGAACATCCCTAAGGGACACAGACACCTCATAAACCAAAGTGACTTTAGCGTGGCTCCCTGAGAGACCAACACAGTGCTTTTTGGAAGCCCTCTCACCTTGAGAAGGCTCTTTGCAGAAAAGAAAAACTGAGAATACAGGAAGAACAGATAGGTCGAGATAAAATTTGTGTCAACCTGGTTTGTATGACAAGAGAGAGATATGTTTAAATTTTAAATAATTTAAGCTAGAGATAATAAGTCCTAACAAACTCATGGTTAGCCTTTTCCCAGATTGGTATTGGAACACCAAAAGCTTTCTTCTGGAAGCACCTCCTCCACCTCCATGTGAAATGAATGTCTCTTAGCAAGCAGCATGAACTGAAAAACATGAAAATTCTTCTCAATGGTAGAAACTCCACACTATCCGAATGCTTGAAAGGAAGCCACATTACCATCTTAATCACAGTTACCTGAACGTTAACATTTTAAAGAAAGAAGCTGTACCTGCAGGACAGAGGCCCCGCTGTGCAGGAACTGAAGCCCAGCCTCGGCAGAATCGATGCCTCCGGTGGCCAGGATGGGAAATCCTGGGAGAGCGCGGGCGATGGCGGACACTGCGCGCAGGGCAATGGGCCGGATGGCATTTCCTGCAGAAACCAGGACACGGCGTTAGCAACATCCCAGCTGGCCCTGATGGAACCTGCACATCCCTCATGCTGCAGCAACATCAGGAACTAACATCTAATCTGAGGTGCAAAGGTTATATTAATTTATAAACTGACACCAAGTGGGTTGTAAGTGGTATCAATGCTTGTACAGCAATTTATGCATGCAGCTGGAATACAGAAAATGGCAGAAACATTTGGATAAAAAATGCAAAGCTAGCTTGACCATTTTAGCTGATGCTCAAAACAAAGACTAACCATGTCTGAGACAGAAAGCAGTACTTTACCATACAATACACCGTAGATAAAAAGATCTATTTTTCTACATAACGAATCAGGTTGATTTTTTGAACCTAAATGCTGTCCAACTAAGAGCAAATATCTCATTTATATATGTTCACCTAAAAATTCTTTAAAAGTGCCATTTCACTGCACTTGACATTTAATAATTTATTTGTTTCCCCTTCTGCATGTCTGTAGATTAAGGAACTTCTTTAAGTAAGCCCCCTCTAACAATTAATATGATAGTCGAATTCTCAAAAGAAAAAAGTATATTCATTTATGGCAATATCTCTAAAACTGGAGCTCATATTTCAAATGGTACATAGAAGTTGAGTCAGACAATCCCCTGCTATATTTAGAGGATTATGATTAAACTCTTAATACACTGTGTCTGCAGTGCATTTGTTTTGACTACATTCTACTGATGGTATGCAAGTATTAAAAATATGACTACAGATGCTGCTCATTAAATGATGGACAGCAGATATAGATGACACTTTCAGTTATTTTTGAGGCTAGTTGGTATTTCTCTAGATAACCTCCACATTATTAAAATTTCTACTTAATTTAGAGAAGCTTTAGGATAATTTGATGCCATCATTGGGCAACAATAGTGTAAGAGAGGACACATCACTCCCAGAGGATCTGTATGGCTGTGGCTGTCAGACCATTTTTCCCCCTCAGTACTGCATGAGGTAACAGCAACTAAATTTTATGCACATGAAAGGGACAGCCTAACCCAAGATGCACTATTGATATGTTTTCAGGAAAACTAGAGCCTGATAGATAAAAATGTGAAATCTCATCAAAACTGCTTTAAAGAATCTAAGATCCCAACAGAACAGATCACAGAAAGGATCTGGAGGTGAGCAGGAACTTTCCCTATAACACTAGGAACTATTTCCCATTGTTTGGTCTGGATTGATTGCAATTTATTGGAAAGGAACAGAACAATTTTTTAAAAGAGGATGACTGCTAAGCATCCAAAGAGCAAATATTATAACATAATTCATGGTCCAGTCTTAGAGACATGCTTGAGGAAAAAAAAAAAAAGGGAACCATGCTGTTTGCTCTGACAGATTTACAAATAAAGTCTTTTGGAAGGCATACAGGCCAAAACATACACTACACAGCCAAAACCACTGAAAGTCATCTCATAAAAAACAGTAGTTCAGGAAATTCTTCAAATATTCAGTTTTTGAAATTGAAGCTAGAAGTAAGCATCAGACTTGCTACATTGCTTTCAGCCTAACACAGCTCCAGAATCCCATTATGATGAGGTGGCTGTTTCTTAGCAAGATGAATGAATACAGACACTGGTAACTCTGAAATCATGTGGCTACAGGGAAATTTCTTCCCAATCTGCTTTGAGGCATGAAGGTTTGTATACTTCTAACCCCAATACAACTCTGAAGAGTTTGCTTTCAATTGGTTTTAAAGGCTTGTAGACCCTTGGCCTTAAAGATATCTTGTAGCAAAGAGTTGCATAGGAAAATATTTCCAGAATATAATTAGCCCCCTTCTCACTTAAATGACTGTACAGTGGTCAGTTCAGGAAAAGGACCAAATGACAGCTTATTTAAGGTTTCAGCACAATATGTAATCAGAAAGGCTTTCATTCAGCCCAAAGAAATCAAGCATATGATTCAATGAAGTCTAGCAGAATTAGCAATGAGACTTAGAATTTAGTATGGAACACAGGTACTTCTTAGTACTAGCTGAATTTGATATTCATAATATGAGTTATTACTTACATTTGGTGATTAGTAAATTAGTGATAAATTGGTATGATTGCAAAAGTATTCCATTCATTTATAATTCACCCAAATGAATTTAAAAACATTTCAGAAGTGCTTCTGATGAGAGTAAATAAATGGATGTAATGACAATCAGAGGGTTCACTAAGGTCTCACCATTTATCCCAGCATTTTTTTTATTAGTCTACTCATATGGAACAAGCACAACATAAGCTGAAGCCGTTCTCCCTTACATTTTTTCATCAACAGTTCAGCAGCTTCCCCCTCTGCAACAAAAGCTGCTGGGCTGGAATACCAGCAGTGATTTCCTTGTGATAAAGATCCCACTGCCTAATGAAATGGTGAAACAACCCACCAGATTAAAGAAAAAAAACGAATACAGACAATAGAAACAATAGTAATGCCAAGCTATTAAAAAAGAAGGCAAATACTCAATTTGACTAACAATCTCTATTTTCCTGCATTTTCATAAAAGTATGTAGGAAAGTAATAAATTCCATTATAGAGATTTGTGGAGAAGCAGTTTTTAAAAGGTTGAAATAAAGGAGATTTAATGCCAACTTTTAAAAGATCTGTAAGTAGTAGTGGGAATTTGCAGAACGTTTTCTGATAAATCCAATGGTATTTAAGAAGCTGAGATCCAAATCCAGCATGCATTTGAAAGACAGCTCACATACTAAAAGATAAGCATCTACCACATACTTTGACACGTTGGGATCTGTAATTCCACTAGTTAAGCACCCGTAGCTGAGGAAACTGCTGATATGGTACTCTCCTGATAGAAGTGCTACAGCTGCTACCAGATGCTAGATGTGGCTATCATTTACCTTGCTGTAAAATAATGAGATTTAATAAACAAAGTCCATTTATCAAGACCTCAGGCAAGCGAGTGAGATATAAAAATGAAAGACAGAAAAATACCTCATGGAGATGACATGCTACTCTCTGTTGAAAGCTACTCTTTCAGGTCTCATTAATTATGGAACAAATATTTGCTACTATGGAAAGACATAAACAATGAAATAATTTTAAGATGTGAAAGTCCCTGACCTTTTTCTTGCCCTAAAACAAAAAGCTTTGGCTTTCTCTATTGTTTTGTTTTGATTTATAAAAAATAAGACTTTTCAGACTATCAGTGAAAGAAATCCAATAGTGAAAACACAACAGGAAGGAGAAGCAGAACACACATCAAGCAAATGTCTCCCCCTCCTCAGCACAGGTAGGCAGAGCTGCTCTTGTCCAGTGAGGACAGCAGGCTGATGACAAACTGATCAAAGATAATATATCTGCATATTTGTTTGCTTGTTTTTCCTTAGGAAGTAAAACACCCTTCACCAATGCCACAAGACACATGTTTTATTCTGACTTCATAAGTACTAGGAGTCCTGAGAGGACTTGATCCTGTCAAACACTAAAAATGTTCACTAGATTGAGGCTTGAGAGCCAAACTTTCCTCAAGAAAACTGGTGTTAAGTTTCAAGCACCCAGTAGCTTTGGGAATTCCTAGCAGAAACAATTCAGATCTGATCCTACTGATCCAGCAAGAGGAGAAAAATAATCTCAGACATCTTGAATACTGGCTCACTTGCAATATACTGGAGCAATTTGATAGTTTAAAGTTTTCAATGCCTATATGAGGCCTTGAAGTAAAGATGATCCTGGTCCATTAAAAAACAGCCAACAGAGTCAATTCAGACTGATATTACTGAGACTGAATCTTGAAACAGTCTCAGTGGTCTTTATCAAACTCTCAATGAGCAAGAGAAACAGATTTTAAAGGAAAGCAGACTTTCATATCTTTGGATTGTATATCAATCCAAACCAAATATTTGTTTCTATGGATACTAGATGGAACAAAAATGAATTTGGGTCAATTTTCCCCACTCTGTGCATTTTCAAGTAAAATTGTTTTTTAATTTGCATTCTATTATATCACTAATTTGAGATTTAAACCACTGAGCCTGAATATTACAAAGAAGAAGCAGTTGATATATAATATTTTACTAATAAGTCACCACTAAAGTCTGTGCTTCTAAAAAATGTAAGCCCCCAAATCTAAGCAACGTCACCTTTTCTCCCTCTGTAGATACCTTCTTGGAAGAAAACTGACATGGTTATGTCCCACACTGTTAAAATTAATCATGCTAATGAAAAAAGAACCCAATGACAGCAAACAATAAACTTGGATGAAAAGCATTATACAAGGAAAATGGTCTGGAAAAGTTCAGACATCATAGATATCAATCCAATGCTTCGGAAAGTAAGTAGGTAAGAAAGTTTGGAGATCAGGGAAAAAGCCCAGGAAACATAATTCTTTGTTAAGACATTTTCTCCATAGTGTATATGCTGCCTAATACTGGCAGTCAAAGTACTTTACATGTTCTGCATTTGCAAACAGCCCAGGGAAAGCTGCAGGTTGCACACAAACCATTTCCCTCGCATTCCTTCCGACTGCACTCACTCTGCTCGCTCTTTCTTTCTGCCACCTGTAGGTGGCCACCATAAGCTACACTTATCAAATAACTCATTAGCAGGGTTTTCAATACTGTCATATCCAGATAATTAGCAATTTATTTAAATAACCAATTTCTGTGGAAATAATTGCCATGGAATGCCCTGAACCTACTTTTTATAAACTATAATAAAAGTGTTAAGATAATCCCTGACATTTGCAAATGCCATTAGTTCACCTTTCCTTTTGATAGTGCTATGGCATTATGTTTAAACAATTACCTGATAACGTGGCAGTTTAATGAAACAGTGTAGCAGACACATCCTTCAAAATGACCAGAGAATGCATTTATATGCAAAAGAAAACCCAGTGAACAGACGTGTTTAGAGAGAAAGACTACCCACAGTTGTTAGGAGAGCTGCAAATGGGACACACAATATTTAGTGCAGTAAAAAATACAGAGAGTTCCCACAAAGCAAGAGCAGGATGGACCTTGCCACAGCTTAAATGTTGCACAGCCCAGCACTTCTGAAGATCCAGAGATGACTCTTCTCACTGCTCCCTATCTGTTTCCCTGCCTGGTCAGTCCTTCAGTCCATTATTACTCATTAATAGCATTTGCCAAAATCACTAACAATAATGTACTATTTACTCAGGCTCTGGCTATTTCCAACTGAAAATTTTAGTTATTCCTGTGCCAATGGAGAATTCAAGGGAACAGTCCTTTTATGGAACATCTCTACATCAGTCAGCCTACACCATCAAACTAATGGCTACTCAAGGTTTCATGTTGTTCAAAATTTGTCATGGGCAATGCACCAACTCCACCAAATAAATAGCAACGGTTCTGCTGACTACAGAGAAGACAGGACATTGTCACAAGACTTCAGAATAAAGTTAATGATTCTGCAGATTCAAAGGAACTTCTATCTAACTCTGCTATAGCAGGCTCTTGATACCCTATCAACTGACAGGATTTTTGTCAGCATATCATGACTACCTTGATACACTGATAGTGTGTCAATAGTTCTTCTGATAACTACTGACCCTTCCTCTAAATTTCAAAGCTTACATCAGATGTGATTCTGTTTCTGATACAGACAGAATTGAATCAAACCTCTGAATGGAAAAAAGAGGCAATAATTTTGCTTCATATTTCCTTTAAAAAAATTTGTACTGAAATAGAAAAAAAAAAACTCTTGAACTTCCATAATCACAGAGAAAAATCAGTGTCCTTTTTAGGGTTTAATTTTACCATTTTTAATTAATACTAATGATTATTTATGCTCTTTCAGCTAAAAATTCAGAAAATCACCAGAGTTCTCATTCAATAAATGTTTAGTACTCATCAGAGAATTCTCTCAATTAAAGAAGGCTAGAATCAGAGAAAGAGAGAGGGAAAAATTAAATTTTTCTTATCTGTAAATATTATTTATCCAAGGAGACCTGGGGGAATTTTCACTCATATCAAACTTCAATAGGAAAAACCAAGAGGACAGATACAAATTGTTTTGTGAATGCTGCAAGAAGTGGTTAAACATTTCCTAACAGAGCCATTCTCTCACTGAAAACTACAGATTCACAAAAAGTCGATACTTCTGGTCGTCAGCATGAAACCTAGCAAAGCATTTTCTGTTGCAATTCATCACACGTTCATTATTTAATTTCACTCATGGTTTTTGCTTTGGTTTGAGTTGGAGCTGGAAACTGTCTGACAGAATGCTTTCCATGTTCTTTGGGTGGCTCAGGAAGCTCTTTCTTTGCCTTGACTGCCTTGCTCTGGCTGCCCAGCCCGAGTCAGCTGCCCCAGTGTGGTGGGGCTGGTGCTGCTGCAGGAGGGAGGTCTGGCACCTCTGGCCAGGACAAACCCTGCCTGCTACCCAGAGAGAGCCAGGGCTAATCAATAAAAAAACAATGATACAACAGCAATGAAGAGGTAATAAAATAGTGCTAATAGCCAGGGTAAGCTCCTGACACAATACAAGGACAGGTGAATAGACCAGCATAAAAGCCAATAAAGATTTAGAAAATATTGCCCAGTTACCAGACAAGATCACTGCAGCCATCTCAAAGGGACAAATGAGTTCCTGCTGAATCCTTCCCCTCAAAAGTGTGAGTAGTTCACTACTCACTTGCTGCCCTTTTATTCCAACGCAGAGACTGACATTTAACGTGAAGTGTGGCAGAAATGGTTCTGGCTGTTTACAGATCTGTTCAAAGGCAGCCCTGCCTCTGTCAGCCTGGGCAGCGCTACCTTTGTTTGAGCCGGTTTTAACCTCCATAACAACCACCCCGGTCAACACGACCCTGGAACCAGGAGGGGCGTGTGTCCCCACATGGCTGTGCCAGTGCTTTAGCACATACATAATTCTAACCGCAAAAAGGCAATTTAGTACAAGTAAGGACACACTGGAAGAGACATGACTGCCTGCTGAGCAGGGAATTGAGGTTCCTACATTGCATTTAAAAAGCCAAAATTACTGAAAAATGCAGTACAACAACTTTTCAGGCCATTTACAAAACCTGACTCACACCTTGCGCTGTTTAATAACCACTTGCCTAAGAAGTCCATCACAGAAAGGGATGCAGAACTTCAGAAACTATGGCAAACTAAAGAAACCAGGCCTGGACAACTAGAAAGCTCAGATAAAGTATTTCTTTCTTGCTTTACATAACTCAAGTTAATAATTGTCCTATTTTGAGGTTTATCTATTTTATTGTCTATCCCTCTATTTTATCTGTATCATCCAGTTGCTGTTATGCATAATAAACAATTTTATGTACCAATGTATTTAGATCTATTTATAGATACATAGCTATATTAAAAATACATCACGAACACAAATTTTTGTGAGACAAAAGACTCAATTTGAGTAGAAAACACTGTATTTGCCTGTGCATTAGTGTCTACATAGATATCTACCACAGTATTATTACATATCCATATAATCTGTGTGAGTATATATATACATGCACACTCAGTAGATGTATTTCCATATTCACATATACATAAAACAGTGGATGACACGTCCCCTGATAAAACCTGTTATTTCAACACTTCAAGTGAAAAGTGTTAAAATAAATGGCTCATCACATACAATGTGTTAAAATAAATGTTTATTTCAACACTATGTGTATCATAGCCATTTATTTCAACACTTCCCATTTTTCAAGACTCACACAACCAAGAGTAGGAGAACTGATAGCTATACCTAAGGTAGCTGAGGCACACAGCCCTACTCTGCTTGCCATAGGATGAGTAGGAAGTTACTTGACACTTTTTTTCCTCCCAGCAATAAATGGAAACTACCTACCTTGACTGTTCGTGGGGATCTGCATGTGCCTGTAAGCTGGTGGGCTGTGTCATCATTTGGAAAGAAGTGCCATACCAGAGTCTTCTGAGATATTTGGGAAGCAGGCTACAGCTACCAGGGTAGGTTTGAGAAAAGAAGCAAAGCATGGGGGCCTTTGAGAATTTCACTTTGCTGTTTCTGACTCTGACACAAAAGCTTCTGGGCAGACAAAGATTTACGAGATCAAGAGCAAAACCTAGAGCTGTTCATCCTGAGGGCTGGATGGGATGTGATTGTTGTAGGACCAGCTATATTCTGGTGATCAAATTATGAGTTAGAGAACATCTGGGTTCTCACTTTACCTGCAGAAAAAAGTTTATTGGGAGGGTTCTTCAGCTCAAGATCTACCTTAATTTTAATACAGAACCTGATGGGTCTTTGGACCAGCAATCTTCCATCTTTAGGTGGTTTCCAAAGCACAAATACAGTAATGGGGGCTTTGAGCAGTTAGGTTAGCGTCAGCAGCTGAACTTGCTCCTACAAGCTCAGCTCACACCTTACATTATAGGCCAGTGTTGGCTAGCACCAGTTTCTTTCTCTGCTTTATTTTGGGAGGAAGGCACAAGAAGCTCCCATTTTCTGGCAGCTCCCCCTGGAGCCAGAGGGCACTATGCCTTTATAGATCTAAGGGACAGAGGCAGGATAAGAATGAAAAAATTTAAATAATGCACAAAACTTCCACAAACCTTGAGTTCCCTCTGAGCAATATTTACCACTAACTTGCCTGTAATATTTTCTTACAGCTTTCCTCCTTTGAAAAACTTTAAAAGCATGATTAAAGATTTCCTAGGCCCTAGCAAGACAGTGTGGTTTTAAGAAGATAAACACTTGGAGGGGCATTCTCTTTTTTTTGTACATTTTCTTCTCTGAAATTGCAGATCTGTTGGTCTGAATGGACAGAGCACAAACCCACAAAGCAAACTAATAAAAGTTCAGCAAAGACTTTGCAACCAGCATGCCCTATCAGAAGACTGTTCTGCAGCCAGACAACGAAAAACTGAGATCACAGTTTCATCAGCTCACAAACAAATTCACTGCCTTGAGCCAAGCCACTTGACAGTGTTAGTTGCCTCTATTCAAACATGTCTCTTCCTGTAAAATTATTTTCCTCCCCATGTCACTTTTGTCAGGTAAATCACTACAACCATTTTGTAGTAGAATAGTCTACAATGCAATTAAAGCTCTCCAGAAAAAACCCACAGTGCTTTCAGCCTTTCACTTTCTTCAGATGTGATTAGTTCCAGAAAGAGCAGGTATCATCACTCCTTTGTAGGCACCGCAGGTTATAAGATTAGTCCTCAGAGGCTGGCAACACATAATAAAAGTGCTTTATTCATAAACATCAATCAGTTTCAAGAATGGCAGTTGCTCACAGAATGGAAATATTCAGCTAATAACTACTGTAGACATTAAAACACTGTATGACAGATATGTAGTGCTCATTTCACCAGAACATTTTCTTATAATTATGCTTTCATAACCAGGTACATAAGTTTCTAAATATTCAGTTCCTTACACTTTGTTTGTTTTTTTTTTTTTTTTAGGGTAGATATTTAAAAAATACTCTTTCCCCAGAGGGTGGATGGGCACTGGGACAGGCTCCCCAGGGCAGTGGTCACAGCACCATCCTGACAGAGCTCAAGAAGCATTTGAAAAATACCCTTGGGCACATGGTGTGACCCTGGGGGATGGTGCTGTGCAGGGCTGTGAGCTGGACTTGATGATCCTTGAGGGTCCCTTCCAATTCAGCACATTCTGTGATTTTTTTTTAATGAATTTAGAGGACAACACTTAGTTTTCCATGAATGAAAAAGACTCCCCTCCAACAGAGAGGTGATACCTTGGATTTAGCTGAAGCCTTAGATGTGCATGGATGACAATTTAGAATTTTCTTTTCTTCTTCTTTTTTATAACCTTCACGATTATAGGGAATTTCATGCCATTTCTTTAGCTGAGAACGTACTGAAAGCTGAAGTCAGTGGCATAACGAAAAGCAAAATAATTGCTTGTCCATGCTGTGTAAACTATTTGTGGAATAAAGGAAGCCCAAACCCTATTTGGAGAGGCCTTTACTAGCTCTGGATATATTACTGAGAGTTGCTAATTAAAACATGGTTATATCAGTCCTGCTTGTGACCAGCCACACAACTCAGTGCTGATTTCAAGAAGAAATTATACACCCATATCATAACTCTGCTTTCTGCATTAATAAAAAATAACAGCATTAATAGGCCTAAATATTCATTTGTTTGATGTATTCAGAGCAACAGAAGGGGGTGCAAGGGAATTTAGTGTATTGCTCTGTCAGATCACTTTAATTATCCAATGAGGGTAGCTCAGAGGGTAAGGGACTTAATTGATGTACTTACTCATCCCCTCAGCTTCCACTGAAGAAAAATGGTAGCAACACAACTCCTAAACTGCATTTGTTGGTCTTCAGTGATCAAAGTAAAGGCCAATTAACAGAAAGCCAGGGGCCCACAAAGTGTTTGTTGATTTTAAAATACTGATCAGAATACACACTGCTACTGTTAAACACACAGCAGCAGTATCTGGCACTTACACAGTGCCTTCTAGGAGAGGATGTCCAAATGCTATACAAGAGTATAATATTTTTATCTCCCAGAATAAAAAGTCTACACAGGCAGGCCTGGAAATGTGTGTAAAGAAAGCAATTCCTCCTGAGCAGTTGGTCCTTCTGGTCACAAATCCCTTGTCCCAGAATGTCCTCTCACCCTTTTCTCTAAAACTGTTTGTAATTTAAAGGATAACTTTTTAGAAGTATGCTTTGTAAATCAACTCAAGCAGTCTCATCTCAGAAGTAAATTACATCCTAATGTGCCAAGCACCTTTTTCTGTGGGTTTTCATGGATGAGGTGTTATGCCCAGTCACACCACTGCCTCAAGCATGGAAATACAGGGGCTCACAGAAGCACACAGGACTGTGCTTGACTGTTGCTGTCACCCATAAAGGAATTATTTTCTCCATCCTTCCTATCTTTCTCTAACCTAAAAGAAAACATATATGATTCACTTTGGGGCCAGTATCTTTGGGAAAACTGTGTTGCTTCTGTGTTTTTCTTGATTATGTACAATTCTTAGAATTCTGAAGGTTATTTTTGGGCAAGCAATGTATATACCAAAATGAGGATATTTGAGCTATTGCTGACACAATCCTGTGTATGGAAAGCTCAAAGAGGAAGACTCACAAAAGCATAAATGCTCCATGTGAAACTCTAACACATCTGTTCAGCACTGGAAAGCCTGCATTTAAGTTCAAAGCACTAGAAAGCTGAGACAAGTGCATTTTTGGAATCAAAACAAATGACGGTAATTTAAGAAAATACTATGAAGCACACAAAGGCTGTACAATGCCATATGTTGCACAATGCATCTGGTAATCAATTTAATGTATATGCCAAGTTTACTAGAAGCCCAAATTGGCTTAAGTTCTTTACTCAGAAATTCAAAAAGTAAACTAAAAGCATTCCAAACATGGTGCTCTTACAATTAGTAAAAAAGTGGATTTTTCTTTTTACCTACAGAACACCCAAAAAATTAATCTCCTAAATTACCTCCCATAATGAATACACATCCAAACTTCACTTTTGATCAATAGCTTTCATAGACCCACAGTTTCAGGACATGGTTTGTTTTACAGTTTAAAAGATAAATGTGATTTTAAAATTATTTTATGCTCAATGTTTACTTCTGGCTTGTAGGTTTGAAATCATGTAGGTTTTATGCTGTCATTTGTGATTCTATACACAATACACTACTGAAGATGTCATCAAACACAGATGTATAACCAACCTTGCAAGTACTGTGGTCCTAAATCAAATATGAATCCACCGTTACAGTATTAAAAATACAGCAGAAATCCCTAATTCGAGTGGACAGTATCACCTATAAAGCCAAAATAAATGGTGTAGGATAATAGTTTCCAGACTTGGGTCACAGTGTCAATGCAGAGACTTGAGCTGTGCTAACTGACCAAGCTTGATCTTGCTTGCCAGAGCATGCTTGTCAATATTTAGCTCCCAGAGAGTATGTCATGAATCTTTACAAAAACTAGCATAAATACAAAATACTATAGCAGCTGCTGTGATCCTTTTTCTAACACTGAGATTAAATTGCTGAAATTTGTTTTGAGCTTTTTAAACCAGAAGATGCGTGCCATATACCTACTGTAACAAGAAAGTGAGAAACAGCATTAAGGGATTGCAATGCTGGTATTAGGGCTTTAAAAATACATAAAAACACCAGATGCTTACATTAAGTGATTGGAAGATATTTTAATGCCAAGCTTAAAAATATCACTTTCTCCTGTAACATCAGATTAGAAAATGGACTGGGATAAAATAGCATACACCTGCATTTTCAAAAAGGGAAATCTAAGCTGCACCAGTAAACCCCACATCATTTATTTGCCTAACCACTGGAATTTCACTACAAAATGTAGGTGCACACTGCCTTAGGCATTTGACAGCAGTACATACACTAATATGTAAGGAATACACTAACCTCAAATTTCTGATGCATCAATGGAGCGAGAAAGGAAGCCACCTCTGAGAATCCTTACAGGGATGAGGGGGAAGCCTGGGAGTCTCCTAGTGAAGTGCCTGATGCTTGGGGGATAACCCTCAGCTGTACCTGGTTAGCACCTCTGCTTCCATCTGCTGTGTTCCCTGAGCCTGGCCATTCTGGGACAGCCCCAGAGGACGCAGGGACACAGACACACGTGGCAGTGGCACAGCTCAGGAGGGCAACGCAGGTGGCACAGGCAGAAGAGAGCACCACTGCTGCCTGCCTTCTGTGCCAGCCTCACTGGTGAGAAACAGAAAGAAAAAGCAAAGGACAGAGGAGACAGCCCTGGAAAAGCCCAAGTTTGCAAAAGAGACTAAGAGTGATATTTTTTTTTTAGAACATTTTCATACTATCTGACTCTAACAGTAAGCTGGGGATGTCCTCAGAGCTGCAAAATATTAAGCCTGAAAGAAAAGAAAAATAAACACACCAGAAAGAAATCTTTGTGCCAGCCCCACTCAAAAGGGAGCTCTGCACTAAAACTCCCCACAACAAGATGGAGCAAGACTTCCCTATGTCTGGCAGGGTTTACCTCCTTTCTGGATACCTGCCAAGAACGAATCATCTAAAATTATTTTATAACAAAAGATGCAAACCACCTCTCCGTTATACCAATAAATCAGAATGTACCACATAGTAGATTTTTCTAATATTTCTTGACAAAGTAAGGTGCCAGGAGATCTTCCTTGGAAGTCTGAATTCTTCAGATCCCACCTTGAGTAAGTTCTGAAGAAATTTCTCCTTTTATATATAAGAAAAAGGAACAGATTCTTATGAGAATTGTTTGGCAGTACCTTCTCTGCAAGCACACAAAATTTATCAGTGTCTAGAATGAGAAGATTTCTCTGATTACTCACTATTGAAAGCTAAGCAGCTCTTGAGTGGGCATGTATCCAAAAATTGGTGAAAACACTGCCAATTCTGGGATACTCAAATAGGTGACCAACTGACATGGCCATAAGAGCATAAGTAGAGCAATAGCTGACAGGATTTAGATAAGCTTGACCCAGGCAAAATCTGGACTGGAGTAACCACACATTCTTTTGGAAACCAACAAGTCACTCAATGAGGTCATGAAACATTTGTGAATGGACAGACACTGCTGCAACACAGCTGGCTATGTCTTCACTGACATGCCTGCTTGCAAAACCACACAGCTTTCTCCTCATTTTGAGCTGCCTGTAACAAAGTTCTTCACAGCATCAGCCTTGCCTCAGTGCTGAGTCAGGTGTGGTACCACACATTCTATGGACACACCTCATGCCATTAAAAACACCCTCTCTTTGTATCTGCAATGGATTTCTCATTCTGGAACAGTGGGACACGCTCCTCAACAGCTCTCCCTCGGCTCTCACTTTTAACCCAAACAACAGTGGCTCAATCCCTGACTATCAGTGTCTTCTGGGATTTAAATGGAATTTAGGGAAGATGGTTACATGGTGCATGTTAATAGAAAAGACAATTTCAATTACCCAGCAATGCAGAAACTGCAAATTGATCATAAATTGGAAAACTGAATTCCAACAGCAGGTTCCCTAAAAGATTTTGTAGGATATGTTTGTATATCCTGTGTGTGAGCAGGACATTTATACAGCTCATTGTATACAATGAGGTGCTTGCATGAAAAGGCACATTAAAATGCAGATTCCCTAGCTGACTACTGTATATTAGATGCATTCTTTTGAAAGGTTTAAAAAAATGTTCTGATGGTTGTGAAATAGATTTATAAATGCTTCTGGTAATCATTTGCTAGGAATGAAGTGATGCCCAGTGAAATACAAATCCAGAATCTACCCAGTAAAACAAATCTGCTCTATTTTGTCTTCTGTATTTTACGTGTGAAGTTGGCATTAGGATTTATTCCTTATTCAAGCAGGATTTAGGTGAATAAAGATGGTGAGTTCATAATAAATCATAGCTAACCAGTGGTAGCACTTTTCAAAGCTACATAGAAGCAGGACATCAGCACTAATGAGGTAAGCATATCCTTCTGAAGCTGATTGGTGTAAACAATGCCTTGCATTTAAACTCGTTCCAAGGATAATTTCTTCATTTTTTTTTCTAAACCCCTGTATCTGATTGTCAAAATATCCTGAAACAGGATTGCTCCCAGCAAGCACACCTTCATGTAACTGTGAAACCTTCTCTTCAAGACACTGTGACCCATTTCTAAAGCACATCAATCAAGCACTTTGTAAGTGGTGGGAAAGGTGAGAGCCTCAACATCCTCACAGAGATGCACAAGCTGTTGAGGCTGCTGATCCAGAGGGAGGAGCTCGCACACAATAGAGAGGTTGGGGTGCTTTGGCAGCAGTGGTAGGATCCCCACAGAGATAGGAAAAGACAGTAGTCAGTCAGCCTATTCTGCAAGCACAGCTGTCCCACAGAGAGAAGGGAGAACAGGAAGAAGCTCCAGGCTAGTAAATGTTAAATAAGAAGTCATTTTTCTAATTATTTTTTAGCTCCTATTTTGATTTTGATCTGTAAGTGTGATGCTGGTTTTTTTTCATAAATGCAAAAATGTGTTTATTCTCCACAAGAGAATATGCCTCCACAGAATAAAGATGGGCTCTACAGACAACATATGCCACTTGGTGACTAGAGCAAATCAATATGCAAAGTAATACTGAAAAAAATCAACGTGCTTGTGACACACCAGGTCAAACTCAGGGGTTTTAACCACTGCTGATAAAATTGTTACTCAGAATTGTTTACAAATTCTACCAATTCTTGATTTGGTTTTGGGGTTTTTTTTTGAGGGGGGGAGATTATAATTAGAGGTTCTACTCTGACTGACAGGTACAGTTTATAATTTCCACAGAAGGCATTTGTCTCATTGATCACTCTTAAGCACCACCTGTACCACAAGCCCTGCTGTTGATTCAGATCTGGAATAACAAGTCAGCAGGAAAGATGATTATGGGCCCTGCACCATCAGCAACACAGACCTTGGAGCATCGACATGTAATCACATGAATTGGGTGCCTATTTACTTTGCCAGGTCTTTCCTCTGCCTCCTACACTGAAGCTCCCTAAACTCTCATAACAAGTATACAGGTTTTAATCCATCATATACACACTGCAACAAAGCTTTGTACACCTACAAACCTGCTTGAACTTGGAGCCATCTTCTTTGTGCTCCAGTCCATGACCACACACCTGTCACTTCTTCTGGAATGACAGAATGTACATGTGCATCACCTGCACACTGAGAGAGGAAAGCTTGCCTCATCCCTAATTTAGTGATCACCAGAGGAAGGTCAGCAGCCAGAGCAACCCTGCCAGCCAGCCATTGGGACAGCACAGGGCACACAGTTCTCCCAGCTTAGACACACTTTTGCAGTCAGCAGTAGCCTTTCAGCTGTAGGAAAGGCTGGAGAATTATACTGCACGCCATCACAGTCTCTAGACCTCATTATTTCGAGGTAAAAATAAGTTTTGACTTCATTGTGACTGTCTGTGGAGAGAGGTGAGCAAGACTGAGACCTGCTGAGACTTAATGGCAAACAAACCTAGCAGTAGACTTCACCAGAGCTTTTCTTGATTTTTATTATTTTAATTAATGTCCATTTGAAAATTTTGATAGTATTTTCATTCCTGTGTTAGAATAAACTAAAAAGTACTTAAATGCCAAGTACTTTTCAAATAAATAATTAATAGGATACTGAAAGTAATTAAATGACTTCTGAAATTAATTATAGCAATGTTTTTACAACATAAATATTTCAATTTTAAACACAATAATCTTCAAAAGACATGACACAAAAGAGATTTTTTGGGGGTGTGTCTTTGCTTAAAATTAGAACAGGTGATCGTAAGACACCTTTTCCCAGACCTGGCAGACACGGAAAGAATCAACTCATGCTAACAAAGTCACCACCAGTGGGTTTGATCTTGCTGATATTACCAGAAGGAAAGATTTTCGGCTCCTGACTGACTTACACCTCTTTATCAGGTCATAGTTTACCTGTGGTACGTTCCTCTATACCCATTACTGCAAATACAAGCCCCTGCTCCACCAACCTGCTTTGAAACACTTTTAAAACCTGCTTTGAAACATCTCTTTTACCTTCTCTTTTAATTTCCATTCTTTGTTAATCAGACTGTGTCTTCAAGAGGCTAACTATGAGAACACTCAGTACTTAATCATGTTAATCTATACCACTATATGAACAGATTTCCCATTTTATCTTCCTGCACCCAGAATAAACCTTCATGTTCTTTTTCCACAAACTATACTATAGTGATTTTCTCTTATTTTTTTATATAACGTCTGAGAAGAATTTATGATTTTATATTAATTGTTTTCTGACATGTGCCTTTGGTTGCCATGAGTTAGACTCCATAGCTTAACACTTATCTGTTTATAAAAAACCCCAATCAACTGTGAAATTAATTATTTCAATTGTACATATTCCATATGAGCTCAGATAGAAACAGTAAATCCAGAGTGTTCAACAGCAGCAGTTTAGAGATTAACCTAATTACAGGCTATTAAACCAGGAGAATGCAGCCAATTGCATTTCTAGCAGCCTGCACAGAACAGCAACAGATAATGATGATTTGATGGTTTTCTAGGACTTTGGAACAAATACTTGGCTTTTAGTCTGAGAGCAATGCTGGACATTCCTGTCTGATGCTTGGGGGATTCAGCCAACTAACAGATACATTTGGTGAAGAATCTCATTCTAGTCATGCCCTCCCTTCCTAATTTCCCTTTTCACTGTTTTGTCGTCTTTGCCTGTTCCTTGGGGAACCGAGTGATTGATAGCCTAATCCAATGACTGTATTACAGCTGCCTCATCTTGGACTCTTTTCCTTATCATTAGCAGTTAGCCTATGGTTAAATTCACAGCTCACTGCTTGGTACAGCCCCTGAGATTTAAGGGTCTGGCCTTTAGAAAATATTTAACATAAAATTGAAATCTTGACATACTGAGAATTCAGTTCTCTGCAAGGCTTCTTTAATTAATCCAATGTACTGTACCATTGTTCTATATGAGGCTCTGACATGATGAACTGTTACTGAAGCTCACAGAAATGTGTAATTCTAAATGAAACACTCGTTTACATGTACCTACACTGCATTTGTTTCCCAAGTACATGTGCACGAATGTGAAAATTTAAATCCAATCTCTAACAATAATAAACCACAAACCAATTACACTCAAGGAGTAAAGACTCTTCATTCTTTTCAAGATCAGAATGAGCTTTTTTTTCAAAGTAAGAGGAGGAGAAAACACAGCTTTGTTCAAATGCTCTGTGTAAAGACTCCTTCATTCTTTCTCCAGGACTCATTTAATCTTTTGGTGAATGAAATCAATTATGATAATTTTTAATCAGTGCACTAAAAGTATAAAGTTTTTTCTTTGTGGGAATGAAATTGGCTAGAAAATACTAAAAATTGAAAAAATATACTTAGTTCTTTAACCTTATTTAGAGAATACTTATTTTTAAATAGCTATAGGAAGGATGTGGACCTTGATCTATGCTGTAAACCTTTGCCCTACTTCCAGTCAGTCGATGAGCTGCAAGCCTCTATGAAAATGGCAGCTAAGTCCCAGATGAAAAATTATGCATCTCATAAACTGCTATTCTGCTGAAATGTCAAGCTATGGCAGGGCTGTACCTCAAATTCAGCACTTGGCATTTTCCTTCTGTCTGCTTTGTTGCCATGAAGCAAACATGAACAGTGAGGATTTGTGTAGGGCAGGTAGCAGGCGAGCTCCCTGTCAAAAATCTATTATTAGGGCTCTGATCTCTCCTGCACAGACCAGTGATGGCAGTACACTAAGAGAAATCAGACTGCTGCAAGGACATGACAGAAAACAGAGGACTCTTTGTGAATCCTGACATAATATATGCAAATAAGGGCTTTTAATGGCTGAGCTACATTGAACAGGAATAATAAAATAAAATTAAAATTGTACTATGGCATATATTTTGTTTTTCACCGCTTTCCACACTGTTTTATAAATATATGTTAATGTAAATTGTCTTTAACTCCTGGTAAATATTTATACTAAACAGGAGTGCCTATGCAAACATACAGTTTGTTTTGTTTCCAGTGATGGGCAGCTTTTCATTCATTTCTATTGACCAAAATCCACATTGCACTGTCACTGAGAGAACTGTGATGAGTAAAGTGAATGCTCTAAGCTGTTTTTTTCACTTTTCTTTTAATCATGTGTCACGGAATTAAAATTAAAACGCAGCCTTTGTTATTGTAACTTCAACTTTTTCTCTTTCAATATAATTCATACATTTCAGATTAGAATATATGTCTCTATTAATAAAATCAATATACATTTTAATTTAATAACTCCCGAAAAGCGTTCCCTTAAATGTCACAATTGCTCTTGGACAGTGTTTTTCTGAAAAAACAGACAGCTCCACGAACTTCAGAAAGTAACTAAAATTAACTGTCTCTGCTGTTTTCCATAATTACACAGTCCTGTGTTTAATGACTGAATCCACCACCTAGATATCCTCCTTCTCACATCCCTTGTGGGCAGCTATGAAGTTGTAACACACAGCTTCCTGAATCTCTCTTTTTCTGGAAAACAAGCACATGTACTTGCACATGCTGTATAATAAATTTGTGCAAATAATGCCAAAGTACTACAGTATATAATAAATGGACAAAGCAATAACAGCACACAGACATGAGGTATTTGAACTGCTACTGTAAAATACTGCAATATTTCTGAAACAAAGCATTAAAAGAATACATAGTGAGTGCACCGTAGAGAGATTTGCTTTTAACCAAAGTTTTTGCTAAGTCCAGTGTATGGTTTTATAAATTTATCCCCTAAGGATTTGGCTTCCAGACAAAAACAAAGAAACAAACAGACGACAAAGAACAAAAAACCATGGAAATTTAAACAGAAGCTCTGCTCTATTTTGCCTGCAATAGATATCCCATTGTGCTGCAATGTGATGTGTTTTATAAAACACATCTGGAATATGGAAGCACAGTATGAAAGCTCATGGAAAAAATCTTTAAAAAAAAAATTTAAAATACATTTCAAAGGGAAGTGTGCAGCTGCCGACAGTATATTAACATTTCTCAGAAACCTGGCAACTTTTTCTGATATCTATAAAATACCAGAATAAGCATTTTCAAAATAATTTACACTTACACAAACTAAAGCATGTCTTTCAGAGCCAGAGGTCATCATTCTTTGTAAGGATAGAAACCCCCATTGTTTCCCTCTTTTAATAGACAAATACCTTGCAAATACTCTTCCCATGTATAGGAAGAACTCATGACCAAATCTCACATATTCTACATTCTCAAACCTGAAATACTTCTAGATCCATTTTAAAAGCTTCTGCATGGAAATCAAACTGTCTCTAATGCTGCAAACACATATAACAGTTACACAGTTTGAAAAATTCTATCTTAATTTCAATATTTTTTTCTTTCATCATAAGGGCTTATTTCCTTAACCATATTTTGTACAGACTTCATTAGGATAACTATGCTTTTAGAGTAATGGGCAGTTCCTCTAAATGTATTTTTAAAAAATGTATGAAGACTGGGGGATCCTCTAAACACAATGTCCTCTCAGATAACAGGGCCACAAAAATCTGCAGGGCTACCATAGCCTTTAGACTCATCTGATGCTCTACAGTGCAGATTGGAAATTAATTTTCTTTAGAAAATAACAATATATCAAAATTAAAGTGAAATTTTTCCTGAAAAAAAAAAAAATTATATATATGTATATATAGTCACAAGTATAGAGGTAAAAGTAGAAGAAAAACCTAAGATATTTTATAAAGCTCAATATTTTTACGGTAAAACTGAAATCCAGGGGGCTCAGCTATGACCTGGGCTCACACCCGGGATTTAAACCTGGCTCTCCTCATGTTCAGGTCAGCAGGCTGTGCTAGTATGAGTGTGTATCCTGTGAGAGCTGTTTCACTTTGTATTAATAATTCAGTATTTGCAGGGAAGTGGAGAAGAGAGAGACTGGTCCTACAGCCTGGTAGTCAAACCTGGGATACTGGGATCCCTCCCTGTCAAAGCCAGCCAAGAAACAGGAGGGTACAAAGGAGGAAACAGGGATGCCTCTTGCAGCTTAGCAATTTTCAGCTGATCAAATTAGATCAAAACAGGAAGGTCACTGCCTGAGCACTGGCTGACAAGAAAACACTGACTCTGACAACTCAAAACTAAATGGGGCTTTCAAAGTAATCCCATTAAGTCTCTCCTTCTTTGAACAATTGTTTAAAAAACGTTTAAAAAAAAAAAAAGAGACAAAAGTCTGTTCTCAAAACATCTCAGGATTTGGCAATGATATTAATAAAATTTTTTTCTTATTATTTTTCTTTATGTTAGATAAATCATAGGAAACTACATGTGATTTTGTAATTTAAGAGGAATTACAAAAAAAAAATTCCACTTCAAAAATGAAAAATGAACATCCTGCATACTTAGAAAAATGAAGACTGAACCTCCTGCATACAGCTGCTTCTGCATGAGGCATACAAGAAGAGAAAGGATGAAGAGGCCAAGGGGAAATTTTATATGGAAAATATTTTTTCAGTATATGGGCATGTAGGAGGACATTTTTGAACACTGGAGGACAGTCTGTCTGTCAAAATGTTGGGCAGCTGGACAGGGATGTCTGTCAGTCAAAATGTTGGGCAGCTGCTGGGGCACGGCACTAACCCATCTTTGTTATTTGCTCTTTGTTGGAAACTTTCATCAAACTCAGAGGAGGGAGTTTGCACTCACCTGGAGAAGGCAACCTGCACTGCCCTAACACAGTGACTTTATAAATCCCTGGAGAACATTGGTCCTTGAAGAGACCAACTTCTTGTCCTGAGAGCTGGTAACTGCCAGGGCCAGCAGACACACACAGGGGCTGCATAATGCTGAGGGTCACCACTGTTGAGTCAAGGTGCATTTCAGACCTCACCAGGACACCTCAGGGGACCCTGCGCTGAGACCAGAACTCCTGCCTCACTCACTGTTCCTCTGGGCCATGGGAGCATCACCGCCAGTCCACAATCTATACACATGGAAAAATCCAGAAAGCCTGATCCAGCTTGGCTGTGTGCTGTATCTGCCCTAGGTTTGTGCACGACAGAACAACAATGAACCGGCTGTGCTTTGGGAAAACATGCTGAAAATGAACCAGACTTACTGCTTCTATAATAGTGCTGTCTTTCACTTCAAAAATTAATTCTCTCTTGAGAAGAATTATTTGGAAAAACAACAAAAACTTACTGACTCTATCAGATAATAAAATAAAACAAATTTACGCACATCAAAATAGAAACCCAGTATGTTACGCTGTGAAGCGACTTTGATGCCAAGACCACAGAGCACTTCCCACCAAGCCTGTAGGCATGTAAGTGGTGTTCCTGCCATCCCACAGACAGGGGAAACAGAGCACAGAAAGGTCAAGTGTCTGGCTGCAGGCCACATGTCTCCGCTGTGGCACAGCTGGAACAGGAGTACGGCCGCCCTGCCCCTTGCTCTGACAAGATGACACACTCTCCCACTTTCTGTCTTCTTGTAAGCATGCTAGCTCTCCTGATTTAAAATTGCTTCCCTGCTTTTGGAAATTTGTATACTGCTACACCTGACTGCTGAGCAGGAAGTATTGCAATATCCTGCCAAGTTATTGACTTTATTGACTCCGTGGCTTTCTTTTGCGCAAGGACTTGTGGCATTGGGACCCAGCGATGACTCTTCCAAAACACAATAAACTGACAACACTTTCAGTATTCTAAATATTTTTTTAAATAAGCAGATTTGCATCATAGGTAATGGTGCATCCTAAAATGTAATTTTTTCTCTCCTCTGATACACAAAAAAATTCAGGAAAAAAAATTTATACTTACAAACATACACACACACACATATATATAAATAAAATAAAGAAGCAACTTTTCTTTGGGTCCATTTAGTATTATAAACCACAGAAGTGCTGGATCATCCTCACAGCTGGACATGCAGGTGCATGTAATTTACATTGCATACGTGTTTCAAATTTGTGACATAGACACGCTTCTCTAAAATGCAGCCATTTTATATATTTTATTAGGCAGAATTATGGTAGGAAGGAATATTCACAAATTGCAACTTAAATGAGAAAATGTGAATGGTGTTACTTATATAAAATACTACTGCAATAGTTCTTTTATTAATTTTTAATGCACAGCACCCACTGTGACCTCCTTTATTCTTTTCCTGTCAACATGGCAGGCTAGAGAAATTGAAATGGGCTTTAGCTGTTCTCTTCTTGTTCCCCTCTTCCTCCCATTTTGCATAATATTAAAATATAACATCTTATTGGACTGTCACTGTGAAACCATTATGCGATAGGCATAATGATTTTTTCTGATTGTTATCACTTTCTTACTTTTCAGCTTTCTCTAAAAAATTCCAAATTCTATGTAGTTATCTAAGGCAATAACACAATTCGCCACTGAATACACTCATCTGAATTAAAGTTTGTTTAAAAGTCATCTTTTGCTACATTTCCTATGGTTCTCTAAGGATAACACCAGTCACATGAAATAAAGGATATTTTTGCCTGTCTGGTCTCCTCTGATTACCTTTTTGGGGTGAGGTAGGAGGCGGGTCCAATGGAATAATGTTTGACTCAATTGGGAGGATGCTATTACTTCTTTTATGTATATTTACTGCTACTTTTATCACCAAGGAGACTAATCTCCATACCAGTAAAGCCAAGAAACTCACAGTATTGTCTTCAGGGCCAAGTTTGTGTTGTCACAGCAACAGAGTTCACAGGGTCAATAGATTAATACATTAGTGTGCACCGGCACTGAACTGGACTGTAAAAGTTTTGCAGCTGGTTTGAAAATTAAACTGTGAAGCAGGATTTGAAAATATGGGCTACACAAGATATTCTTGTATATCCTGAGGAATAGGCTACAAAAATATGCATATATTTGCCTAATACTGTCTATCATTTTTACCACAGTGGGAAGAGGAGGAAATAACCTCTCTGAAAAAAGTGCACTTAGTGGGAAGGAGCAAGGAAGGCTGGAGATTGGGCTATGAAACATACACTGCATTTGGATTGTTGATATTTCCCCCTGCGATGCCCTTTCATTAGCCTCTGTCTAACGTGGGGCCTGACAATTGTGACAGGATGAAAAATTTGAGGAAAAGCGAGGGTCACGAGGGAAGAGATTTCCTTCCCTCTCCAGTGACCCTATCACAGTATTCTGATGCAGTGCTTTACCATTAAGGAAAGGGCAACCCAAGAGCCTTCACACTTAATCTGTTCCATCTGTCATGACTTAGAAACATTGACCAGCAGTGAGCTTTAAGGACTCGGTGTGACTGCAGACATGATATTCTAGCCCACTACAAGGACCTCCTGATGTTTTGAAAGCCTCCAAGGAAGTACCATGCATCAAAAAGGGCAACACCTACCTGACATGCCACCATATGTGGTCCTCAGTCCTCGACCAACTGCTGGCCAAGGTGTGCTGTCTGCTTTCAGTCCCATCAGTCCTGACACAGTGTTGGTGGCTGTAACACCATCTGCGCCACCTGTGAAAGAAAAGGTCAGTCGCTTTTTGTTAAATCATGTGTACAAGAACAAGAGAGGATAAAATACTGAAGAAAACCCGTGAAACTCTGAAATAACTAGAAATTCAAATAAACAGCTGGAGAGCAAAAGCAACAAACTGCAAGGGGATGCACAGAAAGGCCCTTCTGACCAATCCTGAGAGAACAAATTTAGCACTAGCTTCAAGGCCGGCTGCATCAGCTGAAAGAGCTGTAAGGGCTATAAGACAGCATGTGGAAATGCTGGGGCTGACAGTCAGATCTCTGCTCTTCAGCTGTGTGGGATAGAACCTGCTACAGCAGTTGTTCAACACCTGAAGGTACCCCAAAACAGTGGCCACCTCCTCCAAGCTTCTGTGCAGCAAGACAATTACCACGGTTCTAAATGATGGATTAATACACCTACTGGCAAACTTATTTGCTGCCACATTGTGCATTAAGCTCCAAGGAAAAAAATATATATACCTTCAAGTAGTGTATTTTTGTTTTCTCAGAACACACACACCATTTTCACTACTAAATATAGGAACAGGGGGATTTACAGTGGTATGGTAAGCATATAAATATGACAGAAGTAAGAGCATGCAGAGAAATACTAGACAATTTATTGTTAACAGTCTAATGTGGTTCTCTTCATATATTGCTCTATTCCAGATGCATGAACAAAATTAGGAAACCTTTCATCACTGTGCTTATTCTAAATATATCAAACAATATATTTTCCTATTAGTTTCTGTTGTTATCTGTTATTCCAGCAACGTTCCTTTCTTACCCCATGCCGCAGATCAGTAAATCTGCACAACTTGTGCACTGGAGTCACTCACCTTCCTGAGCAGCCATTGCAATTTTCACAATATCAGTGACATTTGGGGTCAGTTTGGCAAAGAAAGGAATGTGAACAGCTTGTCTAACCCAGCGACAGATGTTCCGTACCAGCTCTGGATCCTGTTCAAATAGGCCAGATAAATATAGAACATAATTAAAAGTAGTATGAACAAAAAGTATATTAAGGAAATAGAAAACTTTGCTCTAAGTGGCTATGCTGCAATTTTGTAAAATTGCACATCAGAACTGAGCTTCATCTCATTAGTTAACTTATTTCAACACACCAAGTAACTGCAAATCCACTACAGAAAGGTTAGTTTGTGAAAAAAAGGATTTTTTTTTTTCAGAAGACAAAGATATCACAGAATGTTCCCTTCTCAGAGAGAGGAAAATACCATTTTGGATGACAGACTATTTTACCCATTTCTTTTAAAAAATAATTTTCATTTTTAATGACTCACTCTATGTAAGGTACATTAAAAACAAGGAGTATCCTATAAAATAATGTGAATCTGAAACATTGTCTGATCATGTCTTGATCAGAACAAGGATGAATGGAGGTTGCAGGGCTATCAGAATGCAATTCAGCATTTCTGAACTCTGAGAATAACTTGGGATGGTCATAGTGTAAATGAAAGATCAAAATCTCTGTTAAAGCCAGAAATCGAAATCTTCAAGTGTTAGCTTTTCCTGATTTCCAGTCATTTACTTCTCTTATGGAATACATCTCATGTAGACAGTAATCAGCTACCCTTTCCACTGAGGACAGCTCAGTGGAATAATACCTGCCTCTGGCACATGCAAGGGTCCTTGCTCAATGTAACTCTTGTTTTATTTTTCTGTGGGCAATTCATAATGCTCTTCAACAAGTACCTTAAAATTTGCAATACTGATGCATGGAAAACCTGGTGCATGTTCTGGTTAAAAATTGAATGGTGCCATTACAAGATTCAGCACAAGTATTACCTGTGGGTAGGCTAATCAGTACTGCAGCAATTATTTACATTTACTAAGTCTTTATCACTCTCTCAGATAATGAAATCTGTCATATATGAATAATCTTCTCCCTTTTGGATATTGTAAAACTCAGAAAGTTGTATTGCTATGTAGTAACCGAGAATGGGATGAGACTAAATGAAATTTAATTTAAAACTATCCAGCAGACACCAAGGTTGCCAATCTAGTGAACACAGGAAATATCCCCTTGTTGTTTTTCCTTTTTACACCAATGGCTAAATACAAACAAAAACCTCACAGGCTGTGTTCCTAGAAAGTACACAGTGCTTGACATGAATAGTAAAATCCTCAGACTTAGCTCTGGCATCCCAATAAAAGCGGTGATCTCCCGCCCATGCAGCTGCCATGAAATATGCATGAAACGCTGCACCGGCAGTATGAAAGTAGTTGCAGCTTTGACTTTCATTTCTGTTTTGAATTTCCTTGAGGCCCAATGCAGAAATGAGAGACCCTCCAGAAGCCATGAATTGTATATCCTTTATGTTAATTTTTCTCCTTAGAAATCCTTGTGATAATGTTCAGGATGTGGCACCGCATAACTCATTATGCTGACTTCCTTGTGCTTATAGCGCTACCATAAAAATTCCTACTCTAACACACTGCCTTAAAAAATTCAATTATTTTAAACCCCATTGAATACCTTTTTGGGAGACATCTTTCATAAAACTCAGTTTTCATCCTACCTAAGACAATTTAACTAGCTCGTCTTTCGTCATAAACAATAATTGTTTGGTTTTTTCCCCTGAAAGTAAGTAAAGATCTTTATTTTCAATCAGTTCTATTTCTGACAAACCAAGATTAATGCAATTAATGCAATGGAATGGTCTTCTATTTCTCATGCTAGTAAACAGTTTAAATATCTGATTGCACAGCACATGATTAGAAAAAGCCTTTTTGAAAGGCTCACTTGTATCAGCCTTGGAAAACTGCCCATTTTTGGTCCCCATACAATCACAGGTAAATTAATAGGAAAATAATTCAAAAATTCAAGTGAAGGAGGTAAAATCTTTCATCCTATTTCACTTAATATTCCAGGGAAAAAAAAAAAGAATGTTTTGTATGTAAACACTGAAATAACAAAACAAAAGTTAAAACAGTGCTCTGTTGTATAGTGAGACAGTTACTGATAGAAATTGGAGATGTGATGAATTTTATACGAAAAAATTAGAATTCCCATTAAATTTGACAATTCTGAACTGAAACAGGTATTTCTGAAGGTAATTTCCCCCCAAAATGTTTTATACAATTAATTTGCACATTAAATAAATCTCATATGAAGAAAATGCTGGTTAACTTTAAAAAAATGCCAGTTTACCCTTGTGCCACACGCAAAAGCCACATCCATGTGATGTATCTTGCTGCTTCCCTTTACAGTGCGAGTCCTGCAATGGAGTTGTGCTGGAACATCCAGATGAGCCTTTTTTCCACTCTCCTCCTCTCCTTGCTCTGCCTCCAGACCCTGCTGCTCGGGTTGCTGCTGGTGCAGTGACCAGCAGAGAGGCACCTGAGCCCCCCCTCTCCCCTCCCAGCAGTGGCACTGGCAGTGCCCATTGGGCACAGCCTGAGCATCCCTGCTGCCAGAGGGACTTCTGCCATGAAGTCACTGCCTGAGAATACCAGAGCTTTTGTGCTCTACAGACAAGACAAAAAATGTATTCAGAAAGAGGAATAATATCCTCACCTGGTTTTGTTCAACTTCAAGTATTCTTCTTTAGACCGCAAAGAGAAGTCATTGTTAATTTATAAATTTTGTAATTTCTTACTCTGTTTTCACTAAGGACTTGGAAAAATGCATTCTAAGCAATCAGATGGCTGAAAACCAGAAGATACTGATGTCACTGGACAGAAAATTTTCATAGGAAATGAATAAACTACATTTGTATAATCCGTGGAAGTTCACTGGATGGTGCACAACTTCTCCGCAGAAACTTCCTTGCCTTTAGACTAAGACCAAATTGCAGAGGTCACACAACAACACACTTTTGAGAAACACTAAAGTGATTAGATATAGAGAATTCACTTCTAAATGCAGTCATTGACTAAAGAAATGCAACTCAAAACTTCAGATTTCTGAGAATACTAATTTGACCCATGCAAAAAAGTTTTAAACTCAGGCACAAATTTAGCAAAGTAAATAGCATGATACCAAAAACTAATTTTTAAGAGGTTATGTACAAGTATCCTTTTGCCTAATTCATTTGACTGATTGAGGACCTCCCATCTCCTTGGATTTCTGAAAGACCGACCTCAATGCACAAATCGCTTTTTGCGATTCTTTCTTGGATTTATAAAACATCCAAGGATAAGCATGTAACTTGTGAAAGAATGAATCTTGAGGCCCAATAAATCAAATTACAAAGCAGTCAGTGATAATACAACACAAATATCTTTTTTTAGTCCAATCTAAGTTTATGAAAGTGCCTGCAGCTTTTATCATTGATAAAGTGGTTGACGAAGCTTGCCTAGTCAAGAAATATTTTCTAAAAGGCTTGCTACGTAAAATGTTACTAGCTGTAAAAACAGCTGGGCATTTGTATTCACAAAACCAACAATAGAAACTAAATAAAATATTCTGCTTAATTTAGTAGAGGAATGTACTGCTTTTGGTTCAGTCTACCATGTTGCTACAAATTACCTTCTTTCATTACACATAACTGGGTTTGTTGGTTCTTTCATTAAGAATGATACAGTGTGATTGCAACAGAACATGTAGCATAATTTTACACTGTGTGTCAATCCAGAAGAATGAACAAATGCTCCAACGGACTGTAACATCTATTGCCAGCACACTTTGTTTATCTGCTGTATTTTAATTTTTATTTAAATTTTATAAAAATTTTTATTTAAATTCCATCTAAATAAAAGCTTGGTAAAATTATCATTGGCTAAAACGTTATATTGATTCATGCACCGTAACTACAAGAATCTGTTGGTAATTTAATACCACATAAAGTCTCTTTTGGTATAAGCTGTACATCAGCGTGTCTTCTGTCTTCCTGTTAATCAAATAATGCTTGTTTATTCCAAAGGCACAGGAGATTTGAATGTTACAGGGGTTGTCTTTTTACTTCCCTAAGCAACAGTACAGAATCATTTTTCCTGAATATTCATTATAGCCTTGGGCTAGATGAAGCTTTTAATCCTAACTACTCATTGCCAATGGGTAGATATACTAGAGGAAAAACAACTATTCACCTTTTTTTTCTAAATGATCACATGATAAGCTTAACTACAACCATAACTATGAGTATAAGTCCTCAGAAATTAAAGCAGCAAGTTGTCTACTGATTGCATTTGGCATCAGTAATGAGATGAATCCCCTGTCCTATCAGCCCCAAGGCAGATCCATCCTGCATGTTTAAAAAGCAGCGTGAAAATGCTGTGCACAGAGTAGGTCACCTCTCCTTGTGTCTCATGGAAAGAAACAAAACCATGATGAGATTACCACAGAAATGTCTGGCTGCAGATTTTTGAAAATTTTTATTGTGACCTATTTTCAGTGTTCTTTCAGGGCCCTCATTTTTGCACTACCCTGTTACTGCACAATCTTTACACTGCATTCAGAACACCTCTCCGAGGTAGAGAATTACTATTATACCTGTTCAATAAATGGAGAGATGAGAGTCAGAGGGCCTGAGGTGCATCTCCACAAATCACCTTGCTTTGGTGCCCAGTTTTGCAGAAGTCATTTGCATAAGGACTTAAAAAGGTTTGTCTGTCAGAATCTTGCAATCTTCAGGCTGTCCCTAAATAATGGTGGCAGTTCTGTCTCACTGAGAGCAGGACAAGGACTTGTACAGTTCTGGAAAGAATGAAAATGCAACTTTTCTCAGACCAAATCGTGACTCTGTACATGTATGAAGGCTTCATTACATAGACCTATTGGATTTATCACTACATATCACGTTGATAATTTGTGTTGGTCCATTATTCTGACCGTGAGGATGGGAAGTTCTAGATGGCACAATGAGTGTTGCAAGATATAGCAAAACCTTGCATGTAAAGTCCTTAAACCTCATCTATCATTGACTACAATGACCTAAACAAAAAAGCTTCAGAAATGAAAATATTTTATCATATTTAATGTAAAAGTCTAATCTTCCTCATACACGTCAAATCTTTGGTGGCCACAAGACTATTCTGATGTATATTTGTTGCCTATGAGTTTTATGGCTAAGCAATGCATTATTTTAACATGTTTGCAATTTTAAATGCTGATAGTAAGTTACAGAGGACTTATTTTTTATTAATTTAGCTCACATGAAGCAGACATAAGATTTCTTATGTGCAGATAGGCAAGGGTAGGCAAGTGCAACAACAGTGCATCCTTCTCATGGCAGATTTTCTTTCTGTACTGGTTCTTCACACAGAAATCTTGTATTTCTCTTGTATCTATTAGCATTGGAAGAATTTTTTTTATGAAAAAATGTTCTATAGTTAACTTCTCATTCTGAGCAGTAGATAGATTTTTCAAAATAGTACCCATATCTATAGGAAAAGAGGGAGAGCTTTTATGATTACAAGAATGATGTAGCATAAGAATAAGTAAAGCTTTCTAGGTGAGAATTTTCAAGACTCATCTGTTAAATTTAATACATGTACTACTCTCACTTTACTGTTTCATTCAACAATAGTCTACAAGGGAAGAGTTAAACCTATCCTCAGTCAAATTGCTATCTGATAGCCCAAGAGGACCCAAATGCATCCTCATCTGAAAAGCAAAGAAGGAGAGGAGGATCTTCCCCTATCTGCTGGTAACCTCCATGCAGCAGGTCAGCTTTCTAGAGCATCCTACTCTCCCTCTAAACATTCCAGTGGCACTACTGCAGTGTGGAAAGGTAGGGACAGGATACATTTGGAGCAGCTTTAGAAAGTGAGTAATGTTAATTTTGCGAGGGTAGACCCCTCACATATTCAATCCACTCTACTGTCTCAAAGTGTACCTGCAGATCTGCATCTTTTACAGAGATCCCATAAATGTAATGAGGATGTACTAGCCTGACAAGCTGTTAGTTTAAATGTGTCTACCCCATATTTCTTGTCCAGAAAACCATTAGAAAATTGTAACTTAAAAAAAAAAAAAAAAAAACCAACCAAACCCTAATAACAGGAAAAACCCAACTCTGTGTGTGAAGAACTATTCCTTTGCTTTTCATTAAAATATGAAGAAAAAGTAGAAGTATGGGAATTCCACCTTAAAGCATTGCACATCAGTATCTGTAGCCTTCACTACTTTTATATATATATGTATATATTAATGTGTGTATTTTCATATTTATCCTTTACACCACTATCTCTTCTCTTTCCTGTATGAGAGGCACAAGATTGTCTGCATAAAACTGTCTCTCTCTAAACCTACACAAAATTTCCACTGTACCAAAACACAGAATTACAGTCAATCACTGTAGCAAGAGTCACCACTGCAGAATCTCGTGGTTAGTTTTACTGCCTTCTTACACCCTAGAAAGGAGCAGTTTAGGTTGTGCATTTGTCCCATTTCAAACTTAATTAAAGCTAACAATTTGTTTAAAGCCTGTCAAAATAAGGGAAGGATTTCCCAGGATAGAAGATGAATAACTCTCAGCTTCTCATCTAGAGTAAAAAATTCTTCCTCATTTCTCAGGAAATTTGACAGCTTTTGGTCAACATCTATTGACCGCAGCTGTCAAAAAGAAAGAAATGAAGCGGTTTAACCTAAGGCAGGAATAACAGTTTTCACGGTTGTATGTGAAGCTATCTATATATATTAGGAAAAAATTTAAAAACTGGCCTAAATTACATCAGAGGCTTGGGTTAGCCTGGTCAGCCTCACAAAAATGTAGCTGCTTGTTGAGAGCTTATATCCCTCCAGCAAGAATCCATGATGTATGTGATCTGAAACCAATGCCACACAATAAATTTTACAGATAATGATAGAATTCAGGATTCTTTTCCAGTCAATACTGTATTGCTTTTTGTCATAAGATCCAAGATGTACTAGTTTAGCAAAAAAAAATCCAAAAGAACCAACCCCCCAAAATTCAAAATCTCATTAAATATCTTCTATAAAATGGTACAAGAAAATCCCTTTTCATTCAGGATAGCAATTCATCCAAAGATGAATAATTTCATATTTTGTTCTAGGAGAATAAAGATGTTTCATCCCACTTAAGCCTTCAGCTTTTATTAATTAATTTGCACTTTGAAACAAGAGGTCTTGTCAATGTGAAGGGAGGTTGTAGAGGTGGAGTTTTTGGAAGCATTTCTGAAAGAGCAGAGATTCAGATGAGAAAAATTAAGCAAATTCCACATAGTTACCATTTCACTAAACTACCATAGCAACAATGTGCTCTGTGACTACTGTTCACTGATTTAATTCAAGGACATACTTATTTTCTACTCTCTTATACACTCTAAAATGCTCCTTTCTTTAAAAAAAGTCTTTAGAAACAAGTCTACTAAGTAAATGAAGACATTTATGTTGTTTTTGCACAGCAAAATATTCCCTTTATAATTTGAACAAAAACTGTTATATTTTTAAACTGAGAAGATATCATATGACTTATATAACTAAGCATGTCCTGCTAGTGAAACAAGCACATTTTTGCTTACAAAATACTGCATATTAAGATGTAGAAGTTTAGCTTGGAAAATACCCATTCATTTTTGCAGACTACATTCATTCTTTTGGTTATAGATTTATCAATTAGGCAAAAAACATTACCACTTGAAAGCAAAGACATATTTTTATATTTAAATTTAATTTTAAAAAAACTCCAACCTTACAGAGAGTAATGACTCCTGATTCATAATGTTTTTTCTAAAGTAAAAATCTAAGTGAGAATTGAGAGACCTGACTGAACTTTCTTTTTCCTGTGGTAAGTTATAAGAACTAAAAAACTCCTGTCACCTAGCTCCATTCCTAGATGCTTGGACTTTATTAATTTAAGGTAAAGCTGCAAGAAAGGTGTCAAAATTTGATCAGCTACTCCTTCAGATCTGTCATTGCAAGTTCCACTCGGGGGAGCCTAATTGAGATTCTCCTTTTCTTCCAGTGATACCAACGTGTCACTGGGCTAGATCAAGTCACTCTGGATTAGGTCCAGGTTTTGGGCATGGCTGAACTGAGAAGTCATAACTCTGAGACCCTGTTGATACTGAGAGAGATAACAGCGGGCATTGAGAAAAGCCAGCGGGAGACTGGGGCTCCTACTCCTCATAGGACTCACAGGCTCTCCTCAGTCTACTTTGTAAAACTGAAAGAACAAATTGGTGCACATAAAAAAAGAAACTTTAAAATCAAAAGCATATAACAAAACAAATCTTAAAAGACACATAAAGGGTTTCTATAGAATCAGAATTTCAATAAATTTTTCAACTTTAGCAGATCCCTTTCTTCCTTTTTTTCCTTACTCTGCTTCGGTATCACAACTATTTCTCCCTATGTCAGCTCTTTAATTAGAACCTTTGGAAGATGTAAAAAGCACAAGACAAATAACCTTTGATTGCCTCGCTTCATAAAAAAAATTAGAAAACTACCTTGTTATAGGGTTTCTTTATTGTAGTACTCACTGGAGCTGCACAAATCAATGATGCTTTAGGTATGTCAAAAAACAGACAAAAATAAGCCAAACAAAAAGAACCCACTCCAATGGGTTTTCACTTACCTAATCTAAAAGCTGCCAATTTTAACATAGGTCAGCATCCAAACTCAAGAATACATTTATCAAAGTGCTGTGAGATCCTCTTTGGACACTTTATTAGCAGCATGGCACTCCTACACCCCTTCTGGATAATGCTGCACCTCATGACTAAAAACTCATGTGCAGACAAGGTCAAAAATGAGCTGGAGGTTTTTGATTGACCAGTACAGGAAAGCAGAAAACATATATTTGTGTTGGAAGTAAGAACAGCAATTAGAGGGATGTCAAGATCAAGCACAACTGAGACTTGAAAGGTTGGTAGCTGCCTTTAGTCAGCTTTGTAATTACTCCTTTTTCGAATTACAGAAAAGCTTTTTGTTTTCTCCCCAGCACAAAGAGGAAAATAACTGAATTTGTTTTGAAAATTGATTCCTCTCTCTGTGAAGGTGGTTGAGCCATAGTGTTTTTCCTTATTCTGAATGTTTGGGTTTTGTTTCACTTATTTTTAATTTGAAAATGTTATTCTAAGCAACCAGAAGAAACACCTCTGTTAGAAAACACTCTAATTTAAAAATTAACTATAAGACATTTTGTATTTGCTTATGGTTACCTTACATGATAGGGAAAACAGTCCTTTTGTTTCATTATGATAGTCTGATAAAACTTTAGCAATGAGCATTTATAGCTATTGATTTTAATGCAATATTAAAGGCATTTAATTCAGATGATTTTCTTTGGTTTCCAGAATAAAGATCACTAATAGTTGGCCTGAAAGGTTGAAGCACAGTTGGTAGTCCAAATTACCAAATTATTTGTTCCAATATCAACTGGTTTAAATATTCCAAGTGAAAAATACAAAACTGCACATTTACCATTAGTAAACTTCTTGGACACACTGATCAGAAAGATTTATTTAACAGTGCTGGTCTACGCAAAGTGTTGACTAATAAAAATGCCTTTTTTACCCCTGACAGAACAAAATATTTTCTATTGGTTGCTTCTAGCCAGCCAAAATAATGTTTCTCATAGCACTGTAAAAAGTGGAATGCAGCATGATTAAATAATATTTCAGCTCTTTAGTTCATGCAGAGGTCACCTGCTAGAAGGCAAAAGGGTTTGATTAGGTTTACGTCATTTGTGAAATATTCTAAAGGGAAGCTCAGAACTCGAATATGTGAAGGCTGCAGCTACAAATAGCTTTCTCTTGTGGTCAGGTAGGCAAGCTCTGTCCTTTCCTATAATAATAAGGTAGAAAATACTAAATAATTGAGGAAAGCAGAAACCTTTGAAACATGAAACATGAAACCAGGGAATTTAAAACCTATGCTCTGAGAAGAATTTGCCACTCAGTTTTAAAATGTTCATCAAGGTCATGTATTCACTGGCGTAAAACTGAAACCACAGAAAGAAAAAATTACTAATGTGCACCAAGATAAACAATCTTAAAATATTTTATTTTACCTGAATATTTATTTGCTGGTGATCACTTTGATTCCAGTAAATCCTGTCTAACAGATATCATAGTTACAGAAAACTGCAATGTCTCATGGTGCAATCACATATTCAGACGTACGTCAAAGGGCCTGGGCATTTGCTCAAGTTTTCTACATTTCCCTCTTCTGAAAACATCTCAGGGCATTAAAATACCATTCCAAGAACACGTACAGGTTGATATTTGGTTTAAAAGTTAAAAAAAAGGGTTGTTCCTTTATGGGAAGCGCTCACTATATACTTCATTGCTGTTAGGCTACTGTGTGTCATTAAAATAGCCTAACAGTGCCAGGTCACTGATAAAGTGACCAAACCAACCTTCCCTGTGACATCTGTCACCCATAATGTGAATTTCAGCAGAAATTATTCCATCATAGCAAGATTGAAAATTAAGTGTAAATCCAAATAGCTTTCATGTCTTCATGATTTTCAAGGAAACAATCAGTTTTACATTTGCTAAGGCATTCTGTAGAGAATGCCTTCCTTACATAAATATAAGTCACCACACATAATCAGTATTTCAAACCTTATTAACAGCCATAGCATGTCATTAAAAACTTTCAGCAAGTTGGTATGGCTGTTAACATTATTGCCGAATTTATAATCCCTTTTTATTTTCCATTTTGTCTTTTGAGTAATTCAATTAGAAATCCTTCAAAGCAATAACAGTGGATTAAATGTTGTCAAACCACAATACGAAATTACAGAATAGAGTTCTGATGATGAATTTATTAAACTTTGCATTTCAATTCATTTCTCCTTGAGTGTATAAAAAGCAGAATTCTTTAGACAAAACACCAATTAACTGTCGTACCTCATTATTAAGTATTGTCTCTTTTTAAAAGATAGAATACATGAGGACATAAAGGATGCATGAAAGAAATCAATTTAAATCACAACTTTTAATTACACCTGAATCCTGCAATGGTACAGAAAAAGAATGAATTCTCATGTACTGAAGGAAGGTGAATGTCACTTACCCAGGAGTGACCATAAAGCCAGCAAGCTTTTCCTGCTCAGATTTCCAGTGAAATAGCTCATGAATCAATTTTTACTTTTAAAGCAACTCAGCAAAAGGGTTTAGTTTATGAGGAGAGTTCTGAAGAATGAAGAAATAGAGAAAGAAAAGAAAGAGACATCTGACAACAGAGAAGATTAAAACCAATGCAAAGAGGTTAAACAACAAAACCAAATTATCATAAGGGATGATCTTAGACCATGATCAGCATGGGACCACGAACGTAAGTCCACAAAACACATCTCCTGACCAGCCAAAAAGTGTGCTTATGTCTACATTTGTAGGAGTTGAAGCGGGCAATCAGTTGCATCCTTTCTCCCTGCGCATCCTAGATTCCTTCCCAGCAAAACAATGCCCAGTACAGCACATCCCTGCACACAGAGTAACAGCACCACTGCATCAACCAAGAAATCCTTGTTTCTCAGGAACTGAATTTCTTGCTTCTGTTGAGCTTTTCCCTCAGTTGAACTACCAAGGCTTCTCTTCATATCCATTTGCTTGGGCAGCAGGCAATTTCCCTCCTCTCCCCAGTCATTCAGTTTTATGGAATTTACTGCCTTTGAAACACTTTGGACACTGAGAAACATGACTGAAAGAGGTCATTTGGTCAAGACATGCCCCAAAGCAAGAAAGGGCAGTGGCAGATGCAAAGACACTGAGATCAGCTCAGATTATCTTTTGAAGAACCAGCCAAATGGATGACAGAGGCCAATGCAAGAGAACAACAAGATGTACAAGTCCTGAAACTCCACGACAAACACCACCATGAACCTGACTTGGGCTGGTTTATACTGAATTTTGGGTGACAATGTCCACACTGCTGCTACAGCCCAATGCAGCACCACTCTGCTGTACTTTGCATTAATTTGTAGCAATAACTGATACAGAAGAGAAGAGCAAGAACTAATACTGCCTGCAGGACTCAATGAATTATACTTAACCAGCATATTATTGTAGGCTGATAGTAGAATGTCACATGAACACAGATATAATCAAATTCTGTTTGGGGCATCATTTATTTAAAATACTTCAAGCTCCTTGCTGGCAGAGCAACAGCAAATTAGCATGCTATGCTGTGCACTTCAATTAAAAAGCAGCCTCATCTTTCCCATTTCCAAGGTACAGCAGAGCAAATCTAATTGTGCCATGCAGTCAGCTCTCATCTTCGCAGAGTAACCAGGGCTTTGGGGTTTTTTTCTTTTTGTTTTTGACAGATTTGTCGTCCTCTGAATGAGGCAATGTAGGCTTTTATGAAACTTGCCTCCTAATTGCAGGCAATAAACATAAGCACAGCCAGCAGCAGACACTGTAGCAAGTACTACTGAAGCAAAATGAAAATAAAGGTAAGAAAAGAACCACAAAGCAAGTTCATTTTACATATTATCTGAATAGTTAAACCACCAGAATCTGGATTTCAGTGCTCACAAGAGACATATACATTCCTTCTTCAATATAAACTAAAAAAAAAAATCAAATCATTCCCCAAACCTAGGGCTTAAATGCTGAAATAGGCAAAGATTTTTTTCTATTTTGGGGGTTAGAAGGTATGACTAATTAATGAGAAATAGTTATATGCCAGGATGCCATTAACTTTTGCAATATTTGCTTATAGCACTAAGGCTAAGATCTTTGCATATGAGATTAGCTGCTTTTGGCTTGAGACCTTGTTCATACTGATTATCTCACTCCAAGTGTACACCCAAGTCCTTTTATACAGTACTCATTTCCTATTCCTGGTACAAAGAATACAGTGCCTTTGGTGAGGAATTGAACAGGGTGAATCCTCAGAAATGGTTGTCTGAACGGACTCCAGGAGAGCAGGTACCGGAAGGTCCCACTCGGACTGGCACTGACACCACCACCAGTGATGTTTGCCACACCTTTGCCTGCCTGAGCTCTAAAAACTACAGATATTGAGAGTACACAGCTCCATCAGACAACATATTCCTGATCTGCATCACCTTGTTAGGGAATTCTTTCCTAATGCACAATTTGAAACATTCAGCCTGCAATTTGCCCCTTGCTCTATCATCTGACATGACAGAGAATAATCTTCTTTTTGTAGCTGCTCTTGCAGCATCTTGTCCCTTCTTGTCTCTTCCTTTCAGGTAGTTGTAAGCTGCTATTTCCTTCCCTCTGTGGTTTTTCGCTGCCCACTAGGCCAAGAAGACTAAGTGGTAATTTTGAAGACTTTGGGTATCACTTGTCCTAATCAATTTTGTTCTAATGCTTCTTGGGAGATGCACATTACAGCTCTCAGATGTGGGGTTTCATCCTAGCAGGAATGCAAAGTAAACCCAGATTACTGACTCAATTTAACTATACATTCTTGGCAGAGCAGCTGGAGAGACTTACTGATCTTTAGACCAAAATCAAAAAAGACAAACACTTAAATTTGTTGGTTTCACATGACATTAATAATTCTGAATATTCAATGCCACTTTTTAGAAGGATAAGTAAGAAAAAAAAAAGTAAAACACCTTTGCATGGTTTCCAGTGAAGGACAAAAAGTGCACCACAAATACATGTTGTCATCACAAGTCAGACGTTGAAATATGAGTGCTACCATTTCACATGCTTGATTCATTATTTTCATAATTTTATGCTAAAATTACTACAGGATTGAACTATAGTGGGAAAGTGACGCTCATTTTATAATAATCTGCTGTTCATATTGTCTTTATATTTACTATTAAATGTTTTGTACACATAGGTTATCTGATTCAAGGAAAATCTGTGCATTAGTGCTGGTAAATGTAATGACAAATTCTATCACAATTTTTAACAATATTCACTTTTATACCATTGCAGATTGTTACAAAAGAACACAAACCTTGACTTTATTATCATTAATCAGCATTAGTAAATATAATTGACATTTTATACAGAACCAGCTTTAAGTAACTTATTGGCAGCCATACAGATACCTCTTAATATTACCCTCTGGCTAGCTATGCTGTTTGGGCGCCAGAGTGTCTGCACTAATGACTTGGAATTAAAATCAAATAAAAGCTGAGAACTGTAATTCAGTATAAAACAAACAGCCATACTTAGTACCCATTTTTATATATATAATTTGGGTATACCAGGATCCTTTTTGATTTGTCGTTGATATAAAACAGTGAAAGCGTTTGATACTAGACGACAAAATAGGATAGAGAAAAATAAATCTGATGTTCCCAGATTTCTACACTTACCCTGTGGGCACACCATAGGAATTGGAATGAGAAGAAAAACTAGACAGTGTAATTAACCTTTCCTTTCCCTTTTTTTTTTAAACAACAGCAAAAAGGCAGAACACGTTAGACATTATAAATAGTAAAAATACACATTTTTTGCCATTATTCTTCATCTCAGCAATTTCTGTAGTTTCTTGAGGATTTAATGTGCTTAGCCATGAAAGAGACCTAATCCTTGAAAAAAATTCCTATGAAGACATGGATTATGTTATCAAAAAGATTTAAGAAAACCTGCTTCACTGTACAACCAGGAAAGCTGCTCTGCCTCTCAAAGCCTCATGCCCTGACTTCCAGATATCAAGTGGTGGTTTTTTTTCAGAGCATATCTGAGCCCTGTCTTCCCCACACCACCTGTGCATGACCTATTTGACTTCAGCTCGGGAGGGCGGGGGGAAAACAACTAAAATACCAAAATACTATCTAGCACTTTTGTATTTTCTGATGGGGTCTCCAGGGGCTACCATGCATGGAAGCCTCCTGAAGGGCTACTGATAAATCTTGTTGCACATATCATTACTTAATCCAGTTTATGCCCACCCTTTGCTTCAATAACCTACATTTAAAATCACTACAATTTAATTTTAGCCAACTCTGAGGAAGAATATCAGGATCTGGCTCTCTAAACGTGGTTTGTTTTATTCATTCATTCATCTAAATAAGTTGATTCTTTTCTGAGTTCTCATTTTGATAAGACAAATAAGAAAACACAGGAAAATGTTTAAGCAAGAGTAGTATATATGAAACATTGCAAGGAATATCCATACTGTATGGGAAAGACAGAAATATTATTATAAAAGCATACATGTATATGTAAAGAAATCTTTCGTTATGGATCTGATCTCCTCCATAGAGAGTCACAAATCCACACGATCGCCCTGAGTGCTCAGATTTTGCATTTGCTTTTCTGATTTTACAATAGCTGAAAGATATGTAAAAACTCATGTAGCCAGACAGCTCCCTACTGACTACACATCTAAGCAACTTCACATGCATACATTACTCCAACCACTGAAAGCTGGAAATAACACATACATAAAAAAAATAAAAAAACCCATGCTTGAAAGGAGCCTGTTTCAGTTTGGAACCTCCAGGGCTCTCCCTGACCAGACTGCACTTTCCACAGTGTCCTGCCTTCTCAGGCAGGGACACATCAAACTACTGAGTTATGCTCTGCAGACTGAAGGGAGGGAATTTCTTCAAAAGCTTAGAAACATGGCTAAAATAGCAATTTGTTTTTGAATTAATTAATAATTAATAATAAAAATATTAATAACTAAAAATTAATAATAACTACTACTGTTTTACTAGTGTTATCGTAGAGGGCTTTTATGATTCTCTCCCATTTTTAATCACAACTTCAGTAAATGACCACTGGCCATAAAAAGCATCCAGACTACTTTCATTAAAAATAATACTCTACAGCATGGACCAGATTGACGTAATTTTGTTCACAGAAAACAATAAAATGCCCAGGGCACTGTGCCTGATAGTATTGCTATGATAAAGCTATGCTTGAAGTGTGTCCACTTGAAGTGTTGCACTGATTACAGCTCCTAGTGCTTCCCTACTTTCAGAAAGGGAATGGTTCAGTTACCCAACTACACCTCAGGTCTTCTAAGTTTTGTGTTTAACTGAGCAAGGGAGGATGAATTAAGATGCTTACTAGCCCTCTACAAAGGGGTCAGGTGAACAATAATACGTCAGCTTTAGGGTATATAATCATCATTCCCACTCTGCATCCCCTTCCTCCTCTTCTTCTCCCTGTCCCCAAAATGTATTAAGATGGGAAATCAAAGAGGCTTCATAATTCGGAAACTTTGATGGTCAAACTGTAGAAAATTTCTCCTAGTAGACTGTGAACCAAGATTTTTCAAAGACCTTCAATTCACTATACTTGGGCATTTTTCAGAGCCAAAACAAATTTCAAGGCATGACCAAAACAAGCAAAAATCTACAAACTTCAAAAGGATATTAGTATGAAAATAAGGGTTTGTATGTGTATATTTTCTTTTCATGGCCAAAACAACACACATTCTCCTAACTGAAGTCATGGGATGTACTGATAAACTCTGCAACAGATTTCTGCATGGCAGAGACATCAGACATGGATAATTCCAATCTCAACCATATAAACCAGTAAATCTATAGTAACAGAACACAGGCCCTTAAAGAGAAGGTGGTAACTGTACACAGTACTACCAGAATGTATGGACTCTTCTGTGATTCTGAAATACAGTTAGGCTCATATGATAAAAACTTTGAAATGAAAGGCGTGTATATCTCATGTTCTTCAAAATCATTACTGATATATGCAGTAATTACTAGCTTGTGATTTAAAAGACATCTACAGGGCACTGAAATGGAAATCAACAAATTCTGTCTAAGTGCTTTTTTGAAATTATTTGTTTTCATCATATTCCTTGTCAAATACATAATGCATTTTTGTTCTCAGCAAAACTAAGCATTTTGTACATTCTCAGCTTCTTTTTTCTTTTTTTTCCTCTCATCAATAAATATTTAAACACATTCAACCTAAAAATCTCAAGCTGCTAATCTGCAGCTTGTGTCTTGCCCCCTGAGGTGTAACTATCAATGTGGCAGTGCAGGATTGCTGGAGAGATATTAAATAGATTGTGGTTACAGTCCTACCTGCCCACAGGCCAGTCCCATGCCTCGCTCCCCCATACCATGAGGACATGATAAATTTAACTCCAGCGCATCAGCACCAGCAACCTGTAAAACAGGTGGAAGGACAAAAATGAAAAATTTATTTCAAGTAATATACTCTTTCCTGTAGTATTTACTGTTCATGTCAAATAGATTTCTTCAGACATTTGACTTATTTTTCTTTTCTAAGAGAAAAAGCTATGATACCCTAGAAAAGAAGCCCGTTGATCATTAGAGAGAAAAAACTTCAAAAACTGATGTGGTTTCCAGACATTCTTAAGGAATTAGAGTAAAAAGCAAAGTAAAAAGATATGAGCAGAATAAAGAGTTGGTTCTGGAAAATGTTAAAAAATTAAATGCAATTACAGGGCCTAAGAGCAGCACTAAGAGCTTTGGCAGGCAATGTTACACAGGTGCTGCTGTGCTCTGAAGAACTGTAACTCAGTAATAAATGTTTCCTTTTTACTTTAATGGATTCAGTCTCCAGATTTTCTGCAGGCACCTGTACTGTGCCATAGCTTTTGTCATTAAGTAAATTTGTTTCTAAAGAACAAGAGGTTAATAAAAAAAGTCTGAACAAACATATTAGCCATGCTAATTCCTGTTCATCGCCCTCTATTAGTTCCAATTAAAAGGGGAAGGAGCCGAGCTGTCCGAGGGCAGCACACAGACACGCTCCTCTTCCTTTCTGAACTGCTCCGGCCTGACACGAACATCTCTCCTGTTGCCTTCCAGTGGCTCTAACTAGGGTTTTGTTCTGCATCTGCATTTTGTTTTGCTTATTGAACTGGAGTAACTTTGCCTGCTGTGTGGCCATGGTTCAGCAGCTCCCAAAGTGCGTGAGCAGGGAGAAGCCATCCATCACTCGCAGGAGCCCTACCCGCTCCGGCCGGCTCCGCGAGCCCGGCCATGCCGGGGCTGTCGGCCTCCCTGACAAGCTGACCTTTAGGATGAATAGGTCATCCTCCTGCTGAGACACTGTGCTACCGTCTGGGGCTTCTGCTCTTGTGAAAGCCACATCCATTACCTCTAGGCAGGATCCTACGTGTGCGATTAAACATCCCTGCTCTTCAGCTGTGCATTCCAGGGCGCCCCAAACTAGCGCAGACACCAACAACTACCCAGAAGAGTGTTCTATCACACAGGTTACACATCGTTGACTGCATTTACAGAACCACCTCTTTTCTAAAGGGGTAACATAAATACAAGCACAGATTGGAAATAAGTGCCTTAAAGTTGGGCAGCAGTACCACCGGATTAAAGAAACAGGAGCAAAGGCACAGTAAAGCCATTCTTCCTGATCAGTTTAAGCGTGGCACTGCTTCCGTCAAGCAGAGATTCCAAAATATGATTTCATGGTCAATTAGGTAAATACAGGTATAAACTGAAATAGTGTTGAAGATTGCCAAGCTAACTACTGAAAATGTTTAATTTCACTTCCCTAAGTCCCTAAAGTGACTTTTTTCCTCACAGGTTTAAAATGCTCAAAGAAAATTGAGAAGTGTCACCCTACATAACCACAGGAGGGCTTAGGACACTGAATAAAGCAACAATGATGTTGAAACATTCTGCCATATGAAAACACAAATTCAAAATATCCAAAACTCTACCCATACATATATAAAAACATATTTATAATTTAAACATTTGAATCTGAGGTAGTGCTAGAAATAATGACAGTAATTTTTTTCTTTCCTTAAATTTGTTAATGCTATTCTTTTAATTTCCTCTAGATACTTTATGTGGAAAACAGGCTTTAATTTAAACATAAAACTTTGCTTTCCATTCAGATATAGACACCCTTCTGAATGAAATTAGTGCAGTCCTGATAAGTATTTCTTATACTACTCCCTATGGACACAGGTACATGCTATTAAATAGTTTTTCCCTCCAATTGAATAGAAATTTCAGGTGCATTGTCTGTTTGCATTTCTGTAAGACTGGATTTATATTATAGAAAGCCTGCTGACTGCTATTATATATGCTGACTTTCTCAGCTATCATTTTTGAAAGTCTGTATTAAAAGTAGAATAGCATTAAATGAGCCCTTTATACTTTAAATATTCAAGAGTTTTATATTCAAAATTTCTTCTGGTGCTGTCAAACTAGTGCGCCTCTAGGCAAGGTAAGATCAAGTTGGGCTCTCAAAGGTAGAATTAAATTTTATCAGGGCATCTGTCATAATATACAGTTTGCTTAAAATGCAGATAAAAAGTATATAGGTTCAAAAACTAAAGGCTTTCCAGGTACTGCTTAAAAATCTGAGGGACTATTTTTATGGAACAGATTTCCTTTAAATTTACATTTCCATCATTTTAATGAAAACACAGAATAAGCAAATTATAATGGACATGTTTTAAATTCTCATTTTTCACTTTGAATCTATTTCTTTCAAGAAATCCCTTACTGCAGCTCTTGTTTACAAGGAGAATTAAAAAAAAAATATGTGGAAACACATTTAGGAAACCATTACCTCAGCCATTTTTGAGAGTTCAGTCCAGTCCTCCCTGTTATAGCTGCACATGACGCTGGCAATCAGAACCTGGAAAGAGGATATACACATTATTGTGACACTGTACATTACTGTGACTCTAGACACGGACTGCACAGCCTGCTTATGGGAACTACCAGTTGTCTGCCAGGAGCCAGAGAGTGAAATACAGCTGCAGACCTCACTGGGGACAAGAAACAGTGACCAAACTCATCTATTATATCCCTAGGTTTGGAAGAAGGTCTACCCATGTGCATTCTCTCTGTCATGTGACACAGTGAGAACAAAGTCTGTCCTGCACACAGAGCCCACCAGGACACTGTCAGACACACTCGTTCTTGAGGCCTGAGGAATGGAGTTGTTATTTACCATTAATACAAATGACAGAAGCATTTTGACTGTTTAGAGGTAGATAAGACATCAGTGCACGAGTTTATACTCCAATGTGGCAGTGTATGGACACAATATTCCAGCTGACTTCAGGAATCCAGGACACATCAAATCCAGACCCTGGAGTCTCTTACCATGCAACTTTAGGACACAGAAAGAGAGCCAGAACTATTTTGTATCCTAGAGGAAACTGAGAGGAGACTTTCAGCATGTGGGGAAACTCTGAAGGACTGGGAGAATGGCCCAGGGAATCTCCAGCTTTTGTTATCCCATGATGACATTTTATTTGCTACACACTGACTGGCCCCAGTTCCCCAGAGCTATTCTGTGTAATTGCCTTTCTTTTTCATTACACTGAGCACCTTTCAAGTCCAGATTCTGCCTCTAGCTGCTGGCTCCCTCTAAAATATTTCTTGAGGTTCACGTTTTTAGGTAAAATAAGATCTAACAGGATTCCTCACGGAGTGGGGAGGCACCTAAACACACACCTTACCAGCTGCATACAGTGCTATTTACTGTTAAATTAATGTTAACTACTCCTCTGGTCAATGCCCAGTTCAAGTGACAGTGCTAATTTCCATTTAAGACTAAAATAAAATAATGTGTTCTGGACTCAAAAGTTGAAATTATGAAGTTGATAGATTTGAGGTAAGATCAGCAGAGAAATCAGCCCAGAAATTCCTGCATGAACAACTTCTTAGAAGGATGATGTTTGGAAGAAAAAATGTAACAGAAAACCATATTGCAGCAGCTAAAAGGTTAAATCAGAAAAGATATCAGAGAACTTAATAGAAGTCTCCAAGCTCAGTCTGTGTTCAAAGGAAACAGGAGGAGAGGAGAACAGAGAAGTGTCTGGCCATGCTCTTGTTTATTTGGCCCTCTTACATGAAACTTTCACATGAAAGTTTGATTGACAGGTAACGTGACATTTGATTTTAATCTTTTTGTTTTCCAAACAAGCTTTACTGTCTCATTAATAGCCAGGGTTGGCTGAATCTGTCACCCCCTCATTTTAACACTTCTCTTGAACTTTCCCATAATGCTGAGGGTTAATGACTCATTCATTTCAAACAAATACTGAAAAGTATGGTGTAGAAAAATTTTCCAACACACACAATTGCTAGAAACTGTAAACTTCCAAATTATCTGCATGAGCAGGAGGAGATATTTGCTATCTTCAGAAGGGAGGGAAACATTCTTTGAAAAGTAAGGCAACTATGGAGAAAATTGGACATGGTGAGGTTACATTCTACTAATTTAAAACGAAACACATTCCAAACATATTAATTTAAAAGGAAATACCACGTATCATCATCATCATCATTATTTCCATTGTTTTTCTCTGATGAGTCTCTACAATGAAGCCACCCACCTGCAGACTGCCCACCCACCCTCCTGGCTGCTGTTTGCAGGATGGCAGTCTGGTGAGAAGGGAAGTGTTTGATGAAGTGCCTGCCTTGCCTGCAGGTGCCCATTTGTGCTCACCTCTGGCATAAATATAAGACCAAACTCTTCATTAAGCACACACAATCATTACTGCCCACGCTTTTATTCCCCTCTGACAGGGAAAAAGAGTCTCTCTCCTATACCATATTTTTTTAAATAGAGAAAAATCTTATATAGCTGTACAGGTCAAATGTTAATGAAACAAAATCTGCTCTGTGTCCTATTTGAATATTCAAGATAAATTGAGGGATCTGGAAATAAACAGAAATCTCTTTTAAAGGACTTTAATTTTTTAAAAGCAAAAAGTGTGACAAATCTAAGAAATTATATATAAGAAAAATTTAAAGCAATTGGAATTTATCTAGAAACAGTATCTTGTCAAATTCATGCTTTTTATAAACCAACTAAAAGAAAAAAAACAACCCAGCAGCTCAGACACTGACAACATGATAAGGATTTTCACAGTTGCACTCACAATCCAAAGTACATCAGAAATCTGCACAACTGAGCTTTAAAACAAACCAAATTTTTCATTGGGGAAGTTGTAAGACAACAAGGGCAGCTGACTTGATTCATAACTAGTTGAGTTAGGTTACATCAAGTGTTACTAATGAAATTTGAAAATTCTGCTGGGAGTGTACAAAAGAGGAGGAACATGATCTGTGATGTTTCAAAGAGCTGTTAATTAAGACAACATGTTTATTTAATATTGATAAGTTTTAGGATTCATATTTAAAATTAAGCCCGTACTTTTTGACAGAAGCAGTGGTTTATAATAACAAAAATAACTGAAAACAAAAATTATATTTTTGCCATGACTGTTCAGGAAAGCCATGGTCTCAGAGGGATTAATGAAAATTTAAAAATAGTAGGGATTATTTTATGGTTCCCCTCCCCAGTGTTCTCTTGCAACTTGAAAATGAACTTATTTCCTAGGTGAAAGAATGTCCCCCAGCACTCTGTGCTAACAAAACTGTCCTATCTCAAGTGACTGCTCTTCCCCAAAACACCTTTACAGTCTCTTCATTTGGATTCAATGCCCAACAAAAAGAAATAATCACTGTCGTGTGCGAACACTTAGGGGAACTATCGGTGATGCCTGAGGTTCGGATCTACTCCTAAAATCACACGTGGAAATTTATAAAGAAAATATAGACTATTATTACTACCTAAAAGAGAATAGCAAAAACAAAGTAAGAATTCCAAGTGATAACAGGCAAAGTTATATTGGAAAGTAATAAATGAGAACTGTATCCCATTACAGCTTCTATGTCTCTTCTTACTCATCTTTTCGGTGCCTACAATGCCATGTACCAAATTACCAACCCCACAAATTTAATAGCCCCAAACAGCTGCTATCTCATGGAAATCCGGCGCATGGCCCAGCCCAGAAGCATCTGCAGAGAGCACATCCTTCCTTTTGATTCCTCAAATTTTCAGTGGCAACCTGACGTGAGCTTAATTACAGTGGTTTGAGCCACAAGTGTGAGGCTGCACACGCTTCCCAGCTTACAAAAGTAGACTCTGACAGATCTTACAATGAAGCTGCTGCTAAAGTGTGGTAAGTGGTAAATGAGGGTTGACTAAATTGCAGCTTTGTCATAGCTCGAGTGTGGGCTGCCTGCAAACTGTGCATGATTGAAGCACAGTGGGACCCCCGGCCCATTCCTTATTCCAGACCACAATCATAGCTGGTGGATGCTGTTCCCCCTTCTCCTCCATCCAAGCTGCTGTTTTGCCTGTGGTGGGAGATGCTGCTGCCCGCCCCACACAGCAGCCCTGCAGACTCTGTCCCTCCCTGACCATCACTGTGACACATGTCACCAGACAAGGGCTTTTCACCCCACACTATGTGACTGACAATTTCTCCAAATGCCTATAAAGGGACAGATGCACGTTTGCAACACCACACGCTGCTCTGTGTTCAGCGTTTTCCTGATCATTCATGGAACAAAGAGGTCCTCAGTAAAACTTGCTTTTTGTTGGAGGGAAGGGAGGTGGAAAAGGGAGGGTATGTAATGTACCAGTTAGGACACCATTATAGGGTGAATATACTGTAGCTAAAGCAGTAAAAAGCTACATTTCACACAATTCTGTGACTAATGCATTAGTAGTTGTTCTACTTAAAAGAATACTGACAAGGTACTTCTCATAATCCTTAAAGTACTTTTCTCCCTGTTTATAATAATCCCCTGGAAGCTTAAACTAGACTCTATTTCCCTTGTGAATGTTTTTTTTTCTCATCCATTATCTCTATGTGGACGTCTTATGAATGCAATAGAATGAAAAGAAATAATAAGGATGAAGTTTGCCACTGTGTATGTTTTCAAGTGATCTTTCTTTCCTAGCACATAGAATTCACTGCAAGAGGTTGCAAAACAAAAAAAAGAGGAAAAAAAAAAAAAAAACAACAACTGGTCTAGTTTGGGTCATATCTATTTAAAGCCAGAGAGCAGTAAAATTCTACGTTGACAATTACCATTTGTCCAGTACTGCTCTGCAGGGAGTAAGGGAGTTTCAGTACACTCAAACAACCTGAAATAAAGTCTCAGCTGTCTGGATTTAAATGTGAACACTGTCAATTCCTGCAAATTTAATAAAAATTCTCAAGATACAGAATGAAATCACAATCCTCCATCCTCACGCCTGTGATAACCATATTTATTTTGGTCATCACACACACTGGCCAGAGCCTGTATCTGTTCTGAATCTCCTCTTCCAGGCCTGTGCATAATCTCCATGCACTTCAGGAAACCCAGCCACCAAAATTTCTGCTTGCTCTTCCCTGCCTGTACCTTCTTACAGCTGCACCTGACTTGAGGGCAGTTCTGCATCATGCCCCAAGATGCAGGCTCAACAGCAAAGAGCTGCCTGTGAGGGAGTAACAGCAGCAACATAGGACTTTTGGGTTGTTCCACTCAAGATGTTCCACTTCTGAAGACTCATAACAACAGCCTTGCTCTCCAACCCTGCCTCTTACACAGTATCAGGTTCAGGATGAGTCCCAGCTTGCCACATTGAGCCAGCAGAAAAGTTCTTGGAGGCTTGGTGCTATCCAGTGCCACCTCTGGCCACCCTCTGGCTTTTCAAAATGGTCACTGGCTGGTGAAATGATCCTCCTCAAAAAAATAGAGTCAGAATTACCAATGTACGGAACACTTCTAACACCCACTGCACAAGAACAAGAGCACAAGCACAGCAAACATTCTGTACTGCACAAATACACTCAAATGTGCAGTATTGAAAAACAACAGGAGCACAAACATTTTCTGCTATAAAAATAACCCTCTGGAAACCAGCCTGATTTTGATGCCTTGTACACTCAGCCTGCTTTCTCTTTTTGTGTACATTCTTGTAAATTTTGATTTGTTGCAGAATTGAAATAAAAATAAGCTTCTTATTAAAAACTACCTAGAACATCAAATCCCATGCAATAAGAAAGTTAACAATTGTAAAACCTGTCATGTCTCTGAGAAGCAGAGGAATTATCTTGTTATCAATTTAATAATGGAACACTGAAGTAAATGATGCCATCCACTGACACCAGTAACACTGTCTCTCCTGGGAAATTCATGTTGGTAGGAACTGTCAATCTAGATGGATATGGACATATGAAACGTTGTACCTTCAGTCCATAAATCTATTCTTTCTGCACTGCCTTAATAAAAAGATTCTGCATGATGATAAAGACAAGCAACGCAGAATGTCTTGACACTGCTGACCTGCAATTCTGCTTCTCTTCTCTCTTCTTTTTTTAGGGAATTTACTCTCCAGTAAATAATTTAACAATCTCTAACCACCCATTGTTTTCCTCCTTCACTTGCACTTAAAATACCTGTTTTAGTATACGAAAATGAGACAAGTAGGGGATGTTAGTATGTTTATTATTCAGATGTAGCATACCTTTGGAATAAAGCACTTTCTGTGTCTTGCTACTTTATAGTGAGAGCTTCCATTTGTTTTTTAAAGGAAGGGGAAATTAAGATAACACAGAGCAACACAAAAATAGGCCAAACATTACCAGCACACAACTAAGTTTAGAAAGATGATTATAAAAGTTTAAAAATGCTATGATTTGCTCTATGTATTACATAGAAAAGCCAGCATGAGCAGAAAAAAACATAGATTCTAATCTCAGGCTAAATGGAGATGCGTCTTTTTAAAGGTAGTTATTTTCATATGATGGCTCTGCTTCTATCAATGAAATCCACTTATTTAATGAGATTATTTGATGGATTTCAGTGAGTACACTGGGCTACAACTTCAAAATCAGGCCTAGAGTTGTTAGGTTCTAACACCCTCACACAAACAAAACCCAAAGGCTATGAACAAACCTTTTTCTTTGCAAAATAACACAACTTGTGTCTTTGATGGGAGCAGAAAGCTAATCAGGTTGCACTTTCGAACTTGCTGTACCTGTAGAAAAACAAGGGATCTGCTTGGTTTTGTAAGTGCCCCTCTACCATGTCAGATTCAGCCCTGTGTCAGCGCTACCAGGGCAGCAGAGGAGCTACCTTGGCCCTGCTTACACAGAAATGTACAGGCACACATCACAGACATGGAAACATGCATAAATGAAAATGAAATGTGATCTAATGAGAGCGCTGCTAATTCGCAATGCAACTGAAAAAAGGTGAATGGTCAAGAAAAAAAAAAGATCTGATGCACCCCTCATGACTCAGGGCACTCTAATTAAGATGTGGCAACTTCTGAACATTGAAAAGGGAACCATGGAATAAGAATTCCCCAAAGAATTTGTACAATGAAAGAGAATATAGCACCTGTGTAGAGCACTTCAGGGAAGCTCAAATATTTAACATGACTAGAAGTAGTATGTCCATTTTATGACAGACTGTTGAAAATTTCAGTACTTCAGGTAAACCCTTCAAATTACATTGAAAATTACCTATGTGGCTAAAGACTTCCCTGGAAATTTGACAGAATCTCTGGGATTTTATTTTTCATAGGAAACCTATCCTAGTTCAACCTTTAGTCTCTTTGATAATGAGTGAAAAAAAATATATGAGTACATGGAAATAAAGGCTGAATCCAAGAGAAGAGTGAAGACAGATACTAATTTTTGGCAGTGTTTCTTTCTAACAAAGCCTGCAAGCCCTTGTGGAATTGGCATGCCCCTGCTGTATTTCTGTGCTTTCTACTCTGATTTAATATAAAGAGAAAGCAGAGGAGGCCAATACATTATTGGAGAAGCTAAAAGAAAAGGGATATATCTAATTCTATGATATTTCAGACACATGCTATGACCTGTAGCAAAAGCTTTTCACCAGGGTGCTGACACATTATTGATTCTCAAGACCACATAAGAAAAACAAGGCTGGCAAAAGGCTGCACAAATATGTGAATTTTTTCCTCCACCTTTAGAAATTTTTCTCTTATCAAATTCTCTGCGCAGATACACAAAGTCCTTTTAACCACAGTTCTTTGAGCACCTCGCTAATTGTTGCTCTTTATTTCCACAATAGCACAGGCAACTCTCGGCAGGGTGCCCCTCTGAGAGGGGAAGCCAACTGGAGACAAAGATGTTCAAGGCATGTAGGCTGTTCCCACAGAGGGAATGAGCAGCTGCTGACTGAAAGGAACCCTCAGATCCCCTCCAGACCTTGGCTGCCTCTAGATATATACAGATATATTTCCCCAATTACTCAGCAGCAAAGCTGCTTAACTTATTAGAAAACAAATTCAGCAGAAAATATAAAGAGACAAAATACAGAATTAATAACTTCATCACAGTTTTGTAACCCCTGCACTCTGTCAGCTAGCAATTCCCCAGGTCAAATCTGTCTCTTTGCATCTCTGAGAAGTCCATCCTATTGCTTCTCTTGTTCCATCACCCCCCAGGGCTTCTTTTAATTCACTTCCTTGGATTTTGAAATCTCAAGAAAGCTAGCAGTATCAGTGCTAGTAGAGGAGAAAATTGTGACTTAGAGAGCAGAGAGAAAAACCCCTCCCTTTTTACACCTCAGAGCCCTGTGATCTACTTCATCATGTGACATTGCTGGTGCCGGAGGGATGCTTGGAAGGCCTAAACGATTTTGTCAGCCAGGTTGCATCCTCCACAACTCACCCACTCTCTCTCTGTGCACCATTATCCTCCTAGTGATACACTGAAAACCAGTGACAATTTACCTGAGTTTTGCAGAAAAATTCAGTTAGGCTTTTCTGAGAGGTGAGGGTGTGGTAGTTAAGAAGATATGTAGGAACAGGCTATAAGGCTTGTCCCATCTTCAGGATGTTATCTGATGGCTTTAAATGCCACCTGCATGGGGGAGACCTATCAGGCCCTGAATGCTATTTGTATTTAAATACTATATATAAATAGTATAAAAATACTATTTCCCTAGGTATCAGTCTAGCTATGGGACTTCACAAAGAGAAGAGCTTCTTCACAGTCCCAAACCTGCCTGATCAATGGGGCAGGCTCACCCCATGATCAGAGACAATCCGCAAATGTCCACAGGGCTAAAAGCATGCTATCTTTTCAATGGCCAAAGCAAGACCAGTGGGATCCAACCCCACCAGAACCCTTCATTTGGAAAAAAAATCTTTCATGTATAAATATTTCTATAGTGAAAATTATAATAAAGTAGTCCATTATCAAAGACAGAAATTCCACTTTCTGTCAGGCACAGAACTTTTCAAGAAGGGAAGATGTAAATCTGTGTTTTCTGTTGATCTGTTCATATATATTTCCTATCATCCCCTGGTATTTCCCAGCCGGGCCAAAAATTCAGGGAACAATAGAGCCACTATGCACTGAACCTCCTGATAGCAGGTCTGCAGGGCTCCCATCTGTGGTATGATCAGAAAAATCTCATGAGTGGGTAGCTTTTTTTTCTATGCAGACATAAGAATTTACTTAAGTAGCTAGCTGTTATGTCTGATGACCCAAGTAGTTTTTTGGCTACACTCCAGCAGCAAAGAAGATACAAAATTAAGGGCTGTAAATTGGCAGTTACCTTCTGACTAATCTTTCCTCCTCAAGTGCCAGTTCGACCCACCTCTTCATATTTTAGGGAAGCTCATGTGAAGATGCTGAGAAAGTGAAAGAGGCCCTACTATTTCACTGCATATCTGGAAGTTTAATAAAATTGTTACCTAACTTGTTCAGCATACCGCTATGTGATTGGACATTTTAAGATTAAAATGCATTGAATTTTCTACAGCCTTATAGCCTCATTCAAATGATCATTCAAATGAAAGACCTAATGTTGGTGAGATTTTTATCAATTTCCCAGCTGTGAATATGTGTGTTTCCAAAAAGATAAATCGAAAATAAATCATGTGAAGTGTGGATGCCTTTGGCAGAATCAAAGGCAAAAGTCCTACTAGGAACCAGTGGTGTTCTGAGAGAGACACTGAGAGAATGCAAATATAACATACATACATTTTTAATGCCCACCCTTTGCTTTAAGATGCACACACTGCACACAGGGTAAGAATTGGGGTAGCTAAAAATCCCACACTCTTTAGATACTCTCATCTGAGCTGTATATAACTTAAAAGAAACATTCTGCAAGCATATTCAGATTTTAATACAGTTACAGAGAGAGAGCATAAATGGCTAGGTGGCCAAGAATGGCATAGCTAAGAATAAGTCTATCATATCATATTACACTGCAAGAAAAGTGAAGCAGATTTTTATAAATGCTGCCTGAAATTTAGGAATAGAGCTTCATGATATTTTTTCCAAACATAAGACTTAAATTAGACTTAAATTACATCCTTATGTAAGGATGTAAGAAAAATCAACATAACTACAATTTTATACAAAAATATTTAACATAAAAAGAAGTAAAAGAAAATTAAATTTGAAATAGATTAGGAACCCTGCACTTAAAAATGTGAGAAAGATGCAAAAATAACCAGTAAAAAAACATTCTTCCTGAGATTTGTGAGACGGGAAACTGTAGTGGCAGGAAACAGGAGAGAAAAGCACTCTGTTGGTTTCTTAGTTTGCATTTAACCTACGTGGCTCACAACAAAGGATGTACTTAAGCCTCCTATAAACCATCCTTTAAAATATTTATTTGGGTTTAAGTGTTCAGTAAATAAGTACTTACTGTCACACACTTCCTTCAACATTCAAAAGACCATCTCCACTAGCTCTGCATACAAGGTTTCAACACACAAGCAGGTTTACTGCTGATTTATGAGTTACCTACCCTGGGCACACCTGCAGCCAGTGGCTGCTCTAGTGCTCTTTCAAACCTCATAAAATAGGAGGTAAGGCTGGTTTGCTATGTCCAAAACAGAAGAAATTCATATTAAGTTGAATCAGGCTGTATTTGCTGCAAGTTCCCAACAGGGGTAGTTACCACACTGACAAACTGCAATTTGCTATCCCGTGGCAATTGGTTGGCATATCTGTGTTCACACAACTGTGCATTAAACTAAGACTGTATGAAGAGAGCAAGATTGCTTTTTGGATTCTGCTGGCCACCTCATTTTGCATGTTTAGCAGTTGCTCCTTTAAGCATAGTTCATTAGAAAAACAAAAACAAATCAACAAAAAACCCCACCACAAAAAAAAAAAAAAACAACCAACAAAAAACCAAAAAAAACCCAAAAAACAAACCCACAAAAAACCCCCCAAAGCTAAACAAAAACCCCAAACCAACTGAACAAAATAATTACAATATAAAACAGGGTGAGTTGAGATGTAGGACATAGAATTGTGACAGATATGAGAAGTTTAGTAATGAAGACTATGTAAAAGTTTATGGTCGTAGTACTTAAACACAATGTGCATAAAAAGTTTAGAAGCTACCAGCAGTATTGAGGGTGTATAATAAGATAAGTTCAGAGCCCACTAAGAATTCTGCTAATCTACATGTTCCTCTTGGTAGATAAAGAAAAGAAAAAACATCTTGGAACACTTTATTCCCACATTTCGCTCAGAATTTGAGATCTTTCCCTAGCCCCCCTCCCCAGAAAGCACAGGAGGCTGGGATACAGTCCAGCAGCTGTCAATCATACTGAAGAGCTGGCTCTCATTGTGATGGATTCCAGCATGTGCCTCTGCCTCTCTTGTCTGAGCTAGAACATGTCTGCAGAGAGCCAGCTCTCCTACTACCGGCACAGTTCAGAGCAGCAAACGCCGCGCTTGCTTCTGCACAAAAATAAACAGTTTGGTGGTAGAACTGCATCTACACTGGGTTCTGCCAGGACAGCAGCTAGATGCCATTTTATTTTTAGTATTCCTAGCCTACATAAGTATGTGAGCAAGCCTTTTAAATATAGACCTAGCCTTCATATTTTTCTTCATTAGAGTTCCAGCAGAATGCCTAAAATGTAAACCACATCACAGAATTTACAGAATATGGGCTACAGGAACAGCATACACTTACTACTTTGATCAGTTATACATTTGCTTTCCTGTTATTATTGTAAGACAAATACTGTAATATGAAAGATGAAAAAGCAGAATTATCTAAATCTTATCTACTCAGTGCTTCATAAAAGACTAAAATCGTATCACAGACAATAAAATGAATGTCAAAGGTACTGTGCATTTTAAAAGATCAAATTCTATAATTTAGCCAATTGCCTATGACAAACATGAAATGGAAATTAGGAAGACATATTTAGGGGATATGTATTTTGCACAAGTGATCAGACTAGCAGAATTTGTCATTTTTACAAACTTTAGATTTTAATTTTGATGAGTTGTTGACTCTTAACAATTTTAAAATTTTGCCTTTATTTTATTTTTAACATTTATTTTGTAAGATTGCCACAAGGTCATTTTATCTCCATCCAATGGCATCTAGATCTTAATATTACAACAACAACTGCCCAGAAAAGGGCATTTCCCAGGGAGTAATGACTGGCTGGGAGGAGTTGATGGCCTGAGGCACTGCTGAGGGCCATTAACCCTGGCCAGTTATTAATCGCCAGGAAATGCCCTGCACCAAGGTTGTTATTGCTATTTTAAGCACAGATTGAGGGCGCGAAATGGATATCTGAGCATACAGGGGGTTTAACACATGATGCCATTTCCTTTGTTGCAGTTTATGGAGGACATTTCTACAATCTACAGTCCTGATACCCAACCAGATCACACAGATCATTTTGAAGCACTGCATTGTACACACAGTAACTCACAAATTGATAAAACAGTTGGGATTTTTAAGAGATTGTCTTTGCTCTCTAAATAATAGTCTGCATGTTCACACTTTAATAAGATGAACAGAAATATGCAACTCTTCATGTCAGTGTCAGCAGAATTACATTCCAGAAATATCTTTTTAAACATACTGTCTTTATGTTTGGGGCATTTCCTTTGTCAATACTCCTACTTAATGACCGCTCACATATCTCTGCAGAAAAGAATTTTTAGCAGGAACTGCCAAAGCACATCCTGAAGCAGCTTCAGCTGATGCTACCCATTAAGGAGTTTGTCTTTTCCAATAATCAAACAGATTGGGTCATTTTCTAGGAGATGGCTGGTAAAGTATTTCAGAAACCGCTTTAATTTTCTCCTACTTCTTAGCCCAAGGCTAAAGTTTCAAAGATGTGTTCATAGCCCAAAGATGTGTTCATAGCCCACACAGAAAGTGAATATTATACTTTTTTTTCCAGAGATCAATAAATCACATTTAAAATCAAAAGTATATTCTTAGCATATGTCCAAATAGTCTTCTGACTTATTGAACTACTCGCTATTTTTCACACCTTAGCTGTGACAGCAAAACAAACAAAATACGTCATGGCTTTATAATATATCTAGGAATAAAGTACAGTTCTGCACTAAACTAGTTTTCAACAAAGGTTCTCAACAATGCACTAGTTTCCAAGTGCAAAACAAAAAATACCTTCTCACATTTTTCCTCAAAATCCTAATTTGTCACCACAAACATGTACATCTGAATCATAAATTGATTGTAAAAATCTCACTGAACTTAATACGTGGTCCTATTTTCAGTTACAGATTGTGGTTTCCAGCAACAGATATGTTCTTTCCTAAAATAAAATTCCCTCAAATTGATGGCTAATGTATGTGTTTCCACTTCTTTGCCAGATTAAAAGTAATATTTTTTAAAAATTTAGAGTAAAAAAACCAACGCTGTATGAATATTGTGCAGCTGGGATCAAACATTATGACGTGTATTTCATGGTAATTTGAACAAAAATGATCAAATACTGTCTGTGGGTCAATTTTTAGGACATTTTCTTGTATTACTGTATGTAGGATTGTCTGAGGTGACCCTCTGGAAATGCAGCAAACCTTAGTAAATTGAAAGTAGCATTTGAATTACAAACCCCTTAGCACACCATTTCAGACTAGTAAAAAATATATCTATATCTCAGCTTCAGTTCAAGTAATGTAGTTACATGTTAATCAGGTTGTCAAAATGTAACACAGGAACAATGGTCCAAAGGTTGAGTCAGGACTGGGAGGCACAGAGAGCTTCTGATCCTGGGTGCAAACCTAAGAGCTCCTCTGTGTGCACGGCCAGCGCAGACACCAGGAACGGCTTACACAGCTCAGCGCCCCTTCTCCCACATGCACCAGCAGCAGCTCCCCAAGGGCAAGTCACACTAGTATTTCCCTAAAAAACTTTCCCAGCTTTTAAGAAATCTGTGGCACAGGAATTCCCTGAGTCAGAGGTGATGCTTTCAGGTAGCTTTTCCAGTGGGTTTTTCTCAGCCTGTATGCACCTCTGGGACTGGCAATGCCCCATGAGTAAGAGCTCCACAGCTGCCGAGCCATGTCGTGAGCAATCTCCTATCACTCATTTCCACCTATCACCTTTCTGGTTCCAATCCAGCAAGATGCGAACCACAAAGTGTATTCAAAATGTGAAGGGGAAAAAAAAGAATCAACATGCTGACATAGTGATGGGTTTTGCTTTGTTCCTTTCCTAGAAATTCTGTGTTTGATAAGCTTTATTTCAATGTTATTCAGCATTAAGCTGAGATTTTCATAGTGCTCTCTTACTGTAATCCTAGTATAGTTAGCTTAAAATCACTCACTGTACAAATAAATTTATCATTGGTTTATTCCATCTACATACTACATTCATTTTTTTTCCCCTGGCAGTTTACTTGAGAGTCAATCAGTAATGCAAGATTCTTCATAAAGCTTTATGTCAGCTCTCATCTTTATCTCCCTACATAACACACTATTATCAGCAAAGTTTACATTCTTAAAATTTTCTCTTTTCCAGATTGTTAATAAACATTTTGAATAGCACAGAACACAGTACAGATCCTTAAAGAATTTTCTTGCAGCTCTCTATCCATTGTGAAATTTGACTATTTATTCCTTAATATTGTTTCCCATGTTTAACTGGTTATTTGTTCATGTAGGTTTCTTCCTCTAATCTTAATTTATTTAAAATATATTTCAAATATATTTCAAAATAATTTAATTTCTTTCAAATTCCTCAGTGAAGGACCCTACCAAATACTTGTGGAAACCCAAGCTCACTTTTATCATCTGAATTTCTCTTGATGTCCCCAAAGAACTTTTTTTTAAAAGGCGTAACATACTACAAAGGGAGCTCTTCACTGTTTTGTTTGTTTTTCTTTCTACTAGTTCTGTTTTTCAAAATAGCTTTTACCCTATAGTTTCTCAGATCTCTCCCAGAAAAGAGATTTTACATTGACTCCACACCAGTTCTCTGCTACTTTCAAGGCTGGAGCAGATCTGCTATAGCCAACATGACTATCAAAACATGCTGGTTGATGAGATGATAGATGATAATTTTCCTGTATTTTCTCCTTTTTTTTTTTTTTAACTAACACCTAAGCCTCAAGGAATGAAAATTTACACCACTGTATTTTTAGCTTATACCCATCTCTATTATGATTCAGGTCATGTGAGGATTAAGCAGATTTTATGTATTGTGAGAAGAGCCTTTCCAAAAAAGTTTCTTTCTCTATGAGCAAATGTGATCTTGTAGACACAATATATCAGCATTTCTGGTACTAGCCTCTGGTTTTTGTTCACGGTGTAAATCAGACTTGTTGCTGAATTCCTCCTTGGACTGAACATGGAAAAAATGCATCCTGCTGGCTCACAAAGAGCTGAACCAGGATCAGGAGCAATGGGACGCCCTCAGGATGGGGGAAAAGCAAAAGCTTCCCTGGAACATGCAGAGCTATGTTGTCAATGTGTCTGCTGTTCTTTTGGGGCAACTTTTTTCCTTCTCTTTTCTTGGAAGTATTTTTCTTTACTTTTTTCACCCTCCCTTTTTCTTTTGGTGAAAGACAAAGAGAAAAAGGAGATGTGTCCATGTGCTCTGAGATCTCTTCCTTTCTCCCCACCACAGCAGTCACTGGAAATGGAGGAGTTATGGCCACTCTGGTGCTGCACACTCTCTAGGGCCAAGTGATTCCGTTCCTGGACAAGGCAATGAGTGTGAGTGCCTTATTCCAACCTCACCTTCCCTTTTCAGCTAGGATTTCCTCTGATGTTAAGGGAATGGGCCTACTGCCAGTTTTCTGTAGTGAAAGGGATCTTTTCCATATGGTGAATTTAACAACTGCTGTGTGGGTTTTTTCACCTCCTACCAAGCACCCATGATGGCTGGCTTTGGGAAGTTTAAGCTGCAGCAATAACAACTTCTGGAGCTTTTTAAATGTGATTTGAGGGCCTGAAATTCAGATAAAGCAACCTAGGTAGCTGTTCTGCACCTCTGGGAGTGTGCAGGCATCTAGGATGCCCAGCTTGTGGCTCTGTCACCCTATGATCTGTCCCTTTCAGTTCACATGGAAAAGCATCTGGACTTTCAGCAAAGTCCTCTCAGAATGCACAGCACATACCTTCCCCATTAAGAGGATGGGTTGATGTTGATGTTGGTACCAAGTGAGGTCCACATGGGCATGGCCCTACCTGATTGTTTAGAAATGTTTTATTCCAAGATTATAGATACTGAGTTTCTCAATATGCGTAAGATTCGTGACACGGAGATACAACTTAGTAGGTATTTGAAGTACAAAGTATAATTTCTCCTCAATAGAAAGGTAAAGCTATCTATACTAGGGCTAGGAAGAGCAAAACTATTGCTTTTTATAACCTGAAGCAAGTCCATGAGTGATATCTCAAAATGCAAATACTATGTACAACATCCCACAGGCATTTAAATACCCATTAAAATCAAAAGCTATAATAATACCTGCAAAAATAAATTATTACTAGTACCTCTAGTGAGAGATCCAACTTTGATCTTCTCACAGTAAAGCTGCGAAGTCCTCTGTATCTTAAAATGTTTTCCACCTAATGTCCCTTAATTTTAAGTCTCAAAGGAGTCTTCAGCAATTTTAGATATCCTGGTAAATCCCACTCAGTAACCAAATTACAGGGTCTACTAATAATGCAAACTTAGTGAGGAAAAAGGTTTATATAAATAGATTAATGCTGTTCCCACTTTGTAGACAAAACCTGTTTTTAAAACCTGAGCTGAACCAAACAAGATTGATATGGAGGACACCACTTCAGGGATCACACTGGCAAATCAATTAAACCTCCCCATGCAAAATATCCAAATAACTGTCGCAAGTCCATTTCTATTCAACTTATAATTTCATCTCTTGGAACATTGCATGTTTCTGCACCAGAATTTATTTGTAGGAGCAATGCACTCATATGTGCCTCTTAACATTGTATTTTTCTTCCCCTGTATCCCTTTATCTTCTCCTATCCTCACACGGTAGAATCAAACCAAATCTGGTTTGTTATGAAAATTTAAAAAAAAACTGAACCAAGAACCCACAAAGACCAAATCCAAACAAAAACTGCAGTCTTATTTCATACTTCTATGGAAGAAAAAAAAATCATAATATAAGAACTAATTGCACCATTCCAGGAGATTAAAAAAATAAATAAACAAATCCAAAAAATCCAAAACCAACAAAACCCCCACAATGCTGCAACGAAGATGGTTACCAGCCTGGGATCCAGCGATCTGTTCTCACACTCTCTAGCACGGCTACTCCCAACAGGTGCTCCTGGGACATTCTGAACAAAATGTTGAACAAAAATACATGTTGAACAGCTTCAGCCCTGAAAAGCTGCTGTCTGCTGAGTAACTGTCAGAGAGACCGTCAGCAACATTCCACAAGCAGCAGAACAAACATTAAGACAAGAGTCTTCAGCTTAGCTGGGGGGTCCACGAGTACTTACTGTTTCTAGCAGAAGAGGTTTCTCAATTCAACACATCATGCCACTGATATCTGAATCACAGATTTAGTGTCACAGCTGACAATCTGCTATCCTATGTACATTCCCTAGAGTCATGCAGGAGATCAAACTCATTTGTGTTGCACTAGGAGACCAAAAACTTACTTTTAAGACTTCAATATACTAACACCGCAATATTGAAAAATATTAAATTGGGCATCTTCTTTCAAAATCCGAGTTCTTTCATGTAGTACAAATTTCTTGGATATTTGCTTGTTCTCTTAGTCTGGTAGGGAACGACATTTCTCCTACAATCTATTTCATGGAATACCCTGTCAAAGCCCTTGTTTGTACTGCTGTGACCTCCTGCACACACCCAGACTCAAACTAATTAGCATACTGAGGTTTTAAACTTATTTGTTTACCTTATTATCATCTACTGGGCACCAGTTACAGGAAGGTGTAGAGAGACTATTTGGCAATTGTGTTCATCACCTTCTTAGTGAAACGTAGGTATACATTTCTCTGCAGAGAAGTTACTGTTTTCAAACCTTGCTCTTTTCAAGCTTGTTCTCCTCAGTGCAAATGCTAAAGCTCCTTGCTTTACCATGTCACCAAGACATACTGCCACCACCAATATTCACAGTTCCCAGCACAGATAATGGCCAGATTGTAGCTATTGTCAAGTATGTGAATATAAAATTTTAGCAGTAAGTTCTCCTCCTAGGCATAATAACTTTTTTTCCCAACTTTCTCAGCCACTTCCCAATGATTAAATTTTGTAGACATTTGCTAACGTAAAAGCAATTTTTTTTCCCACATTGTTTTCATTCTTGTTCATATCATTAGGGGAGCTCTACTTGGCTGAATTAATATTTCCTAGGTAAGCTAATTTCTTGAATGTATCATTCTCTGTCATTTTTTCAGCAATGTTTTGGCTGAAAAGTACACCAATACACCATATAATCAGATATCTCCTTGGTGGATGAAATATGAAAGTGGGACTTGTTGTGACATTAGTGTTAGTTCTTTCACCCGCCTAACTAAACCACTTTAACTGTGTGTCTCAGTCATGAACTGACATTCATGCATTTCCCACCTGTGGTAGGTTGACCCCAGTAAGCAGCTTTTGATAATACTTTACCAGGGAACATATAAAATCCAGACACCTTATGCTTTCTCCTCTGCTTGGACCCTTACAATATTTTATTCTCTCCTGGTGGCACTGAAGCAAGTTCCTGGTGGTGGCAGCTTCTCCCTCATCCGCTTGAAGTGGATTTGGGGTCAAAGGGAGGAGCTAATAGAAGAGCAGGAACAGAAAGACTGGCAGTCAGAGATATTTGAAAGCTACAAACAAGAATCAGAAGACAGAAGAGACAAAGAATGAGGCTACCCACGACAGGGGTTGAAGACAGCACAAGGGAGATGCTGGTTCCTGATTTATAGAGGCAACATGCCACAGTTAAGTGGCATTGCCCAAGGAGCTGTGACTGGTTGTCCTCTTCTGCACAACACATTGCAAAGTTCAGTTTACATCCTAGCCTCTACTGGGGGAATTTAGCTGTCCTTTATGGTTTGCTTCTTCCCAATGGCACAAGATAAAATGTCGTTGTGGGATCATTTTCTAGTCAGGCGGATATTTTGCTCATATCCTTTTCATCTGTAACATAAATCTCACTCTGACTTGTATTTCACAAAAGTAATTATGTGTAAGTTTTGATTTGCTTTTAAAATTTGCCAGAGTAGGATCAGTTTTTTTTACTGTAATCACTTGTGTCCTCATCTGTTTGGCCTTCATTTGAGATGAAAATGTCATTCTTTACTTGTTAATTAAGTTCATGCAAACAGTTCTCAGAAAGTGGTTTTGGTTTTAATAAAACACACAATGTTGAAAAACCCTTTCTAGAGGAGTGAACAGCAATTGGGTGAAGAAAATTCTGTGAGTTGTAATTATACAGAATATCTCAAAATAAGCACCAAGAGACTTCTCCTCTGAACAAAATTCTGTTTTCAGTTAGCAACAAATTTACCATTATAATTATATGACAGTTCTTAGATGAGTTCACAAGCATGTTTTAAAAATCCCTGTAAGCAATGCCAAGGTCTACTGCTGGGTGCTGCTTCCCCTGAGCCCACGCAGACATTACCAACCTCAAAGATGCCACAGTAGCAGCCATAGCCAACGTGCAGAGACTGAATTCACATTCTCAAAGTAATAACTCACATATAATGAGGGATGATCAGAAGATGTTCACCCCAGGAACACTGGAAGAGTGGGACTTCTTCATCCCACACACAACGCTAGGTCTCAGAAAATTCAAATCTTCCTTTTGAACTGCTCCTAGTGCTTTTCCTCACAGAAGAGAATGGTTTGATCTCAGGCATAAAGTGCTGTGAGGGGTTTTTGGTGAAGAATGCAGTGGGATAGCATTCCCACAGCAGAAACTGCCAACAGTCTGCCTGCATGCAATATCCAGGACTTTTACAAAGGATATAAAATCAAAATTAGGGAATAGAATATTATCTTTGGGTTCATGCCTTCATTATGATGAAGCTTAGCCACAGTAAATAAAGTTATGAGAATCTCAGCAACAAAACACACAGTCCATTCACAGGGAAGTAGGATATTAAACATGCAGCACTCTCACTGTCAATATTAAATGTTTAAACACTTTTATACTTGCTGATGTACACATTTAAACAGCAGGAATTAGAAAAAACCTTTTGATTATCTTTAAGTCAAAATATATTCAGGAATGTTCACTGATTTTGCTCATAGCTGAAGTATGGAGGTAATAACTTCAAGACAGAAGACATGCAGGCTCTGGGGTTTCTAGTTCTATCCATTCAAGATACTGATTGAGGAGAATTTTACCTCGTTGTCCTTTCTACCTCGTTGTCCTTATTCACAAGAACAGCAGCTGAAAACAATTTATGCCAGCTAGCTGGTGTCATTACTCCCAACTGTGATTATTACCTTTCAGAGACAGATATTCCCCACTGCCAAACAGGCTCTAACAAAACTCTATCCTTGTAGTGAAGTTAACTTTAAGTACTGACTTTTTTCACCTAGATTATTCGATTGTTTATAAAAATACTATAAGCATCTTTCTCACTTGGATTAAGAATGAGAAGAACACATTCATTTTATGATCAAATTCAATTCACAGTAACAATTCTTATTATAAATTACATATCATCTTAAATACAAAATTATTCACAACAGAACTGCTGAGCCTCCACACTGGAATCAACTCTTTCCCTTGATATTATCTGTTTGAAAGTAAACACAGTCTAATTAAAAAATCATGACTGTCCTCTGCATAGTTTTTAACAATGAACTTTTATGTCAATAAAGCAATTTGCATTCTATTGAAAAGACACTAAATATGTTGGTTTCAGAGACCTGTAAACTAGAGATTCCAAGTAAGTATGTTGCATCTTTGTGATTAAGTGGCACTTACATGGTTTGGAAAGTCAGCCTTCAGTTCAGCAATGCTTTTACACCAATATGCTGCTGTTTTCTCGCTGATGAGTTCAATGTTTAGAAAAGAGCCTTGGCCTGGGCCATACAGAGGACCTGAAGTAGTTCCACGCACAATCCTTGGAGAAACATTGGTTACTATATCCTGCAAAACAGGAAATACTTTCAGACGGATTTTGCAAAGTGAGCTTTATGTTGTTGGTGTATATTATATAATACAAGCTAAAATTTACCAGGTGTTTTAAAAAAAATACAACTATAGAGCAGTTCTCTAAATTAGCAGATTTTCCAATTAAATTCTTTACATCAGAGGAGAAAAATGTTTTCTCTGTGTGTAAAATGGCCTGATAATGATAAAGAAAACACCAATATTGTACACCTATGAAGCACCATACGAAATATCGTCCAAATAGTGCTTCTGTGTTGGGCAGAAGCCACACAAGACCTTGTGTAGAAACCAGTGTGGGCCTCAGTCATGTCCCAGCAGACATGGGAACTGTCCCCCCAAAGGTGGTCCAAGTCCATGTCCTACACTCCTGGGTGAAGCTCAAAGAGGTGCAGCTCACCAGCCTCTCTGCTGCAAAGGCACGGGTCAGGCACCAGCAAAAGTGCACCAGTACATCAAACTTCACAAACAAAACCATATGATCAAAAAAAACACAAAACGAAAAAAACTGAAAAGAAAGATTAATATTGTAAAGTATGACATTTCTGAAGGTCAATGTGAGGTTAGCAAACAATTTTGAAACACGTAGTAAACACACAAAATGTTGACTTGTTTAGTAGTCTTAATTAAGCCACAATGTCACCAGATCTATATTAACAAAGAACTGTAAATTCTGACATTATTTAAAATGAAAGAGAAACATAGATGGCAAAATGTTCCTTTTGCCAATTTCCAATTAAAAATAATTTTGAGTAAAGGTCATTTATTTACAAACGTATCAGAATTATTTGTTTAAGTACCCCTCCTCACCATCTTGTCATTTTTAGTGAGATAACATGAACCTCTATTAGTATATAGCAATTAAGGTAAATTTACATATTTTAATTAAGAACCATCCCATATAAAACAATTAGGGTAATAGGCATACTAACTGGATTTCATAACATTTGGACGTTTTTCCAGCTAGATAGACAGGAAACCTTAATTAGCATTAATTAGCACTGATCTGCATATGTTTGATAAGGCATACCCTTGCCACAAAAGATTATTTATTCCTGAATCTGCCAAATGCTGCAGTTACAGAGGATAAAGGGACTTTTCTTCACATTGTATGTAAATTTGAGGCAATCTTAATTTGCTTATAAAGTTAATTATCATACAGTAAATATGCACTAATATTTTATATTGATACATAGTTCTATGTCCATTTACATATGTAAAAATCATACAAGTTAATCTAGCCAGTTCATCTATTTTCAGACCTATTATGTCGGAAACATGGACATCCCATTAATCCCCCATTTTCCTATTATACTATTTTCCTTTCATCACAAAACCTTCACCTCCCTCTCAGCAGTCAAGTTATATTTTCAGAAAAAAAAAAATCAGAACACTTTCTGAATTTATGCAAACCAAAACCATACAGCAAAATGCACTCCCTCGCTCCCTAAACAAATTACAAAAATTGCAATTTATTCAGAGGAACCATTTACATCAGTTTGCTCCACATTACCCTCTTGAGCATTTCAGCCCTTTTAGACTGCCCCAGAGGAGCGTGTGCTTTGGCTGCGCCCTGGAAAGGTGTTGGTGCCCGCTGGCCGTGGTGCCCTGTGAGCACACGCAGCCAGGGAGGGGCAGTCCCACCCGAGCCCTGCAGGCACAGGGCAGGTGCAGGGGGACTCACCCTGACCACCTGCCAGCAACCAGGGCTGCCTTCTCCCCTGCTCCCCAGCAGCCATGCAGCTACTGTAGCATGGCACTAAGCCTGAGCTAACAGCCTGTCCGCTGTGGGAATTATTACTCCTGGGTTTAGTGCAAATTATGATGATGTACGTGGTCTGACTTCCATTTTGCAGCTCACTCGTGTGCATGTGTTTGCCAGATAATGCTTGGAGCCACCAATGGTCCCTCTTGTTATCTCACTATGTGCAAGCCTTGGTGTTCTTTCACTCAGTTTCATTTTACTACAGGTAAGAATTTAAAGACTGAGATATTACAGCCTAGATTATACCTCTTGCGAGGCTCCCTCAAAGCCTGTATCTGCTTCCATGTAAAAACACTCTGAATTTTTCCTTCTGCCTTGGGTCTCCAGACAACCTCTTCTCCCTTCTGAAAGGAGAGACCCTGTCTTAGACTTTATGACTGCTGCTGATGTCCCACGGCTTTGACACAGATCTCTTTCCGAGATCTCAGTTACACTCAACATCTGAGTGACAATTTCTCTCTCCAGGCTCCCACAGAGCTGAATGCACAGACTTTGCAAACTGTCTCAAAAGCAGCCATTCTTCACTTTAATGACCACAAGAGATACACAAAGCCATATGAAATAGTAAACACACATACATCTCTCTGCCTACATTTCCTCACTGTTGAATTTTCCTTGAGATTTTGTGAGATCCCCTTTGGTGCTCAGGGACCTTCCCCTCCCATTCCCCAGAAGCACAGACATCAGTTTCTTCCAATGAAGAGGAGGCTTCCACTGCCTCCCCAACGCCTCTGCATCTTAAGACCTCTCTGGTGTGTCCGTGCATCATTTTACCTTTCCTGACCAAACCATTTCTGCTTCCAAAAATCCTTCCTGGCTTTGAAATCCAAACATTACCACCTGGCTGCTTTGTCTTGATTCCTTGTGGGAGGGATATGCTGTCCTTATTTAAGATCTCATTCCTCATTTGCCCCTCCTAGTTAAGAGTAAGATGGAAAGAGTCTGTAATGACTGACACTCTGGCACTCCTCCTGTCTCTTGTTAGCACATGACAGCCCCAGGCACAGGGAGACTCAAAGTTCATGGAAACAAAATGGAATTTATAACTTATGTGATGATTCAAGGAATCTGTCTATGTACATACAAAATAAAATCACACAAGTGACAGAATAGAAAATTGTCTCTTTGAGATGAGTGTGAAATACCTACCCAGAATTTGCCTTACCGACTTCTTCATCTTTTGTCTCCTGCCACGGCTATGAGAAAGCTGAACAAGGGAAGAGCTGGGCAAAGGATCTATTGGCTGGGCTTAGCCAGCTTCATGGTCCTTGGTTTTAGGAACGAATTCTACATGGTACCACAGGTTGTTCAACTTTAACAGGAAATTCTGGTGGTAGGCCAATTGCTATTGCTGGCTCCAAACCCAGCAGGTGATGGCAGAAGAGCTGAAGAAGCCCTTGAGCTCCAGTCCATGGGGTTTGTGACAAACCACCTCCTGGAGTTTTATTTGAATGCTGTCTTTTCCTCTTTGTAGGAATTGTGAGGCCAAATTCTGACACTGATAATTCATTTTCTTCTCTGAAAACCTAGTTTTTTATCTTTTATCCCAACTATGCACACAACCCTTTTATTGTTAATAAAAATTACTGTGTGCATAAAAAGCCACAACAGAACTGAAGCAAGAAGCTTGACAGGAAGCACTTCAGGGTTTGAACCTAAAAACTTGATTGGTTCTAAAGAGAGAGATCACCTGAGCAATGAGTTGGTCTGGTTCCTGCCTGCAGGTGACAGGAGAGGTCCACATACAGGAATAGAAGAAGGTCTCCAATGTCCAAAACAAATCAAGTATCTAACTCCCTCATTCAAAGGAGACAATAGATGGTCCTTGAGAAAAACAGCACAGCATTTTTATGTACTCTGAAGACCAAAGATAGAAGACTTTTAATAAGGAGAAACTAGGGAAGAACAAAGCTTATAACTTTCCACACTAAAAGACAAAGCTGTGAGGAAAAAAAAACAAACCTGAAGAAATAATTGGCAAAGACAGCAGAAACCACATAAAATTACTTTGTTTCATGGGGAAATATTGCAAGTCAATGTGGACATGGGGATTAGGGAAACTGTATTTGGTACTAGATTACAGCAAAAGAACCTGGTTTGGGGGTTAATGTAAATGAAGAGAAGCAGTGACAACAAAAAGAATCAAGGGCTGACTGTGAATCATGAATATTTCAGTTACTGAATTTCTTCCATTGCCTCAAAAGCTTATTCATTTCTCCAGGAGAGCAGAGCAGAAACAATCACACTAATCCTGCAAATATCTCTAGTCCAGGACACCACCAAAGAAAGTGGTGTTACACAGATAAAAGCACTAATATTCTGCTGCTTTTGGATTCCCTTCTCCTGCATACGACCAATTCTGGTATTCTAGTAACTTGAGACTGACTTAATTTGCATTACACATATATTTCTGTTCCTGTTGATTAATTAATTAACACACTGAAAAGATGACCCAAGGCATTGATCAGGCCCCATTTGCTCCAATAATCTCTGAACTCTGCAATCAGATCATTGAATTCTAAACTACTTAAGTCTAATGGGCTGGGAGATTTGAGACAACAGTTTAAATATAAAGCTGAGACACTCAGCAGCTTTTAGTCAGCTAAATTTATTTCAGCATGTATCAATATATCACTCCATACCTTACTAGTCATTCTGGATTTTACTTTGCTTCACATTGTCCACATTTGCAGTTGGTAATTGCCACAGATTTTTGCATTGTAAAATCTCCACCATGCTGTCTATAATGACCAATGAAAGCAGGACAGCAGGGGCATTTCAAGTTTTAGGACATCCAAAGGGTTGTTGGGCACAGAGCTAGATCATGCAATAAGTACATGCATTGCATGTTCCTCCTAAAGCAATCAGCTGAGAAATAATTCACATTGTGAATATTAACTTTGTCATCTGAGGGCATGGAAATTAATGACACATAGAAATTAATCAAACCATTCACCTCTCTCTCAGACATATTGTTTTAGGGGAACCAAGAAGACAGCTCTTCATTAACTGAGTTCACTTTTTATTTCATAATCATGTCTCCTAGAAACTAAAAAAAAACAGAAAAAAGAAAAAAAGAAAAAAGTATTTGGAGAAAAATGTTTTAAGAGACCAGTTTCAAAAAAGCAGTCTCCCAAGAGTTGTGCCACCTCATGCCTATTCAGTTGATGTAGTTATACTAGGCAAATATAATAAAAGATATATAATAATATAAAAAGAACCAAGAGAATAAATCTGTATGATTTTTCATATCAAAGCTTTGATGTGTTCCTATTGATTTGCAGAGCTCAAAACATCCTTTTTCTGCACAATTTTTTTCAAAATATTTCTGCTAAAAGTACGTTGATGAACACTTGAAATAACAGGGTTGCTGTGGGGAAAAGACGGGTGAAATTAAAGAAAATTACAAAAATTGCAGTTAATGTACATGTTAAGGGGGGGATAAACAGAATATGGAGAGGAGTGGAAAGTTACAGACACAGTTATAACAGTATGGAAAATTATAGGGAGAAAATGTGGTTGCTACTCCCCAGATGGAATGCAGTCAATGTGTCCAACTTCCCACTCACAATACATGCTCCTCCCAAACATCAAAAATAGTATAAAAGTAAGTTAGAAAAGGGCAGAAGATAGGGAATACTCCATCACAACTCGGATCAGTCAGAGGGAGTCACCTTCTCCCCCACAGGGATGCCTATTGGGTAAGAACTGTATTTTTATGTACACTGATTGTCTCAGGCTAGTTTTTGTTAGGAATTAGAGCTTATCCATATACTGCTTTAAATACAATCTTGCAGCCAGATACTATGGGGCACTGACACACTAATCAAACACAAATGGTTTGAGAAAATCAACCCTTTTACATGAGAGCTGTTTAAGAGAACACCTGGCATTTTTTCATTGTGGATATGGAAAAAAAATTAATTGTAGCTTTTATTAATATATTAAGCAATTGTACAACTATTCACTCCTGAAGTACAGGTGTTCTGCAATGTAAATGGCTGCAGCACAATTAAGGTCTCAAATAAGATTTTTAGATTTTAAAAATACATTTAATCACACTGGAAGAAGTGTTAACCTGAGTTTTTCTCACTCTGAGAGACTTCTAAGACACACAGAGAACTTGCCTTGCAGTGTTGGCCCCCAAGGTCAATGAAAGTCACTTCATACGTCAAATTAAGCTTTTCTCAGCTTTAACATATGAAAGCAGATAGGAATTAGTGACCATTGTCAGTTTCTTTTCATTAATATGAGAAAAAAGATTAAACACAATGAGCAGATTACTATTTCTAACAAAGTTAATTTCTTTGACCTTCCTTTCTTCTAGGAAAGGAGGGCATTATACTTTCCAAGTGGAGTATGCATCTGTACATTCCTCAGGTTGCTGCTCATTAAATGTCAAAGTGAGAACCAAAGCAGCCACAATGGCTTCTTTGTGAAGAAGAGATCTAAATAAATACCTTACTAAGGTAATTTAAGTCCAGTATTTCAAAACAGCATACCTAAAGTTACAGCACAGTAAACTGCAATGTAAAAAACCACCTCAGATGCAAGTTCCTACCTTACCATGTTCAATACACCACCTTCTTTAAATGAATTACAAAGTAGAGTAGCTGAAGAACGCAGTTATTTAACCAAATTATGATGTGCTTTTCTCCCCAACATGTCAAAAATATATTGAAAAGGCTGAATAGACTTCAATATCTAGTATGTGTGAAATGTTTTTAGGGCTTATTTTTGAAATCCTTTAATCAACCCCCCAATATCAAGATTCAGTTTTCCCTAACTACCCTAGCTGAAGCTCCCTAGTAGAACCTTATTACAATTTCACCTCTTTGAAAGCGTAGGGAGACTTGGCCTTTTCCTGCCTAATATCACAGTAGTTAAAGCATTCTGGAAATCTGGTTCACTGCTGTTTGCACACCCTCATAGATACGAATGGCATCACAGACTTATGTCCTCGTAATTCCCTGCCAACTCTCACTCAAGGTCTTGTGATGATTTGCCTCTTCTGTGACTCAGCTGTCTAGCCAGACTGTGTCTAGTATCACCCCTTCTGGAGTTTTAACCATCCACAAAAGGCAAGTGAAACCTGAAGCAACAATACCACTGCACATAGCGCTGTTGCTGTACAACCTTTCCAACTTCTTCCTCCCCTCTCCATCACAACTCAGACATGCTCCACCCCTGCAGGGTTTCTTTTATGAGGCCCAAAGCACTGACTCGCTGTCCTGAATTTCCCCAAGTCAGAATTTTTTCCAGCTGAACTGGAAGATAAATGCACAGTGAGGAGCTCTACAAACACAAAACCATTCCAACAGTTACAAGACCTTATCTAATACAGTAGGATTTTTGCAAAACATGGGAAGATTTACTGGCTCATGGAGAAAGGCAAGTAAATTTGCTTATGATTTCTGCCCAAGGAGATTTGATGAAGTCCCTGGCTGGCACGTTCCAGTGCACAAACCACTGCTATGTTGCACACAGTGCTGCCTGTCAATTTCTAACACCTGCATGTACCATTTTTTTACTGATGGAATCGGCCAGACTTTATTCTTCCCATACAAGCACAAAACCTCATTATGTCACTTCCTCACTCTCTCCTTCTCTTTCCCTCAGTGCAGAGGCATTTTTTATAAATGAAAACCACCCGGACAGAAAAACTTATCTCTGAACATCCCACCATGCAGAAACTGCTCTAATCTCTCCACTACCAGGTATGAAAAATATAGCACCATAAAGACACTTCTTTTTTTTCATTGCTTTTGTGAATGAAGTCTATACGTAGCCCTCTTTCCTCTTCATTGCTCTCCTTTCCTTGAAGGCAGATAGTATATAATGATAATACGATGTAAAATAATTATTTTTAAGTTTCTTCAGCAAAATAAGAACTGAATTTAAAAATATATTACTCCCTCAGCCTTCCAGCATTTTTCACATTGGTGATTCAAAGCCTAACTGTTCTGATCTCTCCACTAGTACAGAACACATCTTGAAAAGGAACCTTGCTGTAACTTACAATTGTGCTTCTTCAGCTTTTACATACTGATCTTTTGTGCTATAGAGAGGAAAAGGATACCTTAAAATATTCTTATTAATATTTTGATGACTCTTTGTTCTGTGTTTGCAAAGATGAAAGTACCCCCATCTGTACTTATATTCCAGAAGTCTGGAACACAAGCAGTGCTTGTAAATCTTCCTTAATATCTTACTCCATTTCTTGACTGAATCATCTGAGTTATACATACTATTTTTTTTTTAAACAGACCATTACTTCATAAATTATTTTACAGCATTAAACCATCACATTTGTGTTTATTAAATCAATTTAACACTACAGCTTCAGCAAGTAAGCTGGCTTTCCAAATCACTAAGTTAGCACAGAAAACTGCAGCCCCATAAGGGAAAAAGCAATGTGTCAGGACTTTGGAGAAAAACTGCTGAACCACGCACATTGTGTGAAAGACAAATGACAAGTTAGAGGTTTAGTTACCACATATTTAATGTTTTACTATACTGTCTCATTAGTGCTTTAAGATTTAACCATGAGAACGCGTGACAAACTTCAAAATTTACAGACACCGAACTTCATTTCTACCTAAGCTTTTATCACTGCTGCTTGCTCAGCACACCTTCCTTACTAATGCAATTCCCACACAGAAGGCCATCAGCACCCATAACTTGTGATGAAGACAGCAAAATCCCAAGCCCTTTAGATAATCTCACTAGATCAGTGTATTAAATTAAAAAAATTCTACTCTTTACTTTCGAATAATTGCAGAACAATCCCTTCCCCACTGAAAGTCAAATACGAACGGTTTGCTGCCCTTGCTTAAAAGAACAGCCAGCCCCCAAACTTTGTTAATTGTGACATGAAGTTTGTCTCCAAGTCGCAGTATTACAAACTTAAGCTTGCTAAAATAATAAATTAGGAGATGCAAATACAACAGAAATTAGGAGTAAAAATAGTAAAAAATAGAATAGCAACTATAATGTTTATATTAAATCTACAAATATTTTCTATTTGAGTTGTATATTTCATAAGGAAATGAAGTATTTGATCTTTGCTAACAATTACATTTGGTTAAGAGGTTTAAAAATGCCACTTTTTAACAATACAAGGCCATATTGCTTTAAAATTAAAACATTTAAATTTTTTCTTTTTAACATACTTGCTTGTTTTCTAGGCATTAGAATATAAGGGCACTTTTACTGTAATTATGAAAGATAATTTTTAAAATGTATTATGTCCTACAGCACTTTGTCTTGACAAACAATTACTAGATATCACATTCAACAAGAATACAAAAAGCAATTTCTATCACAAGGTTAAAATTAGTCTTTGAACAAAAGATGCTTTCAAAGAAAATCCAAATTCTCATCAGTTTTATATCAGTTTCTCTGTGAGACAGGGAAGTGAGGGATGGAAAGCAGAGAAAGAAAAAAAAAAACCTGAAGGACATTTTAAAAATGTCTTGCTAGCGATCAGTGTGAGCACACATTTTATCAGCTTTCTGATAAAGGTCTAAGCAGAAGGACATGATTAAATTTCTGCTGTCAAAATGTATTGTGATCAAAAACTACACCCATCAAAGGAGAAAGATGTAGAACTTGCAGTTTTTGAAAGAAAGTTGAATCTGTATGCAGACATTTGCTTTTGGATCTGGTTTTGCAGTTCAGGGTTATTGGTGGGACTGGACAATCCTAAGGGTCTTTGCCAACCTTAACGATTCCATGATTCTTGGGTCTTGGTGTTTTGATATAGTAAACTACCTAATCAATGAATGGTTGCTTTAGCTGACTGATGGGAAAAATATTCAGTAATTGCCTTAAAACATTAATTAATTTTCAGTAAGAGGTCATAAGAACAGAAAAACATGATGCAAATAATGCAATGCTAACTATTTGAGGAGAAGAGAATAAAATAAATAGAAGCACAAGGGCAAATAAAATATCTGCACTGATTGCAGCTTTTGATCTGTATCTGAAACTGGTATTTCTGTACCATGGCTTCTAAGGACCTGTGTAGATTCAAAAAGTTTGAAAATGAATGCATAATAACTGAAATATAGTACTTCAGTCTATAATGCTTACCCTTGGGACTACAGTGGATTTATATCATAAAAACTTAGCTTGCCTTAACAAATGAATTATTTTACAGACATCTAAAAATATTAGCCCATTTTCAGCTGTTAGGGAACATCACCTCTAATCAGTGACCAAAACTTGTTGTGAAGTAAATGTATTTAATTGACCAAATAAAGGAGTAGCAATTCTTAAGACTTCTTTCTAGATGAGTGCCGTTGAATGGTCCCATGAAAATTGAATGAAAAGGCACTTATAGAAGTGTGAGTCTAAGAAAATCAGTGAGGAAGCAACTTAGGTAAGACCCCTTAAAAAGAAATAAGCCTAGGAAAGAGGAGGAAGAATTACATTACATGCTTGCAGCAGCAGGTTTGAAAGTCACTAAGGGAGTCATACTTACAAGGAGAATACAAATTCTCTTCTTGTACTTTATGGGGAGGCCAAATTATATAGTTTTTTCAAACATCATCATTAGAGAAAACTCAATGTTAGTTTCTATAATATTGTTTTCTAATTGCTACACAAATTACTGTAGGAAGGTAACAGGGCAGCAGCAGTATTGAGAGGTTCCTAACAGGATGACCTAGAAGCCAAGACACACTAGACCACAGAATAAGCTCCTCTAGAAGAAAAACAGAAGAGAATTGCAGTTCATCTCACAATTCTAATGCTGCAATACTAATTGCTGCTAATTAGGCATGTAACTTCACACTGGAAAAAAGCAAAGAGGTAACTATTTATTTAAAAGACAATACTACATGGATTAAAAAAAGCTCCCGTCAACAACTCTGGACACCTGTACCAAGCTCATTTATTGCCTAATTAAATATTAACATGTCCTGATAGAATCTGTGTTATAATTTTAATTACTGTTTTCTCACAGGGAAGCCATATAATCAATGTATTTCTAGCTGTTCCTAGAGGCTGTTTTGTAAAACTCCATTAGTAAATTGTGAACTAACACTAAAATATTTTCCTCTAGATTGCTTTAAGTAAATCAAGACTATTATATTCTCCTAGGAGGAGGGAAGACTAGATGACTTCCTTCAGGGGAAAAATATATGATTTCTTCAAGAATAAAATTTTTTTAATGACAATCATATTTAAAGACTTGTTAAAATTCCTGCACAAAGAATCAACATTAGGGAGTTACAGATCACCAAAGTTATATTTAAATTTATGTATAATCCAAAATATTTTTTATTGCTGGATTGAGTATTTAGGATGAGAGCCACATTACTTCCTTCAAGCATGTATTTAAATTTTCTGCTGGGGATGAATTGCAAATACTGAGGTATGTCTTGAACCTACTTACATATTTTCTTTTTCCATTAGGATTAAGAATGCTAAATACTATAAGCATTGATTAACATTCCTGTGTATTTAGGGGTCAGAAATGCAAGAAAACAATATCAATTCTATTTGGGATGTTATTCAAATAGCTAGGTACAAAACTTTGAAAGTATCAATTCTCCAGGTAGCACTAAATAATTTCAAATTGTAAAAACAGAGGTACAGGGAAAGTGGAAGTATTTAAAGGACTATTTTCCTTTACACTCCAATGTTAATCCAACCATAGATTACTACTTTGATAACTGAGCTCTTGAACATTAACTTTGTTTTGAACATACTCCTTTTATCTTTTCTATGTAAAACTCCTCTGGAAGTCAAAGGGTCTCTTGTAAGATCAGGAATTTCAAGGCTAAGTCACATTCTCAGAGCCTGATTATACAGAGATCTGGATAATATAATCATGGGGATAAACAAACCATGAAAATATCAGCCCCTGTGCATTTTAACTCAGCACTTGAACATCTTGTGAGAGATTCAAACCAATTTTAATTCAGCACTACATTTTAGAGAGGATCTTTAAAATAGATTTTGATTTTTACTGGAGATCTCATCTACCTAAAAATTCTTAAAAAAGCCCTGGCATTTCCCTCTTTGTATTCGCTACCAGAGTAAGGACGCACATAAGAGTACTGCATGCAAACTGTTAGATTTTATGTTCACAGACATTAAAGTAGCTGAACTACTTTTCAGAACAGATTTAGGCTAAATAAAGAAAAATAAAATATTGACAACATTCTTTCAAAATTACTTTTCTATGAATCAACTTGCAAGGCATCTCAAACCTTGCACTGCAAATTTAACTATCATCCTGAATTAGTTACTATTTTTTAAATGACTAACAGGTTTTTTCTGACTCCCACCATCATGGAACAAACTCTACTGGCATATTTTGATTGATAAGGACTTCTCTGGCAAGACAGCTCATACAGAACTTGGGATAGGATGCATACATGCCAGGGGGAGCATTTGGGAATGCAAACCCTGGGTGGACCAAGCTCAGGAAGGGTAGAAGCAGCATGCCCCAGTCTGTTATCAGGAGATCTGAGCTCCTCTGAGAGCACTGTGTGATCATCCATCAGTCATCATGAGGGGCACCACACATGGGCTCAATAATCTAGACAGGGATGGCTTTTTCCACTTGAGAGCTTCAAAGTGGAGATTTCCGGACTGATGGGCTGAGTCTGCTTTTCCAGCCTGAGCTCTTAATAAATAAACATTCAGTGTTTGCAGATGTTGTACCCTCTCTGACAGGCAGAAATCCATGTAGAGAAGTGCTGAAGTGTACACAGAATTTTTATGCCAAAGGACAAGCCCTGTTTCCCATCTGCTTGTGGCAGACACAGAGGCCCCATCTCAGGTCTGGTTTTCCTCTACATTCACCTGAAGTCTCCATAGCAGTCACTTAGCTAATGCTTATTAACTTTTTTAAATGCCCATGAAAAATGACATATTCTATTGGCTTTTAAAAATCCACCCTGTGGGACATAAAACAAATTTAATAAAGCAAAAAGATCAAAGCTCATTAAAATATTCTTGTAAGAACTGAAAGCAGCCATGACACATGAAAATTCCTAGCAGGACCATTCTCCTGTTTACCACCGAGGGAAAACATCATTCTAAGCTAAGCATGCCCTCTTTCATTAAATGTATACCAGGTCCCAAACCCCAGCCCTCTCTGGAGTCATGGCTCAGCTCTGTCAGTTAAGTAAATATGCTCATCAGAGGATCTAGCAGCACACACAGATGAGGCAGATATGAAGTCCATTTCCCTTGAAATCAATAGGAAGGTGGCTGTTAGACACTATAATTGAGTTAGGGTTTCATTTGGGAATCTGTGGTAAATGTTCCCACTGTTACTGTCACAGGGGTGCAAGAAAGTATCCGACAGCTGTGGCTGGATCTCTGGCACCATTAATGGCACAGCCAGCTGAGACCTGCTGCAAAAGGCTTACCTTACATGCTCAAACCTGGCATTCTAAGACTAAACCCATCCTGGGCTAGAGAGGGCAGCTTGACTGGCAGGCTCTCTGCTTATTCCAACAAAATATTGATTTAAAATTGGGCAAGGATTCAAAAGCCTTCTGATGCTTAACGAAAAAAGTCAGGGACAAAGATATTTAAGGAGGAATAAGGGGTTTAGCCCCACAAGAAGTCCTTGGTTAGGGATAATTATAGTAGTGATAAATACAATGTAGGGATTGGTTTTGCCTCCTTTTTCCTACCATGGAACCATGGAATTTAAAGCACAGGTCACTGCAAAACATCACTAAGAAATAGGATATGCACTTGCACATGCCAGATCTCAGGAGCAATCTCACTCCAAGGGCAATGAAGCCAAGTTTGCACCAGGGCCAAGGAGAGCTCCAACACCCAGTGTTACCTCACGCACCCAGGAATCACCCAGATTCTCCTCAGCCCAAAGCTTATCCCCACGTATGGAGAGTCATCTATACAGCACAGCCAATGCTCACTTAATGGACAAAACAATTAAGTATTTAGGCAGGTATAGACTGCATGTTTCTGATTTTGGAGGCATTAGGGGTCTGAATTTTTACACCTCTGCTATTTTAGAAAACCTTCCCCTCGTGCAGTCAGTACAGAGCAGGGCAGACTTCTTTGCTGAACACCTAGAATAGGTTGGATAAAATTATTTTTGCACACCCCAGTACAGGAGGAACTCACATGATTTAAAAGGGATTTTCTAAACTACAATGCAAAACACTGTAGGGCAGATCCCAGGAGGATTGGCAAAATCTGGCAAATTCTTAAACTACACTCACACAAACTAGTTACTGTAGGACTGCATTGTAGTTGTAGCGTTATTTTAAGATGGAAACCAATTGGGCATTACATAAGCTCTTTATGTTATACATCTTTTCACAACTCATATTCATATATTTTAATTTTATTTAAGCATATATGCCATATATATGCATATTTGCAAAATAAATTGCATAATAACTTAATTTGCATAATCCATACTTTAGTGTTGCATAATCCATACTTTAGTGAAGTTTTTTTTTTTAGTTTTGGTACTCTTTAACCCATAGCCTCCTTAAGGAAGAAACCTGTTTAAAATCTGATTCACACCATAATTCTGTGATAGTGTCATTAGTGTATTAAGTCTTCTTAACCAGGCCCATTCCTGCAATAATTTAATTTTCACAGTTCCCATCAACTCCAATACTCATTCCAATATGGCTTCACCGACAGATCTGAGCCTTATTGAAGTAATACTTTTTGACTTTTTTTTTCTGTGACTAGAAGGGTTCTGAGAATGGCTAATTTCCTAAACATTGTACATGTACAACCACCAACTCAGTCCTTTGTGAAAGAACATGAGTTCTTTAAAAGTGTCTTCTCTTTCACTACAGCCATTCTGTTCTGCAGCAATGTAACAAATTATTTGTGAAAATACATGCACCTACTTCTTATTTATACATATGGATTTATACCATGAATTCACCTTGTTTTAATTATGCATCATTGCCTAGTGATGCATAATACAGGATGCCTAGATACAGGAAACAGACTTCTACCCCACTTGATTGTGAAAACTAGCATCTCAAAAATTTTTTTCTTTTTAAAGTGAAGATAAGTTACTGCATTAAAAATAATTGAGGTATTTTTTGTCAGATGATTGGACACTGAATACACATAAGAAATCACCAAGAGCATTGTGTGCTGGTCTACGTGCTAACCTTGAGCTGCAGTTTATCTACTGCCTGCAATTCAGGAGACAATAAGGTATTTTACCCAATCAGCTGATCAGCTGAAGAACTCAAAAGACTGAAATGGCTTTGAAATACACAGCCTTTTAGATATCAAATTACCTTTGGAACCCTCTACCCAGAAGTAACTCAAACAAAATCCATTTGAAATACTGCTTCAATATTCAAAAAAATCAATAATTTAAACCACAGGTTGAACATTTTTACTGCTTCCACAGCAGAGTGTCGTTTTTTGAAATGAAAATGCTAACGGCACCAAAGGGGAAAGCTCCGGCCAGCCGAGATGTGTGTGTGCAGGCGGGGATTGGCTGGAAATGCTGCCTTGCTTTTCCTCCCCCAGTTACGTTTACATAAGATCTCTTAAAATAAACAACTCTCATTTCCACCACTTGGAAAAAATATGTTTTTCTTTGTTGCACTTGATGTTTCTGTCCCTGAGAGCTGGGCAATATCAAGACACTTCACTGTAAACACACGTTCTGAATGCAAATACTTCATCCTCAATTATGCTATTAAGTCATATTATTTTGTATGTAACAGGCACTAGCACTGTGGTTTTGAATATCAGCAAGTACACTGTGAACTCTTGACTAATAGACAGAAAAGCAGGAATATGGGTGATGCTGTATTTCAACATTTACAGTAGGAGCAGGAAGCAGTTCAAAGCATGCTGCAAAAGTCAAACAGGTATGGATATTCCACTGCCCATGACACCTGCTCATTTAGGGAGAGAAATGGCTGGCTGGAAAAAGATTTCTTAAAAGACCGGGAATACACATATGGAAGAGACCTAGTAGGAATGTGAATGCTTGAACAGGCTAGACATGGAGGATGTTGGACACAGAATCAAGTCTCTCCTCTGCATAAGTTTAACCATCAGGTATATTTTTAGCAGAGTTTGAAATATGTTACCCTCTAGAAACTGTTATTTTTTTATCATTTAAAATCTCATTAAATCCTTGCACTCTCTGGAACTATTTTTTAAAATTTTGTTAAAGGAGGAATGCAAGAAACACAAAACACAGCACCCAAAAAGCAATTAAATAAATATCACAAGAGAGAGCTTATGTATCTGGAGGTATATAACTCCCAACACACAGTATGAACAATTTCAGTTAGGGTAACAAAGTATCACTTTTAGTATTGTAAAGAGGGGCATAAGAAAGAAGTCATGAGATTGATGGTCCTTGGTCTATCATTTTAGTACTTTACTCTCAGATATATTCTTACTCTCTGACACATTTTTAGAGCCTTCTCTAACCACAGTGTTAAAATAGAAATGAAAATGTAAATTATGTTATGAGAGTAAAGTTGCTCAAGTAAAAAAATATGTATTTATGTACAGACATTATTATTGTGAAGTGAAAATTAAATTTGAATTTCTGTTTCTAGAAAAAAGAAATTGTTATATACTATTATGAATGTTCTGGCTGATAGACTTGTTCAAGTTTAACCAAGACAAATGCAGATTTTTAGCCTAGAATAAAAAATGATGAAAATATAACTATTTAAGAAATAGACACTCAAAAATATATACTCCAAAAATTTGAACATGGATTCCAATATTCTGTTCTTCTTAAAGGCACAAAAAAATTCTGGATATCAAACAAAAAAAATCCATTAATGTCAAGAGAGAAATTCATCTGAGTTTGAATATACCCAGAATACAGGAACATAAGATTTTGCTTATTTATGTGTTTGAGACCTGTGTTACCTCCACGTGAAATCACCTATTTCAGGTAATCCTGTCAGTCTTTAAAATATACCTCCTACACAAGAGCAGCAATCAACTGACCTTCTGAGAACACTGTTCTTGGCAGCAGTATAAACTTAAACAGAATAATAAAAAAACAGTAGCAACGAGAAACCCAATATTCATCCTCTCCTCAATTCTTGCAAAGATAGGGAGGAAAACCAAGCTCAAGTTTGTGCTGGAGTTAAGGGATTTGGGCTCTTACAGACCACCCTGGGCAGAAGCTCCAAACACGTGCAACAAGTGGGTTCTATGAACTGCCAGCATCTCCTTCTGCTCCATGCCAGCACACCCAAACCAGGCAGTACAGGCTGGGGGCAGTTCTGATTCTCTTGGCAGAATTCAAGCCATGAAGTTCATCACCACTGACAATATTTGGATAGATTTAAGACCCAGTCCAATATAGCATGGGCTGGCAGTAGGTTAATCTTGAAATACAAAGCATGGATACTCATGGCAAAGCTTGTGTTCAGAAAATAAAAGGGATGTAGGCTTCTGGCTCTTATCTGCTGTTGCAGCTACTGCCTGGAATGGAACTACATCCCTCAGCCAGAAGGACTGATAATTCTCTTGCTGTAGCCTCTGGATGTTTCCTCTAATGATCCCAACAGCACTCCTATCTTGTCTGGATTGACTTTTGCTCAGCATGCTTTCAACCATGCCCCAGTCTCCCACAAACACTTGAACAATGCAATCAGCTGCTCCAGCTAAATCAGCTGAGAGTTATAAAGCTGAGTTTTGACATATTGAAAACACTTCAATCAATGTCACTTTACTAAACCTTCTCTATGGCTTGATATACAGATTAAATAAAAGGGTGCAAACAGGAACCCTCCTGCACTGCACAGGGAGAGAACCATCCCAGGCAATAATGCTGAACACAACACTGACACTGCACTGACACTGCGCTCCTCTCGCTCCATTGTTTAAGCATGAGGCTTGACAACAGACCAGGAAGATGTTTTGGGACAGATTGCATCAGGGACATTTGGGAAATGTTTCCAATTTCTATAGATTCCATAGACATATAAGAGAGACCAACAACTGCATATGAAAAAGATTGGTAGGTTTAAAACAAATTATTTCTAAAATAGGTTGGCTGCTGATGCTGTTTAACAGCAGCATTGTTGCCATACAATTTTTGTTACAGGCTGTCATGTTGCAACAGGGCTTTACACTCATACATTTACTATACCATGTGAATTACTAGAAACATGCTTTTTTATGTTTGTGTGATTTATTAAAGCATAAATCATAATAGCATGTGCCAGAAATTCCTTTTGAAGGATATAATAAGGTAACAATTATCCTCTGAACTCCTTTCTTTGTCTTCAGAGAATAAAATGCATTAGAACATATCCATTTGCTGCCCCATGACAGAAAATGAAAGCAACTGTGATGGTTGCACTGTATGCTTTCAGCTCCTGCAGTTGGCTGGTGAAGTGAGCTTTGTTCCTGAATATGCTGTCAGACACAAAACAACAGTTTTGCCAGTACTTTTAAAGAATAAACCTTAAAAACAGTAAGACAAAATTAATTGAAGATGTTTGTTTTCACATATGTGCAGATGGATGTGGAAAAATCCTACATATAAATATTAAATGTAAATTTAAAGTATAAAGAAAATTATGTACACAAGGCCTCCCTGTATGGTTTTGACTTGAATCAATGTACTTCACCTTTTTTGTTTTATGCAACAAGTCACAGGATCTGATTCAGGGGAATTGTAGCATTTTCTTCTGTGGAAATATACACAGAGTAGCAACATTACAAGTATTGATAAATTCCCCTCAGAGAAGGTTTAAGGCCTTTTAGATTAGCCTGTGAATGTTTGGAGTCGTGTTTTTGATGAATGACACAGTGAGAATGTTCTTAATGTACCGTGATTTTACCCAATTATTTTTGAAGGAAAAATCATAAACTAACATTCACTACATAGAAGGTGCTACATAAAGGTATTATTAACTGCAGGTAAGTAGAAGCAGCAAGATCACAGGATAAAATTTGCTTTATTAATTTAAAGAAAGTATAATTTAATCTGTCAAATTTTGATTGTTTTAAAATACTATTTCTATGGAAGAAGAAACATATGTGTAGTTTAAATTTAAAAGAAAAAAAATAAAACCAAGTTTCAATAGCAATCTAGAATTCAGCTATTTTTTTCTTCTTCTTCCAGAAAGACACTGTGTCCAAACCACATACCCCAAATGCTTAGGAGGAAAATGATGTGGACCTCTGAAACAAATGTGATTTCCAGGAATCAAAGTGGATATTAGGTTTCACTTTGCTCAAGTGACATCAAAACATTCTTAACAAGTAAGTACCTATATATATATACACACCTTCTTTGGTTTAGCTCACGATGTACAAAGAGCTATATTGTTCACAGATTTTGCAGATGCTAACTCAAAATTAAATCATAATCTCATGTGAAGACCCAATCATGTGTTGTGCAATCCTGATTCTGCAGGATATTTACCTTTGTAATGAACCTCAAGTAAGTCCACATACCATGTCATTTTACCGAATGGAAAATTTAAGTCACAACAAGGTCATGCTTGGCTGAATTTGATGTCTGTACTTCTGTACTGCCCAGGTTCTCTCTGCTTAATATTCCTGACCATTTCCATTGGCTATGGGTCACAATCTGGAATCTAGATTTTCATTAGCTTTCGTATTATAGTTTATGCTATATTATAGCATATTATAGTTATGCGCAGTGTACACATATTTTACTCAGAGCACCATTATGACCTGTTCATACTCTGTCACATTTAGGGGCAGACACAATGCCCCTAAAGTGCATTCAGAATCCCACACATGATAGTTATGATGGCTGGCAAGCATCCTTATTAACAACCATACTTTTTCAACAACAACATATATACAGCAGTTCCCTGGAAACAGGATCATTTTAGGACTCCACTAAATAGATCACAATACCATAATTACTGCCATGGTCAAATCAAACAGTTTGGTGAAGTTCTGTACACGAGAATTTTGATACCCTGTGTTTATCTAAAGTTCAAACTGACTAAAATAAAAGAGCACATGTCACTGCTTTTCTAATATTACATGCTTAAGCCTTATTTTATTTACAGCTTCCAGCAGCTCTCAGCTCGATGCTGGTTGTGCTGGCTGCCACGTAGCTGGAGAAGGCTAACAAACCCCTGCGTGTTCACATGACAACCTTTGTGCAAACGCATCCTTATTCTGTCATCTACTGGCAGCGCGCTCCCCGCCATGGGCTCTGCCAGTCCTTACCAGTTTGCCAATTACACAAGCTGCTTCCCAGACATCAGACAAAAATTCCATAAGACTGCTGTGCGAGCGTACCCTAATTAACCATCAGCTTAATTAGACAATTTACTGTGTAATTAGCAGGCAATTAGTCAACACCTCTCAGATCTTATTGACTGCTGTGACAGCCTTCCTTAGTCTACACATTCCCATACGCTTCCACGACCATGATCCCAGCCCTATCCTGTACAACAGCAACCCTTGCAAGGGAAGGGAAATCATATTACATAACAAGGGAAGAGGAAGAAAAATCAATATATAGCCTGTTCATTTATTGAACTGTCTTCTAACCAAGACTTTCTTTTCTCTAGGAGTAGAAGGTCAGCTGCTAACAAAGAAATGTTCAGCTATAACATTAGCTTAAGTCTTTTTCATTTGTAATGTGGTTGAGGAATTTATTTCTTTTTTCCTCTCATACTGCACTAAATCATCAAAGAAGGCAAGCAGAAGTTAAAGAAAAAAAAAACTTACTAACATATTTTAAGTTTAAATATATGTTCTAGAATAGTGAAAAGGTGGTGATAGCTGCTTTTGAGACCTATAGCTTGCATTGTAACTGCAATTACTGCTTCATAGTCTGAAATGCGCAAGGAGAGCCAAAATAAAGTATAAAATGTCAATACTCAATAATAATTTAATAGCATTAGTGTAATTAAGTAGAAATAATTTGTGAAGTAGTATCAAGTATCCTCCACAGAAATCTAAAGTTGTATGTCCTTATAACACAACATGTGAGAAATTATAATTAAAGACTAATATAACATGGATATTAAGGGATTCCTAAAAATGTGTGTTCCTTTTTCCTTTTTCTATAGACTGAAAATTGGATTTTGCAATTAGCATTGACAAGAGCTTTTTGGATAATTCTTAAAGTAGTAATTCCAAAGTTCACAGAATGGAAACTCTTGTGTCCTCCTGGAATTAACTCTAGAGGATTTATTCACAAAAACCCTACACTACTTGACTGAAGGACAGAATCCCACAATTGCTATTTTAGTTAAAAAAATAGGTAATTCTGTTTCTCAAATAATGACAAGAAATGTTATTTAGAATACATTCACATATTTGGATTAGTAATAGATATTTTAACATAAGAACCTGTCAGGTTTTTTAAACATATGGGGCTTCATTCTGCTTTTGCAACAATGTCAATCAGGAGTAAATGCAATTATATCACCATGATATTAAAAAATCAGCTCTTTGCTTTCTTAACTTCTTGTGTGGGCAAATCAGATGTTGAACACAGCCTTATCCTTTTAATTTACCAAGTGGGAACTCAAGACCTGAGATGACTCAAACACTTAAAGACAAGTGTATCACCTGTACACAGAAGCTGCACTGGTATAACTGAAAATTCCTTGAAAAACGATCAAGCTAAACCCTGTGAACTCATGTGTGGAAACAATGCCAGCTCAGAGATAGTTACTTCATTTCAGCCAATGCCTGTAAATTCTTAGCAGGAGCTGTACAGCACCATAAACACGCTTGACACCAATCTCAGCGTCCCCGTACAGTCAGTTTGGGCCCACATTTCTGCAAACATCTTGCAAGACTGCATGGTCCAAGCAGGAATCTTGGGGCAGGAGCTGCTGCATGAGGTGCTCCAGGTCTCCCCAGCCTGGGGCGCAGAGCAGGAAAGCAGCCACCCAGAGCAAGGCTGCCTTGTAAGGCGCCCAGCTGGAGCAGAAGCCACCAGTGCTGCCAGCGAGGAGCCCAGGCAGGTGCTCCCCGAGGCACCTCAGCCTCGGCACGCCAGTGGGCACAGGGGGAACACAAAGGTCACCTGGGCTCTCGCAGATGCCACCCTTTGGCCTCAGCAAAAATGCTGAACTGTAAATCAGAGCAACTGAACCATGACAATCACTCTTCCTTTATTCCACTTCAGTATCTCAGTAGGCCTAGAGTGAAGTCTAGATGGTATTCTAGATTTATTTTTATAATTAGAATGTGGAAATGAATGAAAAAACCCTGAACTCTGACACATGCACTTAATCAAATGGGAAGAATCAAAAAGCCAATGACTTGACAGAAGGGAAACTTCTGTCATTCTATATTGACAAAATAAAAGATTTCATTTTTTTCCTGAATGCCAATGGTTAGCTTTTAAAGTGGATCATAATAATTTCAAAAAATAGGGAAGTTTGTAATTTATGCTGAAACTGGAAAATATTAAGTATGGCTTTATGTTTTGAGTGTCATAGGCATGTTTTAGACATAACTATTAAGAAAAATATCCTACAATCTTTTCTAATAAATTATAAAATATATTAATGCCACTTAAGAAAGTTACATGCAGTTGGTTGACACAAAAAAAAGGTTTGCAACAAATCTCAATTGAGCATGGAAAATATGTGAAAATTCTAAATTTCAGAATTACACTTGCCAATTTCTAGCTTACATTCAAACTGCCCTTTTAGCTGAAATCCTTCCAGACAAAAAACTACGTGAGTCATTTACAAGATCACCAACAACCTTCCAAGGACATAAAAAACAACCACAGAAAAATGTAGCTGAATGGTATTTTACACAACACAAATATGTTACATATTTGCTTTTTAGAATCCTGTTTATTCAGGATGTGATATTCAAAAGTGCTGAGTATTTCAGACACAGCCAACTGCAGATCCTCAGCAGTTTTGGAAAATCATGCATGTGTGCTCTCCTTGTCTCTCTCGATAAATATTTGCAGGTATTTTCAGAAGAATTACGTAAATAAAGCAAAATTAGTAAAGAGCAAAGCAGCTTCTTCAGGATAAAAAGAAATCGTTCTGATTCTTAACCAGTGTAAAATTTGCACCCATTTTGTTTGACTGACTGGGTAATAATTGCACTATGAATAAAAATTACGTCCTCTCTCAAGTAGTGGTCACTATTAGAACAGCATATATTATGCTGAGCAGGAATGAACATTCCTACTTTTGGAAGCTTTGTTTTATATAAAGGCTTATGTAGCAAAATCCTCAGTGTTGCAGTCTGTATGCTCTTTCAGCATTACACTTGAACTGCTCCTCAGTTATGCCAATCTAAGTGCATTATATGTTTCACTACAATACACAACAGTTAGTTTTCAGATTAAAAAATACCTTAAAGACTGATTTACAAGTATTTTATACATAAACTGCCTGGAATATCCAAACTCAAGATTAATGTTCACACTTACACTTAGTATATGTATATGCACTCTGGCTACACTGTTTTAAATCAGACTCCAGAACAAAAAGACAGGAAAAAGAAACAACATCTAAATACTACGTAAAAAATCTCCAGATGTATAGAAACCAAACACTTTAGATGTAACTGAGAATCCTGCAGCCTACCAAGAGCCAGTTTTAGACATGTATCTGGTTTTACCTTTGCTGGCCAGCTTTGTGTGCAGCTCTGAGAAAGGTAAGCCATTGTCAGCTTAGACTTTGTGGAACTTATGCCACGAGCTCAAGGCATAGGGCATAAAAGTTCCAGTCATGCTCACTCTGCTCCATGAGGGTGAATGGCAGAAAAAGTGATAACATGGAATAAAACTGCTGATCCTCTGTTTGTAAAATCTGTCCTTCAGCACAGATGAGGTTTACTGACTCAATGTGCAACAACCCTGCATGACAGATCCCTCTGTCTTCCACTGATGAATTGTCACATTGTGCTCCACGCCTTGAGATAATAGACTCTCCATGAGAGACTCCGTGCAGAAAAGAGACTCCCACTGCAGGAGAAGTGCAGCATTTCTGTGATATTTAATGCCACAGGAAGAGTGGGACTAAACATTTCCCCAGAGGTTTAATTTTTATCACGAACATGCAAGAAGTTTTTCATTTCTAAAGTAGCAAACACAATCACAGAGAGAGAGAGGAACTTGTTACAGATTGTTGCTAAACTCTTGCTTTAAAAATGCCGTTTGTTATCTTCAGCATTTGAAATATTATTTGATTGAAATAACCAGGATTACTGATGGCAAAACACATTTTTGAATGGTCCAAAGCGCCTCACTTGCAAATTCACTGGTGTCAAGATGCACACCTGCACCAGTTTAAGGTGGGCATCTACCTGGTGCAGACTTCAGCTGTGACAGGAAAGGCCTTGGCTTATCAATAGTAGCCAAGCTATTGATAAGCTTGTTAAAGCTCTCAGTCCTGGGATCTTTGGTGTCTCTTTCACTGTGTTCAAGCTGTGCTACATCTCTCCAGATGGATTCTTCCAGGGTGAAGACATGCCAAACCCCTACATCACCAGGGGTATGTATGGATTGATGAAAAAGAATGGTTCAATGCAATCCTTTCCAGGTCCTCAGACAGCAAGTTTGAAGCTTTTGAAGTTATTTGTGTACAAAGAAGTCTCCATCTTTATTTAAATGGGGTAGGGTAAAACTAAGCAGAGAGATGAGAGCTGATCCTTAAGTTGAACACATCACAGAAATAGTTTTTCTCACAGAAAAAGGAGGAAAGTCCATTTTCCTGCTACTTAGATTCACGTAATTATTTGTTCCTTTTTATAGCTAAATAACACATTTTCTGTAAAAAAATAAAATGGCATAACTACAGCATTTTAAAAGATAATAATTACTTTCCATAGCACTTCTCTAGCATAGCCTTTTACCTCTCCTGTTAAACGTTGCTGATTTTGTTCACTAAAAATACAAAAATTATGAAACAATAAAGACCATATTTCTTATTAAAATTCTTTCAGAAATATTGAACAAAATGAAGGATATAACTCCTAAAAACATGAAAACCAATAATTAAAAAAAAACCCCAAACTTTTGAAACTTGTAAAACAAGAAAATATTTTAACTTAAGAGTCTTGTGTGCTAAGGAATCCCATCAAATGCTCATTCTTCTGTTCAAAAATGTAGTTAATAAAACTTGTCTAATGCTATTTAGTAGAAAGGCAAACAGTCCCTTTTATATTTGACATTAACAATCTGATCATTTGTCTCCCCAAAGAAAGCCCATACAGCTTTCATACAGACCACACAATAAAGAATAGTAATATTTCTGTTTACTGAGATATCAACTGGCATTTCATTGCAAGTCAATGGTTATCTTTGCTACAGCATACTAGACCTCAATCTGGCATCTACAAATGTCAAGAGTATAAAAAAAAATTATAGGATGGAAATCAAAAGCATGTTCTAAATTCCTAAAAACCAAACAAAGTTCACCTAGACATATTTGCTGCAGAAATCAGTACAATATTCAGCTGTCAATCTTGAAAAACAATGAGGGAGCGATGCTGTCAGTAGGACAGGATAATAACATTTCAAGCAGATGTTCAGGCGGGGCTCTAATTCTCACTGAACTCCCTTGGTAAGCATTTAATTTCTTTATCATATGCAAGCTAGGCAAATTGTACTTCATCAAAACTGTATTGTGAAATATTAATATTTCATATTATAGCAAAACTCCATAGAATAACCTTTGTCATATTAAGAACATCAGAATTTCAAATGTCATGGTTCTGCATTTTAATGCATCTTAAATAGCTTTTTGGCTTGGCACCATAAATTATAACTAGTTTAATCTAAATTACTATGCTGTAATATCATACAAAAATATACATTTTGTAATACAGATTCACTTCTGTGAAATACTAATGTTATGGAAAACAATGCATCATTGTACTATGATTTTTTACCACCTTCAATTATGAAGCGAGGTGCACACAGTGCAAATGTACAGAGAGAGAAGTAACTGGAGCCTGAATATGTATATTTCAAAAACAACACATAAAAATGCAATATATGCTGGGCAAATTAATTAATTCTCTGTCAGCAATCATTTTTATTTAGAAATGGTTCTGAAAATGTATTGTAAAATCTACATCTGTAAATTGCATAAACATATATTATGGTTAGAAAGTTTCCTCCTCTATGGTTTAGTTCAGATTTAATCTCGTTTTAATTGTAGCTTTGTTTTTAAAATCATCCATGCAGCTTGCTCCATATGTAATGAAGAAAATTAAAGATTAAAAATGAAGTTAGTCTGCATGTTGATTTCTGCTGGTTCTCATAATAAAGGCAACTGATTCTGCATTATTGAAAGCGACAGCATCACAAATCAATGCATGTCACAACAAAATAAAGACAGATGTATCTGATTAATCAGAATTAAATTTTAGAAGTGAAGGAAGCATCTAAAAATCAAAGCAAACATTTCTGCTAACTCAGTTGTTTTTTCATCTTTCTAAACAGCCCGTACAATGAAGTGAGAGAACAACAAAGCCTGAATTCAGCTGATAAACCTTAATTTCTGTTATGAAATCCTCACTGTGGTAGTGAATATGGCATAGGAATGTACACACCTCATATAACCTTTAACTAATTTTGATACTATGTTTATAAAAACTTTCTGATTACAGGTTTTAATAGAAATTTTGTGTTATAAACAATATTCACTAATAAATTCTTAGTAAATAAACCAGCTCAATATAACACTTCTCCCAAAACCCTCCCACTCACAGTTATGTGTCTAATTAATGCAGAATGTGTCATTCTGCATGTAGTTTTCTGTTCATCTAAGCTCTAAAAGAGGTAATAATTGGTATCCATTTATTGTGGACTACATGATATGCAGCTCCTCCATTTCACTTCAGTACCTTGCAAACAGAATTCACAAATAATGTTGCTGCATACAGTTATCTGAACAAGACAGAAATACTATTTGAACCAACAGAGCAATGAGCTATTGATCCTGCAGTCAAAAAGGGAAGACATTAATGTAGAAAAACGTGTGTGAAGAGACACTTCTATTCTGCTACCATTTCTCTTTCCTAGTGATTGTCCATTTCAAAAGCAGTTATTCCTTTTTTGGAGGAAATCAAATCTAGTTGATACTAAAGCAGCTGTGCAAAGATGTTTAATGTAATAAATAAAATTGTGCGAGTTACTATCTCCCTCCCAGATACCATCAGACACATACAGGTACAATCCCCTGTAATTAATATTTGCACTGCACTATAATGTCCAGAATCTTCTAAAGTATGTAGCGTGCAGTATATTTCGAAGTATAAATACCCTGAAGGAATTTCAGCTATTTCTTACGTTAGCTTTTTTGTAGGTTTCAACAACAGTACAGTAGTATGCAAGAACAAACTTTGCTGAATCACTCCCAGTTGAAATGCTTACCCTACAAACAGAAAATGTTACAAAGGTTGTCATGAAGGCAATTATGAGCAAGGTACGTGGGTGTTTAAAAAGGGAGCGAGCACGGCACCAAACAGTGCACTGTGTGCTAACTCCCTCTGGGCAGAATGTGAAGCTTTCAAGGTGAGGCCAAGACACACGAGGATTAGAAAGACTAGGGGAGTAAATTACAGCCCAGAGGCTGAACTTCAGCACTGCTACCCAACAGCTCCTCTGCAGAAGGCAGTACGTGGGCTGCAGGGATCCCTGGCCTTGCGTTTTAGAAGAGCATTCTGTGCTAGATGATGGAGGAGAGAAACGGAGAAGTAGTTCATACGAAATAAATCCTGTGTCTTATGAGAATCACAGCTCTTCAGCTCGAGTCCTTTTTATCTCTATCCTTGGATCCCCTTCTTCCAAGATTTATCATGCTTTTCTCTGACCTTATTCCATCACAACATAGTTAATGCATGGAAATTTGTGAATGGGCTGTATATGCTTTTCACCACCTATATGTCACTCCTACTTAGCATACATCAGTCTCTTTTCCTGAAGTGCCAAAGGATGCCCATGGTAAACATGGGTTCCCCTATCAGTGTCTAAACACAGTGGCAAATTCAGTCATTGGTTCTGGAAAAGGGAGAATTTCTCCTGCTGCTAAATTCCCCATGGCCACAGAGGCAGGTTATGCTTGACAAATCAGAAGGAAGCCCATCAGTTAAGTCTTACCTGGACAGATAAAATAAGGAGATGAGGGAAGAACACAGAATCCTGCTTGCACCACATACAACCAAGGCTGAAGTGGAAAAGCTTCAGCTGCCAAAAACTGTGTCTAACAAGCTCTCTCCCTTCTCAGAAGCTCTTCCACTCTTAGGAACTGTACTGTCTGGGGAGCTGCTCCCCCTCCTCCCACCAACTCCACAGGCTTAGATCAGGAAATCTTTGCTCTTGATCCTGCTGTGTAGTTTGCTTTGACTATCTGACAGTGCAGGACAGCTCAGTCTGAAATCCCCACCATTGGTACCACAGCCCAAGAGAGCATTCTGCTCCCTGCTAAAAGCTGCACAAAATTTATGTCTACATAATCAGAAGCCAAATTAGCAAAAAAAAAGTCAGCACATTATGGCAATCTATAATATTTCAAACTCTCTACCAACAACTTGTTCTAGTATTAAGTCAACAACAACAGTCTTTCTGTATACTCAGTTTATATAAGAACTGCGGTAACCTATTTAGCTTTCCTTCCCATTTGAAATAGTTATTTCTGAAGTACTAAGTACCACATTACTCTGATAAATAAGAGCAATTTCACTTCTGCAGCACCTGTAGGAAGTGCTGTACTATGAAGAACACATTAACAAAAACTAGGCAGCACTTGGGTGGAACACAGTTCTACCAGACACAACACGATTCAATATCAGAATATTAGAAGGAAGGTTAAGCAGAAATAACAATCACTGAACTAGAATTCATTAGATAACACTTTTCTGAACTTACTAACTTAAATAATACCTGCAATAACTTATTGCAACAAATACTTTAAAAAAAACTTGAAAGATCTTAATCTGAGTCACACCTGCAGAGCATGGCATCCAGTGGAACACTTTGCAGGCGCCATTTCAGAAATGACTCAGAGTCTGCTGCTTAGTATAGCACCAACATCACTTCCTACAACATGCATTCCTTTCCTCCTGAACTCCCACCCAAGCTGGAACTCAGCCTGTGTCTGTTTAGCTCTTGAGATGCACAGTAATCAACGTGCAGTCTGGCAGGACTGCCAGCATACCAGCAATAAAACTGATAAAAAAATAAGTCTCAGTACTTGCTATGGGTTGGCTGTAGCCTAGGCACTGAATAATTAAAGCCGATGGTATGTTATACATGTAAGTCAGTTGTAAACATACTTGAATAACATTTATGTCCTAAAAAGTGTTTTAATAAGAAGCCCTGGGAAGTAGATTGGAATCTTCACTGCAATCCAGATGAACACTTACTTCCCCAGGACTACCTCAGGTGTAAGAGACAGCAGAATCAAGCCTGACTTATTTTACAGTATTCTGCAGCAATACAGCATTTTTTTCCTGACCTTCCCCATACTAGAGAGGCACCCGCTATAGTTAATTTACCTATAGTACTTACTTACCCATGGAAAAGTGGAAAAGGAACAAATCCACCTTCTCTGTTCTGCTCCATCCATCAGTAGCCTTGTATATCCCCCCTCTGAACCAAGAATAAAAAGCCCTTGTATCCAAATTAAATTCAAAAGCTTTCTTCAGCCCACACCACTCTAGGCTACTGGTTAACAATCCATGGCTATTACTCACACTGTTATTGAGGCCTATGTTCAAGGATTCACCTTTTCTTCCTCTCTCCAGAAATAAAAACATATCTACATCTCAGCTCAAAACCTGTTTCTTTTCTCTGTGATCTGTTTGTCAAAATTATTTTTTTCCACTCTAAACTTCTTGCTCAGTCTCACTTCACCATTTTGAATGTAGCAAGAAGTTGCAATTCTCCCGAATTCAAACAAGCAATTACACACTTAAAACTACACAAAGTGCTTTTTTATAAGGTGCCACACTGAGCCATGGGCTTAAAGACTTAATTCTAACTCCTTCCTCCTCCACTACATGTTACTGAAGGTTGATGTCACTGTGTTTTTCTCTTCATAGGCTTGGTTTTATGCTGCCTCCATCTTTCTCTTCCACTTCCCACCCAGCCTCCCCCTTGCAGCCACATGATCACACTGCAGCTGCACCTCCAGTTCAATGGCTTATCTTGGCAGCCTCTGGCTCAGAATCTGCCTTTCATGGGTTATGTGACAAAGCTGTTACTCATTCTCTCTACATCCTGATCCTTCACAGAAAACATTTTCACTCCAGTATTTAAAAAAAAAAAATCACTTAATTGTTGACTAATATTAGAAGTTGGGGCAATATAAGGGAAGAATGTAACAACAAACAGAACCAGAAATTGTGTCACTGCACTGTGGAAAGCTTACAGGCTAGTTGGACTATATGATGCATCAAAACCATTCCCGGCTACTTCATGCTAGCTGGATATAACAGAACCATTCCCCAAAGATTCAGATTTTTCAATTATACAAATATATGGTTACATGCAAAATACACATAAAATATTAAAAATATTAAATATTCCTCACCTTATCCAGAGAGAATGTTTTAGTGACAGCAAAGCCCCATCCAGCTTCAAATGCTCTTCGAATCATTGAAGAACTAGTAGCAGGGGTTGCACTGGCAATGCCAAAAGGATTTGGAAACTTCAGTCCAGCCATTTCTACACTGATATCCACTAAATCTATAGGAGTATAGAAGAGAGGTAGTTCTGGAACTGTAGAAACTGCAACACCATATAAGGACTGTAAAAGAAAATACAAACAAACAACACTAAACCACTGATTTTTTTTTTCTCATCTATTTTTATACAATTTATTATTAATCCTGTTAAGGGGATAATTAATACATAATAGCCCAAAGTTCAAATACTCTATTTTGTGTTCAGACTTGCAAATCAGCAAAACATGCAAACACTCACCTATGTAACATCTTCAGCCCAAACAGTCATCATGCTGAAATATTGAAATACTATGCTATGCTGGAAATAACACTGACAGTAACAAAACTAATGAAGAAAAAGTTACTTTACATCCTGTACTGATAAGCCTGGTTAAGTCCAAACGTTTTTTCAGCCTTTCTGAAGAGCCATCTCTATTCCCTACAGCAGTCAGTAACAGTGAGATTGAAAAAAAACAGGGCATGCAGACAGACCCTTTCTATTTCTCTTCTCAGGTACCAATCCAAAAAAAGTATAAGAAATTGTGAAAAATGAGGGGAAAGCATCATGTGGAGGATCACTCAGTCCTAACTCTATGTATTCTGAACCTCTGAACATTTTTTCCCCACTTTGAAAGATTTTTATACAGCCTATACAATGGCATATTTATGCAAAACTAATTTTGGGTTTATATTTAATTCTAGTAGTATGAATATACTTCAAGACTGAAAAAAGTTAGTGTCTGATTGCCATCAAAAACATAATACACATTATGGCTGGGCCACCAGTCACTATTGTTTTCATTTGAGAGAGTCTTTTCTCTGAAGAGTCAGTGAAAAGCATTCAATGTATATGTTGAATCTAATAATATAAAAATTGCACAGAGAAAAGCTTTTTCCATGTATGGATACTGAACAGCATCCTGATTAGGCTGTGGTGGATAGAATTTAAATCTTTGTTCACTCAAATGGTTGGCTCAATAAAATCACAAAGAAACAAAGCAGGAACTTCTAACACAGAGAAGCCCTACACTGTGTTCCTAGTAAGTCACAGCTAAGAGCACAGCAGTTGCTTCTATCTTTAAAAAAGAAGACTTTTTTCAGCAGGACAAAAAGAATCAGTACTTGAATTTCGGAGAAGACTTTCTGCAGCAGACTAAAAACCTCAGCCACTCAGAAATTGCTGCCTTTTGGGCTTTTTGATTTATTTTTTTCTTTAGAGAACTTATTTAATCAATTTCTACCTGTGAAAACTAAAAAAGCACAGATGGGATGAGGAGTTTTTTGTCCTTTTTTTTGGTGCCTTTTGTTTCCTAGGCACATTTAAAACCTGAGAGTTCATGCCTGTTTTGTTTTGGGATTGTGTGGATTCGTCTCACACTATTCTGAGCCCAGATCTTCGAATCTTCAGACAAAGAGGACACACTGTGGGGCCAAATTTTCTGATGGCTTAAAAGCACTGAAAGTAGTGGAACTGTCCTAGCATGAATGATGAGAACCTGAATGGGTCCCTAATGGTGGACATTTTGAGAAAAGCTAATTTCTAAAGATCCCTACACTTGGGACCAAACTCGCTTCAATATCATGGCCTCTCTCAGCTGGAGACCAGTGCAGTCACACTTGATAAAAAGCCAAACATGCCCCATTTCTTCCTTCCTGAGCAAACACTGCTTCCTCCATGTCATACCCCCAGGGCTATTTTTCTACACCAAGAGCATCTGAGTTCTTCCAAAACCAAACTGCCTGGCATTCTACATCTCAAAAGCTTTTGTTAACAGGAAAGAAAAAAAAAAAAAAAAAAAAAAGAGGAAAAATTAATTTTGTCTTTTATCTTTTTATTACTTTGAGTTTGATTTCATCCTTTTAACTTTTTTTTCTTAACTAATATTTCAATTGCAAAATGTTGTTTGCAATGCCAAACCAGAAAATCCTGGATCACAGAATTCAAATTAAAGCGTTTTGTAAATGCCAGCACTTTTGTCTTCTACATATCTGAAAGTGGGGAAATCCACTGAAATCAACACTGATACACCGAGCTCTTACAAAAAAAAATCTTTGATTTTCATTCTTACAGAATGACATCAAAGAAAGACTTAAGGAAAATTGTTTGGTCAACTCCACTCTTTGTGCACATGTGAGCAATAAATCAAATTTTCTACTTTGAATTATTTGCTATTCAGAATCATTCAAATGTTTTCTGTGAATACATTTCAGTCTGAAGATTGATCACAAACAATTCACAGCTTGTACAACTGTAAATATAATTTGCTATAGACAAATAGGCAGAGAGTGCTGAATATGAAGCTGAAGTTCCACTGTACTGCTTCTTTGCCCAGTCAGGACAATTAAATCTCTAAAAGTTGTTATCACCTAAAATGAACACTGCTTTAAAGTGATTCTTAGCAACCTTTCTGTGGTAAAATTGAAAACATACCCTATACAAGACAAAAAAAAAATAAAAGGCACCAAAGCAGTGAAAGACTTTTGAAGCACACGGTTGAAAATAACCCATGTATGAAATGTAGGAATACGCCCTGCCTCCCATCATTCAAAACCACTCTGAAGCCACTTCCCAAACTGCACATAGGGGCCCATTTCTCCTGCCTTACTTTGCTTCCAAAGAGCAGAACCACAAAGAACTCCACCCACATGCACTCAGGCCCCACAATATTTGCCTAATGGTTTGCTAATGATGAAGTGACCCAAGCAGAATTGGCAAGGGTAGAAATACAAAAGGTTTCAATGGAATAAACCAAGTATCTAAAACCACACAGGGGCAGGATGCAGCTGAAGGTTCAGCAGTCAGTGGCAATACATCTTTGGAGATTTATCTCCCTCCTCCTATCACTTATTTTTTTGCTGTTTCTTTCCTTTCAGCACAATGCTTATAAAATAAATATATTTTATAAGCCTTGATGCATTGCTTTCTACAAAGCAAGATTTTTGGCAAACAAAAATGGTATACAGTTTCCTGAAAGTGAAATCATCTTTATAATGAAGGATTTCCCTGACATTGCACAAACAAATTGGAAAAGAAAGCCTGCAGGCAAGAGTTTATTTATAATAACTCTTCTCTTGATTTTCAGAAGTAGAGGACAAAAAGTGTGGTCTATTCTTCCTGTCAATTTGATGCCAACCAGCTCAGCTACCAATATTGCAGGTACTTGCAATCATGACAATTTTTTGGTGACTGGAACACAGTGGTGAAAAATCCCCAGCACATTGCAAGCAGTGGGTCTACTTCACCCTAAACAGAGTAAAGGACTGGCCTGAAGGCAAAAGCACGGGAGCTGCAGTGCAGGGCTGAGAGACAGGAACTCAGCGTCAGACCCGATGCAATTTTTGACATTAATTTTCTTTAGATGGAGAAAATTCCTAACCAGAGTGATATGGTCTAACTACATTTTCTGGCCTTTAACAAAGACAGACTGTGAAAGCAAGTAGTTGTATTACTGTTATTTTTCACAGAGAGCCTTCTCCACAAGTGCAAGTGCCTGGAAGAGTTTTCCTGAATACTTCCATCTTACTCTGGCTTTCTCCATTTTGAAGCCTGATCTTAAAACATGTCTTTTCTCCCTTGCTTCTGCTATCCTCTCTCCATTAATTAACTTGGTTGTAAATATGTTTATATTATTTCATACAATCTCTGAATGGTTGTGGTTGGAAGGACACATGGGGACTATCTTGTCCAGCACCCTTGCTACAGCAGGTTTGCTCAGGGCTCTGTCCACTTTGAGAGAGATTTTCTCAGCTCCTTTCTGGCTTTCTCTTTCTGTAACAGACACATTGCTTATTCAGGAGCAAGCAACTAAATTACCAGGCTTCCTGAGCCTGCCTTGAATTCACCTTTTTTGCAAATGGTGCTTTAGTGCTGTCTGCTAGTTTTCATACTTTCTTCTAGCTAAACAAAAGAACATTAACTTTTTCCTGCAGTTATTCTGAAAAGAAACAGACAACGTAATTAATGGCTTCAAATTCAAGCTTCCTGGGAACCTCTCAATTCTGGTATTGATTATGAAATAATGTATATTCATGCTCAGTAATGTATAACGCATGCTCAAGGAATATATGAGAATGGTCAATCTTGATGAACAATCAACACTATACTCTTCAGAGACAAAGCCCATATATTTTCTGACAGCACAGGTAAAGAAAAAATAAAAAATATACAACAGTGGTTCAAAATAACACTGTGATCTGCTCAAAATTCATCTTGAATGATGTCTTAGTGAAGTGCAATTTATATCAGTTGGGATCTAGGCCTCTATTCTCTAAATGTATCACGTACATTTCAGTCTATGAAAAATATAAAAGAAACTTCCACAGTGGAAGGTTACAGTAAAGAAGAAAATAGATTTAAATAAATGAAAACTTACCGTGATTTAGGAAAAAAAAAGTCACTTTTAAAGAAGGATTTTAGTGAGATGAAGATGGCAGCTTGACTGTCATATATGGGAAAATAGCCCACAAGTAAGTGCATGAATAGAGCAGGAGTGAAGCATTAGGACTGGCACAGTCATCCAAGACAAAAATACTGGAACTGTCTTTGCTCTCAAGATAGGCATAGAAAATTAAAAGTTAGTCCTTTTAACTTTTGTGAGTTACCCTGAATATAACTATTGTACTATTAAATCCATTCACACATCAAAAACAAGTGAATGGTAACTGAGGCCTAGAAGAGAACAGCAGTCTGTATTGCCTCTGCACAAGATCATAAAGTCACTGTTGGACAAAAGCAAAGGCTTACAATCCGCAAACTAAATAAATCACTAAGATTAAGTAATTGAAAATTTTATGTCATTCATGGAATGACAAAAGAAGGTTGAATTGTGAGAAACCATGAGTAGTAGAAAGTTGCATGAATTGGGCTGATTCTGGATCTCTAAAGATTTGCAAGGAATGGTTCTAGAAGACTGACTGTATTTCCTAACAGGTTCTACTACAGCTATCCTTAGTTAGGCTTTGACCGGTCATGTTTATAGAAACTAACCTGACACAGCTGCAGGCAACAATTTTTGAGATGAACCTATGCCTCATATAGTGGGAGGAATATGTTAAGAGGCAGGAGATATTTAGGCAACTAATGATGGAAAGTTTCCAGCATAAGAGCAGCCAAGAAGCTTCTGTAAATAACTCTCAGTATTGAACATAAGGCATTTCTGCTGAAGAGTCCTGGAGTCTGGATCTCACGCCTGACTTGACCACGTGCCAGAGCTTGCAATGACTGGAGATTCAGGGCACATATCAGCCCCATCTGTTCGCTTAGCCTTTTGCCTGGAGTAGGTTGGGATACAAGCAGCGTGCTGTTCAAACACTGCATTCTGCAAGCAGTCAGGATGGTAGGTTTGAGTTACACTCTTTGACATTGTCTTGGACTAGTTGTGAAATCCTATGAAATAGTTTTATTTTGATGAAGACTGACTGCATCATTTATAGATCCTGGTGCTGAGCTAGTTGGTGATTTTGGAAATGGCTACCTACTCCTTAACTGAAACAGACAGTATCAATGCATTTATTTAAAATTTAATGTGTACTTGATTCAGATACTCAGTTCACAGGATGGTTGCCTGCTTTAGAATCTCACAGCAGAGACAAAGTAAGGTGGTGTGCAAGAGTATTTTTTCATTTGCTTTTGGAAGTTTCCAGAATACAGCGCAGCTGTGAACTGAGTGCCTGTGCACACACATGAGCACAAAGGCAGGCACACGTGCACACACGTGTCCCTATAAACAGTAGGGTAACAAAATCCTTCTCTCATCCTTCTCTCTAAACAACTTCTTTAAAAACAAACTCCTCCAGTCACTAAAATTTCTACCAGCTCCACACACTGGTGAAGTAAATTGCCAAATTACAGCATTTTGCACCACAGCAACCAGATTTTACAAGGGCTGCACATCCAAATAAATGTCCTTGGGCAACCCATTCATCTAACAGCTGGAAAGGTGACACTTGACATTTGGAAACTTTCCTGTGAAGACTGCTGTAAGGCTTTCCCATTAGCTTCCTGGTGAGACTGTAAGGTTGAATAAGCTGCCTTGAAACCTGCAAAGGGTAACAGAAATGCTCTAATATCACAAGTCTGCTTGGTTTAAAATTCTAATTCGCAAGCCATGACTATTCAGATTTTTTTCCAAAGTATTAAACACATTCCGGGGGGGGGGGGGGGGGGAACTTTGTGGAGAAAGCAACATGATAAAGGAGGTTTGCCTGTATTTCTAAGAGGCTGAATAAGGAGACAAAAAGGAGATACCTTCTCTCCCCTACCACAGTTACCCAAAATCACTGTGCATTGAGAAATTAAGCAAGCAGGTCAGGGATTAAGGATGTTTCACACTCAGCATTTTCATCAGGTCTAAGAAGGCAGGACACAAACAGTGCTTTACAACAAGTGCGAAAAAATATGCACAGATACTAACAACAAGCTTTCAGCTGAAGTATTTTTAGGAAGTGAAATCAGACCCCAACAGCATGAAATTGCACAAACATGCAATCAGAGAGGCTTTGAGCAGATGGATGGGGGAGAAAGACATTGAGCTGTTACAGTCCCAACTTCAGTTGTTCAAATCTCTTTATGTGGGAGAATAAATCATGTATCATGTTTCTCAAAAGTTCCCTGCACTATGAACACACTTTTTGTCAGTTGGTTCTCCAGGCTGTCTCTCTGTCTTGGGAGGTTTCTATTCATCTCCTCTAGACTTCGTGCTCATCTACTAGAAAAATTAGGGCAGAGTCAGCAACATGCAAGGAGAACCAAAGGGAGACATGTGGTTTTTCAGGTTTGTATATATTACATTTCTCACATAAATTCTCCTTTGCATTATTTGCCTCTGTGCATTTAATGTTTGGTTTTTGTCAAGCTCTTGAATCCAGTTTATCAGTCTCAACAGAGCAAACTTGGGTTCCAGTGTAGATAACCTGAGCACTCTGTAAACTGTTAGTAAACTAAAAATGTCTTCCTTGGGTTACAACATTGGCAGTAGTTAATTTTTACTTTATGCACTACTGGAAGATTTTACTTTTTAATACTTATGGAGCTCACTCCTTTTCCCCAATTACCCAATGTCTGTTGTGCAGGAAGGCTTACTAGCATTGAGTGGAATTCAGAGCTGGGGCCAAGAAAACATTGCTTGAATTTTAGCATTAAGATAATGGAAGAAAGCTGAGTTCACCTACCCAAACTCTAATATGTGATCCAAGATGAATGAATCTGTGATGTTCTAATCACCAGATAATCTAGGTATTATTTCTCAAAATTTGTATAATGAATCAAAAGCACAATGAAAATATTTTTCAAAGTATCTAAAAGCAGATTAAACTGGGAAAGAGAAAAATACTTTTGAAGAAGTCACCTGGATGTATCTGTGCATGTACCAGGAAGCTTGTTTGCCATCATTCACGGATTCCACTGTAGTATTGGCAAGACCACCAACATCACCCCCTGCAAACACCCAGGGCTCACTTGTTTGCATCGTTTCTGGGTCTACTTCAGGGAGACCCCATCTGTTAAACTTGATAGGTGCCATGGCCTCTCTGACTGTAATTAAATAAATGACAAATATGTTAATTAAAGAAAGAGAAACTGTTGCTAAAATCTGTCAAATGTTTGATGATAACAATAGGAAAATCTAATGCTGAGAAATATCTTTTATTTAAGTCAAAGCCATCCTGACTTAATATTCAAACTCAGAACATCCTGGAAGAAAGGCTCACTTCAAAACATGTTACATGTATTATAAATAAAACCATAAAGCCACAATCAAAATCAAATGGTTAGAAGAAGACAGTATCTTTTGTATCTTTTCACTACAACTTCTGAATTTTTTTAAAGCGTGTATTAAGAGACCCTAGTCTTTTTCATGCTGTTAGAAAACAGCACATAGAGGCATTTTGCACATGAAATATTATTTTCCTCCAAATAATGTAGATTTGAAAAAAAAAATAGCTGCTTGGCATTATATAAATGTCATGAAATACACATAAATGCTCAGAAGAATATTCTGTTAATATTTTTTAAATTACTACATTCACAAGGCTCTTCAAAGTATCTTCATAAAGAGAATAATCTTTTCAATAAATAGTTTTAGCAAATTTTGATGGCATCTATCAAAATAGGGGAGGCTATATAGCTTTGTCTGCAGGAACAGAATATGCTGCAATAAAATGCAGTTTAAAATTGCAATGTCCCTCAGGGACATACCACTGGCAGATGCAGATTGCCAAGGTCAATTAAACTGATGTAGTTGCACTGTCATAAATGTAAAAGAGAAACCTGCCAGTTTAAGATGAAGACTTCTCCGACACAAAGGGCAAAGTCATGGTATTGTCCCAGCACACGCCTCAGTACAGAGCAAGCTTCAAACACAGTTTCCCACACATCACAGTGATAGGATTTTCATCTAAGGTTCTGTGTCTCCTTTCACTTCCAAATCATATATTAGAAATGTATTTCAAAGTGGAGGCTGTGTATAATCAGGGGAAAAAATAATGAAACAAGAAGCAAGACACATTGTCACCTATTTGTCCCACCTACACTCTCCTCCTCAACCTTGGCATATACAAACATATCCAGAAGACTCAAATTCAAAGGATTTTTTGCATCTTGTTCAGAAGCTTGAGTCAGAGAAGACAGTTCTAAACTGAAAGACTGTAGCAGATTTTCTACCAGAAGTATTTAATCTATCTGCAAGACCTATTGCCTGCACAGTCTCTCCCACCTGGCATATACATGAGGTTTAAGTTGACAAAAATAATATTTGGGTAGCAACAAACCCAAAACTTAAGAAATTGTGTGCTGTAAAAATATCTAAATTACTGAAAGATTGCATGGAACACAACCTTCAGACTGAGACATTTTTCATCTGGAAAATGAGGGGTTTGGTTTGTTTGGGTTTGGGCTTTTTCTGTTTGTGTGGGTTTTTTAAAGGAAAGAGTTGGCTGATAGCAGTTTTATCAAAAATCCTTCAGAAATCAATACATTAACTTTCTCTTTGTGCCTCAGACTGTGTGTACTTCAAGAAAGCTTTTGATCATCTTATATTTGTCATATATAGGATAACTTATTGCATCCAGTGGTACCATCTCAGCATGTGGTCTAGACGGCTCTCACAAGTTAAATATGTACAGGCTTGTAAAGACACGTTTGGAAAAAACAGAGGAAAACTTGGTACTGGGGATTAATAGATGACTTCTGTCTGAGACAAGACTGAACTACAGTAAAGGTTTCTGAGGACAATATGCCGTCGAAAATGTAGTTTTTCAAAAGATATTATGTAAAACTGGAAGTTCTGACTACTTATTTCATTTTATAGAAAAACAGGGTATTACTTCTGTTATCCTGTATCTATTACATTTCTCAAATCTCTGAATTGCTTTGTTCTAAAATAGCTGTCTGGACATAATTATACCAAAAGCTTTTTGAGTGTGAAGAATGCCCAACATATCTTCACCTGAAACATCTCTCCAGGCCTGGGGATTTGTCTGCGTGATCAGTATTTTTAAAGTCAAGAAAGAACATTTCCCTGGTGGCAAGGCTGATATGGTATCCAACTGCTATTTATTTCTTTCTTAAAATCTCCAAGATTTAGGTTATATAAAAAAAGGGCATGGTTCAAAAGCATTTTATATAAGAGTTCCTAACATCCTCACAATTTGGATCTGACACCTGGTGAAGCTGAGAGGCTGAAGGGAGCACCTCCCAGACCACATGCACAAAGCAGGGGAGAACTTTCGTCTTCAGAAAGGAAAGTCCTTTCTCTGCCCTGCAAGGGTAAGAAAGAGCCCAAGAGATAAATGTGAGCTTGAACTATTGGTTCTCTGAATTGGTGTTTGACACTGAACAACAAGCAAATCAGATATTTAATGCTTGGTGCATCATTTGGGACAGAGGTAAAAAGTATCTTTAAAAACCTTCACCCTCTCAGTTTCAGTCTTTAAAGTTTAAAACTAACATATCTTTTCTCTTGAAAATTCAAACTGCAATCCTGTGTCTGTGCTGCCATCTCTCCCCCAGCCTAGTGAGATATTATATATCATTTGAAAAGATCCTTCTGGATGAAAGACAACATACAATTTAATTATTCTACCGCTATCAAGTGATGCTAACACAACACCAAACAAAAGAACAGTGCTGAATATATTTTCCAAATTCACTATATTCACAGAGCAAACAAACACAAATGGAAACACAGCAGCAAATTACAGCATTTGCAAAAACAATATTAAAATATAAGTGAATACAGAAAAAATATTTTAATTAACGAAACAAATCAAATGGAAAAGATTCCTCAAATAAAGCTTTAAAAGTGAGTCTCTGTGTGACTGCCATGACTAATTATGCATCTATGTAATGTGTGTTCAATTTGGGCTTATTTAAATAGCAGAAATGCTCATTAGCTGCAGTATATCTGTGAAGCTTCAATAAACAGTTTAATGGTTTTTATGTTTAACCAATTTGGTAAGTTCCTATAATTTTAGCTTTAGTAGCTCATTAATGTTATTTTTGACATCCATCTTACAGAATTCCTTTAAAGTGAACAGTAGCATTACTTCTGAAAAATACAAACATACAGTAACTTTCTTAATCTGAAATGTATAACTACAGCTGTCACATGCACTAACAGATTAACTGCTGACACTGCCCAGTCTAAACGCCCAGCAAATAAAGAAAGGCACAATCATGCTTCTAACATCCTCTGCCCCACTAGCATCCTGAACAGGATTAAAAATGGTTTGACTGGAAAAAGCTGGGTCCAGCTACGGTGGGAGCGGGTCCTGCTGCAGGCTGCTACTGCCTTTGTTTTCTGTCACTGGCAAGCTGAAGTGTGTGATATGTATCAACTCAGAGAGTAGAATTTCTGTCCTAAGTAAACATGGCTTTAGAAATCATCATGAAACCACTTTTTGATATCGGGAATGGGTAATGATTTCAGAGCACGGCACTGCTGCACCCAAACTCTTTCAGTAAAGCTATTTGTAGAGAAAAATCCTATTCCAAACGACTCAGCAGGAAAACTCCTATCTATTTCAATAGGAATCTTTTGAATGTATATAAATTTCAGTTTTATATAACAGTTTTTTTTACAACTCTAGTGCCTCAAAGCCTGTTGGCGTGAGGCAGATGCTGTGCTAGCAGGCAGATGCCAGGGCATTCCCAGCTGGGGTATCACAGCCTCCCCTCCCCCTTTACTCTTCCATTAGATAGTCAAGGCTTCAGTGCTCTGAGGTCAGAGTTACCCAACTCTCTGAGCTGGCTCCATGAAGAAACTCAACAGTCCTCCCAAGTTCCAGAACTCCTGGTTTCTGTGCCATTTGGAGTTCTATATTTGATCCAAGGAAAACGAAAATCTTTTTCACTTATGAGATCAGAGCTCTGCAAACGTTTTTTCCTTTGTTCCCTAGCAAATGCTTCTCAAACTGTAGATATAAAAATTAACCAGGAGTAGGTAAAATTATAAAATTATAAACAACTTGGGAAAAGTTACCTTTACTTTATGTTGAACTATTCTAGGGAAACAGTAAGGATGGGGTTTGCTGCTGCAGTTTCCAAGAAAGATGACAGTTGTACTAAAAGTAAAATCAAAATACCTGAAAGTTGTGACTGATTCCTGGAATTATGAAATGAAGTTTTGCCCTTCAGTCAACGATGCAATAGCTAGCTACTACCAAAATTTTCATAAAACATATTTTGGTTCACAAATAACTTACTACTTCTGGGATTTTTTTACAAAGGTGGTACTTGGATTTTGCTTGGATATTTTTTCATTTCTCTGTTTTGCTGTTCCAAGAAAATAAAACAGATATTATCATGCTAAGATTCAGTGTTCTGGTTACATGTGAATTCTTCCTCCTTAATGCTGCCCACTAAACAGAGTGTCAAACTAAAGTTAGGTTGCCAGTCCCCTATCCTGGGTTAGTCCTTTGCTCTGCATTGAATTTTGTAGCACATTTTCAGCACTATTTTCCATACTTTCTCCATTGTTCTCACTGGACATTCAAGAAAATAAATCCAAACAACGGCATTTGTTACAAAATTTTGCAGTCCTAAAGTATTGTTCCCTTTGCTTATCAGAAGGATTAGAAAAGGGTTATTCAGAGTTAGACTTCAAAACCAGTGGGACTGGTGTTAAGCAGGATGTAGAGGCTGGACACAGTGTGAGGGAGCACACAGAATAGCAAGTGTACATGTGGAATAGTTGCAATTAGAATGGTGGCAGAAAATACTTCAGTAATTCACTAGCACATTGTAAGCCTCAAAAACAACAAACTAAGAAAAAAAGCAATAGCCAAAGAAAAAGTATAAAATTTCTCTCACAGCTCTTTCTTTTTGTGGGTCAGTTACAATGGCTTGAAGGCTCTGGTAAGCTGTGCAATTAAAATAAAGCAGCCTGTACTTGCAAAAATTTTTTTCTTCAAGAAGAAGTAAAACATTTTTCCTACTCCATCTGCAGTAGTTGGATTTGAACAATGGTTTTTTACTGGTTTTAGTGAAACAGGAACCTTCTTAGAAGAGTCTAGAAGGCAACTCTCCTGTTTGATCTATAAGCAACTCCAGGAGCATAAAGTCAAACTAGGATTCAATTTTTTAAAGTAAATGATGCATTTATATGATTCCCAACGGGAGGATGAATACCCACTAGAACCGCTGCTTTAAAACACCATCAGCATTTTATTTTAACAAAACAAAAAAGACTAAATACCTATTGTGAACACATGGAGTCTCAGTTGCAAATTTAATAGTTACCACGCAAGAATAGGAAACATCTTGTTGAAGATAATAGACCAGAAAAAACTTTGTAACCTATGAGCTATTTCTGCTCAGTCACCCACACACTTATGGCTTCTTACAAAACTTTCCAACATGAGCATCAAGGCTGCCCTGAACACTTTGTTGAACTGAGGCTAAGTCTAATTTTAATCTCTCTGCTTTTGACAGTATTTTCTTTATTCTTTTATCAGTAGAACTGACTTTTTATAGGATATAACCTGCTCTCTTAGCCCATACCAATACTGCAGTTGCAGTTCCCTGAGGTGCCTTATGAATTAGGTCAATTGATAGAGCTCTTTGTATGAGCAGCAATTAACATGTTTATTCAACCTGCACCTGAGTCACCCAGTCACAGGATAATTGAAACCAGAAGGGCCCTCTGGAGGTTACCTATTCCATTCACTTCAAAGTTAGATCAAGTTCCAAGTCAAATCAGCTTGCTCATGGCATTGTCCAGTTTTGAGTACCTCAAGTATTTTCATCTCCATCTGTTGATGGGGAATACCTGAATATTTTCATCTCTTGAATACAGAAGTGTTTCTAAATGAAGTGTACTTCATTTAGAAAAACCAATCAACCACAAAACCAAAAATCCTCAACAAGACACTAAGATGATGTTTTGGTGTTGTTTTTTTTTTTAATTTTTCATTTATTTTTGTTATGTACACTGAAGTAGTCTGGAGTTTTGGTTGTAATCCAGCTCAGTAGTGAAAAGCAAATTTGACTTTCATTAAGACAGCCTAAAGAAAAAGACTTAAAAGCAACTGAAATGGTATGCTCAAAATAAGCACTTTGTGCACTCAAGTCTCAGTTTCTTTTCACTTTCACAACATCCAACACAAATGACTTGCATTTTTCCTTTTTATTGACTTCTTTTATAACAGCAGTTTCACCCAAAATACAGCATGAAACTGAGGTGTTTTGCTCACCCCCAAAGTAAATTTCTCTATTCTCTCATGATCAGCTCACTGCATGACTGTTCCCCTCCCATTTTATGTTCCTATTTAAAAACCTCTCAACAATTAATTTAGACTGTGAATGTGCCCTAGGAAATATAAGACTGGCACAGTACTATAGCACA